>NC_068920.1:107014210-107629574 GCF_023091745.1 Budorcas taxicolor
TAAAAAAAGATAGATACACAGATATATCATATGTAATGTAGCTCACATCTATATCTCAGAAGTTTAGTTTGATAGTCAATAGGCTATATACCTTTCTGCCTAGGACACTTGTCAAATGTCAATAATAGCATCAAAAAGTATACCAACAATAGGAAACCATGGAATCCTAATTACCTTTGTTTTGCCACCACTCCTATTACAGATTTTCCTTAAATGTCAGTGTCGTGGGAGAAGGAAAGGGTAGGATGATTTGAGAGAATAGCATTGAAATGTATACATTACTATATGTAAGATAGATGACTTCCCTGTAGCTCTTAAGTTAAAGAATCTGCCTGCAATGCAGGAGACCCAGGTTTGATCCCTGGGTCGGGAAGATCCCCTGGAGGAGGGCATGGCAACCCACTCCAGTATTCTTGCCTGGAGAATTCCAGGGACAGAGCAGCCTGGTGGCTACAGTCCATGTGTCGTAAGGAGTCAGACACGACTGAGCAATTAACATTGCTACAACTTAATAAAATACATACCAGTGAGAGTTCGATGTATGACACAGGGCACCCAAAGCGGGTGCTCTGTGATGACTTGGAGGGATGGGGTGGGAAGGCAGGTGGGAGGAAGCGTTCAGGATGGAGGGGACACATGTATGCCTATGGCAAAAGCCATCACAATATTGTAAACTAATATCTTCCAATTAAAATAAATGAATAATTTTTTTAAAAATTAAAAGGCAAAAAAGAAATGTCAGTGTCACTTTTAGACTAAATAGCCAATTGTATAAACGAGTCTCTGACTAAGAATTAAGCTTCCTTCCAAAAACAATGAATGAAGTTATAGAATAAGTAATTTTATTTCACAGAAAAGGCTAGGAAAATTCCAATACATAATGTTTTATTAATTCAACAGTTTTTAAGGGTCCAAGCCTCTGCTGGATGGAGGCACAGAAGCCTCAACCCTCGCACCAGAGTTGAGGAAGCATTTCTCATCAGCACTCACTTGCCCAGGAAGGGAGTTCACCTTCTCAGCCTTGCACGTGGACAATTTTGAACCAGAGTGCAGAACTGGAACTCATCAAACTCATTGGCGACTGATAGGTTTGCCCCTTCCCCAAGTTCAGCCCTTCCCCTCTGCCAGGTCACTCATTACATCCTAAGATGTCAGCTACTTCTTTCTCAGCCTCCTTCCTCTCTCTCACAGCTCCACTGCCTTCCTCTCTCAACATTCATTCATTTATCCAGCAAACATTTATGGAGCTCCATCTCTGGAGGTGAGCGCAATAGATATGGCTCCTGCCCCTGGAAGTCCAGAGTCCAACACTGCAAGGACACATCAACCAAATAGTCACACAATTACACACTAGTTACCAGCTGTGAAAGTACTATGAATACAAGTAATATGAGCACTTTCCTGGTGGCTCAGTGGTGAAGAATCCACCGGCCATTGCAGGAGATATGGGTTCAATCCCTGCTCTGGGAAGATCCCACATGGCTTGGGGCAACTAAGCCCGTGCACCACAACTATGGCGCCTGTGCTCAACAGCCCGGGAGCCGCAACTACTGAAGCCTGCATGCCTTAGAGGGCATGATCCACAGCAAGAGAAGCCACCGCAATGAGAAGCCTGCGCACAGCAACCAGAGAGTAGCTCCTGCCCATCACAGCTAGAGAAAAACCCGCGCAGCAACAAAGACCCAGCACAGCCAAAAACAAATAAATAAAATGGGAAAAAAAGTAACATGAGATGATTATAAAGGAGCCCTCACCTACATTGGGAGGGAGGGGGGGAAGGAGCTAGAGCTGCTTTTCTGAGGATGAAGCTTTGAGCTGGCATCTGAAGAACAAGTAGCAATTAACTGGCTGAAAGACGGGAAAGTGGTCCAGGCCCAGGAAGGAGAATTTGCCAAGACCCTCAGGAGGCAAGGCGTATTATTTCTCTTTTCTTTTCCTAACTCTGAGTTACCTCTTATAATTATCCCCAACAAAAGAGCGTGGAGGTGGGGGGCAGGAGGTGGGGGGAACTGCGTCTATAAGAATTGAAATTCTTGCTGCTGAACAAAAGTTATCCAGAAGTAAGTTCAGGATGAAACTTAGTGGCTCAGTCATGTCCGACTCTTTGTGACCCCATGGACTATAGCCTGCCAGGCTCCTCTGTCCATGGGATTCCCTAGGTGAGAATACTGGAGTGGGTAGTTATTCCCTTCTCCAGGGGATCTTTCTGACCCAGGGATAGAACCCAGGTCTCCTACATTGCAGGCAGATTCTTTACCAGTGGGTTTAATGTACGAGGATGTAGGACTTGGGGAGGTGTGATCCTGACTACCAACTATACGCTGGTATCCTTTCCTTCTTTCTTTTTAGCACAAGAGCTATGCCCCTGCCCACTGGATCTGTTGTTTTAGCAGGGCGCAGACCTCCCACAGACTACAGTTCCCAGCTTCCTTTGCAGCCATGGGGTGTCCATCTAAGTTCCAATGGGATTTCAGTGGAAATAAAAGTTGCTTCCTTTACGGGAGATTGCTTGTTTTCCCTCTCCATGGCCACATTCTTAACCAGTGGATCACGAGGGAAGTAAGGTCTACCATGCTCTCTTCTGACACAGAAAGTTCCTGGGTCACTGGGAAGGTTCTGGTGCACAGTCACACCCCAGGTCAGGACTGTTCCATGAGACAGAAGTTCACTGTAATATTGCATTTGGGGGTTTCCTTAAGTCAGCCTGTCCCCTAATTAACAGTGAAGTGGTTGTCTAACTTAATCATTTAGTCTTCGTAATGCCAACCAAGACAAAAGTCATCACCAAAATCATGATGGAAAAGATGAAGAAATTTGATGATCTAAGAGTTTTGTAGGTTAGCAACACAAGTCAAATCAAATGTCAAATGCCAAAACTGGAAAACAGTATTTGCAACACAGGATAGATGAAAGACTAACATCACATGCTTTTTGTTCTGGCTGCGCCTCTTGACTTGCAGGATCTTTAGTTCCCCGACCAGGGACTGAACCTAGGCCCTGGCAGTGAAAGTGCCAAGTCCTAACCACTGGACTGCCAGGGGTTTCCACATACATTTTATTAAGTATTAACTACTTATCAGGCACTGTGCTGAGTGCTTTATAAGGACTGTCCTGATGAAGACTAACTATAGGGACTTCCCTGGTGGCTCGGTAGCTAAGACTCCATGCTCCCAACTTAGGGGACCCACGTTCAACCCCTGGTCAGGGAATTAGATCTCACAGGCTGCAACTGAAGATCTTGAAAGCTGCAACAAAGATGAAAGTGCCACAACTAACACCTGGTGCACCCAAATAAATAAATATTTTTAAAAAAAGACTATAACCTGGCGTGAAGGTGCAGTGCAACACAGTGATTAATCATGGACTCCAAATTCATCACCAACTTGCTGTGCGGCTTTGGGGAAGTGACCTAAAATGGGGATAATAATAGTACCTTCTTCCTAGGGTTTATGAAAATTAGATGCTACAACATTGCTATGAACAGTGGGGCGGGCAGGTGGTGCCCTGTATAAGGACAAATTACTAAGGCAATAATTAGGTCTGATACCCAGTGCCTGCTCTCCAAGTCAGGTGCCTTAGTGCAGGGTGATGCCAGCCCGAGAAAGGAGTGCCTTTTTCTAATTTTCACAAAGATGCCTTAAGGACTAGTGGCCCTGAAATGAGATGCTAGGAAATGCTCCCTGGGAAGACCAAGCAGTCAGCAGGGGAGCAGGGGCTGCTCAGGACAAGTTAACAACTGTCACTAACATTGTTCTCATTCTCCTGATGAGAAAACAGGCTTAGGGAGGCTAAGTGATTTCTCTACCACAGAATTCAGACAGTCTTATAGATGCATAACAAAAAGACAAACAATCCAACAAAAATATGTAAAGGACACACCCTTCACACACAAAAAATAATACACGTACGAAAAGATATACAAAATTACTCATAATTAAAGAACTGAAATTTGGACTTCCCTGGTGGTGCAGTGGATAAGAATCTGCCTGCCAAAGCAGGGGACACAGGTTTGATCTCTGGTCTGGGTTCCACATGCCTCAGAGCTACTCAAGGCTGTGTGCCAGCCACAAGTACTGAGCCCCCAGTGCTGCAGCTACTGAAGCCTGGGCACCTAAAGCCTATCCTCCACAACAGGAGAAGCCACTGCAATGAGAAGCCCGAGAACTTCAGTGAAGAGTAGCCATCGTTCACTGCAACTAGAGAAAGCCCACAGGCAGCAAGGCAGACCCACCCAGCAAGACCAGAAATGAATGAATAAAATAAAGAAGTGAAAGTTGAAACAGTAAATGAGACACTTTTCATCTCTTAGATTAGTAAACATGGGTTACATTCAGTCTTGAATAAAACTGTGAGGAAACAGTCTCTCGCACCATTGATGGGCCCGTAAGTTATCCTGGGAGGCTTCTTTCTATCCCAAGTTTCATAACTAATCATTGAATTCCAATGCCTTAAATACTCAGGGCTTCTGATCTAGGATAATGGTCAGCTGATCCTGGACATGGGCAAGCTTTTGCTGGTCAGCGGCTCGTCACTACAAGGTTTTCTCCAAGGTTTTCATATTTAAGTTTAGATACTGTGCTGTGCCTAGTCGCTCAGTCGTGTCCGACTCTTTGCAACCCCATGGACTGCAGCCCGTCAGGCTCCTCTGTCCATGGGGATTCTCCAGGCAATGATACTGGAGTGGGTTGCCATGCCCTCCTCCAGGAAGTTTAGATACTAAGAAATTTTTATTGTTTCAGAGCTTTAAAAAAAGAATGCTTCAGGACTTCTCCGGTGGTTCAGTGGCTGAGACGCCTCAATTCCAAGGCAGGGGGCCCAAGTTTGATCCCTGGTCAGGGAACTAGATCCCATATGCCACAACTAGAGATCCTGTAAACTGAAACGAAGATCAAAGATCCTGAGTGCCAAAACTAAGACCTAGCAAAGCCAAATAAATATTAAAAAAAGTAGAGATTAAAATTTGTTTCCTTATTTTTTTTTAAAAAAGAGTGCTTATTGTATACTTTGTACTGAATTTTTCTTGGCTTTGGGTCAATAAGATGTAAACTTCTGAAATAATTGCCTTTGGAAAGGCAACAAAATGGGAATCCTCCGGTGGTTCAGTGGTTGGAAGTCTCTACATCTCCACTGGAGGAGACGTGGGTTCAACCGCTGGCCTGAGAACTAAGATGAGATGGTTGGCTATGCTCAGTCGCTTCCGTCATGTCCGACTCTTTGTGACCCCATGGACTGCAGCCCAACAGGCTCCTCTGTCCATAGGCTTCTCCAGGCAAGAATACTGGAGTGGGTTGTCATCTCCTACTCCAGGGGATCTTCTCTACCCAGGGATTGAACCAGCATCTCTTATGTCTCTTGCATTGGCAGGTGGGTTCTTTACCACTAGCGCCACCTGGGAAGCCCAAGATGGTGGAGGGGGAGGCAACAAAACAAAAAATGTTAACATGAGTGTTTACAATTATTCTGTATAAATCATTCCTCCTCTTGCCTCTTGACAGAGACTATACAATGTTGTTCACTCTTTACTGAAGACTCAGGGTCATCATTATTGAAACTCAACATCAAACTGTTTTATATTTACCTACACGCCCAAATAAATTAAGGGGAATATTCAATAAGTGATGTTGGGACATCCAAGTGCCCTTCCGGAAAAAATAGGAGGAAAAATTATTTTATATTCTCAGAATAGGGAAGAACTGACAGCTATGACATGAAATTTAGATGCCCTTAAAGAAGATATTGACATTCGATGATATAAAAATGACACCTGAATGGTAAAAGACAAAACAAAAAACAAAAAATCACTGAAACAAAGTCAAAAGACAATATGAGAAAAAACACTGTAACTCATATTATAGACAAGGGGCTCAGGTTCCCCAAAACAAATGGAGTACTTAGATCTCAATAAGAAAGTTATTAATATCTTAGACGAAAGTATTATCACAACTCCCACAGATTCAACCTAATCACTTCCCTTTTTTTGCCTGTTTTTCTTAGCCAAGGGTAACTTGAGGGCAGAAACTCTATTTCTTATGCCTTGTCCAGACCCTGCCACATCTTTGTCAGTTCATTCAGTTCAGTTCAGTCGCTCAGTCGTGTCTGACTCTTTGCGACCCCATGAATTGCAGCACGCCAGGCCTCCCTGTCCATCACCAACTCCCGGAGTTCACTCAGACTCACGTCCATCGAGTCCGTGATGCCATCCAGCCATCTCATCCTCTGCCGTCCCCTTCTCCTCCTGCCCCCAATCCCTCCCAGCATCAGACTCTTTTCCAATGAGTCAACTCTTTGCATGAGGTGGCCAGAGTACTGGAGTTTCAGCTTTAGCATCATTCCTTCCAAAGAAATCCCAGGGCTGATCTCCTTTAGAATGGATTGGTTGGATCTCCTTGCAGTCCAAGGGACTCTCAAGAATCTTCTCCAACACCACAGTTCAAAAGCATCAATTCTTCGGTGCTCAGCCTTCTTCACAGTCCAACTCTCACATCCATACATGACCACAGGAAAAACCATAGCCTTGACTAGAAGGACCTTAGTTGGCAAAGTAATGTCACTTTATTAAGGGTTTTGTTTTCCCCATAAATTAAAAAGTTTCATAAGTTATATACTGCATTTGCAACCATTTGGCCAGATACTGTCTCCCCTAATAAAGTGAAACTGAAATTTGCTCAGTTATGTCCAACTCTTTGCAACCCATGGACTATATAAGTCCATGGAATTCTCCAGGCCAGAATACTAGAGTGGGTAGCCTTTCCCTTCTCCAAGGGATCTTCCCAACCCAGGGATTGAAACTAGGTCTCCCGCATTAAGATTGGTCCAAATAATGCTCTACAAGGGGGAAACCTCATATTTTAATTTTTCTAGGGGACTTCCCTGGTGCTCCACTGGCTAAGACTCCACGTACCCAATGCAGGGGACTCTAGTCAGGGAACTAGATCCCACATGCCACAACTAAGATCCAGCACAGCCAAATAAAAAAACAATATTAAAAAAATTTATCCAGCAGGGAAGTGTCCATTGATCTTTACTTTGTATTTTTGAGCTGTGTCTTATCCATGATCGAAGGCAGTGCACTTCATTCCCAGATTTATCAATTCAGAAAAAAAAAAAAAAAAAGGTAATGGTAAAAACTACCACTTATTGACTGCTTAGTATTTTACACACAATCCTTGGAAAGATTTTATTAAAAAAAATAATCTATGCATTTATTTATTTATTTTTGGTTGCACTGGGTCTTGGCTGCTGCACACAGGCTTTCTCTAGTTTCAGCTAGTGGGGGCTACTTTTCGTTTTGGTGCCTGGACTTCTCATTGCAGTGGCTTCTCTTCTTGGGGAGCACAGGCTCTCTTCTCTTGTGGAGTGTCTGGGCTTCCAAAGTGGCAGCACTCGGACTCCGTAGTTGTGGTTTGTGGGCCCTAGAGCACAGAGGCTTCAGTAGTTGTGGCACATGGGCTTAGTTGTTGCACAGCATGTGGAATCTTCCCCGACCCTAGATCCAACCTGTGTCTCCTGCATTGGCAGGCAGATTTTTATCCACTGGACCACTAGGGAAGTCCTTGGAATGATTTTAGTATTGTCATCTACATCTTATACCTGGGAAAATCAAGATTCAGAGCTTCAAGTAGTTCTTTAACTGATGGTACCACTCTCTAAGCTTAATAAGCTGCTAAGTTGAGACCAGAACTGAGGTCCCTCAGGCTACAGAAACCAGAGAGAGAAAACATTCTGCTCTGTCACCAAAAAAGCTTCTGAGGCCCTTTATCAGAGGTTCACGAGAGGCTCTGCCTTAGAGGGGCAGATGCAGCTAGCATCGCACAATGACCATTGCCCTCTGTATTCAAGTTCACTCCATTCTCACCTCTCAACTCTATTTGGGAGATTTCCTTTCCTTCTAAGACCACCTCTTTCCCCTCACCCCAAATTTATGTAGAAATAGATCCATGCTGCTGCTGCTGCTGCTGCTGCTGTTGCTAAGTCGCTTCAGTTATGTCCGACTCTGTGCGACCCCACAGACGGCAGCCCACCAGGCTCCTCCATCCCTGGGATTCTCGAGGCAAGAACACTGGAGTGGGTTGCCATGTCCTTCTCCAATGTATGAAAGTGAAGAGTGAAAGTGAAGTCGCTCAGTCATGCCCGACTCTTAGCGACCCCATGGACTGCAGCCCATCAGGCTCCTCTACCCATGGGATTTTCCAGGGAAGAGTACTGGAGTGTGTCGCCATTGCCTTCCCCGAAATAGACCCATAGGCACAGAAAACAAACTTATAATTACCAAAGGGGAAGGTGAGGAGGGATAAATTAGGAGTTTGTTATTAAAATATGCACACTACTATATATTCCTGGTGGCTCAGATGGTAAAGAATCTGCCTGCAATGCAGGAGACCCAGGTTTGATCCCTGGGTTGAAAAAATCTTCTGGAGGAGAGCACGGCAAGCCACTCCAGTATTCTTGTTTGGAGAATCCCATGGACAGAGGAGCCTGGGGGGCTATGACGGTTCATAGGGTCGTAAAGAGTTGAACACGACTGAAGCAATTTAGCGCTCATATATAAAACAGATGACCAATAAAGACCTACTGTATATATATATAGCTCAGAGACCTATACTCAGTATCTTGTAATAACCTATAATGGAAAAAGAGTCTAGAAACAAAGAGATATACTAATATATGTGTATATAGGTGTAACTGAATCACCTTGCTGTACATCTGAAATGAACACAACATTGTAAATCAACTATATTCAATAAATTTGTTTTTAGAAACCACTATATACATATATATAAACACATTCATATGAAATGCTCCTGATTGCCTGATTATTTCCATATCTTGTATCCCAACTTTGTACCTCTGCTCCTCCACTTCTGAGGGATGATATAGGCATATGCTTGCTAGTTGCGGCTCTCCATGTCATCTCCAAATGGAGATAAGGTCAAGGATGCCTATAATTTGAAAAATAATTTGACTGATTCTGACAATTCTCTCTGATCTCCCCAACTTGAGAATCATTGCTTTATCACTTAAGTGTATCTACAAAGGAATGTTTGGGACTTCCCTGGTGGTCCAGTGGTTAAGACTTTGAGCTTTCACCACAGAAGGCACAGGGTTCAGTCCCTGGTTGAGGAACTAAGATCTCACATGTTGTGTGGTGTGGCCAAAATGTTTGATTTTTTTTTTAATTTAAAAATATAAAGGAATGTTTGTCCTCATTTTTAAAGTATTGAACAGGTGAGTAGGCCCCCAAATTCCAGTGTGAGGATCAATAGGGGTGGGGGTTAAGAAGTATAGAGCCTGCAGGCACCCTACTATAGAAACTGAGTCTCCATGAGGTGGAGCCAAGGATCTCCATTTAACATGCTTCCAGGGTGACTCTTCCACAGGACAAGGAAACACTGGATGGAAAAAGGTCAGCACAGCTTCTCCAATTCCAGCCCCAGGTAAGTGGATCTAGAGTCAAGAGGAAGCCAAAGGATCAAGGCAGTCACCAACATTTTCATCATCATCATCACCCTCCCAAACCATTCACAGAGTGCCTATTATATGAAAGACAATTGTTCAGATGCTAAGCTGTGTCTGACTGTGACCCCATGGACTGCAGCATCCCAGGCTCCTCTGTCCTCCACTGTCTCAAGAGTTTGCTCAAACTCATATATATTGAGTCAGTGATGCTATCTAACCATCTCGTCCTCTTTCTTCCCCTTCTCCTCATGCCCTCAATCTTTCCCAGGAATAGGGTCTTTCCAATGAGTTGGCTCTTTGTATCAGGTGGCCAAAGAAATGGAACTTCAGTTTCAACGTCAGTCCTTCCAATTAATATACAGAGTTGATTTCCTTTAGGATTGACTCATTTCAGTTCAGTCGCTCAGTTGTGTCCTTGAAATCCCATGAACCACAGCACGCCAGGCCCCTCTGTCCATCACCAACTGCTGGAGTCTACCTAAACCCATGTCCATAGAGTCGGTGATGCCATCCAACCATCTCATCCTCTGTCATCATCTTCTTCTCTTGCCCTCAATCTTTCCTAGCATCAGGGTCTTTTCAAATGAGTCAGCTCTTCGCATCAAGTGGCCAAAGTATTGGAGTTTCAGCTTCAACATCAGTCCTTTCAGTGAACACCCAAGACTGATCTTCTTTAGGATGGACTGGTTGGATCTCCTTGAAGTCCAAGGGACTCTCAAGAGTCTTCTCCAACACCACAGTTCAAAAGCATCAATTCTTCGGCACTCAGCTTTCTTCACAGTCCAACTCTCACATCCATACATGACTACTGGAAAAACTATAGCCTTGACTAGATGGACCTTTGTTGACAAAGTAATGTCTCTGCTTTTTAATATGCTGTCTAGGTTGGTCATAACTTTCCTTCTAAAGAGTAACTGTCTTTTAATTTCATGGCTGCAATCACCAACTGCAGTGATTTTGAAGCCCCCCCAAAATAAAGTCTGACACTGTTTCCACTGTTTGCCCATCTATTTCCCATGAAGTGATGGGACCAGATGCCATGATCTTCGGTTTCTGAATATGGAGCTTTAAGCCAGCTTTTTCGCTCTCCTCTTTCACTTTCATCAAGAGGCTCTTTAGTTCTTCTTCACTTTCTGCCATAAGGGTGGTGTCATCTGCATATCCGAGGTTATTGATATTTCTCCCGGCAATCTGGATTCTAGCTTGTGTTTCTTCCAGTCCAGCGTTTCTCATGATGTACTCTGCATAGAAGTTAAATAAGCAGTGTGACAATATACAGCCTTGATGTACTCCTTTTCCTATTTGGAACCAGTCTGTTGTTCCATGTCCAGTTCTAACTGTTGCTTCCTGAATTGCATACAGATTTCTCAAGAGGCAGATCAGGTGGTCTGGTATTCCCACCTCCTTCAGAATTTCACTCATTTCATATCCATGCAATCCCAGGGACTCTCAAGGGTCTTCTCCAGCACTACAATTGGAAAACATCAATTCCTCAGTTTGAGACTTCTTTATGGCAATTACCAACCTAAAAAGGTACAAGCAAAGCAAAGGGCCCTAGGATAGAAAGGCTATGGGAACTGTAATTAGAAGAGTGAATCGGGGTTTGATTGGAAGCTGGTTAAGAGTGTAGTAAGTCAGTAAAATATATCTGATCCAAAGATTTTATACATAATGGAATCTAGCAAACTAAGGAAGCCACTGATATTACAAAACCAGCTCATCTTTGTGTATTTGTCAGACACAGGCTGAATTAAGGCCATGGTTACATCTTGACCTGTCTACTCATACATCTAAAGAAGAGAACTGGGTTTTACATTTATGACCAGGGACTTCCCTGGTGGTCCAGGGTAAAAAATCTGCCCTTCCACTACAGGGGACACAGGTTCGATCCCTGGTTGCTTGGGAAGATCCTGCATGCTGAACAGCGCAGCCAAAAAATAAATAAAATAAGATAAATATATTTAAATTTCTTGGCCAGTTCATGGCAAACCATGATAAAGCTTGGGAGCAATACCTTGGGAAAAGCTTGGAGGGTTCTAGGAGCATGGCTGGTTAACAAGTGAATGGACTCCCTTCAGGTTGTCTCCCCAAACTCCCAAAATTATTCATCTTGTGTTCACTGGGGAACTCTCAGCCATAGGAAATAGGCAAGAAGATTCCAGGAGACAATTTAAATTGCCAGATATATGAGGCACAGGCTTCCCTGGTGGCTCAGACAGTAAAGAATCCTCCTGCAATGCGGGAGACCTGGGTTCAATCCCTGGGTTGGGACTGGAGAAGGAAACAGCTACCCACTCTAGCATTTTGGCCTGGATAAATCCATGGACAGAGGAGCCTGGTGGGCTACAGACGACGGAGTTGCAAAGACTCAGACACGACTGAACAACTTTCAATTTTCATTAGACATAGATCACTACAGTCTCAACCTTTTGAGACTGAAAGACACAGGCTGAAGCTCCACTCTTGTCTTTTTAAGATAGGAGAAGAATTAAGTCTTTCTAGAAGAAAATCCTATCTTCCTGGACATCATATGCATGATTGGGTGAGGAATTGCAAATTAGCATACCTTTAGATAAGTTTTCCTCATTTGAAAGCCTAATTTATCCTTAAAGGACAAGTTTGTTTCAGAATTCCCAAACCAGATAAACTGACCTTAGGGATTATAAACTGGGTCCCCTGGGTCTCTTGGTCATCTGGGTGGGAAAATTCTCATCATTTGAAGCTACATGGGAGCAAAAATTTATAGTTTATAAAGTTTGTCTGGATCCGGAATCAGGATCTGTCATGCTCAGTAAGTATTTCTTGAATTCATAGATGAGCCTGTGTATAAACTTACCCAAAATACTTGCTGAAAGTATTTTGCAGGGATGAAGAAACATTTGTCGGTGTTGATAAAAAGGATTTTATAAGCATAATCCAACAGTGGTCAGAGCCCAAGAAATCGTTTCTCTATTCCTTTTTGGATTATGCCCTCACAAATTTATAATAGATTCTAACAGTTACTTCAGATGGCTTCTTAAATTAAACATTTTTTAATATGTTAGCCAAACCTATCAAATGGGTCAATTAAATATCATTTTCCATTCCCATGCTAACACCTGTAAGGTTCAATTCTTCATGCTAGTTAAAAAAAATTCAAAAAACAAAATTTGTTTTATTAATGTAAAACAAGTATGGTGTTGAATGTAGGGTGCTAGCACGCTTAGTTGTGTCTGACTCTTTGCAACCCTTTGGATAGCAGCCAACGAGGCTCCTCTGTCCATGGGATTTTTCAGGCAAGAATATTGGAGTGGGTTGCCATTTCCTCCTCTAAGGGCTCTTCCTGACTCAGGGATGGAACCCGAGTCTCCTGGGTCTCCTGCATTGCAGGCAGATTATTTACCCACTGAGCCATCAGGGGAGCCCTACTCATATATGCTGCTTCTGCTGAGTCGCTTCAGTTGTGTCCGACTCTGTGCAACCCCACAGACGGCAGCCCACCAGGCTCCCCTGCCCCTGGGATTCTCCAGGCAAGAACACTGGAGTGGGCTGCCATGTCCTTCTCCAATGCATGAAAGTGAAAAGTCAAAGTGAAGTCGCTCAGTCCGTGCCCGACTCTTAGCGACCCCATGGACTGCAGCCCACCAGACTCCTCTGCCCATGGGATTTTCCAGGCAAGAGTACCGGAGTGGGTTGTCATTGCCTTCTCCTACTAATATATAATTTTGTCTGAATCTTTTAATTGGAAAATAATTGCTTTACAATGTTGTGCTAGTTTCTGCCATACAACAACACGAATCAGCCACAATCATATCTATCTATAGATATATAGACAGATAGATAGATATAAATAGATATCTTTCCTCTTAAACCTCCCTCCCCTTAATTTTTTAAAGTTGAAGTATAGTTAATTTACAATGCTCCATTTATTCATTTATTTTACAATGTTGTTCTTAATCTTGATTTAAAAATAAACATCATTAAACTGAACATCACTTTGTTATTAAACTGATCATAAGTCATGCCATTCTTTTTACTGAGGAATTTATTTTCAGGTTTCAATCTTTGCTAATGGAATTAAATTTACAGTTACTTATATTACATTATTCATGTTTTTATTTTAAATCTTTTTGAAATTTAACATTATTGAAGGCAACAATTTTTTCAGCATTATTAATGAACAAAATTAATTTAAATTTCGTACCTTCTATCTATGGCAGTGATATATAAATCATACAATCAAAATAATCATATAATTAACATATGATTATATAATTAAGTATATATATGTATATACTTAGTAATAATGCTATATGATTTTCCTTCCAAACAATGGAATTTAAAATCTGAATCAATTAAAATAAAATATTAATAATTAGCATAAGTGGGTTAGAATCATGAAGAGGACATCAGAAGGGCTAGATTTAGTGGAAACACAGAGCAGAGCCAGCATGGAGTAGAGACTAGGCTGGCTAACAAGATGAGCTGCCTCTCCTGGGATCCCCTACCCCATGCTGTAGAGGTTACACTCTATCCTAAGAGCAGCGGGAACCACTAAAGAGTTAAAATCAGTGTCATGATGACATCTGCTCTTGTATCGACATAAAATCATTATGGGGCTGAGAGAGGACTAGAAGTGACAAAAAGAGCCAGGGAGTTCAGTCAGGAGCCAACTGCAAAAATCCAAGGGAGGGAGGACGGTGGTCTGACTCTTGGTGTTGCCAGCAGGACAAAAAGAGTAAAGAACTGCCATGGCCTGACTTGGTCCTTCAGTAGGAGAACCTCTGGTTCTTGGCTTAGACAACTGGGTCATGGGAATATGGAGAAGTGGATTTTAAGAGGATAATGATGAGATGCTTAGATATGTATTGAAGGTGACTTGTATGAAAATGAAGAGGAAATAAATATTCAGTAGGAGCTGGTGCCTGGGCCTCATATGAGTGAACTGGATGGGAGTTGCTGTTGTTCAGTTGCTAAGTCATGTCTAACTCTTTGCATCCCCATGGACTGCAGCACGCCGGGCCTCCTTGTCCCTCACAGGGAGTTACCAGCACTTAATCTTTCTTTTGCAATGGATAAAATCCTACCTGTGTGTGTTTGCTAGGGTTGCGAAAGTACTGGGTTGGCCAAAAAGGTTGTTTGGGTTTTCCATATGATGGTACAGCAAAACCCAAATGAACTTTTTGGCCAACTCAATACAGACTGAGTGGTTTCAACCACAGAAGTTTATTTCTTCATAGTTCTGGGTGTTAGACGTCCAAGACCAAAGTGGCAGTGGCATTAGTAACCTCTGAGGGCTTCTATCCTGGGCTTAGATGACTGTCTTCTCCCTATCTTCCCATGGTCTTTCCTTTGCATGTGTGTGTCTGTGTCCTAATCTCTTCTTCTCCTAAAGGCTTTAGTCATTTTGGATTAGGGCTCCCTTGTCCTAAGAACCTAATTCACCTTAATTACCTCTGTAATGACCTTTTCTCCAAATAGTCACATTCTGAGGTATAAAGAGGTAGAAAGTCAACACTGTGGTTTGGGGGGAATGCAGCGCAGCCCATAATGTCACATTCTAACTTGTTAAATCAAAATGGAAATCTGTTGGCTAATGAAAACAGGAAGTTCAAAAGGCTGAAGGAAGATTCTGAATAAAGGGATTCAAATCTTGGATCCAGGACATGTCTTCATTCCTGTCATTCAGCTTTACATGATGTCACCTGCAGCGTCACGGTACCAACGATGACCATTTCAGGACCACATCCTCTATACAGGAACCAAGACTTGGGAAGGAAGGAACTTTTTCCTGATAATCCCAAGAGAAATTCTGAAGATGATCTTAAGTGACCTATCTTTTTTTTTTTACTTTTTATTTGGTATTAGAGTATAGCCGATTAACAATGCTGTGATAATTTCAGGTGAACAAGGAAGGGACTCAGCCATACATATACATGGATCCATTCTCCTGCAAACTCCCCCTCCCTTCCAGGCTGCCACAGAACATTGAGAAGAGTCCCATGTGCTATACAGTAGGTCCCTGCTGGTTATCCATTTTAAATATAGCAGTGTGTACATGTCCATCTCAAACTCCCTAATTATTCCTTCATCCCAACCTTCTGCCTGGCAACCATAAATTCATTCTCTATGTCCGTGAGTTTGTTTCTCTTTTGTCAATTCCTTTGTATCATTTCTTTTTAGATTTCACATACAAGAGATGTCATATGATATTTCTCTTTCTCTGACTTAAGTGACCTATCTTAAATCATTCACCCACCTCAAACAAATCACCGCTGTAGGAAAAAGTAACTCGGGGCAAGGGCCAAGTCTGAGTCTCCAGTTTTTCCTGGTCCACTGGCCAATCCCACACAATTCTTACAAGTTGGCAAGTATAGCTCTTCTTTACAGAGCTATTAAACAGGCAGTAACAACTGTAACGAACCTTTACAACTAAAGCCACAGGAGTGGGTATGGCAGCCCATGAAGAATGTGTGGGAGGAAGAGAAGAGGACTGAATTAGGAACCTGAGGGGGTAAAAAACAATATTCAAAGGATGAGATGAGAAATAGACAAACATCTTTTGAAAATGCAGAAGATAAAGGAAGAAAGCCAGGACACAGCATTATCATAGATGCCAAGAGAAGAGATAATTTTAACAAAGAAATCACCATTTGCAACACCTGGGGGTTAAAATTAATATCTTTAATCACAAAGAGCTAAAACACATCCATTTTTTTAAAAAGAGAAAAATGGGCAAAAGGTCAGAACGGGAAGTTCACAAAATGAAAAAATTAACATGACATGTGACTAGGTATTCATTCATCAAGGAAAACAAACTGAAACACATTTGAGACATCCTTCTGTGCTTTTAAGATCAGTAAATAAACAAACTTGAACACATCCAGCTTTAGCAAAAGGGAAGGAAAATAGGCATCCAACATGAACCTACTAGTGGTATAAACTGGGGCATCCTCTTGAAGAACCATTTGTCAGAATCAAATGTTTAAAGGTATGTACTCTTTGACCCAGAAAATCCCAGCTAGAAATTTACTTGTTGTGGTTGCTCAGTTGCTAAGTCCTGTTCCACACTTAGTGACCCCATGACTGCAGCACGCCAGGCTTCCCTGTCCTTCACTATCTCCTGGAGTTTGCTCAAACTCATGTCCATTGAGTTGATCATGCCATCCAACCATCTCATCCTCTGTCTATCCCTTTTCCTTATGCCCTCAGTCTCTGTCAGCATCAGGGTCTTTTTAATGAGTTGGCTCTTCACACCAGCTGGCCAAAGTATTGGAGCTTCAGTCCTTCCAATAAATATTCAGGATGCATTTCCTTTAGGATTCATTGGTTTGATCTCCTTGCAGTCCAAGGGACTTTCAAGAGTCTTCTCCAGCACCACACACAATTCAAAAGCATCAATTCTTTGGTGCTCAATCTTCTTTATGGGCCAACTCTCACATTCATACATGACTACTAGAAAAACCATAGCTTTGACTGTAAGGATCTTTGTTAGCAAAGTAATGCCTCTGCTTTTAAGCCATTTTCTTTAAAGGAGATAGTTGTAAGATCCATCTAAAGTAGGTTAAATTCAAAATACTGCCTAACAAATATGGAGGGACACCACCAAATTAAAACAGGGACAGGCTGTAAACCATTCTTACAAAACAGTACTGGTGGGTCCTCACTGAACATCTCATGAAGGGGAACACCAGGAGGACAGAATGAGGTAGACATTTGGACATATGGGCTGCTTTGGAAAGTTCTCCAAAACATATTAATGGAAGTAGAAGGTGCAGAGCTATGTGAATGGCATGGATTCTGCTTTAAAGGCATGTATCTGTGCAGGTTAAGTGCCTCCAAACATTTTCTGGAGGAAAGCATAAGAAAGTGATAGGGGATAGGAGGTTGAAGGGGTGAGACGTTTTCCATTTTACATCATTTAATGCTTTTTAACTTTTCAATTTCTTTAAGCAACAAATAATAATTGAGCATGCACCAATGACAGGCACTGAACCAGCCACTGGGGATATACTGGAGGAGGCAATTAATGATGAGGCTTCCCTGGTGGCTCAGTTGGTAAAGAATCCCCCTGCAACACAGAAGACCCAGGTTCGATCCCTGGGTTGGGAGAAAGAAATGACAACTCACTCCAGTATTCTTGCCTGGAAAATCCCATGGACAAAGGAGTCTGGTGGGCTACAGTCCATGGGGTCACAGAGTCAGAAACGACTGAGCGTCTGGGCAGAGCATATATAATTATTGCCGAGAGCTCCCAGCTTGGGCTTCGTGGCTTGATTGCCTGGCTCTGAATCAGCTTTGAATCTTGGCTGCACACTTAGAAATTACTTAACTTCTCTCTCTGAGACTTCATCTGTAGAATGCAGACTGACAGTTCTTATCTCACAGAACTGCTGTAAGAAGTAAATGAGATAATGCATGGAAGATGCTTAGCACAATGCCAGGCATTTAGTACATGTTTCCTTAATTGTAAGCACGCAAAAAAAGTGAGCCACAGAGTCACAGAGACACAGTCCCCAGCCTCAAAGAACACTCAGTATAGTGAGTGGCTGAACTGGAGAGGAGGAACTGGTTATTAGAAATGAGGGTCCAGAGAATTGGATGAGCCTACCAAGCCAATGCTGAAGCCATCCAGCAAGACAGGAGGGCTGGAGGGCATTTGTGCCCTGAGGAGGGAGAAGTTGGGGGGAAAAGTGGCCTCAGGGCACCATGGGAGGATCCCGGGGAGCCAGGATGCTTTCAGAGCACAGAAAGACACTATCAGGCAAGTCTTCTAGGAGAGCTGAAGACACTCTGGGCGCAGGTCTGGAGCACAAGGAAGGGTCTGACAAACTAGCTAAGGAAGCTCAAGAATGGGGCTAATCAGTTAGAGCCAGAGGCCAGTGAAGCATTCCAGAGGATTGGGGAGGGGAGAGTGAAGCGCTGGGAAGAGGTGTAAGGCTCAAGCAGGCAGTGATGTATTAGTAACTTTGTTTAAAGGATCTGTTGGATCACCATGGTTTGGGCTGATAATTTTTTCTCTTATTCTTCTGGACTAAGTACACAGAACTTCGGTGGTATCCTCAGAGGCTTCAGCCCACAAGAATCCCAAGGAGTCATCCTTTTTGCTAGGCATCCTGTGCCTAATGTTGGCAGAGGGAAGAGCGCCATAAGCCATGGGGGTCAGCTGGCTTATGGCCAGGTAGTCCCTGCTTCTGAGCCTCCCTGCACTTGATTTTTGCACTCCGTCCCCGGTATTTGGGCTTCCCAGGTGGCAGCAGTTGTAAAGAATCCTCCTGCCAATACAGGAGATGTAGGAGATGTGGGTTTGATCCTTGGATTGAGAAGATCCTGCAGGAGGAAATGACCACTCACTCCAGCATTTCTGCATGGAAAATTCCATAGAGAGAGAAGCTAGCTGACCATGGTCCGTGGGGTCACAAAGAGTCAGACCCGAGGAGTGACTGAGCGCACACACCCCTGTATTTGCAGCTCACTCCAGTCTTCTTTGACTCCCAGGTGGCTTAGTAAGGGGACCAGCAGGGGCAACTTGGCCAAGGTTAACATGAACAGGTAAATGTGTTGTTGGAAAAGAAAACAGATGCTAAGTTGGTGAAAAATCTGCTCTCCTAGTGGAAAAGAGCCACCTCAGTTTCCCATCAGCTCTTAGATTCAGTAAGTAGAGCCTAAATGTTTGTTAAAAACTGAAGGACAGCACCTCTGACTTCTGCTGCATCTGCAGTGATGGACTGGGAGGGGACAGAGGCTCTTCAGTGTGCTCCTCATTAATGACACTACCAGTTGCTATATGTGTGTGTGTGTGTGTGTGTATGTGTATATATATACATATGTATATATGTATACAGGAGTGGTATCCAACTCCTTGCAACCCCATCATGATGGACTGTAGCCCATCATTCTCCTCTGTCCATGGGATTCTCCAGACAAGAATACTGGAGTGAAACAAACAAACAGAATACTGGAGTGGGTCGCTGTTCCCTTCTCCAGGGATCTTCCCTACCTAGGGATCCAACGCAGGTCTCTCGCATTGTGGCCAGATTTTTACAGACTGAGCCACCAGGGAAACCCCAAAATGAGAACCAATTAAGTGGTCAGTAGTTGGAGAAAGTAAGGAATGAGGTGGTGGGTCCAGCTCCCATAGATGCAACATCTTTCCTTCAAGAATCCATCCTTTCTTCACCAGAAAAATCTTACATATTTTAGCCTATGTGGTAGTTATTCTTACTTCATTTCCCCCAAAACTGTATTCTTTGATTACAATGAGTATTCCCACTTTCTTTTAATTTTGTAATAACTGCTAAGTCTTTATTTGGGCTTCCCAGGTTCAATGGTAAAGAACCCACCTGCCAATGCAGGAAACATGTGTTCAATCCCTGGGTCAGGAAGAAAGAAATGGCAATCCACTCCATTATTCTTGCCTGGGAAATCCCATGGACAGAGCAGCCCAGCAGGCTACAGTCCATGGGGTCACCAAGAGTCAGACACAATTGAGTGACTGAACAACAACAATCAGACGTCTCTAATTACTTTTTGCATTAAAAATTGACAAGAATCAATATTCCCTATTGATGAGCTACAAACAGTGTGTGTGTGCTTGGGTGTGTTTCCTTTCTTTCATTTAGGGTATAGTTGCTTTAAAACATTGTCTTAGTTTCTGCTGTATACATATGGCTGATTCAGTTCTTGCCTTCTCTTCTCACCTCCTCTTGTTCCTTTTTCATCTCTACTTGCACCAGTTTGGTTTTTATTTTACAGTGACTTCTTGTTTCACCAAGGCCAAATGTCTTACATCTTACTGAAGACAATAAGAGCGTGCATTTTCTAAAATATTTTCTATTACTCTAGTAAATCATTTTCAGAGTTGGACTTTTCTGTATACCTGAGTAATGCTTCTATTCTTTTTTGCTATAGAAAAATTTTCCAGGCCCCAGGGTTCCATTTTGGATGTTTAGTTTGTGTGGGTGCGTGCTTACTAATCCTTGAATGGGCTTATTTATATTCCAACATGACATTTGTAAGTGGTCATTCCTTAATTTAAGAGGTATGAATTTTTCAAAAATTGATATTTGTTTACCTTCTGGGGGTTCCCTGGTGGCTGAGACGGTAAAGTGTCTGTCTACAATGCGGGAGACCCAGGTTCAATCCTGGGTTGGGAAGATCCCCTGGAGAAGGAAATGGCAATCCATTCCAGTACTATTGCCTGGAAAATCCCATGGACAGAGGAGCCTGGTAGGCTACAGTCCATGGGGTCGCAAAGAGTTGGACATGACTGAGTGACTTCACTTCACTTCACTTTACCTTCTGGGGGCAAAGTGTTCCCCAAACTGAATTACATATAACGACTGTCTTCAAAGGGCCTCTGATTTAAGAGAAGTTAAGACAGGTATACTAACTATAGTGAAAGGCAGAAAGTCAGGTGGGGGACATGGGTAGAATTCATAATTTCTGCTTGTGGCCTTTTTCATAGATGATAGAAAGTAAACCATGATACTGAGATTGAGAAGGACTGTGCACAGTTCAATGTTGTTCTAAGTTGCAACTATGGGACTTCCCTGGTGGTCCAGTGGGTAAGACTCCAAGCTCCCAATGCAGGGGGCCTGGGTACAATCCCTGGTCTGGGAACTAGGTCCTCCATGCATTCACAAGGAAGATCCTGTGAGCCACAACTAAGACCCAGCACAGCAAAAACACATAAATAAGTTGCAGCTATCAGGAATTAAGAGCACTGAGGTTATTTCCAATTTATTACCTTTTTCTTCCTCAGTAAATATGGAAATGGATAAGGAAATGGCAACCACTCTAGTATTCTTGCCTGGGAAATCCCATGGACAGAGAAGCCTTGCAAGTTACAGCCCGTAAGGTCACAAACTTAGATCCGACTAAACAACAACAAAAATATGGACAAATACTAGCAAATGCCATAGATCAACGAGTGTAAACAATTTTACATGTTATTACAGTATTTGTTAAAAATGACTACATTCCATTGTAAATTACAGTTGTTGCGCAAGGAAGCATCAAGAATGTTACCAAATGGCAGTGGAAAATAAATGAGAGATTTTCTTCTGGTTGAAAGGTTTCCAAAAATGTTTTATTTTCCAGTGATGAAAACATGCAACATCCACCTTTGTTTTACACCATTTTACACTGGTATAGGTACATTGATCAATTGTCTCAATTATATTCTTTTGTGAAAAGGCAATTTAACAAAACATTATTACAGGGAACTTGCATTTTATGCCTAGGTTTTATTCTATTTGCTTTTCTGTTTTTTTTTTCAAGTGTACCAGATGTTTTAAAAATTTGTTTAAAATTCCATGTGGCTCAGTCAGTGGTAAAGAATCCACCTGCCAATGCAATAGACACAGGAGACTCGGATTCCATCCCTGAGTTGGGAAGATCCCTTGGAGGAGGAAATGGCAATCCTCTCCAGTATTCTTGCCTGAAAAATCCCATAGGCTGGAGAGCCTGGCGGGCTACAATCCATGGAGTTGCAAAGAATCAGACAGGCTGAGAGAATGAGTACACACACACGAATTTAAGATATTATTTTAATTTTGACATTAAAAACCAAGACTGTGACCAATGACAGTCTTAAGCTTAGCTAATTAATATGTGATTTAAAAACAAATAGAAAAAAGTATGATATCCAAACCCTTAGCGGGGGTGAACTGTTCACTTCACAGGTCCCTATCTGGATATCTGCTGTAACAGAGCAAAGCGCCGCTAGGTGGCTCCATTAATTTAATAAAATTAAAGTAGGGAAAAGATAATGTATAGTCAAGGAACAAAATATCTCTTGTAAGCAGAACCTTTAACCAAAGCAAGAAACAATGATCTTTAATCATAGCCTCTCACTCAGAATAATTTGGAATATAGGGTTAAGAGTTGAACTAAAAAAAATCTGCAAGACTGCAAAGTATGTATGGGTAATCAATTTGCTAAAGAAAATTATATTCTTAAGGACATCAATTACTAAGGGAGACATGGTTTCAAATCTTTCCTAATTTATTACCATCTAGCTTTTCTTTTGAACTTTTTCCCTTTCTTTGTTTAAACTTTAGGAAAAAAATATTAAATTTGAGCATTTATTAAGTTACTAAAAATTGCTTTCCAATTTCTTGACTTACAGTTGTCATCCTTATTAACATCCCAAGAAAAATAACAAAACAACTTCGTCTGGGCTATTTGGGAAGGAAAACAAAAGCAGTGTGCTTACCTAAACTAACTCAAAATACAACTAACGCAAACACTACTCCACTGTACACCATTTGCAAGGAGATTGAAAGAAACTGTGTGACAAAAATTCCTTCCTGGGTTCACAAAAGAAGAGAAAAAATGTTACATTTGAAGTGTGAGTTGCATTTTAGGTACCCAAGTTGGCTAAAGATCTCTGGATTTCATTTTTTAAGAAGTCCATAACAGAAGACGATCATTTTCCTGAAAGTACATAAGGAACTGTCACGAAAATAAATGCGGGGTGGTGGGGGAGGTGGGTTCCGAATTATTAAGTATTCTGAACCGTCATTCTGCAATTGACAAATAGGAAAAAAAATTTTTTTTTCCTCTCCCCTCTCCTTTAAAAGAGAATCTCAGACCTGTCACCGCCTAAGAAAATATTTAGAACTCAATTTAACCTAAAAAAAAAAAAACAAATTTCATATCGTTCGGAGTCAATAAATAATGATGGCGTGGCACTTGGAGTCTCCACAGTATTTTGCTTGCTTCGTTTGTTTTTCCAGACAGGAGCTGCATTAGAAAACTTAACAGAAGTAGAGGGCAAGTCTTCTGCCATAATTCGTTGAGACCGTTTTTTGTAAA
This sequence comes from Budorcas taxicolor, assembly GCF_023091745.1. Classification (NCBI taxonomy): domain Eukaryota; kingdom Metazoa; phylum Chordata; class Mammalia; order Artiodactyla; family Bovidae; genus Budorcas; species Budorcas taxicolor. The sequence goes on from NC_068920.1 coordinate 107,037,467, forward strand.
CGAGCGCTTCTAGCACAGTTGAAATTACAGTTGGCTTTAAAATGCTAATTCCGAACCCACTTATTTAAATGTCTTTGAAAACGTTTACCCTTCTGTTTTCGAAGACAACAAATCACACCAAAAGTCTGCGCAAACTGGACCTAAAATGCAAATCTGTTTCCCGGATAGGAACGAACCTATCGCTATGTTTAGAGAAATTAAAAAACCGATTTCTGTCCTTCCCTTCAAAGAATTCCCTAGGACAAGGGGACGCACCAAGAATGCTCAATATATATGGTGTACCTCCAAAGACTTGTAAATCGCGTCTATTATTCTCGACTGGGAGCCGACCAGTCGAGACCGGACGTGAATCCTGCAACTGATCACAAAAGCTGTAGAGGCTCCAGGTCGAAATATCAAAGGTTGGGACGGGGGCAGGCAGGTGGGCTGAGCGGCCACCCAGAGTTAACTCACAGACTTTTTAGAACAGTCGGACCGTCCTGGAGATTTTCTCTTTGTTTTGATATTCGTTATTTCGTTCTTGTGCTGAGGACACAATGGTTAGGAATGGGGAACAGGTTGCTTGAATATCGGAGGCGCCGGCCTCCCCGGGTTCTTCCCGACCTCCCTCCGTTCCACCCCGGCCCGGAGAGGAGGAGTTGCAGCGGCCGGGCAGGCGCGGCGGGCGGCCCGAGGTTTCCGCGCGCTGGGCCGGGATGCGTGCGCTGGCAGGTGGGGCGTGGCGGGGGCGTGGAGAGCCGGGGCCCGCGGGCAGCCGCCCAGCCCCGGGACCGGCCCGGGAGGAGCCGAGCCGCCGACGGTTATAAGAGGCTAGCTCGTCGGCGCTCCGCGCTCACCCCTCAGTCCCCGCCCCTCCTCGCCGAAGACTCGAGTCGCCGAGCCAGGGCCGTAGGGTTGGCCCCCAAAGGGATGCTCTTGCCCGAGCGGCGAGGTCAGCCCCGCTCGCCCCTCGCCGCCGCCGCCGCGCCGCGCCAGCCGACGGCCGCCGACATGGCTCTCTACTGCGGGGACAACTTCGGCGTGTACTCGCAGCCCGGCCTGCCCTCGGCCGCCGCCGCCGCCGCCGCCCCGGGCGCCCCCGCACCCGCCCGGGCGCCCTACGGACTCACCGACTACGCCGCGCCGCCAGCCGCCGCCGCCAACCCCTACCTGTGGCTCAACGGGCCGGCCGTGGGCGGTCCCCCCGCCGCCGCCGCCGCCGCCGCCGCCGCGTACCTGGGCGCCCCGCCGCCGCCGCCGCCGCCGCCCCCGGGGGGCGCGCCGGGACCCTTCCTGCAGCCGCCGACCGCCGCCGGCACCTTCGCCTGCGCTCAGCGGCCCTTCGCGCAGCCCGCGCCCGCCGCGCCCGCCTCACCCGCCGGGCCCGCGGCGCCAGGGGAGCTGGGCTGGCTGTCCATGGCCAGCCGCGAGGACCTGATGAAGATGGTGCGGCCGCCCTACTCGTACTCGGCGCTCATCGCCATGGCCATCCAGAGCGCGCCCGAACGCAAGCTCACGCTCAGCCACATCTACCAATTCGTGGCCGACAGCTTCCCCTTCTACCAGCGCAGCAAGGCCGGCTGGCAGAACTCCATCCGCCACAACCTGTCTCTCAACGACTGCTTCAAGAAGGTGCCCCGCGACGAGGACGACCCAGGTGAGGGCGGACAGGTGCTTCCCGGCCGGTCCCTTACCCACACCCGCCCCCCACTACGCCCACCCCGCAACTCACGCACACGCAGAGGCAGGCCAGGGTGGGATAAGGGTAAAAAGCCTGAATCCTTAAGCCGAAAGTCACTCCTGAGTGGTGTTCCTTACACGGTTGAAGGGAGGGTCGAGTTACTGGTAAACGGATTAGGAATAAGAACACGGGTGGGCTCTCAGATAAGGGATGGCTGTAAAGAGATTCAGATGAGCCAAGAATCCCATCACATTTCAGGAGAGTGAGGTGGGGAGAGACCGGGAGTTGGTACCCGCTGTACGTAGATGCGTTTCGAACCGTATCTGTTTGGAAATGTAAAAATGTAAACCCCAAATGTGCTTCGTGCGGATCTAAGCCCCGGAGGTGAGGAGGGCTGGGTGATAGTGGCTTGTTAGTGGTTTCCCTCTTAGCTGAGGAATGAGGTGAAGAAAAGCTCAAAAGTTTCAGAAACAGATTCTTACTGGAGGTTTTCTGAAGGAGCTCAGGACTAGGTGTGGGGTGAGAATCAGGTTAGGGAAAAGAGAAAACTGTTTCCTTGCCTTCTACAGCAGGAATCCCCAACCTCTGGGATCTAATGCCTGATGATCTGACGGAGAGTCGATGTAGTAATAATAGAAATAAAGTGCACAAAAAAGTAATGTGCTCAGACTTACCCCGCCCCCCCCCCCCACAAACACACACCGCCCCCAACCATCCTTTAGCCCCCTGCGTTGGTGGAAAATATTGTCTTGCAGGAGACCAGCCCCTGGTGCAGAAATGGCTATGGATCAGTGAGGGATACAGGATTCTTTGTAAATTATGTAAATGCTCTGAAGTAGTTGTGTTGCTATTCAGTTGCTCAGTCATGTCCAACTCTTTGCAACCCCATGGACTGCAGCACTCCAGGCCTCTCTGTCCTACGTCATCTCCCAGAGCTTGCTCAAACTCATGTCCAGTGAGTAGGTGGTGGCATCCAACCATCTCGTCCTCTGTCGTCCCCTTCTCCTGCCTTCAATCTTTCCCAGCATCAGGGTCTTTTCTAATGAGTTGGCTCTTTGCATCAGGTGCCAAAGTATCAGAGCTTCAGCTTCAACATCAGTCCTTCCAATGAAGAGCAGTGCTTTCCAGTTGAAATGCTGTACAAACTACACGTGGTTGAAAAATTGTCTAGTAGCCATGTGAAAAAAAGTAAAAAGATGGTGAGAATTTATTTTTTAAAGTAACCCAAAATGTCGTTTCAACATATAAAACATATAAGAAATTATCTGTGAGCTAATTACATTATTCTTTTGGTACTAAGTCTTCAAAATCCTATGTATATGTTTTATACCATATTTCAGTTGTTACGAGCCACTTTTCACGTGTCCAGCAGCCACGTGTGGGTAGTGGTTACTTTACTGGACAAGGCACGCAGCTCTCCAAGATGCATCTGCCCAGATTTGGCCTCTAAATCACCTGAGGTGATCATGTCAATTGTCACGTACACTCTTGGACTTTCTAAAAAGGTCAAGGATCTCGAGCCAGTGTCTTGTCAAAGCTTTTGGTAGCAAGGTGACACAATATAAATATTCTGGTAGGAGCAGGTATGATTGGTTGTTTAGATGGCAGTTACGCGAATTGTTTTTGTTCTGCAGCTATTTGCAGAAAATGTGTTGGTGGAGGTAATGGATGTGGAGGGGTGTGTGGTAGTGGTTAAGAATGCTTGAGTCTAGAGACAACCTGCTTATATCCTGGCCCTACCACTGCTAACTGGGCTTCCCAGGTGGTGCAGTGGTAAAAGAATCAGTCTGCCAATGCAGTAGATAGACGTGGGTTCGATCCCTGGGTCGGGAAGATCCCCTGGAGAAGGTAAAGGCACTCCAGTATCCTTGCCTTGGAAATCCCATGCCCAGAGGAGCCTGGCGGGCTACAGTCCACAGGGTCACAAAGAGTCAGACAGGACTGAGCAACTAAGCACGCACACGCTGTTGCTAACGGGGAAAATGACAGGTTGCTAACCAGTCTGCACCTCAGTTTCCCCATCTGAAGAATGGAGGCGATGATATCACTGTCTCCAAAGAGCCGTGAGGAGTAACTAGAGTTATCAATGTGAAGAACTCACTACAAGATAAGTGCTTTACGGTATTTGCAAATGCCAAAGATTCTTTTTACCAGAAGTGATGAGAGCCGTTGGGAGAAAAAATCCTCGAAGATGACAGATATTTTTTATGACTACTGTGCTGGATAGTGAGGGAGTTTTTCTAAGCAGAAGACTAGCATTGCTTGCATTAAATGGGGCCCTGGTCTCTGAGATCGGCCTGGTGGAGGAAAAGCTGGGAAGACATGCAAGGGTGCCTCTTGCCCAAGGCAAGGGATGGTTATGGAGCTTCCTTGTACTTCCAAATAGATGCCATCCAAGGTGTGTTTAAAACAGTCAATTGCTCAGTAATAACTTGTTGCTTCTGTTGGACAAGGCAGAGGGTTGGGTATTGGAGGTTGCATTTTTCCAGTGGAGTGTTTTTTCGGGGCAAATATTATACCCTTTCAGCAAATGATAATGATAATAGATACCTTTTTCTTTTCACTGCTCACTGTGTATGGCTTCTTTGCGGAGATCTATCATTTACCCCTCACGGCCAACCTGTGAGGTGAGTACTGTTCTTATCCCTGTTTTTATAGATAAACAGAGGCTCAAGTTCAAGTAGTGCCATTTCCCCCAAAAGGACAACAGAGTGGATTGAGCATCTCTGTCAAGTTTCATGAGAGCCTGCCTCCCTCATCTCAAAGCTGGGCATGTGGGGCTTCCCTGGTGGCTCAGTGGTAAAGAATCCGCCAGCCGTTGCCAGAGGCGCGGGTTTGATCCCTGGGTCGGGAAGATCCCTTGGAGAAGGAAATGGCATCGCACTCCAGTATTCCTGCCTGGAGAATCCCATGGACAGAGGAGTCTGGCAGGGCTACAGTCCATGCAGTTGCCAAAGGACTGGACATGACTTAGTGACTAAACGATAACATGGGCATGTACACCTCCTCCTCTAACCTATCTTTCTCATCTTTGCAGGGAAAGGCAATTACTGGACCCTGGATCCGAACTGTGAAAAGATGTTTGACAATGGGAACTTCCGTCGGAAGCGAAAGCGCCGCTCAGAAGCCAGCAGCACCCCCTCGGTGGCCGTGGGGACCTCGAAATCAGAAGAAGGGATCTCCCCGGGGCTGGGGTCTGGAGTGGGTGGAAAGCCAGATGGAGACAATGCCCCTGCCTCTTTGAGACCCTCCCAGTCCCCAGAGCCTCCTGAGGACACCAAGAGTACTGCCTCCTCACCGGGAGTGTCCATGCTTTCCTCCACCCCTTGCCTGAACAGCTTCTTCAGCAGCCTCAGCACCCTCAGCGTCGGTAGTAGCAGTGGGAACACGCAGCGGGCACTCCCTGGCGGCCGCCCTCTAGGGATCCAGGGGCCCCAGGTGCCCTCAGGCAGTGTGTTTCCCCCCAGCTCCGTCCCAGAGCCCTCGTCAGACCCCTTGCAACTGAATCACAGCTCCAGCAGCAGCGGCAGCCAGAGATCTTCCTACTACGGCCCCTTCCCCGCCAGCACCAGCGGGGCCCCGAGCAGCCCCTTTGGCAGCCCTTTCTACAACTTCAGCATGGTCAACAGCCTCATCTACCCTCGGGAGGGCTCTGAAGTATAGAGCCCCAATTCCCAGACTCAGCCGTTGCACACCTGAGATCTCGTGAAAATACAGATCTCCAGGCAGTAGGTCTGGGGCAGGACCTGAGATTGCATTTTCTCCAGAGTTCCCGGCAAGGTCCACTGACCACACTCGGAACAGCGTGTGGATGCAAACTTTTTCTTTACCTGACAAGCTTTCTCTGGATAAAGGGCCTCCCTGGAGAGAAATCCAGTCCAGTCTGTCCTGGGATGGTATCCGAGAGCCCTGTGAGGGCAGGGACCATGTCTGTCTGTTCGTCACTGTGTATCAGGGTCACAGGGTCCAGTGGGCACAGACTTCAGCTGCAAAAACAAGTGAATGAAGTTACTGGGTCAGAAAAAGTAACAGTTGGCACTGGAAGCAGCAGGGAATGGTTGGGACTGACCAGCTGCAGGCTGCTGTGGGCAGCTGGTCTTCTCTGCCTGGCAGCATTCTGTTTTTTTCTAGAAAAGTCAAGAGACCTGCATTTTCCCAGGAAACCTCCATTTGTCCTCTTTGTTGCTAATGGAAAGTTTTTCAAATACTGTGCTAGAAAGCACCGCAAATCCTTGAGCTCTCTACCCAGCTCACAGATCAGCTCTATTTATGCTTAGTGTCAGGGATGTGTCAGACATTAATAGCGATAGAAGTGCCCAGATAATACCCTGTGTGCCAGGCATTGTTCTAGACACTTACCATATATTAGCTCATTTAATCCTCACAACAACCTTGGGACAAATGTATTGTTACTCCCCCTCGTTTTCTGTATGGTGGCAGTAAACTGCCAAGATGTTAGGTCCAAACAGTAAGTCATGAAGCCTGGATCTAGTTTTTTTATTTTTTTGTTTGTGTGTGTGTGTGTGCGTTTAGTTTTATGTTTTGTTTTGTTTTTTTGGCTGCACTGTGTGCTTTGTGGGACCTCAGTTCCTGGATCAGGGATTGAACCCAGGCCACAGCAGAGAAAATACCAAATCCTAATCATTAGACCACCAGGGAGCTCTCACCAGGATCCAGTTTTAAGGCAGTCTGGCTCCAGAGTCTGTGCTTGTAACCTTGTGTTTTAGTCCCTGAAAAACAAAGGCATTAACAGGCAGACAGACTAAGTGGTGTCTGAGGAGTAGTAATGAGCTAGGTTTCATCTGACCAAAGATTCTGGCTGAAATCAGTATCACTTGGGATATTCTGAGCAGCAAGGATGGACACCAGCTCTTCCTCACTTTTGCTGCCCTATTTTCGAAATCTGTGGTAACTGATATCCTGTCTTTTTTAGCATATGTCCTGGGTTTTTCATCTTTGAAACAAAGTTTTAGTATTTTATTAAAAATAGTTTTTAAATGGAATTTTTATTTTTAAAAGAAAACATTTGTGGTCAAAAATTGTTTTTAATGTAATATATTTTAACACTCCCTTTTACTTCTCAGGAGGTGTCATTTGAATAGTTTTTATGGTCACCGTCTTGGTGCCCAATAGAATGTCTGTATGTGGCAGACACTCAGACACAGTTTGAACTTATCCAAAAAGTGTTAGTGCAGATAGTGTGATTTTTTGGAATAGTGATGCATTAAGATGAAGTTAATGTCCTATGAATGACCCTTGTACCATGTTTGGTCTTTGATGGGAACATTGCTAGTTTTTAATTTTTTTAGGAAAAGGAACACAAATTAATTGTAAAAAAATTGTTAACTTTTCCCTGTATATTATTTGCGATTCACAGCATTATTGATAAATTGGAAGTTTGAAATAATACATATAGAAAATTATTTTTGTAAAAAATAGTCTATTGAGGTATAAATAATGTCAACATTACTTTTTAAATATTATACAGGAAGACAACCAAAGAAACTACCTACCCTCGTACTATGTCTACAGAAAACCCACTTTCTATGGATATTTTTGTATGTGAAAAATTGTATGGACTTTTATAAATATTGTTTCTAACACAATTCTATATTTGTAAATTAATTTATAATGTGAACTGGGACGATTTTTTTTCCCCCCAAGAAAGCACACTGCATGCTGGAAATCACATAAAATAAACTTGAAGTGGGATGACTTCTGGCTCCTTTTTAGGCATCTTGTGTTCCTATCTTTAACTTCTTTTTATAAAGGAATAGAGCTGTAGGCACAGAAATTGCTACCGGATTTTTGTGTGTTGAGAGAGCAAGCAATTGATTTTTTTTTTCTTTTATAAAATTTTATTTATTCTTAATGCCAAAAGCATTTTGCATTGGGGTATAGCTGATTAACAATATTGTGATAATTTCAGGTGAACAGTGAAGGAACTCAATTACATATATATTCTCCCCCCATCCCAATTTCTTTATTGGACTTGTTCTACCTGCTCACATCCTAAGGGATTGGAATGAAACAGTTCTGGAGGATCTCTAGACATGAGCGTCTTGTTTGTATTTTAACAGAGTAATGTTTCTGTCTAGCTCAGCTGGTGAAGAATCCTGCAATCCAGGAGACTCCTGGTTGATTCCTAGGTCAGGAAGATCCGCTGGAGAAGGGAATGGCAACCCACTCCAGTATTCTTGCCTGGAGAATCCCATGAAGGACAGAGGAGCCTGACGGGTTACAGTCCATGGGGTCGCAAAGAGTCAGGCACGACTGAGCAGCTAACACACAACAAGACCTCTCCAGCTGGCAACACTCCTCGGGGAACTCTGGCTTTCAATGCTGTGGTCCTCATGGAGGGTACAGGCAGCCCATCGTCTCCAAAGAAGTCAGCTAGAAAACTTGAATTTGGCCCCAACTAGAAAAAACTGAAAGATAAGGTTTCTAGCCTAGAGTTTCTCAACATGAGCAGTGTAGATATTTGGAGGTGGATAATCCATTGTAGAAGCTGCCCTGTGCATCACAGAATGTTTAGTAGCAGGCTGGAAACACTTCCCCTCTTCCTTCCCCCGATACACACAGACCCAAACCCCCCAGCTCCTGCTCCCAGGCCCTGAGACATTGACAAATGTCCCAGGGTGGGTGGGGCTGTGCAAATTAGATCTGATTGAGAACCACTGATCTAGACCAGCACCCTCCTAATTTGCCAATAAGAAAATGGAACTCCCTCAGTCCCCCACACAGTCCTTAATAGTGGAGCTCAGAATGAATAAGGACTCTGGTACAAGACAGTTTCTGTCCTATGAAATGGCTTTTCTCTCTTTTAAAAAAATTTTTATTTTGTATTGGGGTATAGCCGATTAACAATGATAGTTTCAGGTGAACAGTGAAGGGACTCAGCCATATATAAACATGTATCCACTGCTATATTTAAAATGAATAACCAACAAGGACCTACTTACTGTATAGCACATGGAACTCTGCTCAATGCTATGTGGCAGTCTGGATGGGAGGGGAGTTTGGGGGAGAATGACTTTTAAATGAGTTGTGAGCAGGATCGGCCCAATCATTGAGGAATTTCTCAGAACTGAGGATTATCTGTTTGCCTGTCACACTGGAGGTAGACACCTGCCATATTTTAGTTGCCTGTTATAGAAATGCTTATGGTAACCTCCTTGGCATCTGATTATTTCTATTAATAGAGGCCTAGACTAGGAATAATTCTGACCAAACAATAGTAAACTATCTGGGTTATTACTCTTTGATAGGGATGGTGGTGGGGAGGACAGGCTTAAGGATATCTTGGAAAGAAAGACATATTAAAAGAATGTGACGAGCCTATATTTGGAAGCATCTAGATCTGGGTGTTTGATAGCTATGAAATGCCAGAAAGATGGCATTTATGAGAACAAAGGCAAAGAGAAGAATCCACTTCTGCTCTCCAAACAACCACAATGGGCAGCAGGGTGGCTCAGTCCTCACAGGAACCAAAGAAGCTGTGCTGGGGGGCAAGTTGTGCCTCCTGCTGGGCCTGGGATTAAAGGGAAGGAGACAGAGCTGCCTCTGCCTGTGATGTTTCCAGGTCAAAGTCTGCACCAGCACTCCAACTGGCACCAATTTCCTGCATCTGTGACATGTTCTCCCTGGGAAACAGGTCAGAAATTCTGGACCTGAGCTAGATTGTGATTTCCATTGTTTGAGACAGTACAGAGGAAAAGATGTCCCTCTCTCCCTACCCCCACCCCCACCTCATGAAGTTAAAGCAACCTTCTTTCTCCAGGGTTCTCCCAGAGACCAGAGCCTGGTGTCAAGTTCCAGCCCAAGCTGAGGACCTCTGGGCACATGGCTAACTTAAAGCAGCTACCTTTCAGCTCTCTGGGCTTCCCTGGTGGCTCAGATGGTAAAGAATCTACCTGCAATGCAGGAGACCCGGGCTTGATCCCTGGGTCGGGAAGATCCCCTGGAAAACGGAATGGCTACCCACTAAAGTATTCTTGCCTGGAGGATTCCATGGACAGAGGAGCCTGGGGGGCTACAGTCCACGGGGTGCAAAGAGTCAGACATGACTCAGACACCACTGAACGACTAACACTTTCTGCCTTCTAGGACCTAGTGTATCTTTAAGAATAAGAAAGGGGTAAAGGAGAGTTTGAAAAACTAATAAGTAGGTTTCAGGTTTCCTTCTTGATACTTTTAGATCCTTCATCTCATTCTAGAGCTTACTGGGAAAAGACAGCTGGGGAACCCAGAGGCTGTGTGCCTTTGCCCCCAACCCCTCCCCAAGCTCCTCCTTGCGCTCAGGGCAAAAAGGCAAGGCCAAACTTTGGCCCCCCTGAGGAAGTAAGACCGCCACTGACCTTCAGAGGAAGCTCCTCTACTGTGACTCTGCCTTCCTCAGACTTTCCCAAACTTGGAAAGAGCCTAAAGCTTTAGTATCTGTTGTTTTTTCCCCCTTTGTCTTCCTGAGCTGTTCCAGTAGCTAAAACCTTGAGGTTTTTAATGAAAAAGAAACCTGTGCTTGTTTCCTGAGGCAGGGATTTGCTGGTTCTGGGGTAGAGACCCGGGGGCCTGTGGCCTTGCCTTTTGTCATGGAAAGCAGTCAGCTGGGTTCGTGGCTGGGTGGCTGGCACCGCAGAAGGAAGAAGGAATTTCCTATCAGGTCTGAAAACAAAAGAAACAAAAGGTCAAAAAAGACTTGATACCTACGGAATTCCTCCCAGCCTTTTAATTCATAATGTCTGGGGATCAACGCCAAACCCCTGGGAGGCCTGGAGGACAGTGCTTTATCATTTAAAAAAAAGTAAGCATTACAATAACTCAGGTGCCAGGCACAGCCCTAAAATGCACTCTGTGCTAAGTCGCTCCCATCATTACCTGTCTTTACCTGTGGACTGTAGCACTCGAGGCTCTCTGTCTTTGGGATTCTCCAGGCAAGAACACTGGAGTGTGTTGCCAAGCCCTCCTCCAGGGGATCCCCCTGACCCAGGAATCGCATTTGTCTTTCCTCTCCTGCATTGGCAGGTGGGTTTTTTTTTTTACCACTAGTGCCACCTGGGAATCATATATATATATATATATATATATATATATATATATATATATATATATACACACACACACACATATACTATATATATATATATACACATATACATATACTATATATATAATACACACTATAATACTATATATATATAGTATATACTATATATATATCAAGGAAGGCAATGGCAACCCACTCCAGTACTCTTGCCTGGAAAACCCCATGGACAGAGGAACCTGGTAGGCTGCAGTCCATGGGGTCACGAAGAGTCGGACATGACTGAGCGCCTTCACTTTGACTTTTCACTTTCATGCATTGCAGAAGGAAATGGCAACCCACTCCAGTATTCTTGCCTGGAGAATCCCAGGGATGGGGGATCCTGGTGGGCTGCCATCTATGGGATCACAGAGAGTTGGACATGACTGAAGCAACTTAGCAGCAGCGTACTGCCCCCACCCTCTCTCTATATATATAAATAATTTAAGATAGCAACTCTTTGAAGTAGACACTGTTACTCATTTTACTATTGAGAATACTGAGACCGAGAAAGTTTGTATAACCGAGCCAAGGTCAAAAATTTAAACCGTTGCTGCAGGTAAGTGGTTGAAATAAGATTCAAAATCAGGCCATCTGATGTCACAGCCTGCCTGCCCTTAATCTATAATACTGTAATGCCTCTCCATTTTGAAGAGGAGAAACAGAGAAGTGACTTGCCCAAGGTCACACAGCTTTCTGGTTGCAGATGTGGGCTTAGAACCCAGGTTTCTGCCCTGCCACCTACACACTTCTCTTTAGGTACCTCATTTGGAAGCTCCCTGAGGTTGGCTTTTGTGTTTGGAGCTCCTCTTCAGGGACATAGGAAGGTAAGCAGAGAGAAGTCACTTTTCCTTGAGATTTCCTCCTTTATAGGGTTGGCTTGCAGCAGATCAGAGGTCCAGGTCTCAGGCTTTGAAGCTGCTGAGGGAAGCCAGATGGAGATGCTGATTTGAAACCTCAGACTTTGAAAATAAAATTGGAAATTTACCCACAGACTCTCTAATTCTCTGGCATTGAAGATACTAAGATGACTAGACCCACTCAGATCCTTAGCAAGTAGGGCAGGGGCTGAGAACAGATGTGCACAGGGTAGGGAGGATCAATCAATCCATCTTCATGGCAAATAGGTGGGGAAACAGTGGAAACAGTGGCAGACTTTATTTTGGGGGGCTCCAAAATCACTGAAGATGGTGACTGCAGCCATGAAATTAAAAGACACTTACTCCTTGGAAGAAAAGTTATGACCAACCTAGACTGCATATTAAAAAGCAGAGAGATTACTTTGCCAAAGAAGGTCCGTCTAGTCAAGGCTATGGTTGTTCCAGTAGTCATGTATGGATGTGAGAGTTGGACTGTAAAGAAAGCTGAGTGCTGAAGAATAGATGCTTTTGAATTGTGGTGTTGGAGAAGACTCTTGAGAGTCCCTTGACTCCTTGAGAACTTCAAGGAGATCCAACCAGTCCATCCTAAAGGAGATCAGTCTTGAGTGTTCACTGGAAGGACTGATACTGAAGCTGAAACTCCAGTACTTTGGCCACCTGATGTGAAGAACTGACTCATTTGAAAAGACCCTGATGCAGGGAAAGATTGAAGGCAGGAGGAGAAGGGGATGACAGAGGATGAGATGGTTAGATGGCATCACTGACTCAATGGACATGGGTTTGGGTGGACTTTGGGAGTTGGTGATGGGCAAGGAGGTCTGGCGTGCTACAGTCCATGAGGTCGCAAAGAGACGGACACGACTGAGTGACTAAACTGAACTGAAAGGAAATCAACCTTAACTATTCGTTGGAAGGACTGATGGTGAAGCTGAAGTTCTAATACTTTGGCCACCTGATTTGAAAAGCTGACTCATTGGAGAAGACCATGATACTGGGAAAGACTGAAGGCAGGAGGAGAAAGTGACGACAGAGGATGACGTGTTCAGATGGCATCACTGACTCAATGGACATGAATCTGAGCAAACTCTGGGAGATAGTGGAGGACAGAGGAGCCTCACGGGCTGCAGTCCACGGGGTCCAGACATGACTGAGTCAGACATGACAGAGTCAGACATGACTGAGAAACTGAGCAACAACAACAAGGAAGGATCCACAGGGTGGGGCTGAACTGCCCCCCACCCCCACCCCGCTACCAGCCTCCAGTGAGGGAGACAAAACGGCTTCACCTCCTGGAAGAGCAGCAGGTCATTTCCCAGTGCTGGGCTGAGAGGCTGCAGCCCCACCGAGGGCTCCTTCACCCCTTCCCTCTGCTGTGCTCCTGCTGGGAGGAGTCAATGGAAGGAGTCAAGCACCGTGTTCAAAGCCCTGGTGCTTCTGGATTGACAGAAGAAACAGAAGCAGCCACCTTCAAGCAGAGCTGTCTTCAAGGCCTCAGGCCCTGGTGCATGACTAGAGTCATTTCCCCCATGCCCTGGCCCTTCCAGCACTAGCCGTATTCCAGCCACGCCAACATCAACATCGATACTCATGGCTCCAGGTCCCCTGCTCTTCAAAGGAGGTTCGAGGCCACAAGCATGTTGGGGTTTCCTCCTTCCCAGTTTGTTGTTCAGCTGCCAAGTTGTGTGCGACTTTTTGCGACCCCATGGACTGTAGAACACCAGGATCCTCTGTCCTCCCCTATCTCCTGAAGTTTGAGAAATTCATGTCCATTGAGTCCAGAGTTCACTGTCTTGAAATGTATTAAGCAAACCACAAGGCAGGTGCCTCTGCTCCAGGTTGGGATCAGCAAGCCGGGCATTAATAAGCACAAGGACCTCTTCCCTCTCAGCCCCAAAGATGATGCCAACTCACCCCATCACATCACTGCTCACCTCCAACTCCCCCAGCTTGGACTGACCCACAGGGACTGCAACTAGGGCCCAAACGTATTGATACAAAGTCCCTGGGTCTCAGTCTCCTGGATAAAATCGATAATAGCGACAGCTCCTTCATAGGGCTATTAAGAAGGTTAATGCATCTATTTTATATTGAATCTGTGTATCCAACTCTTTGCGACTTCATGGATTGTAGCCCACCAGAATCCTCTCTCCATGGTATTCTCCAGCAAGAGTACCGGAGTGTATAGCCATTCCCTTCTCCAGGGGATCTTCCTGACCCAGGGATTGAACCTGGGTTTCCTGCACTGCAGGCAGATTCTTTACCATCTGAGCCATCAGGGAAGCCCCAAGTTCCAGAAGGGCCTCAGCATCCACTCACAGAGGCTCCGCTTGTTTCTTCTCAGAAAGCCTGAGGTCAATGTTATCTATTTGTTTGCCCAACAGTTTTGGAGAGTATTATTAGCCTCATATTATAGAAAGGCAAAGGATTCCCAGGTGACGCTAGTGATAAAGAACCTACCTGCCCATTCAGGAGACGCAAAAGACCTGGGTCCTGAAGGGTCTCTTGCCATGCCCTGGAGGAGGGCATGATGATGCACTCCAGTATTCTTTCCTGGAGAATCTCATGGACAGGGGAGCCTGATGGGCTACAGTCCTTGGGGTTGCAAAGAGTCGGATACAACTGAACACATATGTATTAGCACACATGCACGCATAGAAAGGCAAAAACAGAGTGGGAATCTTGGCAAACAGTTGGCTGTTAGGGGCCGTAGAAGTCCCATAGGAAAGGGAAGTTCACTCATTCCCACCTCCAGTGAGCCAGTGAGTCAGTTAATAAACGTTCCAAACACCTACTAACTCTTACTTTGCTTCCTGTGTTCCCCTCGCATTCCACATTCTTCCCTGAAAAGGGGACTATTGGCTCTAGAATTCAAAATTAGTCTCCAGCCCACAACTTCCCACAGGCTCCTGGGCCAGCACCATGCCTCCAGCCTGGAGGTCACAGCAGCCCCCAAACTGGCCTCCCAGCCTCCACTCCTGGCTCCCAACTCTGCACCTCATACCCATCCCTACCTTTCTGAGCTCCTGCTCTCTTTGGAACCCACAGTAATCTTTTAAACAAGAGGTATGAAAATATTGCCTTCCTGCTTAGAATCTTTGGGTAACTTTCCTTACCAGCAAACTCCAAAGGTCTTTTTGGTGTTGCTTAAACTATTTCCCACCCTACCCCTCAATACTCTCTTTTCTTGGCTCCCTTTGCAGCCCCTCAAATATTCCGATCGCTTCTGTTTTCGGGTCTTTGCAGTTATTCTTTCTGCCACAAGAGCTCAGTTCCCCAGATCTCTTCAGGCTTTCTCTCAGAGGCTCATCTCTGGAGCAACTGTCCTTTGAGCATGTCACCCTCCCCTCCCCGCTTTCCACCAAGTCCCCTCAAGATGCCCTTTATAAATTGTTTTTTCCATCTTCACTGAACCTCTTATGTCTATCACTCCTATTTTATTTTTTATTTTTAGTTTTTGGCTAAGTCGTGCCACATGTAAGAATCTTAGTTCCCCGAACAGGGATCAAACTTGTGGCCCCTGCAGTGGAAGCACAGAGTCCTAACCACTAGACTTCCAGGAAAGTCCCTCTTCCTATTTAAAGTAAAACAATTGTCTTATTGATCTAAAAACAAAAGTATGTTTCCCCTCCTTCCTTTGTGGGGAAACTGAGTCACAGAGCATTCCTTTAGCCCAGACTTTGATGATACACCTCATTTGTCCATTTGGGGTATCACCACTCAGTACATAAAAAAACAAAAGTTCTCTTTCTCCTCCAGTTTTAAGCGGGCAAAACCCCAAGAATTTTCGCTATGTTTAGCTTGGATTTAGAAGGCAGCCGTCCCCATCTCCCCACACATCGCTTCCTTCTTTCGCATTCATACCCCCCTGTGCTCTCCCGGGGACCGGAGTATCAGCCAAACACCTGGAGTCTTTGATCATCTACCCATCAGCTGCCCCCCAGCACTGCTTCAGCTAGAAGACTTTCAAGTTCTCCCCCTTCACTAGGTCTGGGAAAGGGGAAAAAAAAAAAACCCGTAGCAGCTGTTACACCGCACTTTTCTTTGCCTACTGGTGGTTAAGTGCCAAGGAATTGCTACTTCAGCAGAGATTTTAAAAAGCCTTCCTTCAATGGGATTAACTTCCGTGCAGCCGACACACGATGGCTGCCGCTCAGCAGAGTAATGTTAGCTGCGGAACCCCAGCCCCTCCACTGTCTTTCCAGGCTGTGTGCCCGATGTCCTGCTATGTCTAGTTTCTTGATTCAGGAACTACTGAGAACATACATGTCTTAATAATAGGATTGTTGCCATTGCTAAAGTAGATGTGGGGCTGACACTTGTGAGATAATGATCTTCCTTTCCAGCATCTTACATGCTAAGATTCCTCCAAAAGGGCAGCATTATAATTCATTCTGACACTCCCAAATCTAGTGGCACTTCATTCAGCACTTTTTACTAACCACTTTCTTTTTTTCTTTATTTTGTTTGTCTGTTTTTGTTGTTTTGATTTTTATTTTACCAACCGTTTTCTATACCTACTCACTGTGTTTGCTCAGTGTGTGTGCTAAGTCGAGTTCAGTTGTGTCTGACTCTTTGCGACGCCATGGACTGCAGTCCACCAGGCTCCTCTGTCCGTGGGATTTCCCAAGCAAGAATACTAGGGGGCATTGCCATTTCCTCCTCCAGGGGATCTTCCCAACCCAAAGATCGAAGACCTGGTGAAAATCAAGGTCCCTGTAAGGATGGTGCTTACATGCCAGGAAAGGAAGAGAAGACAAGAAGGGGTAACAGCACAGACAAAGTGCTTTGATGGGAAAGTGCAGGGTGCTGTGGGAATATCTGGGAGAGACCCCGCCCCTGACCAGAGTAAGAGCTGGTGAGGCCAAGAGGGCAGGAAGGAGGGAAGAGGTATCCGGAGGTGGAGGCTGAGGAAGTAGAATGGAGGTCTGAAAACCAGAGCTCATGGCTCCTATGGGAACTGAGAAGCTGCCCCCAGAGGCAGGGCACATAGAGCAGAGTTTTTAGGCAAGCAGGGCAGTGGAAGGGGTGGAAACCCTTCAACAGAATAGAACTGGGCAGAATAGAATGGAATAGAAATGAGTCAGATTTCTATTTCATAGAGAGTTCTTCGTGGAGAATCCTTTGAGAGGACAAGATATTCTTAGAGAGACCTCTCTGGAAGTTACTGTAGCAAGAAAGAAGTGATGTGAATCTGAAATGGTGTTGGGATAATAAGGAAGAAAACAAGCGGAGGTTTGGGGGACATTTTATAGGGGACTGGAATGCAAAAGTAGGAAGTCAAGAAACACCTGGAGTAACAGGCAAATTTGGCCTTGGAATGCGGAATAAAGCAGGGCAAAGACTAATAGAGTTTTGCCAAGAAAATGTACTGGTCATAGCAAACACCCTCTTCCAACAACACAAGAGAAGACTCTACACATGGACATCACCAGATGGTCAACACCGAAATCAGATTAATTATATTCTTTGCAGCCAAAGATGGAGAAGCTCTATACAGTCAACAAAAACAAGACCAGGAGCTGACTGTGGCTCAGATCATGAACTCCTTATTACCAAATTCAGACTGAAATGGAAGAAAGTAGGGAAAACCGCTAGACCATTCAGGTATGACCTAAATCAAATCCCTTATGATTATACAGTGGAAGTGAGAAATAGATTTAAGGGCCTAGATCTGATAGATAGAGTGCCTGATGAACTATGGAATGAGGTTCGTGACATTGTACAGGAGACAGGGATCAAGACCATCCCCATGGAAAAGAAAGGCAAAAAAGCAAAATGGCTGTCTGGGGAGGCCTTACAAATAGCTGTGAAAAGAAGAGAGGAGAAAAGCAAAGGAGAAAAGGAAAGATATTAGCATCTGAATGCAGAGTCCCAAAGAACAGCAAGAAGAGATAAGAAAGCCTTCTTCAGCAATCAATGCAAAGAAATAGAGGAAAACAACAGAATGGGAAAGACTAGAGATCTCTTCAAGAAAATTAGAGATACCAAGGGAACATTTCATGCAAAGATGGGCTCGATAAAGGACAGAAGTGGTATGGACCTAACAGAAGCAGAAGATATTAAGGAGAGGTGGCAAGAATACACGGAAGAGTTGTACAAAAAAGATCTTCACAACCCAGATAATCATGATGGTGTGATCACTAATCTAGAGCCAGACATCTTGGAATGTGAAGTCAAGTGGGCCATAGGAAGCATCACTACGAACAAAGCTAGTGGAGGTGATGGAATTCCAGTTGAGCTGTTTCAAATCCTAAAAGATGATGCTGTGAAACTGCTGCACTCAATATGCCAGCTAATTTGGAAAACTCAGCAGTGGCCACAGGACTGGAAAAGGTCAGTTTTCATTCCAATTCCAAAGAAAGGCAATGCTAAAGAATGCTCAAACCACCGCACAATTGCACTCATCTCACATGCTAGTAAAGTGATGCTCAAAATTCTCCAAGCCAAGCTTCAGCAATACATGAACCGTGAACTCCCTGATGTTCAAGCTGGTTTTAGAAAAGGCAGAGGAACCAGAGAACAAATTACCAACATCCGCTGGATCATGGAAAAAGCAAGAGAGTTCCAGAAAAACATCTATTTCTGCTTTATTGACTATGCCAAAGCCTTTGGCTGTGTGGATCACAATAAACTGTGGAAAATTCTGAAAGAGATGGAAATACCAGACCACCTAACCTGCCTCTTGAGAAATCTGTATACAGGTCAGGAAGCAACAATTAGAACTGGACATTGAACAACAGACTGCTTCCAAATAGGAAAAGGAGCATGTCAAGGCTATATATTGTCACCCTGCTTATTTAACTTCTATGCAGAATACATCATGAGAAACGCTGGACTGGAAGACACACAAGCTGGAATCAAGATTGCCAGGAGAAATATCAATAACCTCAGATATGCAGATGACACCACCCTTATGGCAGAAAGTGAATAGAAGCTAAAAAGCCTCTTGATGAAAGTGAAAGAGGAGAGTGAACAAGTTGGCTTAAAGCTCCACATTCAGAAAACGAAGATCATGGCATCCGGTCCCATCACTTCATGGGAATTAGATGGGGAAACAGTGGAAACAGTGTCAGACTTTATTTTTCTGGGCTCCAAAATCACTGCAGATGGTGACTGCAGCCATGAAATTAAAAGACGCTTACTCCTTGGAAGAAAAGTTATGACCAACCTAGACAGCATATTCAAAAGCAGAGATATTACTTTGCCGACTAAGTTCCGTCTAGTCAAGGCTATGGTTTTTCCTGTGGTCATGTATGGATGTGAGATTTGGACTGTGAAGAAGGCTGAGCACCGAAGAATTAATGCATTTGAACTGTGGTGTTGGAGAAGACTCTTGAGAGTCCCTCGGACTGCAAGGAGATCCAACCAGTCCATTCTGAAGGAGATCAGCCCTGGGATTTCTTTGGAAAGAATGATACTAAAGCTGAAACTCCAGTACTGTGGCCACCTCATGTGAAGAGATGACTCATTGGAAAAGACTCTGATGCTGGGAGGGATTGGGGGGAAGAGGAGAAGACGACAGAGGATGAGATGGCTGGATGGCATCACTGACTCGATGGACGTGAGTCTGAGTGAACTCCGGGAGATGGTGATGGACAGGGAGACCTGGCGTGCTGCAATTCATGGGGTCACAAAGAGTCGGACACGACTGAGCGACTGAACTGAACTGAACGAGGAGGTAGGAAGAGGCAGACTATGAGTTCCAGAAAGTGGTGGTTAGCAAGAAGCAGGACTCCAAGACGACTTCAGGGTTCTGCCCCAAGTCATGGTAAAGGATGATACCATTCACCAGATCGAAACAATAAAGAAGAGGGGGACTGTCTGTGGGTTCCCCAGGAGGAACTTTCCAGCAGGATCTGGAGTCCATAGATTGATTAGGAGGGAGGACCATTTTCAGTACGTAAATCTGGGAAGTATCAGAATGTGGGTGAGAGATAAAATTTAGTCATTTAATAAATATTTCTTAGCAGCTACTTTGTGCCAAGTCCTGGGCAGGCTGGAGGTTCAATGATGAGTAAAATAGACTTGCTCCCCTCTCTCTTAGAGTTTGTAGTCTAGTGGGAGAGACCAACAACAAGGAAATAATCTTGCTGGAAGTAAAAGTCGCTCAGTTGTGTCATGTCTGGCTCTTTGCAACCCCATTGGCCTGTGGTAGCCATGTCCCACGTCCACCCCCCATGGGATTCTCCAGGCAAGGGATTGGGTAGCCACATCCCTCCTCCAGGGGATCTTCCTGACCCAGGGATTGAACCTGGGTCTCCCCCATTGTAGGCAGATTCTTTACTGTCTGACCCAGGGATTGAACCTGGGTCTACCCCATTGCAGGTAGATTCTTTACTGTCTGAGCCGTAAATAATTATGAAATGGCTTGAGCGCTGTGAAGGCACGCCCAGGCAGGGTGGAGAGGCAGGGTAAGTTCTGTGAGCATAAAAGGAAGGATGGCAATCTGAGCCTCAGGCATCAGGAAGGGTTTTCCTGAGTGCAAGAGGCTTGAATTGAGATCTGAGAAAGTGGGCAGGTGTGGACCAGGTGAGGAAAGCACATCCTAGACCAGGTGAGGAAGCAGGAAGGAAAGCACATCCTAGACAGGGAGAGCAGAACTAACAAAGTCTCTGCGATGAAGAGGACCCAGCACGCTGGATGTGCTGATCAGGGCTGGGGGCTGTGTAGAGCAGTATGTGAGGACATAATCAGATTTGCATCATGAATGGTTGTTTGAGGTCGTGGGTCTTCAGTAATGAAGCAGACAGAAGTAGGATATTATTGCAGTTCAGGCAAGCGATTTGAACCACTAGTGACAATAGGGGAAGAGACGAATTCTGCGTTGTTTTTTTGTTTGTTTGTTTTAGTTGCTGCATGTGGGATCTAGTTCCCTGACCAAGGATGGAACCCAGACCCTCTGCACTGGGAGGGCAGAGTCTTCCCACTGGACTGCCAGGGAAGTCCAGAGACACGAATTCTTGTGAAAGGTATCTGGGATATAAAATCAAGACTTGACGAGGCATTGGATGTGTAAGAGAGAAATGAGTCAAGGACGAGTTTTAGGTCTGTAGCCTGGGAAACTGGCTGGTAAGGGAACTCTTTTGGAGATGAGGAAAATCAAAAGATCAGCTGTTATTTGATATGTGTGTACATGTATGGGGGATCATAAATTTGGTAAAACATATTGAGTTGAGATGCCTCTGAGACATTCAAGTGAGAATACATATGATTCTGGAGCTCAGAGAAGCCTAGGCTGGAAATTTAAATTATGAGTCATTGGTGTAGAACTATTAATTAAGGGAATTCTGAAATCTTTGACAAGCAAAGATCTTAGAAGTTATCAGTTCCATGCTCACACTAAGAAAAAGCTGAGCAAACTGAAAATCAACAACTTTTCTTAGATTCATCAGAGAATTGGTCCCCAGACTGGAAAGAATGAGGAACACCGAGAATCACATTTTACTGGGAGCAAAGTTCACAAAGAATTGGACATGACTGAATGACTAACATTTTCACTTTTACTTCACACTGCTTACTATATATTGTGCACTATTTCAGAATTGCTTTCAAAGTCAAAGTGTTAGTCACTCAGTCATGTCCGACTCTGTGTGACCCTATGCACTGTAGCCCACCAGGCTCCTCTGTCCTTGAGATTTCCCAGGCAAGAATACAGGAATGGGTTGCCATTCCTTTCTCCAGGGGGTCTTCCCAATCCAGGAATTGAACCCAGGTTTCCCGCATTGCAGGCAGATTCTTAACCACCTGAACCAACAATGAGGCAGGTATAATTATTTATGAGATGGGTCCCTTCCCTTAGGTCCTGTAACAAGCAGCATCTTGGAGCACTATAGGCAGTCCTAACAGGCACCAATGTGGGAACCTGGATTTGCCTTGCTCTTTGTTGCCTTGACCAAACTTCTTTGAGATTTGTTATCTCCATTGAAAATCTTCACTATCATTCTTTTATTAACAATAATTGTCTTGTACCCCAAATAAAACCTGTTGTCCTGCCATAGTCATAAATAAAAATAGTCTTTAGGCAACTAATGGCATAAATAACTACAATTCCATGAAGGAAATAGATACAACAGAATAACCCTAGGTCTGGAGAATCTTTGAAGACTGTGTATGGCGGGGCTGGCCAAATGGATAAAGAGAAGACATTCCAGACAAAACAGAGAATATGAGTAGGCTGCCAAGGTGAGAAAGGACAGGGCGCAGATCACTGGGACGCGAGTTCTTGAGTCAGGTGGAAAATGGGAAAGCAGAGGGAGGAAGGCCAGAGAGATGAGCTGACCACAGGAGAGTCACTGTCTGCCAGGAAGAGGATTTTGAACATTGTTCTGTGAACACTGGGAAGCTGTTGAAGGGTTTTAAGTAGAGAAATGACATGACTAGCTTCCCAGGGGGCTCAGTGGTAAAGAATCTGACTGCCAATACAGGAGACACAGGAGAATCAGAAAGATCCCCTGGAGAAGGGCATGGCACCCCACTCCAGTGTTCTTGCCTGGAGAATCCCATGGACAGAGGAGGCTGGCGGGCTTACAGTCCATGGGGTTGCAAAGAGTTGGACACAGCTGAGCAACTGAGCATAAAGTATCATGTTTACAAGACCCTTTTTCATGCTGCAGTACAGAGACATGGGAAGATACTTCCATAAATCATTGGTTATGAAATCAATATAGAACACATATTTCATTTCCATTGTATGGTATTAACAAGATAGAAAAGGAAACTGGAAAAATAAACCCCCCACACAAGGGAGACTAAAGGTTTATAATAGAAGGAGGAAACAGAAGAAGATAAACCAAAGTACTAACAGAAGAAATGTTTCCAGAGGTTAAAAAAAAGGCCAGAGTCTTTCTAGGTTTCATTATCTCCCATTTCATATTTCTTTTAACAATTAATTAGCTGATATTTATAATCTTCAGATGGAAGGAACTCACCCACTGCCAAGCAGGATTTTTGAGGGGGTCGGTGGGGAAAGACCTACGCATCAAACTACCGCACAACTGCACTCATCTCACATGCTAGTAAAGTAATGCTCAAAATTCTCCAAGCCAGGCTTCAGCAGCTCATGAAACGTGAACTTCCAGATGTTCAAGCTGGTTTTAGAAAAGGCAGAGGAACCAGAGATCAAATTGCCATCATATGCTGGATCATCAAAAAAGCAAGAGAGTTTCAGAAAAACATCTATTTCTGCTTTATTGACTATGCCAAAGTCTTTGACTGTGTGGATCACAATAAACTGTGGAAAATTCTGAAAGAGATGGGAACACCAGACCACCTGACCTGCCTCTTGAGAAATCTATATGCAAGTCAGGAAGCAATAGTTAGAGCTGGACATGGAACAACAGACTGGTTCCAAATAGGAAAAGGAGTATGTCAAGGCTATATATTATCACCCTGCTTATTTAACTTCTATGCAGAGTACATCATGAGAAATGCTGGGCTGGATGAAGCACAAGCTGGAATCAAGATTGCTGGGAGAAATACCAATAACCTCAGATGATACCACCCTTATGGCAGAAAGTGAAGAAGAACTAAAGAGCCTCTTGATGAAAGTGCAAGAGGAGAGTGAAAAAGTTCATCATTTAGAAAACTAAGATCATGGCATCCAGTCCCATCACTTCATGGGAAATAGATGGGGAAACAGTGGAAACAGTGGCTGACTTTATTTTTTGGGGCCCCAAAATCACTGCAGATAGTGATTGCAGCCATGAAATGAAAAGACACTTACTCCTTGGAAGGAAAGTTATGACCAACCTAGACAGCATATTAAAAAGCAGAGACATTACTTTGTCAACAAAGGTTTATCTAGTCAAGGCTATGGTTTTTCCAGTAGTCATGCATGGATGAAAGAGTTGGACTATAAAGAAAGCTGAGCACCAAAGAATTGATGCTTTTGAACTGTGGTGTTGGAGAAGACTCTTGAGAGTCCCTTGGACTGCAAGGAGATCCAACCAGTCCATCCTAAAGGAGACTAGTCCTGGGTGTTCATTGGAAGGACTGATGTTGAAGCTGAAACTCCAATATTTTGGCCACCTGATGCGAGAGCTGACTCATTTGAAAAGACCCTGATGCTGGGAAAGATTGAAGGCAGGAGGAGAAGGGGATGACAGAGGATGAGATGGTTAGATGGTATCACTGACTCAATGGACATGAGTTTGTGTGAACTCTGGGAGTTGGTGATGGACAGGGAGGCCTGGGGTGCTGTGATTCATGGGGTCGCAAAGAGTCGGACACAACTGAGCGACTGAACTAACGACTGGACACTCTGGTAAAACTAGAAATCCAAGGATAATACCTACTAAGGAAGGAGAATCAGATGGGCAGCAGACTTTCCCCCAACAACACCGTATCCTTTGAGGACTTCTTGGTGACACAAAGGACAGAAGGACAGATTGCAGCTAAGTGAGGCAAAGAAAAGGAATTTACTAGCAGTGTATGTGGTAATTCACAGAATCAAAGGAAACTCAAAAAACTGTCTTCTGTGGGGAGGGAATCATATTAGCTCTGATGGTCTCAGCAGGAGATGTCCTCTGGACCCCATCATTGGGAGGAAGGAGCTGTAGCCAACTGTAGTATCTGTGTCACTCTGCATAAGGTGCAAATTCCAAGGGAAAGTTTCTGATTGACTTCTGGATAGAGAGGGGAGTGGGACGTCTTGCAATGAGAGGATACAGTTACTAGAATAGTGAGGATGAATTAGCAGTCAAACCACACATTAATTCGTACAGTCAATGCATGTTTATTGAGTCCTTCTATGTGCCAGGCACTGTTCTGTGTGTTGGACAGAAACTGAACAAAACAGACAGAGATCCTATTCTCATGGAGCCTACATTCTGGTGTGGAGGGTGGGGATTGACGCAAAATAAAGTCAGCTCCTTGACCTCTTCTCTCCAGTAATGAAATAGAAAAAGTTCTGAAGAAGTAGTATCCTTGTCCTTAAGCAGTGTTCTTATTATTTTATAAAGACAATTTTTGTTTGCATGCCAAGTCATGTCCAACTTGCTCTGACCCTATGGGCTATAGCCCACCAGGCTCCTCTGTCCATGATATTATCCAGGCAAGAATATTGGAGTGGGTAGCCATTCCATTTCTACAGGGGATCTTCCCAACCCAGGGATCTGGGTCTCCTGCATAAATAAAAGGTAAATTCTTTACTGTTTAAGCCAACAGGGAAGTCCTCCTTTGGCCCCACACTCCTTTAATTCTTACTTGTAGAGAAGTCCACCATTTCCCCCTTGTACTTGAAAGAATATATTCAAGATATGGAAATCATGATTGACATGAGTTTCCCTCAACTATTTAAAGATGTTATTTCATATCTTCTGGTTCCTGTTATAAGCTGTCTGAATAACTCTCATTCCTCTGGAGAGGATCTGTCTTTACTCTCTGGCTGCTAGTAACATGTTCTCTTTGCCTCTGATATATAGGTATGAATTTGTTTTTGCTTACTCTGCTTGGTATATGCTATCCTTGTATCTGTAGATTCTTGTGTTTTATATGTCCTGGAAAATTCATGGTCATTATCACTTTATTTTATTTCAATTTTTTTTTTTTTTGCCACACCACATGACATGCAGGGATCTTAGTCCCCCAACTAGGGATCAAAACTCCTGCATTGAAAGCACTGAGTCTTAACCACTGGACCACCAAGGAAGTCCCTATATCTTTCTCTTTTATTCTTATTTATCTGTTGTTTTATTTGGCTGCAGTGGGTCTTAATTGTGACATACAGGATCTTTAGTTGAGGCATGTAGCATCTAGTTCCCTGACCAGAGACTGAACCTGGGCCGCCTACATTGGAAGTGCAGAGTCTTAGCCACTGGACCACCAGGGAAGCCCCTGTCTCTTTAAATGTTGTTTCTCCTTTATCCTCTCCATTTTCGGTTTCTGGGACTACGATTTAATGTACATCATATTTCTCATTCTACATATGCTACCTCTCTCCCTATCATATATTTCACCACCTTGTCTCTCTGGTTTGTATCCTCCATAATGTTATCAGTTCTATCTTCCAGGTTACTCAATCTTTCTTCGTTTCTCCCTGGACTTTGCTTAACTTTTCTGCTATTGATCTTTAAATTTGAATAATCACACTTTTCATCTCAAGAAGTCCAATTTGTTTCTTTTCCAAATGTACCCTAGCATTTCAGATAGTCTCTTGTGAATTGCTAGCTTTACAATCCATCTTTTATTTTGTAAACATGTTGTAAATATATTTTAAAAAAATGCGTGTTTTCTGTATATTATCTTCTGGATCTGATAATTTCAATATCTGAAGTCTTTAGAAGTTTAAATCTATTGATTATTTCAGCTTACTCTCACTCAAGGCAGAAGAAATCCTGGAGAGAGTTCTGAAAGTACAAGAATATGAGTTAAGAAAAAATAACTTCTTAGATGGTAGAAACTCTGGGGATTCAAGAACAGATGAATCTGGGGATAAAATATGGCACAAGAGTTGAAATCTATAGCCTGGGCTTCTACTTGGTGCTGGATAGGCTAGGTTTCAGCACCACAGGGCAGGCTGCATTAGGGCCAAAGACAGAATCAGCAAAGAGGAGGCCACTTGCTGGTTCTAGCAGAAGTACAATGGGATCATTCTTCTTGGCAAAATAAATTCCCATTTCTATCCAAAAGGTTAATAAAAAGTTTTCAGTGAAAAAAAAAAAAAAAGAAAACCTCACATTAGTAAATTCCTGCATTTTGAATGCTACACAACAGTAAATAATTATATATAGATGAAATGGAAATATTTCTAGGAATACTGTATGTCAATTAATAAAACTCACACATAATAGGAATAAGCCCTGAACAGATGATAACCACAGAAGAAATCTAAATGGCAGTAAAAAATCTACACCTAAAAAAGGCACTAGACAGAGAAAGACTTATGAGTAAGCTCTATCGGTGTTTCAAAGACCATATTACTCCAATGAGACCTTTAAACACATGTAAGTATAAAAACTTATTCTTTTGTTCTATGAAGCCAGCAAAATCCAGACAGCTCTTGAACTGGCTAGCTCTCCAAAGAAAATTTCAGACAAATTTCACTTACAAATATATGCCAATATAGGACTTCCCTGGTGGTCTAGTGGTTAAAACTTCATGTTTCCACTGCAGGGGGCACGTGTTTGATCCTTGGTAAGGGAACTTCCACACGCCATATAGTGCTGCCAAAAACAAATAAATGCCAATATACACAAAAGTTTATTGAGAGACAGGCTCTATGGAACTCTTGTGTTTCCACACATCTTACAAACAGAGGTAATAACTGCCCTTTTTTTCCAGGCTATGATTTCAAGGATGCTTGCATAGTCAAAACCCTGGAAGACAGTGATAGAACCTCCAGCTGGAATAGAGGAAAATTACTTACTGTATGATAAAAATGATGTCTTTCTCCAGTGTCTTTTCTTGTTGTTGTTCAGTTGCTAAGTCATGTCTGACTCTGACTCCTTGAACTGTAGCACACTGAGCTGCTCTGCCCATGGGGTTCTCCAGGTAAGAATACTGGAGTGGGTTGCCATTTCCTTCTCCAGGGGATCTTCCCGGACCAGGGATTGAACCCATGTCTCCTGCATTGGTAGGCAGATTGTTTACCACTGAGCCACCAGGGAAGCTTGTCTTTGCTTACTTCTCTCTACAAAAGATTCAGGTCCCCAAACCTTGGAGTTCTTCAAATGTGATGTAATCCTGCTGGCTGTATAGCACCTGCCTATATTGTGGGATTTACGGAGCAAGGGAAACCAATAGAAGCTTGATGCTTATGCTGTTTGTTGTGCTGTGAGTAATAAAGTTGTCTGTCTTTGACCCAAGGTCTTGTGTATTCTGTTAGTTTATATGACACTATGGTTAACTTCCTAGTTTGTAAGCAGGCAGAAAAAAAATCTCAGAACTTTCACAGTTCTCATAAAGTTTGAAACTATTATAACTATTATCAGGTTGAATTCAATGTGTGAAAAGATCATATATCATGGAAAACAGGCTTCATTCTAGTTGTTCAAAGATGATTCATCATTACGAAATCTGTTAACATAATCGACTATATTAAAAGAACAAGAAAATTAAGCATGTGCTTAAAAATCGTTCATTAAAATTTATTACTTATTTCTTATTAAAATTAAATAAAACAATGAACATCAATAAAACCATTACTAAGCTAGGAATAGAAAAAAAACATTGCTTAATTTAAGAAAATGTTTTTATAAGGAACAAACAACAGCGCTTTCAAAGCATTCCCATTAAAGACAGGAACAAGGCAGAACTTTACACTATTACCTGTACTTTTCAACATTGAGCTAGAGCTAACTAGGCAGTAAGAATAATGACCAAGAGGAATAAATAATTGAGAAAGAAGAGAGATTTGCCATTTTGCAGTTGGGTAATATTATCCTCTAAAAAATGCAAGAGAATCATCTAAAGAACTATAAAACTAATGAGATACTTCAGAAACACAATCATGATCAGATACACGATTTATACACAAAAATCCATGGCTTTCCTTTATAGAATCAACAATCAATTAGAAAATATAAATGAAAAAATATTTCATGCTAAATAGCAATGCTGCTGCTGCTAAGTCGCTTCAGTTGTGTCCGACTCTGTGCGACCCCATAGACGGCAGCCGACCAGGCTCCCCCGTCCCTAGGATTTTCCAAGCAAGAACACTGGAGTGGGTTGCCATTTCCTTCTCCAATGCATGAAAGTGAAAAGTGAAAGGGAAGTCGCACAGTCATGTCCAACTCTTAGTGACCCCATGGACTGCAGCCCACCAGGCTCCTCCATCCATGGGATTTTCCAGGCAAGAGTACTGGAGTGGGGTGCCATTGCCTTCTCCAGCTAAATAGCAATAAAATCTATAAAATTCCTAGGTATAAGTTTAACAAGGAAAAGGTAAGCTCCATATCACATATACAGATTTTTTTAACAATTCATAAAATCTCACTGAATGTCATAAAAAGAAAAACATGGTCTTGAATAGGAAAACTTAATACAGAATGATGTCACTGTCCCCCCAAACAATTAGTAAATATAATTTAATACCACTTGATGTTCCCAAAGAATTTTTAATGTAACTAAAGAATTTTAGGGACTTCCCTGGCAGTCTAGGGGTTGACTTTCACACTTCCATCATAGGGGGCTTGGGTTCAATCCCTGACAGGCAATTAAGATCCCATATGCCAAGAAGCCAAAAAAACAAAGAGAGAAAGAAAAATTTCAGCACTTATCTGGAGCAGGAAGTAATGTATGAGACAATTCTGGAAAAAGAAAAAATATATATGTATCATCCTCCTCCCCTTATTAGCTATTAAGATATAGCATTTACAGAATTTAAAACAGCATGTATCAGTGCATGAAAACACAGTGGCTCAAGGAGATAGTCTTGAGATCCCATTAAGGAACCCACCTACATTTAGAATATTCTGGAGGCATTTTAAATCAGTGGAAAAAGGAAAACATACTCAAAGAGTTAGAGCACTTGGAACCCATGAAGAAAATGTAAATTTAAACTCTTATTTATTACATTTTACTGTAATTTTTCTTTTTTTCCCTTGCCCTTTCCTTATCCAGTCCTTTTGATTAACCTCTAGGTCTTTTTCGTCTTCTGCAAAATGAAAAGTTTAATATTTATTTACTCTCTCATGGGGTCTCATCTTTGCTCCCTGACAACTCATTTGGAACCTGCTAAATTCGTCTGTCCATAAAATTTTCCAGGCAAGAATACTAAAGTTGATTGTTATTTCCTACTCCAGGGAATCTTTTCAACCCAGGGATTGAACCCAAGTCTCTTGGGTCTCCTGCCTTGGCAAGTGGATTTTCTACCAACTGCACCACCTGGGAATCCCCAAGTAGGCTCAATTCTTTATCGGCTTCTGACTTCAACTCGTCAGTCTTCAAGGGAGAGAAGCCCCTTTTCTCTCTGGGCTTCTCTCTGCTCTCTGCTAACTGTTGGTAACTGCTTCTTGTCAGAACAGTGAACTCCCAGCCCTGATTGCCTGCCAGGCTTTTGCTTGGAAAAAGGAGTGCACAGTTTGGTTTGCTTTTGAAGCTTTAAACATTTCTACAACAAGAACAAGTAGACAACACCCAATCAACCAACTAAACAAAATCACTAACTTCTGGCAGAGCTAGGCAGAGAAGGGCACAGGGGTGATCACACCAATTCAGAGCCTGAAAGAAACTGCTTCATTGTGAGCTCAGCCTCACCTGGGCCCACACATCAGTTCAGCCTCCTATGCAGGGCTGCCTTGATTCCCCTTCTCTTTTTGATTGCACCAGAGGCACAAGTGTCCTAGCCTGCAGATAGAGACAGAATGTGCCCTTGAACTCCACCCTAAAGCACAGGAATTTGAGCTTGGGGCTAATGTCTCTGCTTTTTAAAATGCTGTCTAGGTTGGTCATGCAGATGACACCACCCTTGTGGCAGAAAGTGAAGAGGAGCTAAAAAGCCTCTTGATGAAAGTGAAAGAGGAGAGTGAACAAGTTGGCTTAAAGCTCAACATTCAGAAAATGAAGATCATGGCATCCGGTCCCATCACTTCATGGGAAATAGATGGGGAAACAGTGGAAACAGTGTCAGACTTTATTTTGGGGGGCTCCAAAATCACTGCAGATGGTAACTGCAGCCATGAAATTAAAAGATGCTTACTCCTTGGAAGAAAAGTTATGACCAACCTAGATAGCATATTCAAAAGCAGAGACATTACTTTGCCGACTAAGGTCCGTCTAGTCAAGGCTATGGTTTTTCCTGTGGTCATGTATGGATGTGAGAGTTGAACTGTGAAGAAGGCTGAGCACAGAAGAATTGATGCTTTTGAACTGTGGTGCTGGAGAAGACTCTTGAGAGTCCCTTGGACTGCAAGGAGATCCAACCAGTCCATTCTGAAGGAGATCAACCCTGGGATTTCTTTGGAAGGAATGATGCTAAAACTGAAGCTCCAGTACTTTGGCCACCTCATGTGAAGAGTTGACTCATTGGAAAAGACTCTGATGCTGGGAGGGATTGGGGGCAGGAGGAGAAGGGGACGACTGAGGATGAGATGGCTGGATGGCATCACAGACTCGATGGACATGAGTCTGAGTGAACTCCAGGAGATGGTGATGGACAGGGAGGCCTGGCGTGCTGCGATTCACAGGGTCGCAAAGAGTCGGACACGACTGAGCGACTGAACTGAACTGAACTGAACTAGGTTGGTCATAACTTTCCTCCCAAGGAGTAAGCGTCTTTTCATTTCATGGCTGCAGTCACTATCTGCAGTGAGTTTGGACCCCCCCCAAAATAAAGTCAGCCAGTTTCCCCATCTATTTGCCATGAAGTGATGGGACCAGATGCCATGATCTTCGTTTTCTGAATGTTGAGCTTTAAGCCAACTTTTTCACTCTCCTCTTTCACTTTCGTCAAGAGACTCTTTAGTTCTTCTTCACTTTCTGCCATAAGGGTGGTGTCATCTGCATATCTGAGGTTATTGATATTTCAAAAAGCAGAGACATTACTTTGCCGACAAAGGTCCAACTAGTCAAGGCTGTGGTTTTTCCAGTGGTCATGTATGGATGTGAGAGTTGGACTATAAAGAAAGCTGAGTGCCAAAGAATTGATGCTTTGGAACTGTGGTGTTGGAGAAGATTCTTGAGAGTCCCCTGGACTGCAAGGAGCTCCAACCAGTCCATCCTAAAGGAGATCAGTCCTGGGTCTTCATTGGAAGGACTGATGTTGAAGCTGAAACTCCAATATTTTGGCCACTTGATGAGAAGAGCTGACTCATTTGAAAAGACCCTGATACTGGGAAAGATTGAGGGCAGGAGAAGAAGGGGACGACAGAGTATGAGGTGGTTGGATGGAATCACCAACTCAATGGACATGGGTTTGGGTAGACTCCGGGGGTTGGTGATGGACAGGAGGCCTGGCGTGCTGTGGGTTCATGGGGTCTCAAAGAGTCGGACACAACTGAGCGACTGAATGGAACTGAACTCTAGAAGCAACTTCCAGTAAATCTGTGTCCTCTTTGTTTGGGAGGGAGCCGTGTCACAGATGCTTTCTGGGCTCCGTCACTGTGTTTGCTCTCTCTCCAGACCCTCAGTCTCTTTGTTGCTGTTCACTCACTAAGTCTCACCGGACTCTCTGTGACCCCGTGGACGGCAGCACGCCAGGCCTCCCTGTCCTTCACCATCTCCCGGAGCTTGCTCAAACCCATGTCCATTGAGTAGGTGATGCCAACCAACCATCTCATCCTCTGTCACCTCCTTCTCCTCCCGCCCTCAGTCTTTCCCAGCATCAGGGTGGAAGCCCTTTTTTATTCACTCTCTATCCAGAGCCTTCTTGTCATTGATGGTGTCACTCCCAGATGAGGCAAAATTCTCTCTTCTTTTTCTAGTTTGGCCCTCAAGTGTACAGTAAAGCTGCTGCTAGCCCAGACACCCCAAGATTGGAGCTATATCTGCTCTAAGTGCCAGGGCTGAATCTCTAGGACTTGGTTGGAATTTCCTAAGATTTGCAAAACTTTCCCTGTAGAAAACTCCATTCTCTGACATTGAAGGTATGTTTTCTGGCATCTCGTTTGGAGGACTGCCCGAGCAGATAAAAATCTGTTTCCAAAGTACCCTACAGCAGTGTTTCATTCCAACCACATGAAGTCCCTGATAAAGAGGGTAAGGGGCTTTCATTCCTCAGTGCTCTTGGGCTGGAGAAAAGACTTCTCTCAGCCTGACCTCTCCAATCATGTTTTCAGGGCATCCTCACCCTGTGTAAGATGTGGGTTGGCAATATCCAGTGTAGAGCCACTATAGACACCCCTTGAGAGATCTGGTGTTGGGAAACAATTTCAAGGTCCAGATTTTAAAGCTGCCTTGTAAGCTACCTTTAAATCTGTGTTCTGTTTTATCCATGCTTGGAAAGTGTAATCACTGAAAAAGAGAGTAAGTGAAGTGTTAGTCGTTCAGTCATGTCTCTTTGTGACCCCATGAACTGTAGCCCACCAGGCTCCTCTGTCCATGGGATTTCCCAGGCAAGAATACTAGAGTGGCTTGCTATTTCCTTCTCAAGGGGATCTTACCAAGCCAGCGATCAAACCCTTGTCTCTCACATCTCCTGCATTGCAGGCATATTATTTCATCACTGTGGCACCTGGAAAACACATTCTTGGTAACAGTGATCACTGAGTAAGACAGAATCCTAGCAAAAGAGTTCAGGTAACATTGAAAACGGGCATCTGATTGTCAGAGTCCGAATACTGGAACAGAAGCTCAGAATATTTGGAAGAAAGGATTTGTGACCCAGCAAGTTGGGACAAGGGCTTCTCTGAGGCTCAGCGGTGAAGAATCCACATGCCAGTGCATGAGACATGGGTTCAGTCTCCCACAGGAGGAAATGGCAACCCACTCCAGTATTCTTGCCTGGGAAATCCCACGGACAGAGGAGCCTGGTAGGCTATAGTCCATGGGTTCACAAAGAGTCGGACATGACTTCCCAACTAACCAAGAGCAAGTTGGGACACGGACCCCCATACAGATCTGGGGAGTTCTCATCTTCCTCACTCTGAAAGGCTGTCTCCAAAAAAGATTAAGGGGCAGAATAGACCTAGATCAAGAGTCAGCAACCTATAGCCCTTGGACTAAATCCCACCTAAGGCCTGCTTTTGTGAAGACCCTGAAAGGTTTTATCATTGTTAAATATTGGGGAAAATCAGAAGAATCCTCTTTTATGACACATGAAAATTATATGAAATTCAAATTTCAGCATAAATAAAGTTTTATTGGAACACAGCCCCTCCCATTCATTTACATATTATCCCAGGCTGCTTTTAGGCAGCCACTGCAGAGCTGAGGAGTGGACATAGACCATGTGACCCTCCAAGCCTAGCATGTTTACTCTCTGACACGTTACAGAAAAAGTGTGCGCACTACTAGTTAAGATCATAGACAAATAAAGCCCTTGATTTGACATTGCTGTTGCTGTTGTTTGGTCATTAAGTCACATCCAACTTTGTGATTCTATAGACTGTAGCCTGCCAGGCTCCTTTGTCCATGGAATTCTCCAGGCTACAATCCTGGAATGGGTTGCCACTTCCTTCTCCAGAGGATATTTCTGATCCAGAGACTGAACCCGTCTCCTGCGCTAGCAGGCAGATTCTTTACCGCTCAGCCAAATTGAAGCGTAGTAGTTTTACTCAATTCTTTGTCAGTTAAAATCAATGTCTTCTTTTCCTCTTTCTCCTTTTTCTCTTTCTTCTTATTTTGGGGAATATGATAATGAAGTAGCCAGAGCAGCCATGGTCAAGGGCAGTCTTTGCTTTTGAGCATTTTTTTGCCATTTCTTACAGCCACTTTTAACATTTTTTGGAAATGCTCTTAGTTACTTTTTTCCCCCCAGAAAGTTTTCTTTAATTTCTATGTTAAATAAATAGCATTTACACACAAGACAAAGCCACCAAAGACTTTTGCAAGACTCTAAAGTGTACGAAATTCAAGGTAAACGCACAGAGGTGCATCAACTATTTCAAATTCTAAAATCAAGCATCTGCATATAAGTAGTTATCTGTTACTTTTGTTATTTTCATTTTTTTTCATATGCCAAAACTTCAATGTATCTCAAACTGTAAGAAATTAAAGTACAACTCATTAATTCCACAGATAACCTTCTGGTGGCTCAGATGGTAAAGAATCTGCCTGCAATGCAGGAGACTTGGGTTCGATCCCTGGTCAGGAAGATCCCCTGGAGAAAGAAATGGGAACCCACTCCGGCATTCTTGCCTGAAGAATCCCATGGACAGAGACTGGTGGGCTAGAGCCCTTGGGATCGCAAATAGTCAGACATGACTGAGCAGCTAACACGACTCCTACTACCTCCTAAGAGCTGGATATTGTGGTGGCGTTCAGATTCAATGGCCATTGTCACTGGTCCTTCTCCTCAAGGACTTTAAGAAAAGACAGGTCAGTGAATGAACACTGGCAAATTCACCACCTATTTTTAATTTTTAAAAACATTTATTTTGTTTATTTGGTTGCACCAGGTCTGAGTTTTGGCATGCAGGATCTGTTTTTTGTTTTTTTTTTTTTTTCAGTTGTGGCACTCGAACTCTTAGTTGCAGCATGTGGGATCTATTTTCCTGACCAAGGATCGAACCCAGGCCTCCTGCATGGGGAGTCCAGAGTCTTAGCCACTGGACCAGCAGGGAAGTCCCTATCATGTCAGTTACTGTTAAAAGGAAAATGTGAAGCCTGTGAAACAGTGACAGAGGCAGCACTCAGGGACTCGCCCAGTTCCCCTTGCAGGCACCAGTGCCACCTAATCGTTGGCCCCACACAAAAGGTGGATCAGAGAAAAATCACTTCTTTATTCTTCTCCTTTACATCATCTCCCCCGCACCTGGGGAGTCTGGATGCAGGGAGACCGAGTACAACACGCATCTGATGATGGGTTGCACCAAAGCACACCAAGATCTAAATCCTTCCCAGATTTATGAGATTTTCCATAGCTTAACTAGATTTCTAATTGTCCTGCCACCTGTACTGAAATGTACAGTGTGTGTTAATCTCAAATTCTTTTCTGTTTCCATAATCTTGATAAAGTTTCCTGCACTCAAACAGTAAATCCAATTTGGTCCAGGGATTTTAAAGAGGGAGTCAAATTCACTTTTATGCTTTTCAGCATAAAGGCTTCACTGGAGGTATTTGGGCAACGAAAAGGCCTGCACAGTTTCTCCTTTTTGTGTTCCCTATGCTGTGCTTCCAGGCTGAAAGCCTGAGTTCATGTGTCTGTTGTCTCATTGCAAGGTTCCTATCATTTCAGAGGAGTTTAGAAAAAAATGGCGAAGGGTTTCCATATATTCAGCACACTAAAGGCTCTTCTCCCTACAAACGGTTTTTTTGGAGATGACAGTTCCCAAACGCCTTTGTTTATTTCCCATGGACACTGGGGATATAGAATAAAAAGACAAGGACTTGTTTACACAACCATTCTTCTGGACATTTTTTGAAAATACATATTAAAAATTTTTTATTGTTAATTTTTTGCTGAAGCTGAAGCTCCAATACTTTGGCCATTTGATGCAAAGAGCCAACTCATTAGAAAAGACTCTGAGGCTGATAAAGATTGACGGCAGGAAGAGAAGGGGGCAACAGAGGATGAGATAGTTGGATGGCATCGCCGACTTAATGGACATGAGTTTGCTCAAACTCTGGGAGATAGTGAAGGACAGGGAAGCCTGGCATGCTGCAGTCCATAGGGTCACAAAGAGTCGGACATGACTGAGCAATTGAACAACGAGGTATTTTTTGCTGCGCTGGGTCTTTGTTGCTAGGCACAGGCTTTCTCTAGTTGAGGGAGCAGGGGCTATTCTCTAATTGTGCTGCATGGGCATCTCATCGCGGCGGCTTCTGCTGTTTCAGAGCATAAGCTCTAGGGCGTGTGGCTTAGGTGCCCTGCGGCGCGGACTCTTCCTAGATCAGGGATCAAACCTGCGTTCCCTGCTTTGGCAGGCAGACACTTAACCACTGGACCACCAGCGAAGTCCTAGACATTTTTTAATGTTTGCCCTGTGTCTAGTGAAATCCTAGAGATTTTTAAAAATTTTCCCATATCTGAGTTTGTTCTGCGACTTTAGGCAAATTCGTTTAACAGCTCTTCCCTCAAATGTGAAATTAGAATAAGATTGTCTCTGCCCTGCTACCTCCTAGGGCTGTTTTCAGGAAGTAAATGGGATGAAATCTGTCAACTGTCTCTGAAAAGTGAAGCACTTTGTGGGAGTGTTCAATCCACTTCAAAAGAAGAAACCTGATTTTCCAAATGTCCCTTCTTTGTCCTGAATTCCCCATACACAAAAATAAGGGCAGTTTTTTTTTTTTTTTTTTCTTTAATTGAAGACCTTGAGTTCTGTCCTTTGGTAAGCTGTTTGACCTAGCTTCAGTTTCTTCATCCGGAAAGTTTCATCTTAAAAAACAAAATTATATGTATGGATACAGAAAATAATCTGCTTGTCATGCAGGAGACAAGGGTTCAATCCCTGAGTCAGTAAGATCTCCTGGAGAAGGGAATGGCTACCCACTCAGGGATTCTTGCCTGGAGAAGTCCATGAACAGAGGAGCCTGGTGGGCTATATAGTTCATGGGATTGCAAAGAGTTGGACACGACTGGACAACTAACACTTACTTTCATTAAGATGTTACTGTTAGAGGAAGCTGAGGGCAAGGTACATGGATCTCTCTGCACCATTTTCCCAACTTTCTGTGAGTCTAAATTACTACCCCCCCCAAAAAATTAAATTATATGTAAAGCTCTTGACACAATGCCTGACATATTTTAGAAACTTATATATGGTAGGTTAAAAAATTAAGTGGACAGGTCAAAGTTTTTTGTGCCATAAGAATTATATAAACTTGAACTTTACTATTAGTAGTATTATTTGATATTATTATCTAACATCATAATAACTAATAATATTTGTAGAACATTTAGTATGTACTGGACATTTATCTTAATATTATATTATTTAATTCTGACCATATCCTTAGGTGGTAGTTACAATTACCACCCCCAGTTTTACAGATGAGAAACCTGGGGCATAGAGAGGTTAGGTAATTGATCTAAACTCATAGAGTTTAGAAACTGAGGAGTCAAAATGCAAACTCAAGCAGTATGATTGTACAATTCTTATTCAAAGAAAATATCATTATTTAGGCATCTGGGAAACTTTAGCCAAGACAAAGGCCCAGGTGGGAAGTCTCCACCCTTGTGCTCTCATTTCTCTCTTTTCTTCCAGGGTGCTCCCTGGAGGATTGTGTTAGGTGAAATTGGAAATATTCCCTGGAGGTTTATGGCAACCCACTCCAGTATTCTTGCCTGGAGAATCCCATGGACAGAGGAGCCTGTCGGGCTACAGTCCACAGGGTAGCAAAGAGTTAGTCATGACTGAAGTAACTTAGCATGCATGCAAGAACTCCCCTACCTCCAATAATTTACTTCTCCCAATTCTCTACCTGGTAGAAATTTCACTGATGGGAAATTGTCTGAATTATAACGGTCATTTGCAAATGGGCTTGCCCGATTAAAAATGCACCTTCTCTACCACAGGACCCAGTGCCCACACCTGGGCATCTATCTAGAAAAAACCATAATTCCCAAAGATACCTGCACCCCAGTGTTCATCACAACATTATTCACAATAGGCAAGGTATAGAAGCAAACTACATGTCCATCAAAAGAGGAATGGATAAAGAAGATGTGGTTCATATATATAGTGTAGTATTCCTCAGCCATAAAAAGGAACACAATTGTGCCATTTGCAGAGATGTGGATGGACCTAGAGACTGTCATACAGAGTGAAGTAAATCAGAAAGAGAAAAACAGATATTGTATTTTACTGTACATATGTGGAATATAGAAAAATGGTACAGACAAACCTAATTGCAAAACAGAAACAGAGACACAGACACGGAGAACAAACGGACACTAAGTGGGGAAAGGGCGTGGTGAGATGACCTGGGAGACTGGGATTGACATGTATACACTCTCGATACTATGTACAAAGTAGATAACTAACGAGAACCTACTGTTCAGCACAGGGAGCTCTGCTCGGGCTATATGGTGACCTAAATGGGAAGAAAGTACAAATAAGAAGGGATATGTGTATACATATAATTGATTCACTTTGCTGTAGAGCTAAAATCAACAAAACACTGTAAAGCAACAATACTCCAATAAAATTTTTAGAAAATTGCACCTTCCCTGGCCTCTGTGCTAAAGGGCCACATTCAGTGGTCTAGGCTGGGATTCCAGAACCTGTATTTTTAAAAGAATCTACAGATGGATTCTTCATGCTTGTGCTCACGCTCAGTGATGTCTGACTCTCTGTGACACTGTGGACTGTAACCACCTGGCTCCTCTGTCCATGGGGTTTTCCAGGCAAGAATACTGGAGATGGTTGCCATTTCCTCCTCCAGGGGATCTTTCCTACCCAGGGATCAAAACTGCATCTCTTTGATCTTCTGCATTGGCAGGTAGATTCTTTACCACTGAGCCATCTGGGATGAAGCCAAGATGCAGCCACCTGGGATGAATCCAGATGGATTATCATCAGCCAGATTTTGGGGGAAATGACTTAAGATTGTATTTTCCAGAGGTATCTAATATAAAGCATATGGTGGTTTGGATGAACAGAGTTTGCAATGAGGGATAAATATTTCATCAGGGACACTCAGACAAAAGTGGATTTGGGAGTAGCTGGTCTTGGGTTCTGATCCTGATTTCCTGCTTTTGAATTCTGTGGTCACTTACTTTCTGTTTTCTCATCTTTGAAATGGAGACAATTCAACCCATCTCACAGGGGAGCTATGATGGATGATTCACCTTAATGTCACAGAAAGTATACTTTGTATATTATTATTGTTGTTATTAACTTACCATCTACTACCACAGTAGTCAGACAGAATTTAGTGACTGAACAGCAGCAAATCACATAAATGAGCTCCCCAGGTGGCTCAGTGGTAAAGATTCTGCCTGCCAATGCAAGAGATGCAAGAGCTGCAGGAGACATGGGTTTGATCCCTGGGTCAGGAAGATCCCCTGCAGGAGGAAATGGCAACCCACTCCAGAATTCTTGCCTGGAGAATCCCATGGACAGAGGAGCCTGGTGGGCTGCAGTCCACAGGGGGTGCAAAGAGTTGGACGTGACTGAGCACGCATGCACAACATAAATAGGAATGATTTATCAGCCAGGCAGCCAGTCACCTTGGAGGATAGAAAGTCAGACCCTGCGAAATTTCAACAGTATGGTCAATTTTGATTAAATGGAAGCAGATTTCCAGAGACAGAGCAACACACTGGAGGGTCTTGGGCAGGTAAAAATTTATCCCTTGGGAAAGCAGCTCTAACAAGACTTGCCTCTTTAAAAAGCCAACAGTAGTCAGCAGAGGAGTTGACGATGAACAATTACAACTTTATTACCACTATTGAAAGAAACCCTGGAATGAATGAATCAAGCCCACTGATTTTGGGGAGTAATGATTGCTGTTGTTCAGTCTCTAAGTTGTGTCCAACTCTTTGTGACCCCATGGGCTGCAGCACACTAGGCTTCCTTGTCCTTCACCATCTCCCAGAGTTTGATCAAACTAATATCCACTGAGTTGGTGATGCCATCCAACCATTTCATCCTCTGTCATCCCCTTGTCCACCTGTCCACAATCTTTCCCAGCATCAGGGTCTTATCCAATGAGTTGGCTCTTCAAATCAGGTGGCTAAAGTCTTTGCATAAAAAAGACTGGCTTTTTCATCAACCTATGGTGCCAGAAATTATTCTACCCTTCAGGACAGACCTGGACTTTTGCCTTCATGTGTGAGGTCTCATCATTATAGACCTTGATAAGATATACCATCATGATATCAAGGTTCTTGCCATCTAGCAATCGAGCATGACCAGAATAGATGTCCTGACCACTCCTCTTAATCACATGTCAGTGTGCGCATCTATAACAAAGATCTCTTATCCTCTCATGGAGTCTCTCTGGAGATAAGTCAGTCGGCCCAGGTAAGAGGTTTAATGACCATTTAAAGCTTTATTAAAGCTTCCCTGGTAGCTCAGTCGGTAAAGAATCTGCCTGCAATGCAGGAGATCTCAGTTTGATTCCTGGGTCAGGAAGATCCCCTGAAGAAGGGATAGGCTACCCACTCCAGTATTCTTGGGTTTCCCCAGTGGCTCAGCTGATAAAGAAGTCACCTGAAATGCGGGAGACCTGGGTTTGATTCCTGGGTTAGGAAGATCCTCTGGAGAAGAGAAAGGCTACCTACTCCAGTATTCTGGCCTGGAGAACTCCATGGGCCGTATAAGTCCATGGGGTTGCAAAGAGTCGGACACCACTGAGCAATTTTCTCTTTCATAAAGCTTTATTGACTGACTTCCCTTGTAACTCAGTTGGTAAATAATCTGCCTGTGATGTAGGTGACCTGGGTTCAATTCTTGCATTGGGAAGACTCCCTGAAGAAGGAAATAAGGAAATTTCTTTTCTAAATCTATTTCATATTTTATTAATTGAAGCAAAATTCATGAGAACTAAATAAGGGAAACTCAGAGTTTCCAAATTTGGGCAGCTTTGTATATCTTAAGATCCATGGAGCTAATGCTTTGGGGGCTGCCATTCATTTGGAGAATAAAATAATTATATTGGGCAACTGGGTAACAAAGGGGCCATACAAGAATGTTCCACAAGTACCCACCTTCCAACACAAAGGTCTTGCCTATAGTTGTGTGTTAGAATTGTCTGAGAAATTAATAGGAGATGTCCTGACCTTACTGTAAGGTTTTGAGCAGGAGGCGTAGGCTAGGAAGCTTCTAGACCCAGCATTTCTAAAAAGCACTTCCCCCCAGCTAGTGATTCAGATGCATGCCAGAATTTGAGAATCACTGTGCTAGCGGATTTCATGGCTTTGTTTCCCCAGAAGAATTTGACATTATCTGAGCCAGCAGCTGGTCCAGCTCCCTCTAGATCTCCTCCAGCTTCTCTTAATCCCATGCCAGGTGTGTGTCAGTTCATCCTCTGGCCATTCCATACTCTGCCCTGGGCAAACACCTTGGTTGGTCCAGGTTCCTTGCCTGGGAGGATGACCTGAACCTTTTCGTTCCTGAAGGATCTGAGCCAATAGCAGACCTGCATGCACTTGGGCTATTGTCGTTTTCCACTGAATTTTACCATAGCCTACAGGAGGGAGAAGGCAATGGCACCCCACTCCAGTACTCTTGCCTGGAAAATCCCATGGACAGCGGAGCCTGGTGGGCTGCAGTCCATGGGGTCGCTAGGAGTCGGACACGACTGAGCAACTTCACTTTCACTTTTCACTTTCATGCACTGGAGAAGGAAATGGCAACCCGCTTCAGTATTCTTGTCTGGAGAATCCCAGGGACAGGGGAGCCTGATGGGCTGCCATCTATGGGGTCGCACAGAGTTGGACACAACTGAAGCGACTTAGCAGCAGCAGCAACAGGAGTTCTAAGAGGACCCCAGGGAGCCCCTGCATTCCAGAAATATACTCCCTGACCTCCACTGTGTGGCTGCAGCCTAATTATCTCTTGAGAGTCAGGATCAATCACCCCAAACACTACAGTGACCTCTTTGCCTGTTGATTCACTGCAGGGAGGAGGCAATGTGGCCAGGTGGCCATCCTGGCTTTCTCTTTAGTGGCCTCCCCAGTTGTGCCCCTGGGGGACAACTCCCCAACCCCCTGCCCTTGGTGACTGAGACCTCTCCACCAGCAGGGCACGGAGATGTGAAGGCAGGAAGCCAAATGCTGGGTGTGGATCTGCAGGGCTAACAGTGAGAGGAGCCACTTATGCCCCTGCCCCGTGGTCCACAGCCAACGGACCGCGGAGGAACAACCGTGTACGTAAGTCACTGATTTATAGCACACGTGACTCAGACCCTGCCAGGTATTGCCACCTATTTGATGGCATGCATAATTGAGTCCTGAAAAGGCCATCAACTATTGAATAAAGGCTTTGCTTTAGGACAATAAGAAGCATGATAAGAGAAATGAACTCAATGATCCTAAGTCCATTGTTCTCATTTGCTATAAAAGAAACTGCTTGGTCAGAAGAAATGCTATGTGAATAACGGTGAATAAGACACTCTGGGGACTTTCCTGGTGGTCCTGTGGTTAAGAATCTGACTTCTAACGCAGAAGTCACTGGTCAGGGCAACTAAGATCCTGCGTGCTGTGGGGCAGGTAAACTAGCACATTGCAACTAGAGAGAAGCTCGCTCTCTGTAAGGAAACATTCCATGTGTTGCAACTAAGACGTGATGCTGCCAAATAAATAAATATTTTTTTAAAAGATACTCTGTAAGTCCCCAAGGGGTGGTTTTAGCACAAGGCTTGTGGGCAGCAAAGCATGCCCGAAGACAGAATGTGTAGTTCAGAAAGAATACATGACAGCCTACTTTTTATAGTCTCTTGGGGAAAAAATTTAAATGCAAAACGTAGCAAGTAAAGGGGAAAATTTACTCTCATCCCTTACTTTCCCCTTCTCCTGTCCATACATAATCCCAATACCCTCACCAGAGCTTTTGACCATCCATCTTTGCTCTTGCCTTCTCTCTGCACTTTCTTGTGCATTTATACATATATATGTGCATATAGAAACAGAGCTTTTAAAAAAATATTTAAA
The DNA here is from genome assembly GCF_023091745.1 of Budorcas taxicolor. NCBI lineage: Eukaryota > Metazoa > Chordata > Mammalia > Artiodactyla > Bovidae > Budorcas > Budorcas taxicolor. The sequence goes on from NC_068920.1 coordinate 107,080,222, forward strand.
TCTTAACTGGCTCTTATTACATATACTGTTTCAGAGCTTTCTATTCAAATCCCTTTTCTTCATTAACTCTTTTTAAAAAAAATTATTTATTTTTGTCTCTGCTGGGTCTTCGTTGCTGGGTGGGCTACACTCTAGTTGCCGTGTTCAAGATTCTCGTTGCAGTGGCTTCTGTTGTTGCAGAGCACAGACTCTAGGGCTCTCAGACTTCAGTAGCTTCAGCATTCAGGCTCAGCCCATGGCTCCTGCGCTGTAGGGCACAGGCTCAATAATTGTAGCATATGGGTTTAGTTGCTTTGCAGCATGTGGGATCTTCCCAGACTAGGGACCGAATCCGGGTCTCCTACACTGGCAGGAGGGTTCTTTTACCACTGAGTCACCAGGGAGGCCCTTGCTCGTTTTCTAATTGCATTCCCACCCCCACCCCACCCCTTACTTTTGAGTTTAGAGAGTTTTTAAAACATTCTGGGTACAAGTTCATTGTTGGATGTGTGATTTGCAAACAGTTTATCACCATCTGTGGGTTCTTTCCATCTTCTTAACAGTCTACAAAGCAAAAGTTTTAAACTTTGATGAACGGCAGTTTATCAATTTTTTTTCTCTTGTGGATCATGCCTTTGTTATCATATCTAAGAACTCTTCACCTCTCCCTAGGTAATGAAGATTTCCTCCAGTGTGTTCTTCTAGAAGGTTTATAGTTTCAAGCTTAGCATTTACCTTGCTGATCTATTTTGAGCTGGCTTTTGTTGTGTGATTCAGGTAAACATTCTTTTTTATCTGTGAATGTCAATATTCTCAACACCATTTACTATAAAGATTATCCTTTCTTCATTGAATTGCTTTTGTACCTTTGTCAAAATTCAACTGGCAAAACTTTGTGTGTGTCTATTTCTGGACTCTATTTTGTGCCGTGATCTAAGTGTCTTTCCCTCTTGATGCTGCACTGGTCTTAATTACTGAAACAATTTCAGTAAACAAATAGGCCTCAAATTAGATAGTGTGAGTTCTCACACTTTATTTGTTTTCAGAATTGTTTTGAATGTTCTAGTTTCTTTGTCTTTCCATATAAATTTCAGGATCAGGTTGTCTATACAAAGAATCCTGCTGGGACTTGAATAAATCAATTTAGGAAAAATTTACACTTTTACTATGTTGAGTCTTTCAATTAATGCCAATAGTATTTCTCTCCATTTATTTGGATTTTTAAAAACTTTAAAAAATCAGTTTTTACTTCATTTTATAGTTTTTAGCACATAGATTCTGTACATGTTTTGTTAGATTTATACCCAATATTTCATTTTTATTCTTAAAGCAATTTTAAAGAGCAGTGGTGGTTTAGTTACTAAGTTGTGTCTGACTCTTGTGATCCCATAGACTGTAAGCCCGCCAGACTCTTCTGACCCTGGGATTTTCCAGGCAAGAATACTGAAGTGGGTTGCCATTTTCTTCTCCAATTATAAAGAGTAATTAATTTTTGTTTCCAATTGTTCATTTCTAGCATTGGTTGTTAGCATGATTGTTTTTTGTGTGTTGATGTTGAATCCTGAGAATCTGCTAAGCTCACTTATTAGTTCTAGGCATTTGAGGGATTTTGGTTTTGTTTTCTTTTTGGTTGATTCCCTTTTATTATTATTATTATTAATATTTTGGCTGCATGGGTGCTTCATTGCAGTGAACTGGCTTTCTCTAGTTGCAGCACACCGGCTCTCTTGTTGTGACATGCAGTATTAGTTGCTGCATGACATGTGGGATCTTAGTTCCTGACCAGGGATCAAACCCATGTTCCCTGGATTGGAAGACAGAGTCTTCACCATTGGACCACCAGGGAAGTCCTCTGGTTGATTTCCTGGGACTTTCTAGGCAATAATGTAAATTGATATAGTTTATTTTTTCCTTTCCAATTTGTATTTCCTCTGCTCTCCTTTTCATTCATTGGAACTTAGCCTGACTTACTTATTCATTCTCTTGTTAATGGAAACCGAGTTCTTACTTTATCCCAAGCACCTTTTCTGATACCTGTACATGTCCATATTCTTTATTCAGATCCCCAGGAGCCAGTCTTGTTTGGAATTCTGATTTTTTTTTAAATTTAAAAAAGGTGGTTCATTGCACTTATTGAATATTTCATAACACTCCCAGCAATATCTTGGGGAGCATCATGTAATCAAATATATTAATTTTTTTGCAAAGAAATTAATGCATATTCATACAAAATGAGATAAAGTCTAAAAATAGCTCCACCTCAGTTCTCATTGGGTTTTGCTGCGAATGTTTGTGCCAAACTTAGGGACAAAAACCTCTCTGTCTGAAGAGTTTTTGGATTTTGGAATTGCAGATGTGAAATTCTGTGTCTTTATTATTTGACTTGGAGTTCGGTGCGGCTTTGAATTTGTTCTCCTTCACCTTAGTTTTGCCTACGTGTTTTTGGAGTTTCTCTTCTCATCCATCTGGTTCCCCTCTTTATTCAGTCTTCTGGGAATTCTTCACGATTTCTTCTCTGCTAGTGGCATCTCTCCAATTTGCTATGATCATCTTATTCTTTATCTAAGCCACTTTTCTTTCATTTTAAGAGTTGGAGTGTTGCATGAGACAGGGCGCTAAGGGCCGGTGCGCTAGGACGACCCTGAGGGATGGGATGGGGAGGGAGGAGGATGGGGGGTTCAGGATGGGGGACACATGTACACCCATGGCTGATTCATGTTTATGTATGGCAAAAATCACTACAATACTGTAATGTAATTAGCCTCCAATTTAAATAAATAAATTAATTAAAAAAAAAGAGTTGGAGAGTTGATGATGTGTGTTCTCATCTGTCACCTTGATGTGACACCCCAGGTCCATTATTTCTGCTTCACATATTCACAAGATACACAGACGTGTGCATGCACGCACAGACAAAACGTTTTTTAACAATGACCACATGCTACTTTTGTAATCAATAAGTGATCATGGCCTTGAGGTGTCTAATTGGGATTCCTTCCGCTAACTCCAGTAAAATGAGTATTGGTTGCTTTATATATGTATGTATTAATCTATTTTTGGCTGCACTGGGTCTTCATTGTTGCGCAGGCTTTTCTCTAGTCGCGGGAAGTGGGGGCTACTCTCTAGGCTGCGTTGCTCGGGCCTCTCACTGTGGTGGCTTCTCTCCTTGCAGTGAAAGGGCTCCAGGGTGCACGTGGACTTCATTTGTTGCAGCACGTGGGCTCCGTAGTTGAGGCTCAAGGTCTCTAGAGCACAGGGTCAAAAGTTGTGGGGCACTGGTTTAGTTACTCTGAAGCAAGTGGAATAGTCCCAGATTAGGGATCAGACTCATGTCTCCTGCACGGGCAGGTAGATTCTTCACCACTGAGCCACCAGGGAGGCCCAGTTGCTTTACTTTGAAGAGAACCGAGGAACAACAGAGAACAGGGATTCATTCAAAGTGGGCATATTTCCAGAGCTTCATCCTTCATAAGACTCAGAGGTCAGAACAAAAAACAGAGGGAAATGTCCGACATGCTAGCAATGATTGGTCAAGTCACAGATGATATTCACTGTATCTTACTTTTCTGTATTTTTCAAATTTTCTGCAGTGAACATATAGAGTGTGTGGTTTTCTGTTTTGTTTTGTTTTGTTTTGACTGCACTGTGTGGCTTGTGCGATCTTCCTTTCCCACCCAAGGATCGAACACCAGGGCCGTCAGTGAGAGTGCTGAGTTCTAACCACTGGACCACCAGGGAATTCCTGGGACTTTTTTTCCCCTTCTTTTAAAAAACCTTTGTATGGCTTGGTAACAAATAGACAGCTCAGTTGTCACATTTGCTTCTGCATTCAGTCTATTGTGCTATATTGTATTGCTCAGTTACATAAAGAAAAATCCAGTCTCACGTGGTTGTGTAGTTGGAAAGGTAGGTATTTACGGACACCCCAAAAGATGTTGGTAATTGCCGTGATTCTTGGCTCACAAGTAGACAGTTTTTCTGGAGTAAAATTAATGTACTATCCACTTCTAAAAATAGAAGTGTACAATTCAATGGCTTTTAGTATGTCTATAGAATTGTGCAACCAATATCACAATCAATTTTAGAATTTTTCATCATCTCAGAGAGAATCTCTGCATCCTTCCACTATCCACACTCTCCTTCCCTACTACCCAGCCCCAGTTCCCATCCTTCTCAGATCCAAGCAATTATGAATCAGCTTTCTATCTATATTTGCATATTCTAGACATTTCATATAAATGGAATCTTTTAACAAGTGGCTTTTTAAAAAATTTTTTTATTTTTACTTTATTTTACGTTACAATACTGTATTGGTTTTGCCATACATTGACATGAATCCACCACAGGTGTACATGCGTTCCCAAGCATGAAGCCCCCTCCCGCCTCCCTCCCCATAACATCTCTCTGGGTCATCCCCGTGCACCAGCCCCAAGCATCCTGTATCCTGCATTGGACATAGACTGGCTATTCGTTTCTTACATGATAGTATACATGTTTCAATGCCATTCTCCCAAATCATCCCACCCTCTCCCTCTCCCTCAGAGTCCAAAAGTCCGCTCTACACATCTGTGTCTCTTTTAACAAGTGGCTTTTTGTGTGTGACTATTTTTTATCATAAAGTTGTCAAGATTCATTCATGTTATAGTGTATAATTCATTCCTTTTTATGGCCAAATAACATTCCATTGTATGAATATACCATTTTCGTTTATTCATTTGTCAACTGAGAGACACGTGGGTTATTTTCACTTTCTGGGTATTATGAATAATGCTTATATAAACATTCATGTCCAAATTTTGGTTTGGACATATGTTTTCCATTTCTTGGGGGGAATTCCTAGGGGTAGAATTGCTAAGCCAAAAGGTAACTCTTGACCTGTGGTCGAGTGGTTAAGAATCTGCTTTGCAATGCAAAGGACGTGGATTCCATCTCTGGTTGGGGAACTAGGATCCCACATACTATGGAGCAACTACAGTGCACCGCAACTAGAAAGCCTGCGTGCCTCAACTAGAGAGTCCGTGAGCCACATCAAAGATCCCACATGCTGCAGCTGAGACTGGGAAAAGACCCCAGTGCTTGAAGATTAAAGGCAAAAGGAGACGAGGACGGCAGAGGATGAGACGGTTGGATGGCATCACCGACTCAATGGACATGAGTTTGAGCAAGCTCCAGGAGATAGCGGAGACCAGGGAAGCCTGGGATGCTGCAGTCCTTGGGGTCACAAAGATTCAGACACAATTTAGCAAGTGAACAACAATAACTCTCTTCCTCAAAAGAAAGAAATAATATTGAAAAGTAGTTGTGAGTTCTAATTTTATGTCTCCTGCAAGGGGCAAGTCATTTTGTTTTCATCTATAAAATGGGAACAACCAACAGTACCGTCTGAAATTCTCTGACAGAAGAAACTGGTCTGTGCTTGCTAAATACCATGAACAGAATTCTTTCACAGAAACTCTTTGAACCTGAAACTGAGTAGTACTCAGTGACCAGGGGTCTGCAGTCTTAGGAAAGCCTTAATCAGCCTTGGTCAGGGAGGCAGAACCGATATGGGAGTATGTGGGGTCTGCCCCCAACCCTCAATTAAAGGGCAGTTTATGCAACATGCCTCCTTTTTGAATCAGAGCCAGGGTCATTGTTGGGCTGAGGTAACATTAATTATTTTTCCGCTTGTCGGATTCCATGAAAAAGATGTGAAAATGGCCTGTTTGTGAAAGAGTGCAGGCAGAGGCTGTGAGCTGATTATGTCAAACCTAGTCAAAGCTTCCTTGGTGTGGGAGATTGTAATCAACAAAGCATGGCGGCATCTGGGCCCATTACAGGAGGAACCTCATCCTGCCTGGCTCCCCAGCAGATACAAGAAGCCAGCTTTAACCCTTGCTGGACTGCATTGCCTTGCTTGAAGCAGAGAAATTTTACTCTCACCAAGTATCTATTACACATTTAAAGCACAGAGCAATGAAGGAGGTAATTGTTCTTGTTTTATGGGAGAGAAGACTTTGAATTAATGCTAGAGCAGCATTAATTCTTTTAAAAAATTTTTACTTATTTTTGGCTGTGCTCAGTCTTCGTTGCTGCCCACAGTCTTTGTCTAGTTGCAGCAAGTGGGGGCTACTTTCTAGTTGAGGTGTGCGGGCTTCTTATTGTGGTGGCTTCTCTTGTTGTGAAGCACTGGCCCTAGGCATGTGGGCTTCAGTAGTTGTGACGCACGGGTTTAGTTGCTCCATGGCGTGTGGGAACTTCCCAGACCAGGGACCAAACCTGTGTCCCCTGCATCTGCACTGGCAGATGGATTCCTAGCCACTTGACCACCAGGGAAATTCAGCATCAGTTGTGACTTCGGCAACCATACAGATGAGTTAAGGCACAAAGCTGCAAAGTTTGCAAGATACAGAAATAAACTAAAAAAAAAAAGTCTGAAAAAGACCTCAGATCATTAGCAGGGTGCTTCATACTTCCTACATATGTGGGGCTTAGGTACTATGTTCTGATGGAAAAAGATATCCCTGGATGGCAATGGGTAAACATTCACTTTATGCAAGATTGAGACGTATTCAACTGTCTCATCAGAGGACTGGGTGAGGCAGCTGATGATGCTATGGACAAAGGAAAGTTCATCCCCTCTTGGCAAACATTCAATCTGATAATCATTAAATGTGTTGGACCCAACTTTCTTTCTTTCTTTTTTTTTTAATCCCTAACATTTGTTATGCTCCCTTTCCTTTCCTGAAATAAAAAGTATTGATAATAAAGCCTACTTCCAGGGGGACTTCCCCAGGGCTAATACTCCACGCTCACTATGCAGGGGGCTCAGGTTCCATCACTGGTCAGGGAACTTGATCCCACATGCCATAGCTAGGAAACAAAGAGTTTGAATACCGCAATGAAGATCCCTCATGCCACAACTAAGACTCGGCGCAGTCAAATAAATAAATAATATTTAAAAAAGAAAGCCTACTTCCAGACATGACTAGATAAAAATCACATGCCATGAATATAAACTGTTACTGATCTGCAGTGATACAAACAGCTTATACAAGAAAAGAAAGTCAACTATATTGAAACACACTATTTAGCTCAGTGGACATTTTTTCCATAGCAAGACTTCTCTGATGAAGCAAACAAGATGCTGGTCTCCATTCTGATGCAAGTTTCTTATCTAGCAGCACACTGGGCATTTTCAAATAGCATTGCTCTAGATGATGTCATGAAGTGATCAGATGCTTGCATTCATATTTCAAGTCAACATAAACATGACAGCCACAAGCCAAGACTGATACAGGCATATAACATTGGCAATGTAAGTAAAGCCTGAGTACTATTATCACTAGTGATGTGATTTCCTCAAATTATAATAAGTGTTAGTCATTCATTCATGTCCAACTCTTTGCAACCCCTTGGACTGTAGCCCACCAGGCTCCTTAGTCCATGGGACTCTCTAGGCAAGAATATTGGAGTGGGTTGCCATTCCCTTCTCCAGGGGGTCTTCCCCACCCAGGGATTGAACTCATGTCTCCTGCATTGCAGGCAGATTCTTTACTGTCTAAGCCATCAGGGAAGCCCCTAAATTATTTTAAAGTTCTAAGTAAAACCCTGAATATATAAAGTAAACTATTCTCTTGGTTCCTAATGCAGTTGCACATCTGGAAATTTCAGTGCACATTAAACCATTTATGTGCAATTCAACATTCGGTTCTAGGCTCTGATCAACCGCATCTGAGGTTTTTCTCCTCCTGCATGAATGTCCAGAGGAACATCAGAAAATTCTGGGACAGGCAGTGCAGTTCTTCAAGGTGAGGAAATCCCCACACCTGAAAAATGTCTAGCATCTGTACTGCTTATATCCTACATATAGTCATGACCCCCAATCACTAACAAATAAAAATGCTGTCATACATTTCCATAATCCAAAATCCTAGACCATCCCAGATGGTCCTAGGAGGGAAGTGGCTCCCCTAAGATGACACATGAGTCCAAGTGGACACTGAGATCAGAACTTAGGTACTTGATTCTTTATTCAGCCCAAATGTCACCAGTCCAAAGTTTCTTAGGGTTGCTTCCCACACACAACCCTTCTCATTTCTTACTGGATGCTGGTCCTGGTGAAACCAGTCCTGCTGACCATTAACTCACTATTGCCTATAAGCAATTAATGATCTAAAATGTTAGCTTAAGCCCTTCTAATTCTTTCTGCAAGATTTTGATAATGTAACCCCCACGTGACTCCAAGTTAGAATGTCTATGACTCAGTGATTTCCCTGGTGGTCCAGTGGCTAAGACTCGGTGCTCCCAAATCAGGGAGCCAGAGTTCAATTCATGGTCAGGGAAGTAGATCCCACACGTTGCAACCAAGAATTCATGTACTGCACCTAAAAGACCCTGCAGGCCACAACTAAGACCTGGTGCAGCCAAGTAAAACTTTTTTTTTTTGATTGAAAATGAAAAGAACATCTATGACTTGCTCACATTCCGAGAGCAATTTTCTAACGTCAGCGTTAGAAGATCTACGAAAAAATGTTTCATGGGCAGATATGTTTTGAACGTCCTGGACTAGCTAGCCAGAGCTGACACATTATTCTTCAGATTCTTTAATACATGAATGTGAGGGTGGATTTCCACTTCTGGAATGTGACTTGAGTCATTTTTTCAAAGTTATTCAATCTTGAAGTGCCTCCATTCCCTGCTTTGTTGTTTTGTGTTTAAGAAGCTATTTGCTAATGAGATGTGGATAACTTTTTTATATTTATATTTATTTTTTGGTTTCTAATTTTTACAATGTTGTGTTGGTTTCTGCCATACAACAAGGCTCAGCTGTAATTAAACATATATACCCTCCCTCCAGAGCCTCCTCCCCATCCCATCTGTGACGACCTGAAGATGTAGAGCATTCACATCTCTACCCTCATTTTTGTAGACAAGAGAGAGGAGACAACAGATACTGACTGCAGTGAGAAGTTAAAAGAGGTCACGGGAAGTTTGTGCACTGTTTCAAATAGAAAATAAAGGAGACAGACATTTGACCCTTTTTACTTTAATTCTCTAAGTTCATGTTGTGTTTTCTTGTTGTTTGTTTGATTCTTTCCATTGGTTGGGTGCAAAGCCTGGCCCATCATTGTTACTTAAATCATATTTGGTAAATGAATTACTTAGTACATTAAATAATCAATAGCAATCTACTTAAAAGGTGGTGGGACAGTTTCAGGTTGTCTGAAAAGTGAGGTGTTTCCTTATATGTCTTAAGAGAACTCCTACAGCAAGAGCATCAGCAAAACTTTTTAACACCCACATATAATATCAAAATTAATCAGGATAGTCAGGAACAGTTGTACAGGTTATGCACTGCACAAATTATTGGGGCACCATTCACTGTGTCCAAGAAGAGTGCTTACAGTTGGGATGGGTTAGAAGACAAACATGCAGAAATAATTATAGACCAATCAAAGATAGTTTGTAGTTGTTTTCCATGCCAGGGAGTGCTGTGGTGCAAGCTCCGGTATATTGTATATACTGTTTGTATGATCCTCGGCTGACCTTATGGGGTGAAAACAAGTCCTTGGATGACAGAGAGTAGATATGGATATTTCATAAAATGTTTATGTAATAAAACCTTGTTCCAAACTCGCTCACTTTCTGCATATTACCAATTCTTGTCGAATGCTCTACTTCCGTGCCTTTGCCAGACTGTTCCCTCTATTTGAATCTACTTAAATCACCCTTCCTCTGGGCTTCCTGAAACACTGCAATTTATCCTTCAGGGCCCAGTTCCAACATCACTTCTTCTCTGTGGTGTCCTTAGACTTCACTTTGGCATTCACCCTTCATGGCAGAATTCACTGTTCCCTTGCCTTTGTACCAGCAACACTTTTAACAGAGACTGCTAGTGCTTATATGGAAAACAAGAGAGGAAAATGGTTATGTGCTTTACTATTATCTTTAAAATTTTAAAACATTTATTTATCTGCACTGGGCCTTAGTTGCAGCATGTGAACTCTTAGCTGTGGCATGTAGGATCTAGTTCCCTGACCAGGGGATGGAACCTGAGCCCCTGCATTGGGAGCATAGAGTCTTAGTCACTGAATCACCAGAGAAGTTTCAATGGTTATGCACTTCAAGTCAGGTAGGGGAGCTTTCAAAATCTAGGGGCTCTCCCATTAACAGCTATAACATTGGGGAAGTTACTAACCTTTTCTAAGCTTCAGTGTTCTCTCCTTTAAAATGGGAATAGTAATAGTTGCAGTAAAAGTAACAGTAATAGTGAGATGATGCTAACATTTAAGGGAGATGATATATAGGTAGGATATATGTCTGCTTTGCATTGCTCCAAAAGAGAACTGGTTATCATGCTTCAAGGAGAATATTCTTTTTTTTTTGGCCACACCATAAGGTTTGGAGGATCGCAGTTCCCCAGTCAGGTACTGAATCCCAGGTCCCAGCAGTGAAATTCCGCAAAGTTCCAAGTCCTAATCACTGAACTGCCAGGGGGTTCTCAGAATATTTTTGAGAATATATCTCCATGTTTATTTTCTATTCTGGGAAAACTAGCAAATATTTACCTGTAGTACTTCCTTGCTTAAAATGATTTATTAATGACTAAATTACTTCTTTCTTTCTTCTCTAAGCCCTTTCTTCTTTGCTCATAGTGAGTGCCTCTGCCCAGTCCATTTGTTGAGATGGTGTGCTAATTTATTTGGGAATGGAAAGGCAGTGGGGAGCATTAGTATCATGTTTCTGTCATCAATGGTTGGACAACTCTGGAACCTACTAATTCTCTTTTGTTTGTCTGTTTTTGTGGCCACATGACATGTGGGATCTTGGTTCCCCAACCAAGGATTGAACCCTCACCCTTTTAAGCACAAAGTCTTAACCAATGGACTTCCAGAGAAGTCCCTGGAACCTAGTAAATCTTACCTCCATATGGTCTGATAGGAGAGAGACACTAACAGTCAGGATTTACTGTGGGTTGGGCTGTCTTGACTGGAAAAGTGGTCCAGGTATTTACAGAGTTGGCATTCCCAGGACTGCTCCAGAGCAGCAATCCCATGCTTGACAAAGGCTGAGTAATTCACTATCCAAAATATCACAGCAAGCATCAAGCCTTTCTCCATCTCTATCAAGGGGCTGTTTACAAAGTCGAACCTGAATCAACACTCTACCTATTCCCTAATTGAGATTCAGTGCCGGGCTACCTTAAATTTGTTGATCAGTTCTACAAATAGATCTTAAGAAGTTCAGTCCACAAGTGAAATCCATGCTTAGACTGTACAAAAAACAGGGATTTTCAGCTTCTAGATGTTTCAGTAATAAACATGTTCCCTCAAACTGTGTACACTTTCGTGCTGTGGGCTACTCTCCCCCGGGCATATTCTGTCTTATTGTCCTCTCGTCTAACATGAGTACAAGGAAAACACTATCAAGCTTGTTATATCCTTCTCATCTGCTTCACTAACCCAATCCCATCCTTCCCTTTAAAATTGTTCCCTTGGGCTTCTTCCAGTTCAAGATGGCGAAGTAGAAGGACCTGCCCTCATCTTCTTCTGTCAGACCACCAAAATTGCAACTAGCTGTTGAACAACCATCAACAAGAGGGCACTGGGAACCTATCAAACAAAACACCTCATATCCAAAGACAAAGAGGAAGCACGTAGATGGGGTGAAATCACGATAAAATCAGATCCCATACCTGTCAGGTGGGTGACCCACAAACTGGAGAAGAGTAATACCAAAGAAGTTCTCCCACTGTTGTGAAGGTTCTGAACCCTATGTCAGGCTTCCCAGTCTGGAGATCCAACAAAGGGACTGGGAATCCCAGGGAATCTGACCTTGAAGGCTAGCAGGATCTGATTATAGGATTTCCACAGGACTAGGGGAAACAGAGACTCCAGTCTTGGAGGGCACAAATAAAGTTGATCACTTGGGACTTCATGGCAGTCCAGTGGTTAAGACTGTGTACTTGCAATGCAAGGGCTGATCTCTGGTCAGGGAACTAAGATCCCACATGCTGCATAGCACAGCCAAGAAAATATAAAAAAATAAAATAAAATGGTTCACTGGTACTATATATGAACTTGAAACCAAAACTCTTTGCATCTCTGTATGTTCTCTTCTGATCTTTTTCAATGATTGAACATAGTGTTTTGAACATAGTTCTTTTTTATTCATTTGAAATTCATCATGTACCCATTCTGTTTTATTTTATTTTTATCTCCCACGTGTTTGCTGCATTTATATGGACCATACCTACATAAGTGTTATTTGAGGAATTTATCATTTGCCATCTTGCTAATAAACAAGAATTTTCTTGGTTTATTTTTGTTGTTGTTATTGAGGGTTGTTTACATTTTTCTCTCTTATAAAGGGTACTAGTAGGACTATCTTTATGCCTTTCATTTTCATTATTTCCTTGAAAATATATTTTACAAGTAGAATTATCTGACCACAGTTCTTGTAATATTTGCACATCACTTACCCAAACAATTTGTATCTACCAAGTCACATATAAGTGTACCTTTTTTTCATGATCACAGAGTGTTACTCTTTTCATTTCTGTGCTCAACTTGATAGAGATATAATCATCTCCTAAACCTATTTTGGGTTGCCTTTTTTTCTCTATTAGGAAGCTAGTGAATTTTTCAGATTATATACTATCTGCATTTCCTTAAATATAAACTATATTTGGCCATAGAATGAGTTACCCTTTTCTGTTGAACATTTAATAGCAATTAAACATAATCACAGTGGAAATGATGTTAATGACAATACCAGGCATAATACAGAGCTAATCATTTAATAAACCATTAGGGAATATAAAGAGCTATTTTAAACTCCCCAAATAGAAGATTTTTACAAAACCACTAAGTGGAAGATATGGTCATCTTCACAACAGGAAGGGATCAGTGGGGCAGACAGGATTTCAAGACTTTCGAAGATTAACAGTGTCAGCCTGCATGCCAGCAGAAATGCTGAATACAACCACTGTCTTTCTTGTCTTAGATGCACCATTCAGATGCCTACAAAGGCTAGGTAAGGAACATAAATGTTTATTGGGCCAGATAATATAATGTAATGGAAGGTGAGGACAGGAGAATTGGCAAGTCGTGCCTATCTGTGACACTGAACTCTTATTAAGGAAAACATCCTCCCCACACAAACACACACGCCCCCCACCAAAAAAAGGCAAAACAAAACGAAAAAACCACATCTGTGGTCCAATTTGGCCATTTTCTGCCAGACTATGATCTCTGGTTAAGGCTTCTTTTGGAGACTGTACTCAAATGTCAAGAGAGGTCTTGGGCAAACAGGTGAGATATGAATAACAGTTCAGTTGCCTTTTAATACTACTAAGAAAAAGGGACTTTCTTGGTGGTCCAGTGGTTAAGAATCCACCTGGCAATGCAGGGAACATGGGTCCGATCCCTGCTCCAAAACAATCCCACATGCTGCAGAGGAACTAAACCTGTGCACCCCACCTACTGATCACATGTGTTGTAACTACTGAAGACACCATGCTCCACAACAAGAGAAGCCTGTGCACCACAGCAAAGAATAGCCACCCTTGCCACAGTTAGAGAAAGCCTGAATGCAGCAATGAAAACCCAGCACAAGTAAAAATAAAATAAATAAATAAAAATTTAAAAATACTACCAAGGAAAAGAGTAGCACAAGCCCAGTGAATTGTAACTATCTTCCTGCCTCAAAGACGACAGAGCAGGTTGGAGATTGTGGCCAGTTGGAAAATGTATACCTCCATTTTTTTGGTTTGTTTTTAACTTTTTATTATGGACATTAAGAAATACAAAATAGAATAGAATAGTATAGTGAAGCCCATGAGCTCATCACCCAGCACATCATCCCTCACCAATTATAGGGGTCCCTGTTCATTTCTGCCCCTGGTGAGCGGGAGCAGGCACTGTTCCAGCCCACTTGAGAGTGATAGGCCAGGACATGGAGCCATCAGTGGCAGATTTTTAAAAGAAGCCAGGCATTTTTATTTTTACTTAAGGCCTCCTGATTTTTCTATGTTGGCAATTTGTTTAAATTTTTTAATACAATGTAGAGGTCAAAATGTGCTCCCAGACTTAGTGAATGAACTTATGGTTGCCAGGTGGAAAGGATGAGTGTTCAGTTCAGTTCAGTCGCTCAGTCGTGCCCAACTCTTTGCGACCCCATGAATCGCAGCATGCCAGGCCTCCCTGTCCATCACCAACTCCCGGAGTTCACTCAGATTCACGTCCATCGAGTTGGTGATGCCATCCAGCCATCTCAGCCTCTGTCGTCTCCTTCTCTTCCTGCCCCCAATCCCTCCCAGCATCAAAGTCTTTTCCAATGAGTCAACTCTTCGCATGAGGTGGCCAAAGTACTGGAGTTTCAGCTTTAGCATCATTCAAGGGATAGTTAGGGAGTTTAGAATCGACATGTACACAATGGATAATCAATAAGGTCCTACTGTATAGCACAGGGAATTCAACTCAATGTTATGTGGCAGCCTGAATGGGAAGGGAGTTTGGGGAGAAGGATACATGTATATGTATGGCTGAGTCCCTTTGCTGTTTACCTGAAACTATCACAACTTTGTTAATCGACTATACTTCAGTATAAAATTAAAAGTTAAAAAAAAAGATTATGCTGTCAGTTGCTGACTTTTAGTAATGACATATGCTTGGAGAAATGCTGGTGATGAGAGAGGAAATGCAATCAAATGCTGAGCTGATCCTGGGCCCCTTAGAGATACCTGTGTGCAAAATCATTGCCCCAGGGGAAGGGCCATAGCTGGGCTAGACATGGCTCTGTGATGACCCTTCTAGTGGAGGAGGTTTTCGTCTTCCCTTAGACACCGAGCTCCTTGAGGGATAGTATATCTCCTAGGACCCAACAGATAATAATAACCAGTAGAGTTCTGAGGAATGAATGAACAAATCAAAACACAGGAGCCTTTCTGTTATGCTTGAGTCTTAGAGTCACCTCCAACACCATCAAATGGAGGTTTCAACACCATCAAATCCAGGTCCATTGCAATGACTACTGTTTTCCTTGTTGCTTAGAAAAGCATTTTATTGTAAAATGCTCTATTCTTACTATTACTAATTAAAATTTGAATAATGAATGCAATATATTTTCCAGACCGATTGATATCTTTCTTGTTTAGGTCATCGGTTGATTAATTCATCAAGAATCAGGTGATTTATGGCTACTTTTGAAGATAAAAACACATGGTATTGATAGTTATGTGGTGTTGAACATGAATGTTTGAATAATGAAGATTGTCAGCTATTTGAGAATGAGGACTATACCTTAACCTTTTAAAAATTGACATATTATTCACACACCAAGTTGGACAACTCAGTGGCTGTTAGTATATTTGCAAAGTTACCCAACCATCACCACTATTTAATTCCAGAATATTTTTATTACCCCCAAAACAAAGCCCTGTACCCACTGGTAGCTACTCACCATTCCCTCCTTCCTCCAGGCCATGACAACCACAAACCTGCTTTCTATTTGTATAGATTTGCATATGATGGACACTTCATGTAAACAGAATCATACAATATGTGGTCTTTTGTGTCCAACGTCTTTCTCTTGGCACGTTTTAAGGTTCATCCATGTTGTAGCATATATCAGCAACAAATTCTTTTTAGGGTTACCTATTGTTCCATTGTTTGGATGTCCTTCATTTTGATTATCCATTCATCAGTTGATAGACATTTGAGTTATTCTTACTTTTTGGCTGTGATAAATAATGTGGCTATGAATATTCATGCGAGTTTTTGTGTGAACATACATTTTTAGTTCTCTTGGGTATTTATCTAGGAATGGAATTGCTGATCCCTGATAGCTCAGTTGGTAAAGAATCCGCCTGCAATGCAAGAGACCCCAGTTCAATTCCTGGGTTGGGAAGATCCACTGGAGAAGGGATAGGCTGCCCACTCCAGTGTTCTTGGGCTTCCTTTGTGGCTCAGACGGTAAAGAATCCACCTGAAATGTGGGAGACCTGGGTTCGATCCCTGGGTTGGGAAGGGAAAGGCTATCCACTCCAGTATTCTGGCCTAGAGAATTTCATAGACTGTATAGTTCATGGGGTCCCAAAGGGTCGGATATGACTGACTTTCATGTCACTTTTACGTTTAACTTTTTGAGAAACTGCCAGGCTTTTTCAAAATGACTAAATTATTTTACATCCCCACTAACAATGTATGAGGGTTCAAACTTTTCCGCATTCTTGTTAATACTTGTTATTGTCCATCTGTTTGATTATAGTCATCCTCAGTTCAGTTCAGTCATTCAGTCGTATCCGACTCTGTGTCCCCATGGACTGCAGCACGCCGGGCCTCCCTGTCCATCACCAACTCCTGGAGTTTACTCAAACTCATGTCCATCAAGTCAGTGATGCCATCCAACTATCTCATCCTCTGTCACCCCCTTCTCTTACTGCCTTCAGTCTTTCTCAGTATCAGGGTTTTTTCAGATGAATCAGTTCTTTGCATTAGGTGGCCAAAGCATTGCAGTTTCAGCTTCAGCATCAGTCCTTCCAGTGAATATTCAGGAGTGAGTTCCTTTAGGATGGACTGGTTGGATTTCCTTGCTGTCCAAGGGACTCTCAAGTCTTCTCTAACTCCACAGTTCAAAAGCAGCAACTTCAGCGCTCAGCTTTCTTTACAGTCCAATTCTTACATCCATACATGACTACTGGAAAAACCTTAGATTTGACTAGACGGATCTTTGTTGGCAAAGTAATGTTTCTGTTTTTTAATATGCTGTTTAGGTTGGTCATAGGCTTTCTTGCAAGGAGCAAGTGTCTTTTAATTTCATGACTGTGGTCATCATCTGCAGTGATTTTGAAGCCCAAGAATATAAAGTCTGTCACTGTTTCCATTGTTTCCCCATTTATTTGCCATGAAGTGATGGGACTGGATGCCATGATCTTAGCTTTTTGGATGTTGAGTTTCAATCCAGATTTTTCACTCTCCTCTTTCACTTTCATCAAGAGGCTCTTTGGTTATTCTTTGCTTTCTGCTGTAAGGGTGGTATCATCTGCATATCCTAGCAGATGTGAAATAATACCTCATTGTGGTTTTGATTTGCATTCTGTTAATGATTAATGATGTTGAGCATCTTTTCATGTGCCATTTATATATCTTCTTTAGAGAGAAGACTTATTGGGTTATTTGTTATTACTTATACGTGAACCATGAACTTCCAGATGTTCACGCTGGTTTTAGAAAAGGCAGAGGAACCAGAGATCAAATTGCCAACATCCACTGGATCATGGAAAAAGCAAGAGAGTTCCAGAAAAACATCTATTTCTGCTTTATTGATTATGCCAAAGCCTTTGACTGTGTGGATCACAATCAACTGTGGAAAATTCTGAAAGAGATGAGAATACCAGACCACCTGACCTGCCTCTTGAGAAACCTATATGCAGGTTAGGAAGTAACAGTTAGAACTGGACATGGGAAAACAGACTGGTTCCAAATAGGAAAAGGAGTATGCCAAGGCTGTATATTGTCACCCTGCTTATTTAACTTCTATGCAGAGTACATCATGAGAAACACTGGGCTGGAAGAAGCACAAACTGGAATCAAGATTGCTGGGAGAAATATCAATAACCTCAGATACGCAGATGACACCACCCTTATGGCAGAAAGTGAGGAGGAACTAAAGAGCCTCTTGATGAAAGTAAAAGAGGAGAGTGAAAAATTTGGCTTAAAGCTCAACATTCAGAAAATGAAGATCATGGCATCTGGTCCCATCACTTCATGGGAATTAGATGGGGAAACAGTGGAAACAGTGGCAGACTTTATTTTGGGGGGCTCCAAAATCACTGCAGATGGTGACTGCAACCATGAAATTAAAAGACACTTACTCTTTGGAAGGAAAGGTATGACCAACCTAGATAGCATATTCAAAAGCAGAGATAATACTTTGCCAACAAAGGTCTGTCTAGTCAAGGCTATGGTTTTTCCAGCGGTCATGTATGCATGTGAGAGTTGGACTGTGAAGAAAGCTGAGCGCCAAAGAATTGATGCTTTCGAACTGTGGTGTTGGAGAAGATTCTTGAGAGCTCCTTGGACTACAAGAAGGTCCAACCAGTCCATCCTAAAGGAGATCAGTCCTGGGTGTTCATTGGAAGGACTGATGCTAAAGCTGAAATTCCAATACTTTGGCCACCTCATGTGAAGAGCTGACTCATTGGAAAAGACCCTGATGCTGGGAGGGATTGGGGGCAGGAGGAGAAGGGGACGACAGAGGATGAGATGGCTGGATGGCATCACTGACTCGATGGATGTGAGTTTGAGTGAACTCTGGGAGTTGGTGATGGACAGGGAGGCCTGGTGTGCTGCGATGCATGGGGTTGCAGAGTCAGACATGCCTGAGCGACTGAACTGAACTGAACTGATTCATTTATTTTAAAAGTAATTTGGCTATCCTGGGTCTTTGTTACAGCATGTGAGATCTAGTTCCCTAACCAAGGATCGAATCTAGGCCCCTGCATTGGGAGCGCGGAGTCATAGCTGCTGAACCATCAGGGAAGTTCCTGTATTTTTACCATTGTGCTGTAATAGTTCTTTATACATGCTGGATACTGGGTTATTATCAGATATATAATATTTTCTCCCATTCTGTGAGCTGTCTTTTCTTGGTGTTCCTTGAAGCACAAAAGGTTTTAATTTTGATAAAGTTCATATATCTAATTTTTACTTCTGTTGCTTGTGCTTTTGGTATTACATCAAAGAAACCATTGCCTAATTCAAGGTTATAAAGGTTGATACCTGTTTTCTTCTAAGAGTCTTGTACTTTTAGCTCTTACATTTAGGTCTTTGATTCCCTTTGAGTAAATTTGTGTATATTGTGAATAGAGGTCCAAATTCATTGATTTGCATGTGGATACCCAAAGGTCCCAGCACCTCTGCATTATGCCTTAGACTTTGAAAATTTTATTCCTTGTAGGACTGAGTACAGTTCCTTTCACTTGGTGGGCAAGCAAATTGATTTGCTTAATTACAGTGGAATTCTGAGTAATTGAACTCTTTTTTTTACCTAAAAGCTAAAGGTTTCACAGAGGACTTTACTTAAAGGGTTAACACTTTTCAGGAGTTTGGATACATGACATTGTAATAAGTTCCCATTGACTCCTGGGCTGGACAAAATCTAATCAGAAATACCAGAGGACAGCTTACCCAATGAGATTTAGAGTCTTTGGTCTCTACTTTCTGGTGTGCAGAATTGAGCTAACAAGGTGATTCTTTCCCAAGAAGACTTTAGGAAGGTTTTACACTCTCCAGTACAGGCAGTCTTACCAGGGTGAGCAGATGTGGTCCCGGGTGCCATCACTTGCCACCTTAGTGCCCAAGCACACATCACAGATGGAACCTGACCCTCTTCCCCACTGAGCCCCAGTGCATCTCACAACCCTCTCCAACACTGGACTCCAGGCAGACCAGGCACTCAATCGAAATCCGGACAGAAACATAACTTGTTTAACCTACGTGGCCAAATCAAAGAGATTCCTGTTCCCAATGTGGCAAATTATGTGATTGTGTGGTTCTCCCAGAAGTAGCTCTGAAAGTGAACAAAGACCTTTTTTTAAGCTTTTTTTTTTTTTAAATTAGGTTAGGTTATGAATTATAGTATTTGATTTTCTAAGTTTGCAGCTAGTCTACATTTGTCAAATTTGTTCATGATATAATGTGCTTATTATTTAACACTCAGTTTATATATTCCATTTTGTTTTATTGGCTATGCTGTGCAGCTTGTAGAATCTTTGTTTCCTGACCAGGGATCAAACCTGGGCCCCAGAAGTGAAAGTGCCAAGACCTAACCACTGGACTGCCAGGGAATTTCCCCACATAGCACTCAATTTAGATCATAAAACTGTGGTCAGATTTTTACTTTCATGCTGGCTTTCCTGGTAGCTCAGACAGCAAAGAATCTGCCTGCAGTGCAGGAGACCCGGGTTCGATCCCTGGGTTGGAAAGATCCCATGGAGAGGGAATGGCAACCCACTCCCATACTTTTGCCCTGGAAATTCTATGGACAGAGGAGCCTGGCAGGCTACGGTCAATGGGATCATAAAGAGTTGGACACAACTTAGCGACTAACACTCTTGCTTTTATGCTAAAGTGTTTCTTTTTTCGCTTTTCTTTAGTTTTCCTTTTTTTAAAGGAATATTTACCCTACCATACAACAAGAAGTCCAGATGTAAATGAGCTTGAGGTTCCCTATCTTGGAGGTTTTCTGGGCTTTTCTACTCTTTGAGGAAAGGGGCTTCTTTATTAAGCTTCAGCCTGCATGTTGTCAAAGAAAACTACCTCCCACAAACCGCCTGGACACTTAGCTAGCAGATGCCATGACTGAGCCAGCACAGCTATCACCAGGCATTGGAGATCAGGTGACATCTGATGGAGAGAATCAGAGTAGGTGGCATGGCAATCAACCTGGCTGAGGTCAACGTGGACATCTCTCGACCTCTGAATGAGGGTCGGGCAGACACACCACTCCTCTGCAGGCTGCCCTGGCTTTGCCCGGGTGGCAGTGGTGGGAAGTGCCAGCCAGCACAGAATGAGGGGAGCCCAGGTAGCAATTATGTGGGGATAAATAGCCATTACCAAGGAGGCCTGACAACTGTAGGAGACCGCAGTCTATTCAGCAGCAACTGCTTATTTTCCCATTGATCCTTGGCGGGATCGGGCCTTGCCTTCTGCAGCACCCCAAATAACAGGCTCGCAAAGCCCAGTGCTAAGAGGTGGCATCTGAGAAGAATCCGCTCAGGTCTTCCTGTCTGTTTCATCTTAAGGCCTGCCAGGAGAAGAGATAATTACGGGTCTGCGATATTCTCTCTATCACAGACAATGGAGGGATCAACAGATGCCTCTCTGAAATCAGATTAAAAAAATTTTTAAAAGGTTTCGGCTCAAGAGGATACCAGCATTTCCCACAGTTTCAGTTGGATGAAAACGGTAAGGGAGAGATGGAGAAGGAAGAAAGGAGAGGAGGGAGGGAGGAGGAAAGGAAGCTTGAAGTTCTTAAAGACGGAAATAACCAATGTGGGGGCTTCTAAACACTCTGTTTTCCTGTTACGTCCTCCCAAATATATTTCCCTTGGCCCATGGCACCACCTGAAAGGCTCCCACCAAGATTCATTTCAGGGGACTTCCCTGGTGGTCTAGTGGCTAAGATTCTGCAATCTCAATGCAGAGTGTTCAGTCCTGGTCAGAGAACTACACTCCACATGCTTCAGTGAACACTGAAGATTCCGATTGCTGCAACTAAGACCTGGTGCAGCCAAACAGATATATATTAATTATTATTATTATTCTTTTAAAAAGACTCATTCATATGGAACCAAGAACTCCCCATGAAGCTCAAGCCCCTTTGTAGTCATTGTGACACACAACCCCCTACCACACTCCCCACCCCTGCCAGCCAACTAACTATAATCTGATTTCCATCACCATGTAGCAGGTTCACCTAATTTAGAACTTCATATGAAAGGGATATATATATATTAATAGTTTGAACTCCTTTTGTTGGGCTCTTTTCACTCAACATAATTGTGAGATTCATCCATATCATTGCCTATATCAACAGTTCATTGTTTTTCACTGTTAAGTCATATTTCATTGTGTAGCTATATTTAAGTTATATCTATAAGCTATATTTATTTACCTATTGATGGACATTTGATTGTTTCCAGTTTGAGGTTGCTGTGAATAAAACAATTATAAACATTTCTATGAGTCATTTTGTGGATATGTTTCTACCTAGGAATAGAATTTCCTGCATTTAAGAGAGGCAAATTTATACTTTTTATAAGAAAGTCACAATCTGATTTTCAAAAGGGGTTTTACTATTTTATGTTTTATTATCTTTGTATGAGGTTCTGATTGTTTGGAATCCTTGCCAAGTCTTCTGATTATCAGCTTTTTAAAATTTCACTATCATGTTTTCATATATGTTTCCTTGATAACTCATGATGTTGAATACAATTCCATGTACTTCTTAGCCATTTGAAAATCTTCTTTGGTGAAATTCCTGGTCTAGATTTTGGCCATTTTTTAAAAATTGGGTTGATTTTCTTATTATTGAATTGTGTAGATCTTTTTTCTATTGAGATTCAAGAAAATTATCACATACATGCATTGTGAATATTTTCCTCCAGTTCTCATTCCTCGTTGAAGAGTAAAGGTTTTGATAAAATCAAATTTCTTTCTTCTTTAGTGATTGATATTTTTTGCTTTATTTCCAAGAATTCTTTGCTAAAGCTAAGATTGCTTTTTTTCTTTTTCCTCTGAAAGTTTAATAGTTTTGGCTTTATGTTGGTCTGTGATATATCTCAAATTAATTTTATGTGTAGGGTGAGATTGGGGTTGCAGCTCATTTTTTCCCTTAAGATCTATAGTTCTTTCAGCATCATTTGTTAAAAAGACTATCCTTTCCCCATTGAATTGACTTGGCATTTTGGTTGAAAATTAGTTGATCATACGTAAGTAGTTTCATTTCTGGACTCTGTTCAGTTTTGTAGGAAGAATGGAAATATTAGCAACATTAGATGCTTCCAAAATAAGAATATAGTGAAGGACTTCTCTGGTGGTCCAGCAGTTAAGTCTTAGAGCTCCTAACGCACAGGGCATGGGTTTGATTCCTGGTTGGAGAAGATCCCTCATGCCTCGTGGCACGGCCAAAAAAAAATTAAGAACATGGCATACCTATCCATTTTTCAGGGCTTTAGTTTCAGCAATGTTTTGTTGTTTTCAGTGTAGAAGGTTCATACATACTTTGCTAAATTCATCCTAAATAGGTGATTTTTTAATGTTATTGTAAGTGGTACATTTAAAAATTTTGTTTTTCAATTACTTCTTGCTAATATTTAGAAATTCAATTAGTTTTCGTATATGGACCACGTATTTTACAGTCTTGCTGAATTCACTTATAAAATGTGGTTGTTCTATGGAACCCTACTAAGACTTTCTATGTACACAATCAAGTTGGTCTGCAAATATCAATTTTCTTTTCCAGATCCTCTGCCTCTTTTTTTTTTTTTTTTTTGGTGCCTTAATTTTAAGCAAAACTCCTTAAAGTAGACATCTTTGCTTTGTTCTCAGACTTAGTAAGAAATACTTCAGTATTACACCATTATCATAATACTGTGATATTTAGCAGTACAATTTTGTAATTCCTTAGATTAGGCTGAGGAAGTTCCCTTCTCTTAGTTTGCTCTGATTGTGAAAAAGTGTTGAATTTCCACAGATGCTTTCTGCACATCTATTAAGGTTTTAGTACCAGGGTTACATTGAACTTATAAAACCAATCGAGAAGCATTTCTCTCTGTTCTATTTTTTTGAAAGAGTTTGTGTATGACTGATATTAGTTCTCTCTAAAGTGTGATAGAATTCGTTAGTTGAGGTCATATGAGTCTGGAGATTTCTTTGTGGATTTTGTTGATAAATTCAGCATACTTAATAGATATGGACCTATTTCACTTTTTAAACATTTCCTTGAGTCAGTTTTGATAAGTTACATTTTGGAGAAGTTAAGCCATTTCATCTAGTCGGTTTTCTTTTTAATATGCATTTATTATGGCCGCATCAGTTCTTGGTTGTGACATGCCAGATCTTCCGTTGTAACACATGGTCTGTTTGTTGTGGTGTGTGGGCTTCTCTCTAGTTGTACTCAGGCTCCAGAATACATGGGCTCAGCAATTGTGGCACACAGGCTCAGTTGCCCTGAGGTACCTGTGGTCTTAGTTTCCCAACCAGGGATCGGAATGGAGTCCCCACCCGCTACCCCCCACCCCCTGGCCCTCACTTGAAAGGTGAATTCTTAACCACTGAGCAACCAGGGAGCTCCCTTATCTAGGTTTTTTATTGCATTGGCCTGAAGTTGTTTATAAGATCCTCACATTTTTCTTTATAACTCTAGGATCTATCGTAACTAAAAAGAACACTCCTGCATTGAATGGGAGCTGGCAGAAAATCTCCAAGACTCTTCTTTCTGATGGAAAATTCCAAGATTAATAAACTATCACAGGAAGAAAGTCTTGAGTCTTTTCTATAGTCCTCAGGGGCTAGATTTCTTAGTTCTTCAGCTCTAAATCAAAAACAGGAATACTTTTCTTACCTGAGGCATCTTTCCTCTTACCTCATTTTCTTTTGTTGCTCTCCTTTTGAGAGTACTTGTTCCAGTCTTGGGCTGTCTTATAAAGTAACCTCAAATGGCTATTTGAATTTGCAATGGTAATTTGAATGCAGATGTTTCCTTAGCAACGAAATTCTGTGATTCTCAGAGGTCTAATGAGTACTTTTTGCTGTGCAAATCATTTTTAACCATTGTTTTGAAAACTTAACAAAACCTTAAGGGAATTCCCTGGTAGTCCAGTGGCTGACTCTGTGCTCCCAATGAAGGGGGCCCAGGTTTAATCCTGAGTCAATGAGGCAACCCACTCCAGTATTCTTGCCTGGAAAATTCCATGGACAGTGGAGCCTGGTGGGCCACAGTCCATAGCATTGCAAAGAGTTGGACATGACTAAGAGACTAACATTTTCACTTAGGGAACTAAATCCCTGACACAGCTAAGAGTTCCCATGCTGCAACTAAAGATTCCACATGCCGCAACTAAGACCTGGTGCAGCCAAATAAATAATAAATAAAATAAGTGTTAAAAAAATAACCTTAAAAGAGTTCAGGTTATTTTACCACAGCAGGGACAATACATGAGTCACAGGTTTCCCCAGCCCTTTCCTCATGAACTTCCTGGGACTAAAATTTGCAGAAACGTGTGAGGATGAAATGAATTGGGTGAAGGCATGTAAAACACCTGCTTCAACCCAGCAAGTCAACCGGATGTGAAATACTCTTCAAAAGGCCGCGTTCTTCCCAATTTCCTGACCATTTAAATTCAGTAATAGTTGTTGCTCAGTATGAGAAAATTTTCATTCCTGGGTGGGACGGAAATACAGGATAAAATCTTGCTCCCTACCAACTGCCACATCCCCCCACCCTAGCCCTCCACCCCTGCTCCAAGCACACACACACACACACACGCACACACACACACACACACACAGCAGTGTTCTGCACTGTTTCTTCTCCAAATTATCAAATTATCCCGTGGTCAAAAGGTATTTGGTCCCATCCAGTCCCTCTCAGTTTGTGGTAGGACTAATTTGTTAATGGGGCTCCAGAAGGAAAGTGCCTAATGTTTCTTCTAATTGGACATGACTGCTTCAGAATGACTGCGGCTGCTGGCCAGCTCTCACTGTCCCTGAGGCTGGATAATAAGCTTCTGCCACTGGCCTCTGGGTCCCGCCCGGGACCATCTGCAGTAATGAACTTGGAAGGCTCATTGTAGATTGCAGAAAAAGAAAAGAGAGAGAGAGAAAAGCACAGTCCAGCTCTTGTCAGTGGGTCCAATTATAGCTTCTGCCAGCTTAATAAAAGAAATTCAGAAAAGCTAGACTAGGAAGGGGCTGGGAGGGAGCAGGCAAGGAAGGATGGGGATAGGAACACCCATGCTGGGGGAAATGGACTGAAATTTCTCCAGGACCCAGCTTACTATAAGGAGAAGATCAGAGTCCATGACAACTGGGGTTGATTCTTCAGTGAATATTCACCTGAAGGACTGATGCTTAAGCTAAAGCTCCAATACTCTGGCCACCTGGTGCAAAGAGCTAACTCATTGGAAAAGACCCTGATGCTGGGAAAAATTGAGGGCAGGAGGAGCAGGGGGCAACAGAGGATGAGAAGGTTGGATGAAATCACTGACTCAATGGACATGAGTTTGAGTAAACAAACTCTAGGAGATAATGAAGGACAGGGAAGCCTGGCGTGTTGCAGTCCATGGGGTCCCAAAGAGTCAGACACAGCTTAACCACTGAACAACTCTAGTGTCCAAATGTGAAACTCGTCAATCTTGGGCATCACCAAGTGTCACTGGTCTAAGGGAAGAAGCTTCCCCACATCCGTTATGCTCACTATCAATCCCCAACACCCACATCAGTACAGGAACAGGACCCACTGTGCCTATGTACACTAATTACTATTAACATCATTGTTTTTTTGTTTTTTTTAAACATCATTGTTGATTGTTGGTTTTGTGTTTTGGCTGCAACACATGGTTTGGGAGATTTTAATTCTCGAATAAGGGATCGAACCTAGAACCAGGGCCCCGAAAGCACGTAGTCCTAACCACTGGACCACCAGGGAATTCCTGATTACTTGCTTTCCAAGACAGAGTGCTCAACCTGGCATCTGTCACTAAAACCATTCTGAAGATATTTTTATTTTTCTTTAGTATTTAAAAAAAAATAGGTTTATTTATTTGGCTGTACCTGGTCTTAGTTAAGGCTCACGGGATGTTTCATTGCTTCATGTGGGATCTCATTCCCTCACCAGAGATCGAATCTCGGGTGCCCTACCTTGGGAGCATGGAGTCTTAGCCCCTGGACCACCAGGGAAGTCCCCACAATATATTTTTAAAAATCTTTTTTACTGTGAAATAAATACAAATATACAGAAAAGTGCATAAAATATAAATATGTAGCTTAAGGTATTATGAACAAGGGAATGGTTGTAGTCATCATTCTGCAAAGAAACAACTTTTCCAGAAGACCCGTACTACCCCATCCTGATCCCAGTCTCTTCCTTCATCCCTAAAGGTAACCACGCCCGGACTATCATGCTAATAATTTCCTTGCTTGCTTTATAGCTTCACTACTTGAGTAGACATTCTTATACTATAGTTTAGTTTTGCCTGTTTTTGAGATTTATGCTAGAAAAAAAGAAAGAAAAAAGCCCAATTATCAACTGTTTAGAAGCTGTAGGGTATATTTATTCTTCCCACCTGCCGGGTTTAGAAATTAAAGTAGCAGTCACCATCAGAGTTCTTATTCTTTGTCTCTTTTCCTTTCCTTTTCAAATATGTTTTTATTTGGCTGCGTTGGATCTTAGTTGTGGCACATGGGATCTAGTTCCCCAATCAGGGATAGAACCTGTACCCCTACACTGGAAGGTGGAGATTTAACCACTGGACCACCAAGAAAGTCCCCCATTTTCCTGTCTTTTCCCCTTTCCTTCTGTGCTTCCTTCCTCCTTCTATCACCAATGCTCTTCTTCTCCTTAAAGTCATAGAGATTAGAATAGGTGATCTGACATCAGGCAACCTGGGTTTGAATTCTTGCATCAGAACCTATAAGCTGAGGGGCTTCCCCGGTGGTCCAGTTGCTAAGACTCTGTGCTCCCAATGCAGGGGACCCGGGTTCAATCCCTGATCAGGGAACTAGATCTCACATGCCAAATAAATTAAAAAAAATAATTTAAGGAAAAAAAAAAAACTTACATACTGAGTGAACTTGGGAAAATTATATAAATCTCTGAGCCTTGCTGCCCCATTTTTCTCAGCAGTAATACAGAGCTAATAATACATCCACCCTCATTAGAGAGGACAAAATAAAAACACATTCAGTGCTTAGTGACTGGCACATAGTAAACAACCAACAAGTGCTTCACAGGTGGCCCTAGTGATAAAGAACCCGCCTGCTAAGGCAGGAGACATAAGAGACAAGGGTTCGATCCCTGAGTGGACCCAGTCCCTGGGTCAGGAAGTGACTTAGCCAGCATGTATGCAAACATCCAATAATGTCAGCTATTTTCTGTCTTTCCCTCTCTTCTGTTCTCCTCTCCTCCCTCTCCTCCCTCTCCTCTCTCATCTTCCCTTTTCCATCTCCTGCCATCTGTCTTCTTTATTTCTCTCTCTCCTGGTTCATTTATCCTTCCATTTATGGCCTCTCATCTCTTTCACCCTCTCCGTCATTTTATCCACTTTTCTAGCCCTTCTCCCAGGGCCCTGGCAAAGCAAGCATCCCCTTGGCTGGGTCTCTCCCACAAGAAGAAATGAAGCATTTCTAACCTGGATGGCATTCATGGGTGTGGTGAACCAGCCTGCATCATCAAACAGCTTCTTGTTAGGCCCTCCCTGATAGTCCAGTAGTTAAGAATAAGAATCCACCTTGCAGTGTGGGTGACGTAGGTTCAATCCCTGGTTGGGGAACTAAGATCCCACATGCTGTGTAGCAACTAAGCCTACACATTGCAACTACTGAGCCAGTGCACTCTGGAGATGGCATGCCACAAGTAGAGAGAAGCCAGCACGCTGCCCGGAAAATCCCACATGCCTCAACTAAGAACCCATTCATCCAAACAAACCAAAAGCCAAACATCTTCTTGTCAAAAGATATGATCCCAGGCTGGACCACAAGCATCTGAGTGCAAATTCCAGCATCAAGAGTAGCCAGAGAAGTTGCCTCCAATTTTTGGTATCTCATTTCCCTAGCATGACACCAATTTGTTGATAGTTCCTAATTCTGGAATTTACTTTAATATTTAAGAGATTTGATAAATCTCATCACATAAGCCAAGGACAGAAAAGCCTGGCGGGCTATGTAGTCCATGGGGTTGCAAAGAGTTGGACACGACTTAGCGAGTAAACAACAACAGCAATTACATAAGCACACAGTTGCGGTAAAATTCTCACGCAAAATAAGAATATCCATGGGGTTCTCCAGGCAGGAATACTGGAGTGGGTTGCCATTTCCTCCTCCAGGGGATCTTCCCAACCCAGGAGTTGTACGTGCATCTCCAGTGTCTCTTGCATTGCAGCAGTTTCTTAACCCACTGACCCACCTGGGAAGCCCCAAAACTAGAATGAGTTAGTGTAAAAGAATGATGTCCTCCTTGCTCTGTCCTCCTACTCTTGGCAGGTGTGAGACCTTGGGGACCTTTTTTCTATATTGCATAAATGTCGTGACTTACTTTATTTACAGAAATAGGATTACATGCTATAGCCTGTGCTGTGACTTCTTATCACATACAACATACAATGGACCACCATCCATGCCAGGACTTCCTGAACTATCTGTCTTTTTCTTTTCTTTTTTTGGCCACCCACACAACTTGCAGGATCTTAGTTTCCCCACCAGGGGTTGAACCAGTGCCCTGGGCAGTGAAAGCGTGGAGCTTTCACACTGGACTATGTGGGAATTTCCTACCTTCTTCTTCTTCTTTTTTTTTTTTTAACCTCACCATGCAGCATATAGGACTTCCCTTGTGGCTCAGAGGGTAAAGCATCTGCCTGCAATGAGGGAGACTGGGTTCTATCCCTGGTTGTGGAAGATCCCCTGGAGAAGGAAATGGCAACCCATGCCAGTATTCTTGCCTGGAAAACCCAATGGATGGAGAAGCCTGGTGGGCTGCAGTCCGTGGAGTCGCAAAGAGTCGGACACGACTGAGTGACTTCATTTTCACTTTTCATGCAGCATATAGGATCTTAGTACCACAGTGTATGTTAGTTGCTCAGTTGCGTCTGACTCTTTGAAACCCCATGGACTGTGGTCCGCCAGGCTCCTCTGTCTATGCAATTCTCCAGGCAAGAAAGACCAAGATTTTGGCTGACAACAAGAATACTGGAGTGGGTAGCCATTCCCGTCTCCAGGGGATCTTCCTGACCCAAGTATTGAACCTGGGCCTCCTGCATTGCAGGCAGATTAGTTCCCCAACCAGGGATCAAACCCATGCCGCCTGCAGTAGAAGTACAGAGTATTCCAGAGACATTCCCCACCTTATTCTGCTTAAGTACCACCAGGCTTCCCAGGTGACACTGGTGGTAAAGAACTTACCTGCCAATGCAAGAGAAATAAGAGACTCGGGTTCGATCCCTGGGTGGGGGAGATCCCCTGGAGGAGGGCATGGCAACCCACTCCAGTATTCTTGCCCGGAGAATCCCACGGACTGAGGACTCTGGTGGGCTATGGTCCATGGGGTTGCAAAGAGTCAGACAGGACTGAAGCGACTTAACACACACACATATGTACTACCAGTGGCTCAGTGGTAAAGAATCTGCCTGCAATGCAGGAGACCCTTCCTAGCCGTGATCTGGGAAGATCCCCTGGAGAAGGAAATGGCAACTCACTCCAGTATTCTTGCCTGAAAAATCCCATGGACAGAGGAGCCTGGCGGGCTACAGTCCATGGGATTGTAGAAGAGTTGTACATGATTAAGCAACGTCAACTCTTGAAGGATGTTTAAACTCTTGACTTTTTACTCCTATGAGTGCTACAATAAACATTCTTTTACATGTATTGTTGAGTTGTATGTGAATATTCTTTCCGAATGGATTTCTAAAACTGTTTTTGGTGGGTCGGCAGACAGATATCTTACATTTTGATAGGAATTGTCATACTGTGACCAAAGTGAAGAGAAAGAGGCGGGCATGCATTTGAAAGGTACGGAGAAGAACACTCCAGGCTAAGATATTTTGAAAGCAAAGGCCCTGAAGCAGAAGAGAGCTAGAGGTTCCAGAGGTGAAGGGAGGGCCGCGACGGGGTTTAGTGATGAAGAAGTGACATAGGCTTGGCAAAGGCAAGTAGAGGCACTGGGAGTTTGTGTTTTAAGTGCTATTTGGAGCAATGAGTTAGGTAGTTAGTGTTAGTCGCTCAGTCGTGCCCAACTCTTTGGGACTCCGTGGACGACATCCCACCAGGATCCTCTGTCCATGAGATTTTCCAGGCAAGGATACTGGAGTGGGTTGCCATTTCCTTCTCCAGGGGAGCTTCCCAACCCAGGGATCGAACCCAGGTCTCCTGCACTGCAGGCAGATTCTTTACCAACTGGGCTACAAGGGAAGCCCATTTGGAGCCATTGAAGAGTATTAAACAAAAGTGGCTCTATTGAAGTGCTGTGCTTAGTCACTCAGTTGTGTCTGACTCTTTGCAACGTTGGACTGTAGCCTGCCAGGCTCTTCTGTCCACAGGGATTCTCCAAGCAAAAATGCTGGAGTGGGTTGCCATGCCCTCCTCCAAGGGATCCTCCCAACCCAGGGATCGAACTCAGGTCTCCCACATTGTAGGCGGATTCTTTACTGTCTGAGCCACCAGGGAAGCCTCTATATTGATAGAGGTCTCTGATTACATGGTGCCTTGAGGCAATCACCTTAAAGTCAAAACCAGTCTTCAGGTTTAGGTCGTTCATTGACACAAAGACAAAGAATGATACAAGGACTATGTGGGATATTCTGGAGATAGCATGAGTGAGTCAAGGTCTCAATACTTTTCAATTAAATGACTCAGATGATGGCAGCAAAAGTTCATTATGAATTGCAGAGAAGTCATGGGGTCACTAAGCCTTTGAAGTTTCCTGGCAGCTCAGGGCTCTAACCAGGCTGAGAGGGCCACAGGCTTTGGTATGGTTTGAAGGGAGCTTGAGAAAGGGGAGAGAAATTCCATTGCACTAAGAAAGGGAAGGGAACCTGAAATTGAGTAGATGGTGTGGTTCTCTGTATGAAATTCTGGGGAAAAGAACAAAATATTTAAAGGCAGATGTTATGGAAAAGCGCTTCCCTGGTGGCTCAGCTGGTTATGGGAGAGAAGTTCCTGAGATTCTATGCTGTCCTGAAGCCAGGTTGTCTAGAGAGGCTTTCAAACAGTTTTTTGCTCATGTCCCTTGTGAAAAAATGATGTACTATTTCGTATAATTTTTTTTGGTATACTTTTAAAGTTGACATTAAACTTTTAAATTTTATTTAGCTGGAAAAATGTGATTTCAAAATATATATGCATATACACAATGCATGTAATCTAAAAATATAACTATTTCATCAGTTTAAAAATTTTTCCAGTATAACCTGAGCCACCAAGTAGGCCCCAAGAATATTGGCGTGGATAGCCATTCCCGAGCCAGGGATCAAACTCTGGTTTCTCACACTGCAGGCAGATTCTTTACCATTTGAGCCACCAGGGAAGTCCTGTACATACATATACACAAGCATGTGATTTAACAATATAATTATTTCATCAGTTTTAAAACTTATCCAATATAATTGAATTTTTTTTACTGTATATTTATCTGTACCATGATCCAAATAAAGTCTACACATTGTAATTGGTTGATATGCATATTAAGTCCATTAATTTAAAAGTTTCCCCTTCATCTCCATCTCTTTTTTACCCCTTGTAATTTTCACTGGAATTGTTCTAAAAAAAAAAAAAAAGAAAATAAATTGTTCTGTAGTTTCTTACAGTCTAGAGTTTTCTGAATGCATCCCTCTGGTGTTTTATTTGACATGGAGTTTTAGAAACTTGATTGGGTTCAAGTTTGATATTTTTCTTTTTTTAGTACTGAAACTGTTTACCTCGTCTTGGAACTTGAACCCGAGTGCCGGTATTTGAACCCATGAGGTCAGGACTCAAACCAGCCAAAATTTTGCTTGAGACTTGAACCCACATAGCTGGGACTCAAACCCAGCTAAAACCCAAGGTCTTCCAACTGAGATCACAGAGCTGCTTTCAGAACCTAATGAAGCTCATGTTCTTGATATCTCATTGTAAGAAGAATTCATTTGCGAGACAAACTGTTAGC
Source organism: Budorcas taxicolor (assembly GCF_023091745.1). Lineage (NCBI taxonomy): Eukaryota > Metazoa > Chordata > Mammalia > Artiodactyla > Bovidae > Budorcas > Budorcas taxicolor. The sequence goes on from NC_068920.1 coordinate 107,112,601, forward strand.
TTTTATGGTCTGGGTAACTTCATAGGCTAATGAGTGGGAGGATTATTCCAAATATTTTGAGAAAGGGGAGGAGATTTCCAGGAATTGGGCCACTGCCCACTTTGTGGTCTTTGATGGCTGGCCTTGGAACTGTCATGATGCCTCTGGATGTGTCATTTAGCTGGCTGACGTGTTGAGTGTATACTGAGGATCAAGGTCTTGTCAAAGTTGACTTATCAGCTATCTTGGACCCATTTGATTCAAATGAGTTTATAGTGTGTCCTCAGGCTATGACATCATTCCTTCAAAGGTTGTGCCCTGCCCTCTTCCCTCCTGTTTCAGTATCTCATTTTAAATCAAAATGCTTATCCTAATTTTTTAACCTTATAAATAATATGAAGACAAGCCCATTCCACAAGAGCTTAGGCCTTTTACTATGAGTTTTCTGAGGCTCCCCTCCTTGCCTTGACCAACAGTCAATGCCAAGACAAACTCTTCTCCATGCTTTCTTCTTCCAGTGCCAGGTTTGTTTGTTTTTTTTCCTAATTCCTCTTTTCCTAGGGTGTGTGCATGCTAAGTCATTTCAGTTGTGTCTGACTCTGTGTGATCCTATGGACTGTATGTAGCCTGCTAGGCTCTTTTGTCCATGAGATTCTCCAGGCAAGAATACTGGAGTGGGTTGCCATGCCCTTCTCCAGGGGATCTTGGAGAATCCAACCCAGAGATTGAACCGGGGTCTTCTGCATTGCAGGCAGATTCTTTACCATCTGAGTCACTAAGGTATATGCTTTGTAAATTCATACATACTAAGTCGTTTCAGTTGAATCCAACTCTTTGCACCCCATGGACTGTAGACCACCAGGCTCCCCTGTCCATGGAATTCTTCAGGCAAGAATACTGAAGTGTGTTGCCATAACTTCCTCCAGGGGATCTTCCTGACCCAGGGAACAAACCCAAGTCTCTTATGCCTCCTGCATTGGCAGGTGGGTTCTTTGCCACTAGTGCCACTTGGGAAACCAACCCTTTGTAAAGGTCCAGCTTTAAAAGAGGTCTTTGATCTTACTTCTTGGTCTGGATTGCACCGTCTTTGTCCAGTTGCTTGCGTGTGACCTGACTCTAGGTACCTGGGTTAAGTGTGTGCCATCTGGGCAGCTGATAGCTCTAGAGAGTGATTACCCTGCACTGCCTCTTGTCCCAAGATTTTCCTTTTTTTTTTTTTTTTATTATTGTTGCTTTGCTCCTTGTTGCAGTCTCACCCATGCATAATAAAAAGTGGAACTGCTTGATATTGGAGGGTATCAATATTTTTCAGTTGCTTTGTTTCTGGAAACCCTGAAATCAGAGATAATCCTGCAACTTTAGAATTATTATTTTAGTATTTATTTATTTGGCTGTGTCAGGTCTTGGTTGGGGCATGCAGGATCTTCATTGCATCATGAGGGATGTTTCGTTGCAATGCACAGACTCTCTAGTTATGTCTCACAGGCTCCAGCGCACGTGGGCTTCTGTACTTGTGGCACATGAACTTAGTTGCTCCATCACACGCGGGATGATCAGTTCTATAACCAGTGATCAAACCCACATCCCCTGCATTATAAGGCAGATGCTTAACCACTGGACCACCAGGGAAGTCTAAGAATTCTTTTTAATTATCCCTTATCTAGAATTTTGAGCAGGAAGTCTGGGATGCTTGGTGGGGACTTCTTCCAGGAAATGGTGTTAAACTTGCCACCTGATGATGAGCAAGAGGTGGCCAGGTGAAGAGCAGGGAGAAGACAGGGGTCTGGAGATGGGAAGGCCAGCAGAGGAAGCACTTGCAGGAAGTCTTCATGGCAGAGAGGGAAGACACTGAGCAGGAGCAATGGCAGGGGGCCCAGAATGGGCCAGAGGGAAAGACTTGCTCTATCCAACCTAATCAGAGAGGCTAGCTTGTGGCAGTGAGATTCCCACTGCAATTTAAATCTTCGGTGTGATTTCACCACCTAGGCCCCCTTATTTTTACCAAGGTTGCGTGTATGCACGCGTGCTCAGTTGTGTCTAACTCTCTGCGACCCCGTGGACGGTGGTCTGCCAGGCTCCTCTGTCCATGGGATTCTCCAGGCAAGAATACCAGAGTGGGTAGCCATTCCCTTCTCCAGGGGATCTTCCCGACCCAGGGATGGAACTGAATCCATGTCTCCCGCATTGGCAGGTGAGTTCTCTGCCACTGCACCACCTGGGAAGGTTACCAAGGTTACAGGAAGTACAAAGAACTACCCCCCTCCCCAACCACCCCCCAGCAACTGATGCTATTCTCACCATACCAGTCTGAACTGTGGCTGGAAAACCTATTAAACTGCCCACAAGCTTCTGAACAAGCTCAGATTCATGCCTGAACGATGGGACTCTCCTGTCCATTTAGTTAGAGCAAATGGGCTGGTGTGGGTGGCAAAGACCACATCCTGGCATTACTTTTCTCAAATGCCTTGCTTTCCTTTTCTTGTGCTATTTGGGAGGCATTTTCCTAATCAGGAACCTCCAGCCCCAAAGTAGCTGAAGAAGCTTGGGTGGCTTCCCCTTGGGGGGCAGCTGCCTGGGAAACCAGCCAAGTTGCCTCTTGGTCTTGTGAGGGGGAAGCCAGGGTACAGGTTGGGGCGAGGGGCTGAGCAGAGGGAGGGCTCGGCTCCCTTCGTGTGTCTGCCAATAGTCTTGTATTGTGTACACCTCTGTATACAACTGTGTGTATGCCTCTGCCACCAACCATGTCTTTAGAATTAAGAATACAAGTTGAACAACTCCATGAAAGGTCATATACTTGTTGGTTAGCAACCTTGGAAGAACTCACTTTAAATAACACCTGAATAGTATTTCTCCCTCTTTAGACACCGTGTTAGTAGCCTGCCAAAATGAAGTACCACAAACTGGGTGATATTAAACAACAGAAATGTCTTCTCACATACTTACAAGTCTGGGGGGTTTGAGTCGCAAATAAAGTTGATGGCAGGTTTGGTTCTTCCTGAGAGCAATGAGGGAGACTCTATCCTATGTCCTCATCTTGGCTTCAGATGTGGTCCATCAGTTTACAGATGCATCACTCCCACCTCTCCCGCTGTCTTTACAAGGCATCTCCCTAAGTCTGTCTTCACATGGCCATCTTTTTTGTTGTTTTCTTTTGTTTGTTTTTGTTGTTGTTTTTGGGTTTGGCCATGCTGCAAGGCTTGTGGGAACTTACTTCCCTGACCAGAGATCAAACCTGTGGCACCCTCAGCAGTGAAAGCATGGAGTTCTAACCACTGCGTATGTGAGTGATAAGGTCCTTCAGCTGTGTCCAACTCTTTGCGACCCTATGGACCGAAGCCCACAGGCTCCTCTGTCATGGGATTCTCCAGGCAAGAATACTGGAATGGGTTGCCAGGTCCTCCTCAGGGGATCTTCCCAGTTGAGGATCAAACCCATGTCTCCTGTGGCTCCGGCATTGTCAGGGGAGGTCTTTACCAGCAGCACCACCTGGGAAGCTCCTCCAACCACTGCATCATCAGGGAATTCCCGGCCATCATCTTACAAGGACACCGATTGTATTGGATGTTGGGCCCACCTAATCCAGTATGAGTTCATTTTCGCTTAACTAATGACCTCAGCAATGATTCTAGTTCCAAATAAGGCCACATTCTGAAGTGCTGTCTGGGTAAGACTTCAACTTTTTTGGGGGGAGGATACAATTCAACTCATGACAGAAGGAGAAAATGCAAACAAAAGATCTGTAACAACTGTGCTGAAAAACTTGCTTCTCGATAATCTGTTGCCTGCTATTTTGAACCTCAGTCATATTCTAGGCCTCCGTGTTTGAAGATTTAACAGTCCAAATTTCAAAAAGGTGAAAGAAATTCTCTAGGTTTTCCTCGCTAATGTATTCACATAGAGTCTTGGTTTTCCAGCATCAGAGTCCATGGGGGTTTGGTCCTTATTGAAGATCTCATCTAAAGGGCTGGCTCACCCAGGATTCTGGCAAGGAGATTTGAAATTATAGGGAAGAGAGGAGAAAAAATGGAGGCTTTTTGGAATTTATTTTAGAGTATGATATGAAATGGAGATCTTATTATTATTCCAAATGGTTATCCAATTTATCCCTCTGTTCTTCATTGAGAATACATGTATAATATTCTGATACAAGGGCTTCCCAGGGGGCTCAGTGGTAAAGAATCTGCCTGCCAGTATAGAATCTGAAGATAGATGCAGGTTCAGTCCTTGGGCCAGGAAGATTCCCTGGAGAAGGGAATGGCTATCCACTCTAAAATTCTTACCACGATAATCCCATGGACAGAGGAGCCTGGCAGGCTACAGTCCATGGGATAGAAAAAGAGTCATACATGACTGAGCATGCCCGTACATGTTTTCCAAATGTGGTCTGTACTTTCCTGCCTCAAGGTTTTGCTGTTCCTGTCTGAGTTTTCATTATTCTGATCTCCCAGAAACCTACTCTTCACCAAGACTCAATATGTCTGTGAAACCTCTTTCGACTTCCCTGGAAGAGTTAATTTCCCTCTCTTCAAGCTTCCATAAAACTTTGCAGGTGCCTTTATTTATCATCATAGCATCTTGCATTATAATTATCTTCTTATAAAGCTGCTTTCCCCCAGGACACTCGAAGAAGCATACATTTCTTTTCTAGACCGAGTAAAGTTGGGAAAGTTCTATTTGGATGATAGAGGATGATGCTTTCATTCATCTGTGTATTCCTTTCTCTGCGGTTGAGTACCTGATATATAAACTGAGTAAGCTCACTAAGACATGAATGAGGGAACTTCCCTGGTGGTCCAGTGGCTAAGACTCCTCACTCCTAAGGCAGGGGGCCTGGGTTCAATCCTTGGTCAGGGAACTAGATTCCACATGCCACAAGAAAGAGTTCATATGCCACAACTAAAAATCCAAAGTGCCACAAAGAAATCAAAGATACCAAGTGCTGCAACTAAGACCCAGGGCAGCCAAATAAATAAATATTGAGGGAAAAAAAAAAAAAAAAAAACATGAATGAATAGACAAGGGAGCACCCTAGTACAAGAAGAGCTGGAACCGGAACTTAGATGGAGGACTTTTCTGCCCCATAGGATGCCTTCCGATGCTGAACTACACTTCAGGGACATGTTGTCTCTAGGAATGCTTGCCGACAGCTCAAGCGGGGGACTTGATCAACTTGAAAAAATGCCACTCTCCATCCTGTGTGTGCTCATTGGCTTCAGTCATGTCCAACTCTTTGGGACCCTGTGGACTGTAGCCCACCAGGCTCCTTTGTCCATGGGTTTCTCCAGGCAAGAATACTAGAGCGGTTTGCCATGCCCTTCTCCAGCGGGTCTTCCCAACCCGAGGATCGAACACGCATTTGCCTGCCTTCTCCTGCATTGCAAGCAGATTTTTTACCCACTGAGCCACCTGGGAAGCCCACTCTGTGAACCTTCTGTACTCTACCCAACTACTCTGCAGCCCACACCTAGCGAGGCTTTCATCAATGGTCCTTGAGAAGAATCATGCCACCTAGAGGCCAGTGGAGGAACTCCTCTCCCTACGAAATTGTGCTTGGCTTGCATCCCTTCAGCCTCTAGTGAGACCCTCCGAGGCGCTGCCTGGGCTTGAGGCGGAGTCCTCTGGTTCGGAACGGCCCTGAGAGTTATGGGGGTCACACTGCAGAGGAAGAAGCTAAAAGCCTCCTTCCTTTGCTTTCCATCACGAAGTCCCAGCTCTGCCAGCTGTTTTTCTCTGATCCTCCCTCTCACCGAGAGAGCCTCCCAGAAGCCCCGGGTTGCCAGGCGGGGGAAACAAGGCAGCTTTATTTTGCATAATGCCTGGGGTCAAACGGGCCCTGAAAGGCGGCGGGGTAGGCGGCTGTCAGGCCCCGGAATGCACACACCTGGACCTGGGAAGGCTCCTTTGAATTCCTGCTGCTCCGCGGTCTCCTGGGGGCTTCCCTCTGGCGGTGGGTGGGAGTTTGGCAGCTGTGCCTCAGGGAGACGACTCCACCCGGACCGCCAAGTCTGCGGCCACCGGGAGAGAGGTGGGGCGCCTACCTATCTTTAGAGATCCCCCCAAGAGCCTTCCTCTGTCTCCCCACCTGCAGTTCCCACCCCTCCCCCACCCCAGACCCATGGGAAACAGAGCTTTCCCGAAAGAAAGGAATAGTTTGCAGACAGACTTCCTCAAGGGCTTACAGGATGGAAGGGACCGCAGAGTGTGTTAAGTCAGGCCCTTGGATCCTGTCAGCTTGAGTCTTGCCCATGGAGTCCCTCGCTCCCAAGCTGACAACGAGAGGCTGAACCCCAGAGAAGTTAAATGATGTTCCTAGCTTTCTAGCTGATTCGTGGGGGGCCAGCGCTAGTATTTATTTCCTTTCTCTAAACTGTTCTGTCAGGATTACAGTAAGTCCCCTACACACAAAAGAGCTCTGTTTTGAGAGCATGTTCCTAAGTGCAACACAGTCAGACTAGGTACCCAGCTAACACAATCTGCTATATAGTACTGCACTGTATTTACCTTACTGGTCACACAAATAATACATTTTAAAAAAAAGACACAAAAAATAAAATATTTTTAATCTTAGAGTGCAGTCCCTTGAAAAGTACCATAGTCCAGTACAACAGCTGGCATACAGGGGCTAACACTGAGTGAACAGGCAAGAAGAGTTGCTGACTGGAGGGAGAGGAGGTGGGAGATAGCAGCGATGAAGGACCATCTGCAATCGGAGATGGAGGGTAAGCCTCAATTTCACTCACCGCTGATGTTGCTGGAATGCACACGTTTGCGTCTTTGAAAGTTCATAACTTAAAGGTTCATATGTAGGGACTTGATATTTCATAACAGCAATCACTATTTTGGAAACTTCTCATGATAGGTTAGGGCTTTGCTGGTGGCTCAGTGATAAAAAAATCCCCTTGCAATGCAGGAGACAGGAGACAGATCCGCTACTTGGGTCAGGAAGATCCCCTGGAGGAGGAAGCGGCAACCCACTCCAGTGTTCTTAATAGGGAAATCCCATGGACAGAGGAGCCTGGCGGATCTAAGTGACTACATGGAAAGCATGTGATATTCTCTGATTGAAGCGGCCCCAGCTCCATCTGGAAGAAGATGTGGCTTTCCCTGCCCTCATCTGGATCACCTGCTGCTCCAGGGTGGGAGGACCGTGAGCTTGTTGGCCTCAAGACAGGCCAGCCCTCAGATAGAAGGCGTCCAACGTAAGAACAAAAGATATACGTCACGTAAAGTTGAGTCTCTAGATCTACAGTGAAGATCCTTCTAGAAAGTTCTTTTCTCTGTGAAGTGAGGACAAAGGGAATGTTATTCTCCTGGGACAGGGCAAGAAGAGGAGAGAGTAGTCATGCAGGGATCAAGAGTCCTTGGCAGAACCTGTGACAACAGTTCAAGAAGACCCCAAGGATGGAGAAAACCAAGGAGGCCTGTAGGCCCCTCTGGGCCTGGACCACCATTCTTAGAAGCGGGGGAGGGCGTGTTTCACTACCACTGGGTCTAAAAAGGAAAGAGTCAAGGCTGTATTTTTCCCTGGTTGGGAAACTAAGATTCTGCATGCTGCTTGCTGCTGCTAAGTCACTTCAGTCGTGTCCAACTCTGTGCGAACCCATAGACGGCAGCCCAAAAGACTCCCCTGTCCCTGGGATTCTCCAGGCAAGAACACTGGAGTGGGTTGCCATTTCCTTCTCCAATGCATGAAGGTGAAAAGTGAAAGTGAAGTCGCTCAGTCGTGTCTGACCCTCAGCGACCCCATGGACTGCAGCCTTCCAGGCTCCTCCATCCATAGGATTCTCCAGGCGAGAGTGCTGGAGTGGGGTGCCATTGCCGTCTCCGTGCATGCTGCTTGGCATGACACAAAAAATAAAATAAACGAAGGGGCAGCTGTGAGGTTTCCATGGCTCTCATGAAGGGAAGAGGGATCACAGAGGGCCAGGGGGTGCTATCTGGAAATTGCCCAGACTGCAGACTCATGAGCAAACATGTTGGTTGAAGCCATTCAGTTTTAGAGTGGCTTGTTGCATGTGCTATGCTCAGTCGCTTCAGTCTTGTCGACTCTTTGCGACCCCATGGACTACAGACAAGCAGGTTCCTCTGTCCATGGGATTTCCCAGGCAAGAATACTGGAGTGGGTTGCCATTTCCTTACATTATCAGATAATTGGGACACATACTTGTTCCTTAACCTTTTTTAATGTTTTCAGTAACCACCCCTAATTTACAGGCAAGAAAAGCAAAGTTCAGAGTAGGTTAGTCACATGATGTTATAGACTTAATTGTATCCGCCCCAAATTCATAAATTGAAGTGAAAGTGAAAGTGTGAGTCGCTCAGTCGCGTCCAACTCTTTGCAACCCCATGGACTGTAGCTCATCAGGCTCCTCTGTCTGTGGGATTCTCCAGGCAAGAATACTGGAGTGGGTTGCCATGACCTTCTCCAGGGGATCTTCCTGACCCAGGAATCAAATCTGCCTCTCCTACATCAGCAGATAGGTTCTTTACCACTAGTACCATCTGGGAAGCCCAAGCTTAGTAGCTTGAAACAATATACATTATTGTCTTAGAGTTTAGAGGTCAGAAGTCTGAGATGGGTCCTGCTGGATAAGATCTAGATGTGGGCAGAGCTGAGCTCCTTTCTAGAAGCTCTTTTCGAGAATTCATTGCCTTGACTTTTCCAGTTCTAGAGTCCATGATTCCTTGGTTTGTGGCCCCCTTTTTCATCTTCAAAGCCAGGAATGGCAGATTGAGTCCTTCCAGTGTTGCCGTCTCTCAGGTTCTTCTGTCATCACATCTCCCTCTGACTACAGGCAGAAAAAGTTCTCTGCTCTGAAGGACCCATACGATTAGATTGGGCCCATGTCTTATTTGGACTTCCCAGGTGGTACCAATGGTCAAGATCCTGCCTGCCAATGCAAGAGATGTAAGAGATACGAATTTGATCCCCGGGTCAGGAAGAACCCCTGGAGGAGAGCATGGCAACCCACTCCAGTATTCTTGCCTGAATCCCATGGACAGAAGAGCCTGGCGGGCTACAGTCCATAGGTCCCTCGGAGTCAGACGTGACTAAAGCAACTTAGCATGCATGTCTTATTCCCTTCAGGCTGCTGTAACAGAATACCACAGACTGGGTGACTTACAAAGAACAGAAATCTACTTCTCACAGTTTGGGATGCTCAAAGTTTGAGAACAGGGCACAGGCATGGTTAGGATCTGGTGGGGACACTCTCTCATGTCAAAGACTTCTCATGGTGTCTTCACACGGGGTAAGGGGTTAGGGAGTTCTCTGGGTTCTCTTTTATCTTTAAATAACTTATTTATTGGCTGCACCACATGGCATGTGGGCTCTTAGTTCCCCAACCAGAGATTGAACCTGAGCGCCCTGCCGTGGTAGCATGCAGTCTTAACCATGGGACCACCTAGGAGGTCCCCGGGCTCTTTTATAAGGAGGCTCATTCCATTCATGAGGGTGGAGCCAAAGGCTTTATCCTCCGATACTATCATCTTGGACGGTGGATTTCAACATATGAATTTGGTGGGGTAAGGGAACACAAACATTTACACCATAGCAGCCCACCTACATAATCCAGGAAAATCTCCCCATCTTGATACCCTTAACGTATCACATGTGAAAAGTTCCTTTTGCCATGAAAAGTAAGATACTCACAAGAACTGTGGAGTAAGATGCTTGCTTCTGAGTATACCGGAGTGCTTATGTGTGTGTGCTAAGTCACTTCAGTCATGTCCAACTCTTTGCGACTCTATGGACCGTAGCTGGACAGGCCCCCCTGTCCATGGGATCTTAATAGGTTTACGTCTATACCTTCTCTGTTCAAGTTGCAGTCAGAGAACTAGACCATTTCTGTGGCAGACTTAAAAGAGTATCATTTCTTGCAATCACAGGATGGACTTCTCTGAAACTGGTATAAAACTGAAGTGTATGGTTTGTAGAATCATTATGTAAGTATAAGTCACAGCTTAACTACCTGTCTTGTGTGAATGTGAGGGTGTTGGTTATGGAGGAGCAGGACTCTTATTTTGGAAGGGGGATATCTGGGCAGAGTCAGAGGAAGCTGAGAATCTTGAACTTCTGAATCCTCCCTGGCAGTCAAAATGATCTGCCCTTTCATGGCTGAAAATAATTGCTTATTCTTGCTTGAAGATCTTATAACCATCTCAGAATCCATCCCAATTATCTTTTGTTTCCTCCTGCCATGACTAGGGTCAGATCTCTGTCTGTTCCTGAGCAACAAATACCAACTTTGACTTGTGAGTTTATAACTCCAAAAACTTGCAAGAGTTTGTGAATTAAAATCAGTAAAAACCTGGGGTGGGAGTGGATTCTAGGGAATGTATTCCAAATTTAAATCATGTCAAAACTGATATGAGGGAATATACCAGAGGTTTCAGATTTAACATGTTAGCTTGTGTACCTGGAAGTGGTTCTAACAGTTCACTTTAAGTCATTGAATTTTGGATTCAACAAGAGCTCTTCCAATGAGTTTGAGATTCCAGAATTTCCAAAACATAAGGCAGAGTGCAATATAAAGAGGATGAGAATGTCAGACTAATTTTGTCATGATCTGCATAAATCCACCCCCGCCACCTCCTTCTGCATTCTCCTAGAAGGCCCAGAGAACACCATCTTCATTATGAAGCTGAGAAATAGATTCACGAGAGCAGTGCCAGTATTCTTTTAACTTAGTAGTAGGTATGACAATAGAATTTGCCACCACTGAAATTTCAGTAAGGTGATGGGATGTGCGTGTAAAAGATGCCAAGTGGCAGCCTTTAACTACCAGAGATGAGATTGGCACATTGATAATAAGGGCAACCAAAGGTGGGGTGATGATCATAGTATTTTGACCCTTCATGTTCTCTGATTACAGTGTCTGTATTAGCCTGATTCTTCCATAGAAACAGAACAGGATAGATAGATGGATAGATGAAGTAGATATTTATTTATCTATTTTTAAAATATTTTATTTTTAAATTCATTATTTGTTTATTTGGCTGTGCTGGGTCTTAGTTGCAGCATGTGGGATCTAGTTTCCTGACCAAGAATGGAACCTGGGCTCCCTGCACTGTGAGCACAGTCTTAGCCACTGGACTACGGGGGATGCCCTTATTTATTTATTTATTATAAGGAATTGGCTTATGGGACCATGGAGGCTGAGAAGCCCTAAGATCTGCAGTGGGCAAGTTGGAGACTCAGGAGAGCCGGTGGTGTGGTGCCTGTCCAGGTCCACAGGTCTGAGAATCAGGGAACATGATGCTCATGTAAATTCTAGTCCAAGTCTGAGACTGAAGATGGAAGAGAGATGTCTCAGCTCAAAAACAGTCAAGCAGAGAGAGCAGATTCTCTCTTACTCAGTTTTTTAAATTCCAATCCTGGAATGGATTGGATTAGGACCATCCATGTTGGTGAGGATAATCTGTTTTTACTCAGTCTGCCAGTTCTAGTTTCAATCCCATAAGGAACAGGCTTGCAGACTCAGAATGATGTGCAACCTCATATCTGGGCATACTGTAGTACAGTCAGGTTGAAAGATAGCATTAATCATCACAGTATCCCTAGGGATGAAATAGATGAACAGTCTACTAAAATATTACTTAATCTATGAAACAGGGAAAATTTCAGGCCTGCAATAACAAACAGAAGAGGTAGGAATTATTTTAATAACAGCAGGGGAGTCTAGTTTGCAGTTTTCCAACACTTGCAGAACCAACAGTATAAAATGCCCACTTTGGAAACACTAACATCAGTGGGCTGGTACCTCTCCTAAAGGTTTAGTTTCCCAATCACAGGGACCCTCCTCTGAGTTCAAAGACACCAGAACCAGATGAGCCATTCTTAGAGCTTTGAGCTTCAACTAAAGTAGTCTCAGAAAATAAACTCTCAGAGATGCTATCTGGGTACTGGTCATATCCTTTAGTTTCTTGCCAGTGGGGGAAATGAGATGCTAGCATTTGAACACATAATTGCATCATGATTAATCAAATTATCACTTGTGATAGATTATGATGAAGCACCTACTGAGGACTTCCCCTAATGGGATTTGCTGCCATTTATTAAAATGGTTATATCTTGATGAAAGTGAAAGAGGAGAGCGAAAAAGTTGGCCTTAAGCTCAACATTCAGAAAACGAAGATCATGGCATCTGGTCCCATCACTTCATGGGAAATAGATGGGGAAACAGTGGAAACGGTGTCAGACTTTATTTTTTTGGGCTCCAGAATCACTGCAGATGGTGAATGCAGCCATGAAATTGAAAGACGCTTACTCCTTGGAAGAAAAGTTATGACCAACTTAGATAGCATATTCAAAAGCAGAGACATTACTTTGCTGACTAAGGTCTGTCTAGTCAAGGCTATGATTTTTCCAGTGGTCATGTATGGATGTGAGAGTCGGACTGTGAAGAAGGCTGAGCGCCGAAGAATTGATGCTTTTGAACTGTGGTGTTGGAGAAGACTCTTGAGAGTCCCTCGGACTGCAAGGAGATCCAACCAGTCCATTCTGAAGGAGATCAACCCTGGGATTTCTCTGGAAGGAATGATGCTAAAGCTGAAACTCCAGTACTTTGGCTACCTCATGAGAAGAGTTGACTCATTGGAAAAAACTCTGATGCTGGGAGAGATTGGAGCAGGAGGAGAAGGGGACGACCGAGGATGAGATGGCTGGATGGCATCATGGACTCGATGAATGTGAGTCTGAGTGAACTCTGGGAGATGGTGATGAACAGGGTGGCCTGGCGTGCTGCGATTCATGGGGTCGCAAAGAGTCGGACACGACTGAGCGACTGAACTGAACTGAACTGAAACCTGAGAAAAAAGAATTATCCAGAACTTTTGAGGAATACTACGTACTGGATCTGAATTTACATTAATTCCTGGATACTCAAAATGCTACTGTGTCACCAGTGAAATGGGGGTTACTGGTGGTCTGGTGATATATGGAATCTTAGGTGAATTTCAGATCACATGGGCCCAATAGATCCATGAATCAGTTATATAGTTATTTCCCCATTTCATGAATGTTAATTGGATATGCATACTTATTAACTGGAAGAATATCAGTCTTGGCTGTTTGACCCATGGAATAACCAGCATGTTGAGTGGAAGGATCAAACGGAAGTCACTGGAACTTCCTTTATGATCAGGATAGTAGACATAAAAACAATACCTTATCCCTGAGGGAATTGTGGACTTAAAAGACTCAGAGCTGGTAAAACCCCATTTGACTTTCCCATTGCCCATGCAGAAGGCAGGTGGACGCTGCAGAATGACTGTGGATTATCAAAAAATTTATCACATAGTGATTTCCACTGTGTATCTGAAATCTACATATAGGAACTTGACTAGAAAAATAATCAACACAGCTCCTGCTAGCAGGTCTGTAGCTACTGATATGACAAATACTTTTTTCTCCAATGCCAATGTATAAGGCTTCCATGATGGCTCAGATGGTAAGGAATCTGCCTGCAATGCAGGAGACCTGGGTTCGATCCCTGGCTCAGGAAGATCCCCTGGAGAAGGGAATGGCAACCCACCCTAGTATTCTTACCTGGAGAATTTCATGGACAGAGGAGCCTGGCAGGCTTCGGGCTCCCCGTCCATGGGGTTGCAAAGAGTCAGACACAACTGAGTGACTAACACATAACCAGCAGTTTGCTTTTTCCATAAGCTGTTAGCCCTAGTTGCAATGAACTGCTGTGCTATCCATCCCCACTTGGACCTGCAGTCATCTTTAAATGTTCTGGCTCTTAAGAGATCAGACACTCTCCAACCTACATCCATTCACTCCATAGCACCTCATCACGGACTCTCAATACCTAACAAAGTCTCCTTCTGCCAGTTCCCAGGGAATGAAGACACAGAGTAAACAGAAGCTGCTTGTCTATGCCCTGTGTCATGCTCCATTTCCCCTGACTTCTGCCACTAAAGCTGCATCAGAGTGAATGAACTAAACTCTGAGTTTGAGCATAGGTTGTTTTGGCTCTGACTGTTGCAAGTTGAAACCTTACCTAAAAGATCAGGGCACACAAGAAAGCCTGTGGGTTTCTTTTCTCTGTCAAGAATTATCCTCTTTGGTAATTGTAGTTGTTCAAGTGAACTTAATAATGAGATAATAACTAGATACATCCGTTTTACTTTGTATTGGAGATACGAGCAAGGAGATCTATGTCAGTTGGTTTGTCAGTCAACAGGGAAGTGTTAGGGAAGTTAGGGGGAAAAAAAGAAAAATCTTCAAATTCTGCTTCAAAACCAGGGCGTCAGAATTTCCTGGGCCAAAGAGATGGTTACATGAAAGTAAATTTTAAAACTTTAAATAATTTGGATGAAATTGGATGCTTCACAAGGCTTCCTGAAATTGATTTACTTGTTTTCAATTTTATTTTAAAAATATTTATTTATTTGACTGTGTCAAGTCTTAGTTGTGGCCTGCAGAATCTTACATTGTGGTGCATGAGCTCAAGAGTTGCCCTGCAGCATGTGGGATGTTTTAGGACCTGGAACTGAACCCTCATCCCCTGCATTGGAAGGCAGATTCTTAACCACTGTACCACCAGAGAAGTCCTGTTGGGGGTGATTTAAATGTCCCTGCCTTAGAGGGACTTGTACTTTGCGAGGTACAATTAGTGAGGTACAAATAAGGGAGCCCGAGGGAGTGCACATGCCCCAGCTATTCCTGAAATCTCCACCCTTTCCCCAGTTTCTTATGACACATCTGCCTCTTACTCCATAAAGTTCCTCCACTTTCCTCCCTTCTGGGAGAAGGTGTCTTTAGAGCAAGAGTTCTTTGCTCTTCATTCCTTGATCACCAAATAAAGTTGCTGATCTGCTTTGCCAAACCTTGTTGTTTTTCCGTCACTAAGTCATGTCCAACTCTGTGATCCCACGGACTGTAGCACACCAGGCTTCTCTGTCCATCACCAACTCCTGGAGCTTGCTCAAACTCATGTCCATCGAGTTGGTGATGCCATCCAACTATCTCATCCTCTGTCATCCCCTTCTCCTCCTGCCTTCAATTTTTCCTAGCATCAGGGTCTTTTCAAATGAGTCAATCTTTTGCATCAGGTGGCCAAAGTATTGGAGCTTCAGCTTCAGTGCCAGACCTTCCAATGAATAGGCTTGATTTCCTTTAGGATTGACTGATTTGATCTCATTGCTGTTCAAGGGACTCTCAAGAGTCTTCTCCAGCACCACAGTTAGAGAGCATCAATTCATAGGCACTCAGCCTTCTTTATGGTCTCATCCTTACATGATTACTGGAAAAACCATAGCTCTGACAATACAGTTCTCTGTTGGCAAAGTGATATCTCTGCTTTTTAATATGCTATCTAGGTTTGTCATAGCTTTTCTTCCCAGGAGCAAGTGTCTTTTAATTTCATAGGGGCAGTCACCATCCACAGTGATTTTGGAGCCCAAGAAAATAAAGTCTGCCGCTGTTGCCAAATCTGGTCTCATTCAATGACATGATTGGCACTCAGCAAAGGAAGGACCAGCTAGGGTCCACCTGATATGAGACATTTCTCAAAGAATCTGTGAGACTTAAAGAACAAAGTGATGGTTACCAAAGGGGAAAGAGGAGGGAGAGGGTTAAATTAGGAGATTGGGATTAACATATGCACACTGTTATATATAAAATAGTCAACAAGAACCTACTGTGTAGCACAGAGAACTTTACTCAACACTCTGTGATAGCCGTGTGGGAAAAGAATCTGAAAAACAATAGTTATATGTGTATGTATAATTGAATCACTTTGCTGCATACCTAAAACTAACGAACATTGTAAATTAACTCTGTGCTGTGCTGTGCTTAGTTGCTCAGTCGTGTCTGAGCTCTTTTTGACCCCAGGGACTGTAGCCTGCCAGGCTTCTCGGTCCATGGGGATTATGCAGGCAAGAATACAAGAGTGGTTCACCATGCCCTCCTCCAGGGGATCTTCCCAACTCAGGGATAAAACCCAGGTCTCCTGCATTGCCGGTGGATTCTTTACTGTCTGAGCCGCCAGGGAAGCCCAGGAATACTGGAGTGGGGAGCCCATCCCTTCTCCAGGGGATCTTCCCCACCCGGGAATTGAACCCAGGTCTCCTGCATTGCAGGCGCATTCTTTACAGCTGAGCTATTAGGGAAGCCCTGTAAATCATCTCTACTCTGGTATAAAATAAAATTTTAAAAAAGAAAGTCACTGCCATCAAAGACACCACAGGAAACTCCACCTAGAATCATAGACTTCACATCACCTGTCACATCTTTTCATCTGGATGACAAGGAAAATAGGCCAAGATAGGTGAGTAACCATCATCTCCAGTTCACACAGCTGGCTAGAGGCAGAATCAGAGCCTCAACCCAGGTCACTGGATGAGTGGTGCAGGATTCATCATGGTGAGTTTTTCCCAATCAGAGGAAGATTAAACTTCCAGCAATAAGGAGAATTCTGAAGAAGGCTTAAAGGAGGAAATGAATGTGGATAGTTGGAAGGCAAGACAGGCCTAAGGAAGGTAAGGATGGAAAGGAGAAGCAAAGGCAATTCCCACCCCACCCCTAACTCTGTAACTATGACGGATTTTCCCACAGAAGGCAGACTTTACCTCCAGGCTTTCTGGAAAAATGGGAAGGTAACATCTGGTGAGGGACAAAAATAGAAAGTATTATTGGGCTTTTGAGGCTGCTTACTTGAAAGAAGAGCATAAATCATTCCTTTGCCCAGAGCCCTTATCTGTTCTTTATGCCTTTGACTGTGGGTGTGTAGCAGGTGGGGATAGAGAAGTGGGTGGTGAGGAAGTTTCTCCTCAGTGGAAATCCCCTGGTGGTCATGCATCCATTGGAGGGAAATGGTGGGAGGGGGTGTATCCATAGTATCTATGTAGGGGAAACTCTCCAGAGAGTAACAGAAAAACAGACTCGAATGAGCCACATGGAGAGGATAAAGACAGATGCTGGCTGATACAATAATAGAAACACAAGAAAAGGAAAAGAAAGGAATGGGATAGGGCCTATCATAGTCCACGTTCATCTTACATCTTACATTCATCTTACTTGAGGCTTTTTGTGACCCTTTGAAGGTTTTTTTTTTTTCTTTTTTAAAAAAGAACCATTATATATTTATAAATGTGTATGCTTCCCTGGTGGCTCAGTGGTAAAAGAATCCACTTGCAATGCAGGAGACATGGGCTCAATCCTGGGTGGAGAAAACCCCCTTGAGAAGGAAATGGCAACATGGCAACCCGCTCCAATATTCTTGCCCGGGAAATCTCATGGACAGAGCAGCCTGGTGAGCTACAGTCCGTGGGGTTGCAAGAGTCAGACATAACTTAGTGACTGAACCACCACAACCATATTTATATACATATATATAAATACAAAAATAAAATATTTATTTATTTACTTGGCTGCTCCAGGTCTCAGTAGTACCACGTGGGATCTAGTTCCCCAACCAGGGATCAAACTTTGGGTGCCTGCATTGAGGGCTCTGAGTCTTAGCCAATGGATCATCAGAGAAGTCCCAACCCTTCAGCTGCTAACACCCTAGCACACTGCTTTCATAATGCCTGGGGCTTGGCCTCTCTTTGTGTCCAGTGCTTATGATGAGATGCCTCCTAGGGATTCAGTTGAGAACTTGAGAAGGGACTGGCCTGAGGTGTCAGAGGACCTCTGGTAATGCTTGGTTGTCTACTTATCATCAATCAGTTCAGTTCAGTTCAGTCGCTCAGTCGTGTCCGACCCTTTGCGACCCCATGAGTCGCAGCACACCAGGCCTCCCTGTTCATCACCATCTCCCAGAGTTCACTCAGACTCACGTCCATCAAGTCCTTGATGCCATCCAGCCATCTCATCCTCAGTCGTCCCTTCTCCTCCTGCCCCCAATCCCTCCCAGCATCAGAGTCTTTTCCAGTGAGTCAACTCTTCTCATGAGGTGCCCACAGTACTGGAGTTTCAGCTTTAGCATCATTCCTTCCAAAGAAATCCCAGGGCTGATCTCCTTCAGAATGGACTGGTTGGATCTCCTTGCAGTCCAAGGGAATCTCAAGAGTCTTCTCCAACATGCAGTTCAAAAGCATCAATTCTTCGGCGCTCAGCCTTCTTCACAGTCCAACTCTCACATCCATACATGACCACAGGAAAAACCATAGCCTTGACTAGATGGACCTTAGTCGGCAAAGTAATGTCTCTGCTTTTGAATATGCTATCTAGGTTGGTCATAGCTTTTCTTCCAAGGAGTAAGCGTCTTTTAATTTCATGGCTGCAGTCACCATCTGCAGTGATTTTGGAGCCCAAAACAATAAAGTCTGACACGGTTTCTACTGTTTCCCCATCTATTTCATCAATGGAGACCCCCAAAATCCCCTGTATTTTGGTTTCTCCCTCCCAGGCTAAAAACATGTATTTTCATTCACCTTTTTACTTTAAAAT
The DNA here is from genome assembly GCF_023091745.1 of Budorcas taxicolor. Classification (NCBI taxonomy): domain Eukaryota; kingdom Metazoa; phylum Chordata; class Mammalia; order Artiodactyla; family Bovidae; genus Budorcas; species Budorcas taxicolor. The sequence continues at coordinate 107,130,983 of NC_068920.1, forward strand.
TTTTGTGTCATTTCAATAGATGCATTTATTATGAAAATCGAGCTTTTAGGAAGATGTTTCTCATTGTATGTATTCTAAAAAGTCACATAGAACCTACAGTTTGATAATTAATTTTTCTGGTTGAAAATATTCAGTTCAGTCGCTCAGTCGTGTTCGACTCTTTGCGACCCCATGAATCGCAGCACACCAGGCCTCCCTGTTCATCACCATCTCCCGGAGTTCACTCAGACTCACGTCCATCGAGTCCGTGATGCCATCCAGCCATCTCATCCTCAGTCGTCCCCTTCTCCTCCTGCCCGCAATCCCTCCCAGCATCAGAGTCTTTTCCAGTGAGTCAACTCTTCACATGAGGTGGCCAAAGTACTGGAGTTTCAGCTTCAGCATCATTCCTTCCAAAGAAATCCCAGGGTTGATCTCCTTCAGAATGGACTGGTTGGATCTCCTTGCAGTCCAAGGGACTCTCAAGAGTCTTCTCCAACACCACAGTTCAAAAGCATCAATTCTTCGGCGCTCAGCCTTCTTCACAGTCCAACTCTCACATCCATACATGACCACAGGAAAAATATTAAAAATAGTAATATTGAGTTGATAGTGTTGATTTCAACTTGGGTGACTAGGGAGCAAAAGGGTTCTGTAATTGTCTGCCCTACCAGAATAAGTAATTCTATCAGCAACATGGGAACAAAAGCTTTAGACCTCTTTTATCTGAGCTGCGTGTCTTCTTTTTTTTAAGCTTTTTATTTTATATTGGGGTACTGTTGATTAACAGTGTTGTGACAGTTTCAGGGGTACAGCAAAGTGATTCAGTTATATATATACATGTATCAATTCTTTTTCAAATTATTTTCCCATTTAGATGGTTATATAATGTTGAGCAGAGATTCCCCATGCTATATAGTAGCATTTTGTTTTTCATTTTTTAAACTTTTTACTTTATATTAGCGTATAGCTGATGAACCATATTGTGATAGCTTCAGGTGCATAGCAGTGACTGAGCCATATAAATACATGTTTCCATTCTCCCCCAAACTCTCCTCCCATCCAGGCTGCCACACAATATTGAGCAGATTTCCCTGGGCTATACAGTAGGTCCTTTTCGGTTATCCATTTTAAATACAGCAGTGTGTACATGTCAGTTCCAAACCCCCTAACTCATTCACCTTTGCTGTCCAGCCCCATCCCCTGTGAGCAGGCAGGCTAATGAGATTTTCTTTTAATGTGCCTCCCTCCCCCTTAGTCAGCACAAAGACCTGTATTCTGTTCAACTGATATCCTGCTCCTCTCTCTACAGTCAACATTTCTTTAGCCTTAATCCCTTAAAACCCCCTTAAACAACTCAAAAGCAATAAAGAGATAGTTCTTGGTTACATTTCTCCCTTTTGCTTTGTTCTTCCTAAACCTGTTCTCAGATTGCAGGCCAGAAGGTCTTTGTGTGAATGTTGACTCATCTCGTTCATTCTAATGAGATCACCGACAGCATAAACGGCGGCTGGCTGCTCCTGGGCTGGGTGTTGGGTAACAGAGCTGTCTGGCTATGGAGCTGGGCTTCCTGGAGGAGAAGAAAGGGAGGGGGACCACCTGGGACTTTGCAGCATCAATGACTCCCAGGGGCCTAAATGTGTGATCCCTGGATACTGCAGGACTGCTCGTCCCCAGGCCACAGGATCTCTTCTGTCCACCCTGAAGCCCCCAAACTTGCAATCTGCCTTGCCTCTCAGCTTCCTGGGGTTTGTATAACATCCTCATGTGAAAATACACATGAAACTCATTATACTGTTAACTTTAAGTGGGTTTCTTAGCACACAGACATTTGATAGAAATTAGCTAGGAAAGAGAGATTTTAATGAAGAAAATAAATAAGGCTTTAGAATATCAAGGAAGACAAGCCTTGGTCAGGTGAAGGAATAGAAAATCCAGCATGCAGTTTATGGATACCTGGGCTGGATGCATGCTAGTGAAAGGTGAATTTGGACAAAGTCCACTGACTCTTTGAACCTACGTAGTTGTTGTTCAGTCGCTAAGTTGACTCTTTGTTACCCCATGGACTGCAGCATGCCAGACTCCCCTGGTACCTCATCTATAGAAAGAAGAAAATAGAACTTTGGTAGGTTAAATGATGTTGGTAAATACAGAGAAACAACAAAAAATCGAAAGGATCAATATATTTTTAAAAAATAATTTTGTTTATTTATTTATTTAGCCTGTGCTGGCTCTTTGTTGCTGTGAGGGCTTTTCTCTAGTTGGGGTACACAGTCCTCTCATTGTGGTGACTACTATTGTTGCAATAGTAGCTCAAGCCTCCGTAGCTGCAGCTCCTGGGCTCAGTAACTGTGATTTCCAGGATCTGGAGCACAGACTCATTAGTTGTGGTGCACGGGCTTGGTTGATCTGCGGCATGTGGAATCCTCCTGAACCAGGGATTGAACCCATGTCTCCTGCATTGCCAGGTAGATTCTTTACCACTGAGCCACCAGGGAAGCCCAAAATGGGGCAATATTTTGACTGTTTAACAGTAACTGATAGACCAGAATAGGAAGCAAATATGAAGAAATGTTACTGCCTGGATGTCTTGTGTGTGCATGCAAGAGTGTGCACTTGCCACAGAGATAAGCAGCTGCGGGGACACAGAGGGAACTAGGAGTGGGGCGGCAGTGAAAGGGAAGCATACAATTCTAGCCAAATTAACAATTAAAGGTAATATAGGTAATATATAATGTAATGTAACACACATGTATACATATGCAGGTACGTACATATGTTCACAGGGAACTCTCCTCAGTATTATGTAACAACCTAAATGGGAAAAGAATTTGAAAAAGAATAGACACATGTATATGTATAACTGAATCATTCTGCTGTATACCTGAAGCTATCACAGCACTGTTAATCAACTAGAAAATAAAAAGTTAATAAAAAACAACAAAAAGACTAAAAAAAAATCACTTTATTTTCACTTGGATTCAGCATGTCTCACAGAGAGGAAAACAGTTCTTATTGGACTAAGTAAAAACAGTGCACTAAAAAAATTGAACTTTGGGGACTTCCCTGGTGGTGCAGGGAATGAGAATCCACCTGCCAATGCAGGGGACACGGGTTCCATCCCTGGTCCAGAGAGATTCCACATGCCGAGGAGCAACCAAGCCCATGTGCCACAATTACTGAACTCGCACACTAGAGCCAGCAAGTTGCAGCTAATGAGCCCAGGTCTTGCAGCTGCTGAAGCCCGAGCACCCTAGAGCCTGTGCTCTGCAACAAGAGAAGCCACCACAAGGAGAAGCCCGCACGTCACAACTGTCAAGTAGCTGCAAGTAGAGAAAGCCCACGTACAGCAACAAAGACCCAGCACGACCAAAAATAAATGTGACTTCCCTGGTGGCTCAGATGGTAAAGCGTCTGCCTACAATGCGGGAGACCTGGGTTCAATCCCTGGGTCAGGAAGATCTCCTGGAGAAGGAAATGGCAACCCAGTTCAGCATTCTTGCCTGAAAAATCCCATGGAGTCTGTAGGTGTAGCCTACAGGTCGCAAAGAGTAGGTGTAGGTGTAGTCCACGGTGTCGCAAAGAGTTGGACATGACTGAGTGAGTAGAGAAAGCCCATCTACAGCAACAAAGACCCAGCATGACCAAAAATAAATAAATGAATGTTACAAAGAGAATACCTTTAAATAAATAAACTTTGAGTAATATAAATAAAAGGTATAAAATTCAAACCCAAAAACCAAAAAAAGCAGAATGGGACTTCCCTGGTGGTCAGTGGTTATGACTTCAATCGTCCACTGCAGGGGTCACGAGTTTGATTCCTGATTAGGCAGCTAAGATCCCACTTGCGGCAGGCCAGGACCAGAGAATAGCAAAAAAAATGGTCAGAAGACCTGAAAAGACATTTTGCAAAAAAAGACATACAGATGGTCAACAGGCACATGAAAAGATGCTTAGCATCACTAATCATCAGGGAAATGCAAATCAAAACCACAGTGAAAGATCCCCTCCACCTGTCAGAATGATTATTATCAAAAAGATAAGAAAGAATAAGGTAAGAAGTGTTGGTGAGGATATGCAGGAAAGGGGACTCTTGTGCACTGTTTGTGGAATAGTATGTTGGTGCAGCCACTGTGGAAAATATTGTGGAGGTTTCTCAAAAATTAAAAATAGAACTACTGTCCAATCCAGCTATTCCATTTCAGGTATTTACCCAAAGAAAAAGACACTAATTTGAGAAGATATATCCACCTCTATGTTCATCACAGCAAGGAATATTTACAATAGTCAAGACATGCAAACATCTAAGTGTCCATCAATAGATGAGTGGATAAAGATGATGTGGTATACACGTATGACAGGATATTAAGTGAAAGTGAAGTTGCTCAGTCGTGTCCAACTCTTTGCGACCCCATGGACTGTAGCCTACCAGGCTCCTCAGTCCATGGAATTTTCCAGGCAAGAGTATTGGAGTGGGTTGCCATTTCCTTCTCCAGGGGATCTTCCCAACCCAGGGATTGAACCAGGGTCTCCCGCATTGCAGGCCGATGCTTTGCCGATAGAATATTACTCAGTCATAAAAAAGAATGAAATCTCACCATATGTGACAACATGTATGAACCTAGAGGGTATTATGCTAAGTGAACTATACCAGGCAGACAAAGACAAACACTCTATGATCTCATTCATGGAATCTAACAACAAAACAAATGAACCAGCAACACAAAACAGAAATGGACTCATGGAGAACTCATAACTGAGAGCAGCCTAGTAGAGGGGCAGGAGTGGGAGGACAGGCGAAACAGATACAGGAAATTAGGAAATACAGACTTCCAGCTATAAAGTAATTGTCTTGGGGATGTAATGTACAGCATAGGGATACAGTCAATAATACTGTAATAACTTTGTATGCTGACAGATGGTCGATTTATCGTGGTGATTATTCTGTAATGTATGAAAATACTGACTCACTATGCTGTACACATGAAACTAATATAATACTGTTGGTCAGTTATAATTCAAATAAATAAATAGATACATTTTGAATTTTAGAAGTATTTTAAACTAATTCTAATTAAAAAACAAAGCATATAGTTCATGTATTGTCAACTTGGGAACCGTAACAAAATACCATAGATTTAGTGGTTTAAACAACATAAATTTATCTTCTCACAGTTCTGGAGGTTGAGAAGTCTAAGAGCAAGGGGCTGGCCAGTTCAATTCCTGGTGAGGACTCTTTTGCTGGTTTGCAGACAGCCATCTTCTTACTGTGTCCTCACATGGTGGAGAGAGAATGTGAATTCTCCCAGGTCTTCTCTCATAAAGACTCTAGTCCTATCAGATGTAACAAAGGAGTATCTTTATTTCAGGCTTCCCTGGTAGCTCAGACATGCGGGTAGCTGCCTCAGACAGGTAGTTGCCTGTCATGTGGGAGACCCAGGTTCGATCCCTGAGTTGGGAAGACCTCCTGGAGAAGGAAAGGGCTACTCGCTCCAGTGTTTTTGCCTGGAGAATCCCATGGACAGAGGAACCTGGTATCCTACAGTCCATGCGTTGCAGAGTCAGACACGACTGAGCCCACATGCACATGCATTAATTATTATTTGGCAGCGTTTTGCCCACAATAGAACATCATCTATAGTCCTTGCTACCGGAAGTGTAGTCTGCAGACCAGCAATATCAGACATCACTTGGGGGCTTAATGAAAAAGCAGAGTCACCATCACAACCCTCCTGAATTATAATCTTTTTAAAAATAAATCTTTGGGTGATGTGTGTACCCCTTACTTTGGGATTCTCTGGTGGCTCAGATAGTAAAGAGTCTGCCTGCAATGCAGGAGACCTGGGTTCAATCCCTGGGTCGGGAAGATCCCCTGGAGAAAAAAATGGCAACACACTCCAGTATTCTTGCCTGGGAAATCCCATGGATGGAGGAGCCTGGCTGGCTACAGTCCATGGGGTCGCAACGAGTCAGACATGACTGAGCAACTTCACTTTTGGATGATTTGTGTACCCCTTACTTTGAAAAGCAGTGGTCTATAGGATACCTACTCTCTCAAATGCTCTGAGACTTGTTTTATGACTGCATAATGCATTTTGATAAGTGTTCTATTTATGCTGGAAAATAATGTATATCCTATGATAATTGGATGTAGATTCCCATATGTATCCTTTCATCCAAGCTTTTCACTGTGTTGTTCAAAGCTTCTATATATTTTCTGATTTTGTCTGCCTCAACTATCATTTACTGAAAGATGTGTATTGAAGCTTCCCAATTTAGTAATGATTTCTCAATTTCTCATTATAGTTCTATCAATTTTTACTGTATATATTCTGGTATTTATAAGTGAATTGTTTTATACTCTTGCTGAATTAAACTTTTTATCATTACATACTGATGTATATATTGGTGTATAGTGATTTCTATTCACTGTTTTTTAAAGGAAAGTAGTGATCTTTCTAAAAAATATTTACTTTATTTCTTTTTTGCTGCATCAGGTCTTAGCTGTGGTGTGTGGGCTTCTCTCTCGCTGTGATGCTCTGCCTCCTGAGTTTGCGGGCTCTGTAGTTGAAACACACTGGCTTAGTTGCCTCTTGGCATGTGGGATTTTAGTTTCCTGACCAGGGATCGAACCTGAATTGCCTGCCTTGAAAGGTGGATTCTAAACCACTGGCCCGCCAGAGAAGTCCCAGGAACTCTATTCTTAGTGATATTCCTTTTCATAAATCACATTGTGATATTAGTGTAGCCATGCTTGCTCTCTTTGGGTTAGTATTTGTCTGGTATATCTTTTTAATTCCTTTTACTTTCTCTTTAGGCTTGAGGTTTGAACCATAAAGCACCATCTCACTGATTCAGAAACGATTGTAATCTTCTGCCATTTTTGAAGTTTGTCATTGTGCTTATGATTTCCAAGAATGCTTCTCATTTCTTGCGTTTTCAGTATCACATCCATTCAGTCCAAGACTGGTTTGTTCTGTTTGTTCATCTTGATCCTTCTGTTTATGTTGTCGGCTATTGTCAAGTATCTGGTGATCCTTGCTTGTCTGTTCACATTTCTGAATGAAGAACTCTTGATAAGTATTTGTGGCTATGACAAATTCCTCTGCCACTGTTCAAGTCTGTTTCCCCAACAGACCTTACTCTTGAACAGGGAGGCTGAGCAACCAGCGCCTGGAAGAGCCAATGCTTGGGGAGCAGCAGGCCAGCAAGCAAGGAGGAGCCCTCATGGTTGTCAGAAAAAGGAAGGTTCCTCCACAGGGGAAGCACTGTGGTGTGTTTTATTTCTGGGAAGAGATGAGTGTCTCTCAGCTTCTGTACAACCATTATGGACACGCGGTTACTGGGCATTACTTTGCTTCTTCTGGCACCAACACTGCCCACAGCAGACCCTTCAGCTAATTCAGGTGCTGTTCTAAGGATTTTACAGATGATTCTCCATTGTCTGCTCTGAGCAGAAGGGGCTGCACAGGTGATTTAACTCATTCTTGCAGACATCATCACTGGACACTTACCCTGCTCTCTGTACTTTGAGAATTGCTTTCCTTGGGGACCCCTTTAAAGGAGCATGCTTTACTATATCTATTTCAGATGTGTTTTCTCTATGAACCTCATCAGATCTGTTTTCTAATTTCCACTAGCTCTTAAAATTTTTGTGCTGTTGATGGCACCAAGTCTTATTTTTTCAGAACTGGTATATACTTATTATTTTAAAATTGGGGGACTTCCCTGGTGGTCCAGTGATTAAGAATCCACATTCCAGTGCAGGGGACATGGGTTCAATCCCTGGTCTCGGAAAAAAGATTCTACAAGCCGTGAAGTAACCAAGCCAGCATGCCGAAACTACCCAGCCCACAAGCCACAATGAAAGATCTCGCATGCCGCAGTGAAGATCCTATGTGTCGCAACTAAGACCTGACGCAGCCAAAAGTAAATAATTTTTAAAAACTTAATTAAAAAGTAAAATTAGGCATCTAATTTTTTCACCTAAACACATGCTCAGTCCCTCATGTTGAACTAAATATTTTATCACTAAGTTTAGATTTGTAGATTCCAACTGAATTTACAGTAAATTGTCCTTTCCGTTTCTATGCCTCAACAAAATATAACTATTTAAAGAACCATTTTGACAACTATATTAAATTATTTTAGTAATTCTATATTAAAATGATATTTCCTTTAAAAAATAAAAAGATGTTTTCTTTAGAACAAAGTGGAAGAAAAATAAGTATCAAAGTTCTCGTTTTAACTACAGTAATTATTAGGATAATAATATATACACATTATATAATTGTAATATACTAATTAGAATAATTATTTCTATCAACAGGCTTTATTTTTAATATTTCATTTCAATTTAATTAGTCGTAAATCCTTCGACATCTCCCAGCATTTTCCTTTTTGAATTGTAAGTTTTCTCTCTTCTCATCAATCAGAATAAATATTTTAAATTCTTTTTCTGCTTTCCAACAGGTAGCAGAAATGAGAGAAATCATCTCTTTCTCTACATTTGACACTGTGAAATATTATAAATTTTCCTAAATTACAATGTTCCCAATAACTTAGCTTTATAGAAGATACCAATTTGGCGTTTCTCTTCCCTTGCTAGGGGCTTCCCTTGTGGCTCAGCTGGTAAAGAATCCACCTGCAATGCGGGAGACCTTAGGTTCAATCCCTGAGTTGGGAAGATCCCCTGGAGAAGGAAAAGGCTACCCACTCCAGTATTTTGGCCTGGAGAATTCCATGGACTATAGTCCATAGGGTTGAAAAGAGTTGGACACAACTGAGTGACTTTCACTTTACTCACTTCGCTTTATTTCCATTGCCAGAGGTAATGAAAGCTGAAATACACAAATTTTATATACTTTGACACATATGATTTTGCATATATCATATATGATGTTTGTACTTAGAGTATATATTTATAGTACATATTTATAATACATTATATGATATATAGCATTACAATACAATATAATTATGTGTATTATAATACTATATAATATACAAAATTATAATTATATACAATTTATATACTTTATTTACACACACATATATATTTGATTAACTCATACATTTTACAGGCCAATCAATCTTTTGGAAATTTTCTTAGAAAACTTCAACTCACCAGCTTGTTTCTGCATTCCATTAAAGATTATATTCTTTTAGCTAGAACACAGCTTTGGGGAGGGGGAAAGAAATCCTCCCATTTTAACAGAAAACTTGAGTTTTACAGAAAGAGACTTCATGTGGTTCCAAGACAGAGAGGCAGAAACACACAAGTTTCTCAAGACACATCAGTGCCTACCGTGAGAGCCCTTCAAAAGCAGAACCTTGATTCTAGGACCTAAGGCTCAGTTTCCTGGGGAGCTGTTCATGATTGTTCCTTTCTCCACGTAGGGAACCAGGCTGGCTGCTGCCTCTGGTCCTGGCCATTTATTGACGCTAGATTCTTCAGCGTCACTGCCAGAGATATGAAAAAGCAGAGAGAGACCTTGTCCTGCTCCTTCTGCTGATTTGGGCTATGCACCTATGTGGAGAGAGAGACGGAAATCTCAGACAGTGGGGAGAGGGAGGGGCAGTGCGGACGCCTGTCACTAACCACCTTTTCCTTTCCTCTTACTGTAAAGTAGTAAAAACAAGCAGCATCCAGACCTCTTTGCCGGGGAATGGGGCTGCTGTTTACAGATAAACAGAGACCTGCTGCCTGTTAGGATCCCAGTAACAAAATTCGGTCAGAAGACCGAAAACACAATTGTGTTTACAGATCAGCAGCGACATGCCAATGTCACGTTGGTGGCGGAAGGCAGAGGTCATGTTTACTGCAAGCAGAGGTGCCCGGAGCTGCCACGGGGGCTGCCGGCAGGGGATCCCGAGGAGGAGGCGGAGCAGGCGGGAGCAACTGTGAACCCGAAGTCGCCTCAAACCTCAGACCGCAAGGGGTCGGATCGCAGAAGGGAAGAATAGAGACTGCTGTGCTTCACAACGTAGCATCCGAGCACCGCGGGGGCTGAAATGGGTCATCTTGACACCCTGAGCGGGCTCTGGTCTTCCAGTTCTCAGAAACGTGACTTCTGGCTGGGGAAAAGCCTGTCCAGAAAATAAGCTACAGCAACTCCTGCTCAGTCGTGTCAGATTCTTTGGGACCCCATGGACTGTAGCCCACCAGGCTCCCCTGTCCATAGGATTTCCCAGGCAAGAATACTGGAGTGGGTTGCCATTTCTTCCTCCAGGGGATCTTCCCCACCCAGAGAATGAACTTGGGTCTTTTGTAGTGACAGGCGGATTCTTCACCACTGTGCCACCTGGCAAGCCCTCGTATTACACTTATCTTAGCCAAAAGGGCTACAGCAGCAGGAGGTCGCAAATGGCACAGAACAGCACCTCCTTGGTGGACATATTACTGTCTGGGACCACGACCCCTCCCCTAAAAACAGGTACGCGTTGCCCTGTGGATCAGTCCCTTTAAAGGCAGAATGTCGTCATGGTAACCGACATGTTTTCTGCAATTGGAATGACCTGAGACCTTCCCGGTTCTGCCACATACTTTTGGTGTGACCTTGAGCAATTACTTAAGCTCTCGTCGCCAGAGTTTCATCGTCTATAAAATAAGAAAAAAACTGCTTGTCTCTTAGGATTAGTAAAAGGATTAACAGAAATAATAAACGGAGAGCTAGAGTTCCTGGTGGTAAGTGCTCAATAAACAGTAGCTGTTGTTATTACGAGAAAATTGCTGTTATTGGGGCGAAAGCCTTACCCCGAAGACAATTAGGTATAAATTGGTGATTCATAAAGAGTTATAACAGCTCAGGAAAAATAGTCCTGCTGACCTGTGCTTTGGCTTCTCAGCTGAAGGACTGTGCAAAGCAGCAGCACTGAGGCAGAAAGTAGGGTGACCAGCTCGTCCCAGTTTGCCTTGGATTTTCCCAGTTTTTATAGGACAAGTCTTCTGTCCTGGGGAATGCCTGGCAAAGGTGGATGGTTGATCACCGTAGAGGCCACATGGCATTTGTTTGGGAATGATTATATTTAAAAGTAAAGTACATCATGGAATGTTTGCTCCTAGACTGACCCTCTGTGTCTTAAAGCTCAGACGTTTGGTTGGAGGGAGCCTAATAAGGGATAATGGTGCTTGGCCTCATTCCTCGTTAATGGCTTTAATTAGAGCTGGGGTTATCTGGCAGGGCAACTTCCATCCAGCCTGCTGGGCAAATCTCCTCCCCACTGGGCCCAGTCATCAGACAGATTTGTGTGGGGAGGAGGGGACATGGCTTTCCCTTGTTCTTCTCTGGGGACAGTCCATGCAGAATGTTCAAGGGACACTGCCAACCATCCATCTTCTGGGGCAGACTCTAGGATGAAGTTGGGTCTGTCCCAACCCTGACCTACTAGAGTAATGAGCAAGCTGGTGCAGCCCACCCTGGAGACTGCATCTGTGGCTCTCCTAGACCTTGACCTCTGCCTCAGGGAGGAGCTAGACTCCAGACTTGGAGAGGTCGGCTCACCTAACGCGTCCAGGCCAAGCGCTGAAGCTGGTAATCTCCAGCTTGCTGTCAGATGTTTGGGGGTAGCACACACAGCATGTCCTGATTTGTAAGAGCCTCGGATCAGCATCCTCAGGATCCTTACAGTCCTTCCAGCTTCCTCCTCTGAGCTCCAGGCACGAGGAAAGAGTGCTGACTAATATCAGTATTTGGGGAGCATTCAATATGATGTTTTTGGAGAAGGCAATGGCACCCCACTCCAGTATTCTTGCCTGGAAAATCCCATGGACAGAGGAGCCTGGCAGGCTGCAGTCCACAGGGTCGCTAAGAGTCGGACACGACCAAGCGACTTCACTTTCACTTTTCACTTTCATGCATTGGAGAAGGAAATGGCAACCCACTCCAGTATTCTTGCCTGGAGAATCCCATGGACAGAGGAGCCTGGTGAGCTACAGTCCATGGGGTGGCAAACAGTTGGGCACAACCAAAAGACTAATACTTTCACTTTCACTAAGTCAAGGCTCTCTTTACCTTGACCTCTGTTTCCACTGTCACATCTGCTCTGCCTTTGATGTGGACGTTGTGTGAGCTGTTATTGCTTGTCACAATGGGAAATGTGTCTGGGACAAAGGCTGAAGTGGCTGTCCCTTTCTTGGTAGGGAATGCAGTACTGCATCTCTGCCCTTGATGGTGACTGCCATCTGAGGGGCAAGGCAATAACCCAACATTACCAAGCTGACCCTGCAGCTTGCTGGCAACAGGATGGGTCAAGAACAGAAGGAACGTCTTCATGGAGTAGACATGAGTGTTCCTCCTCCTTGGGCTGTCCAGGACTTGAGGGAGAAGGCTGTGTCAATTTACATACTCACATTTACATATTTAAATTATATTAAATGCAATTTAATATGTACATATTTACAATTATATTAAATATAATTTTAAATATAATCTCCAGTAGCATATTGGGCACCTAATGACCTGGGGTGTTCCTCTTTTGGTATCCTATCATATTGCCTTTTCATACTGTTCATGGGGTTCTCAAGGCAAGAATACTGAAGTGGCTTGCCATTCCCTTCTCCAGTGGACCACGTTCTGTCAGACCTCTCCACAATGCCCTGCCCGTCTTGGGTTGCCCCACAGGCATGGCTTGGTTTCATTGAGTTAGACAAGGCTGTGGTCCTAGTGTGATTAGATTGGCTAGTTTTCTGTGAGTATGGTTTCAGTGTGTCTGCCCTCTGATGCCCTCTTGCAACACCTACCATCTTACTTGGGTTTCTCTTACCTTGGACGTGGGGGTATCTCTTCACAGCTGCTCCAGCAAAGCACAACCGCTGCTCCTTACCTTGGATGAGGGGTATCTCCTTACCACCACCGTTCCTGACCTTCAACATGGGATAGCTCCTCTAGGCCCTCCTGTGCCTGCGCAGCCACCGCTCCTCGGGTTGCTCCTCCCGGCAAAGTGGCTGTCTGGGGAGGCCTTACAAATAGCTGTGAAAAGAAGAGAGGCGAAAAGCAAAGGAGAAAAGGAAAGATATAAGCATCTGAATGCAGAGTCCCAAAGAATAGCAAGAAGAGATAAGAAAGCCTTCTTCAGCGATCAATGCAAAGAAATAGAGGAAAAGAACAGAATGGGAAAGACTAGATATCTCTTCAAGAAAATTAGAGATACCAAGGGAACATTTCATGCAAAGATGGGCTTGATAAAGGACAAAAATGGTCTGGACCTAACAGAGGCAGAAGATATTAAGAAGAGGTGGCAAGAATACACAGAAGAGCTGTACAAAAAGATCTTCACGACCCAGATAATCATGATGATGTGATCACTAATCTAGAGCCAGACATCTTGGAAAGTGAAGTCAAATGGGCCTTAGAAAGCATCACTATGAACAAAGCTAGTGGAGGTGATGGCATTCCAGTTGAGCTGTTTCAAATCCTGAAAGATGATGCTGTGAAAGTGCTGCACTCAATATGCCAGCAAGTTTGGAAAACTCAGCAGTGGCCACAGGACTGGAAAAGGTCAGTTTTTATTCCAATGCCAAAGAATGCTCAAACTACGGCACAATTGCACTCATCTCACATGCTAGTAAAGTAATGCTCAAAATTCTCCAAGCCAGACTTCAGCAATATGTGAACGGTGAATTCCCTGATGTTCAAGCTGGTTTTCGAAAAGGCAGAGGAACCAGAGATCAAATTGCCAACATCCACTGGATCATGGAAAAAGCAAGAGAGTTCCAGAAAAACATCTATTTCTGCTTTATTGATTATGCCAAAGCCTTTGACTGTGTGGATCACAATCAACTGTGGAAAATTCTGAAAGAGATGGGAATACCAGACCACCTGACCTGCCTCCTGAGAAATCTGTATGCAGGTCAAGAAGCAACAGTTAGAACTGGACATGGAACAACAGACTGGTTCCAAATAGGAAAAGGAGTACGTCAAGGCTGTATATTGTCACCCTGCTTATTTAACTTCTATGCAGAGTACATCATGAGAAACGCTGGACTGGAGGAAACACAAGCTGGAATCAAGATTGCTGGGAGAAATATCAATAACCTCAGATATGCAGATGACACCACCCTTATGGCAGAAAGTGAAGAGGAACTAAAAAGCCTCTTGATGAAAGTGAAAGAGGAGAGTGAAAAAGTTGGCTTAAAGCTCAACATTCAGAAAACGAAGATCATGGCATCTGGTCCCATCACTTCATGGGAAATAGATGGGGAAACAGAAACAGTGTCAGACTTTATTTTTGGGGGCTCCAAAATCACTGCAGATGGTGATTGCAGTCATGAATTAAAAGACGCTTACTCCTTGGAAGAAAAGTGATGACCAACCTAGATAGTATATTCAAAAGCAGAGACATTACTTTGTCGACTAAGGTCCGCCTAGTCAAGGCTATGGTTTTTCCTGTGGTCATGTATGGATGTGAGAGTTGGAAAGTGAAGAAGGCTGAGTGCCGAAGTATTGATGCTTTTGAACTATGGTGTTGGAGAAGACTCTTGAGAGTCCCTTGGACTGCAAGGAGATCCAACCAGTCCATTCTGAAGGAGATCAACCCTGGGATTTCTTTGGAAGGAATGATGCTAAAGCTGAAGCTCCGGTACTTTGGCCACCTCATGCGAAGAGTTGACTCACTGGAAAAGACTCTGATGCTGGGAGAGACTGGGGGCAGGAGGAGAAGGGGACGACCGAGGATGAGATGGCTGGATGGCATCACGGACTCAATGGACATGAGTCTGAGTGATCTTCGGGAGATGGTGATGGACAACTCCGGGAGATGGTGATGGACAACTCCGGGAGATGGTGATGGACAGGGAGGCCTGGCATGCTGTGATTCATGGGGTCGCAAAGAGCCGGACACGACTGAGCGACTGAACTGAACTGAAATATAATTATCTCAGAAAAATTTTCTCAGAGGCAAATCTACAGGAATAAAAAAAAAATGAGTATGAAATAATCCTTTCCTTGAAAGACAGCCTTGTGAGGCAAGTAAACAAATAACAGGAAATGAAAACCAAGGGGACTGGTGTAATAACAGGGTGAAGTGTTATTGTGCCTGTGTGATTCTATAAACAATGAATAATTTATTGTGTTTTTTTTTTTAAATTACATTTATTAAACACGTACTGTGTGCCAAGCCTGTGCTGATTCTGGGGCTGCTTTTGTAACGTAGGTGGGCGTAGACCTCTTATCTTCTCTCAAAGAGAGTACAGGTCAGTTCAGTCACTCAGTTGTGTCTGACACTTTGAGACCTGGTGAACTGCAGCACTCCAGGCTTCCCTGTCCATCACCAACTCCCAGAGCTTGCTCAAACTCATGTCCATCGAGTCGGTGATGCCATCCAACCATCTCATCCTCTGTCGTCCCCTTCTCCTCCTGCCTTCAATCTTTCCCAGCATCAGGGTCTTTTCCAATGAGTCAGTTCTTGGCATCAGGTGGCCAAATTATTGGAGTTTCAGCTTCAGCATCAGTCCTTCCAATGAGGATTCAGGACTGGTTTCCTTTAGGATTGACTTGTTTTGCAGTGGTTTGTTCTTTGCACAGAATGGCAGCCCATCAATGGAGAAGATGAGGAAAGGCTTTGCTTCTGAGATGATGACTAAGTGTACAAAGATGGCACAAGAATCAGTCTGCTTATTAGCAAAGAAATGCAGATTAAAATAAGAATGGAACACTATTTTACACCAATCAGATTGGTCAAGTATTAAAAGGCCTGACAACACCATGCATAGCTGAGGATGTAAGAACATGGAAATTCACACAGGCTGATGGTGGGAATAGATATTGAAAATATTAACTACACAGCCCAGCAATTCCTCATCTAGGTATATGACCTAGGACAACAGTTCTCAAAGTTTTCTCCCCAATACCCTTTCAGGGTTCTATGAGGTCAAAGCTATTCTCATAATAACATTAAAATACTATTTTACTCTTTCGCTCTCATTCAACAAATTCAATGCACAGATAGGAAGAATCCAGCCTCTTTTTATTAAGCCACACATTAGAGATATACAAAATAGAAAACAATTTTATCTTCTATTTTTTATTGTTTTTGAAAAGAAAAGAAAATGTTTATCTTATCTATATCATTTTTAAAAATTAAAGTAATTTTATTTTATAAAATTTAGTATTGTAGTGCTAGTTGCTCAGTCGTGCCCAACTCTTTGTGACCCCGTGGACTGTAGCCTGCCAGGCTCCTCTGCCAATGGAATTCTCCAGGCAAGAATACTGGAGTGGGTAAACCATTCCTTTCTCCAGGGAATCTTTCTAACCCAGGGATCAAACCCAGGTCTCCTGCATTGCAGGCAGATTGTTTACTGTCTGAGCCACCAAGAAAACATTTTCAATTTAGTTTCTGATATGGTAAAAAGTGGAAGGTATAATATACCTAAACAAAAATTCTTTGGATTCTCAATGATTTTTAAGAGTGAAAAGAGCCCACAAACTAAAAGATTTGAGAATTACTATAATAGAGAATTTTTCACATGGGTGTGAAAGAAGACATAGAAAAAGATGCTTATTTTAGCATTGTGGTGTTTTTTTTTTTTTTTTTATGACACTGTGCAGCTTGTGGGAACTCAGTTCCTCGACCAAGGATTGAACTCAGGCCCCTTGCAGTGCAAGCACCGAGTCTTAACCACTGGACTGCCAGGGCATTCCCAGGACTATTTCTGATAATTAGTAATAGGAAACAACCTGAATGACTGTGTGGGACTTACTTGCATAACTACCTTATGGTATATTTATAAAACAGCACACCATCAACAGTTAAACTGAATGAATCAGATGAATGTGAATCAACACTAAAAACTTCAAAATTGGTGTTGAATGAGTAAAAATGAAGTATTAAAGGAATATATTTAGCATTATCCCATTTATATATGATACAAAGAGATGCAAGTCCATTCTATTTATTGTTTTGGATACATACAGGTATAATTAAGTTATAAAATATAAATGGCTATCATATAATAATCCTGACAATGCCAAGAGCTGGTGAGGCTGTGGAGCAACTGGAATTCTTTTTTCTTTTAATATTTTATTTATTTATTTATTTTTGGCTGCTCTGGGTCTTTTTTGCTGCAAGTGGGCTTTCTTTAGTTGCAGAGAACAGGAGCTATTCTTTGTTGCAGTGCGGGGGCTTCTCTTGTGGACCACTGGCTCTAGGCATGCAGGCTTCAGCAGCTGCTGAAGGCTCTAGAGCTCAGGCTCAGTAGTTGTGACTTAGTTGCCCTGCAGCAAGTGACATATTTCCATATCAGGGATCAAACTCGTTTCCCTTACATTGGCAGGTGAATTCTTAATCACCTGACCATCAGGGAAGTCCGAAACTGGAGCTCTTACAACTGCTGGAGGGATGGTCAAATGGTCCAGCTTCTCTGAAAAACTGTTCAGCATTCTCTTATAAATGTAAACATGCACCTATCATATAATCTAGCCACTTCACTCCTCAGTGTTTATCCAAGAGATGTGAATGTACTGATGTTCACACAAACCTGTACACAAATGTTTATAGCATCATTTTTCATAATGGCTGCAAATTAGAAACAACCCCAAACTCCTTTCTTTAGTAGGTGAATCAATAAGCAAACTGTAATATTAATCTATCCACACAATGGAATATTACACAGCAACAAAAGGGGACAAATTATTAACACACTCAACAACTTAGATAAACCTCAAAAGCATAATGCTAAGTGAAGCAAATCGGTCTCAAAATGTCATGTACTACTTGATTCTGGTTATGTGATATTTTTGAAAAGACAGTATTATAGTCATGAAAAACAGATTCGTTGTTGTCAGGGGGTGAGGTGTCAGGACAGTGTAGCAATGCAAAGAGATAACAGGAGATAGTTTTTGGAAATGATGAAACTATTCTCTATTCTGATGAATATTTATGTGTGCTAAAATTAATAGAATTATCCACAAAAGAAGTGAATTTTAATACTATCTTTTACATTAAAATTTTATTTTTAAATGAGACTTCAGTTTTAGAATAGTTTTAAATTTACAGAAAAATTATAACCATAGTACAGAGTTTGCATGTAACCCACAACCAGTTTTTCCCACTGTTGACATCTTACATTAGTGTGGAAACTTGGTCACAATTAATGAACCAATTATTTATGTATTATCAACTAAAGTCCCTGCTTTATTCAGATTTCCTTACTTTTTTTTTTTTTTTAAACCTATGTCTTTTACTATTCCAGGATCCTATCCAGGATACAATATTGTATTTTATTATTATGTCTCTTTTAGTCCCTCTCTTCCACCTGTAACAGTTTCTCATTTTCTTTATTTGTGATGACCTTGATAAGTGGCTCAGAAGGTAAAGAATCTGCATGCAATGCGGGAGACCTGGGTTTGATCCCTGGGTTGGGAAGATTCCTTGGAAAAAGGAACGGCTATCCACTCTAGTATTCTAGCCTGGAGAATTCCATGGACAGAGGAGCCTGGTGGGCTACAGTCCATGGGATCACAAATAGTCGGTCGCAACGAAGTGACTAACAATTTCACTTTTCACTTTCACTGGCAAGATTGAAAGGTCAGCTATTTTGTAGAACGTCCCTCCGTTGGGGTTTAGTGTCTCTCTCATAATTAGGCTGGGATTTGGGGTTTGGGAGAGGGAGGCGGCCGAGGAAGTGCCTTTCCCGGCGCATCATATTGAGGGTAGATTTCCCTGTAGCTCAAACAGTAAAGAATCTGCCTGCCATGCAGAAAGCCAGGGTTCGATTCCTGGGTTGGGAAGTTCCTCTGGAGAAGGAAATGGCAATCCACTCCAGTATTCTTGCCTGCAGAATTCCTGGCAAGAAGGACTGTCGACGTCCTTCATCACTGTTGACTGACTTTGATCACCTGCCTGAGGTGTCTGTCAGGCTTCTCCACTGTGAAGTTACCCCTTTTTCTCCCCTTTGGTACCCGGGAGGAAGGAAGCGCACGTAGTGCATCCTTAAAGAGTGTTCCATCATGCTTTTGGCTGCACTATGTCTTCACACAGGCTTTCTTTAGATGTGGCTCAAGGCATGCTGGGTCTTACCGGAATTCCCTGCCTTGGAAGGTGGATTCTTAACCACTGAACCACCAGGGAAGTCCCCATTCTCCGCTGTCTTGAGGGATGAACATCTAGTTTGGAGTTCTTCTGTGCAGGACATTTATCTATCCTCCCCTTCCATTTATTAACTTAGTCATTTATTTATATTAGGATGGATAGCTGGAGATTTATACTGTGGTTATAAGTCAATAACATAATTTTTTTCTCATTGTTCCAGTTTGTGCCACTGGGAACTCTTTAAGTTGGTGCCCATGTCCCTTTAACACACCCCCATTGCTGCACGTGATGGTGTTTGGCACTTCTTTCCTTTCTGGCACTGTAGATGCTCTATGCTCATCTTATGTATTTCCTGCCCCTGCCCTAGCTTTAGCCAGTTCTCTAAGGTAGTCCCTTCTATTGGGTAATGGTTTTATTTTTATTTATTTATCTGAAAGTCTCTTTTTTATTTAAGTTTTTAAAAAATTTTTATTTATTTATTTACTTTTTGGCTGTGTTGGGTCTTCGTGGCTGTGTGCAGGCTTTTCTCTAGTTGCGGCAAACCACTCTTCCTTGTGATGTGCGAACTTCTCATTGTAGCTTCTCTCGTTGTGGCCCCAAAGCGTGGATTTCAGTGGTTGCGGTGCACAGGCTCAGTTGCTCTGCAGCATGGGGGAATCTTCCCAGACCAGGGATTGAACCCATGCTCCCTGCATTGGCAGACAGATTTCTATCCAGTGTGCTTCCAAGGAAGTCCTACTGGATAATGGTTTTAGAAAGCAAGACCTGGGCACTGGATGTGTTTACTATACTACTGGTGTGTTTTCATTTCTGGGCTCTCTCAGCTGACAGAATGAGGAAATGGATGCATTTATACTAATTCATATAGGTATGTGTGTGTGCTCAGTCACTTCAGTCGTGTCTGAATCTGGGTGACCCTAAGGACGGTAGCCCATCAGGCTTCTCTGTCCATGGGATTTTCCAGGCAAGAATGCTAGAGTGGGTTGCCATGCCCTCCTCCAGAGGCTTTTTCCCAGCCCAGGGATCAAACCCACATCTCTTGTGTCTCCTATATTTAAGGTAGATCCATTACCACTGAGCCACTGGGGCAGCTCTATATAGGTACACGTATCTGTGAATGTTTCTATTTGTGTCCATCTCTATTACACTAAACATGAGTTTATGCTAATGTCTCCAACTCTAGTTCAGAACTGCAAGGATCATTCTGGCCTTCCTCCCTCACTTGTCTGTAACCCTCTACCAGTGAGAAATCCAGCTCCCAACATCTACTATCCATTTACTTGTTTAATTTCCCATGTGTACACTGTGTAATGGTTTTAGACTTGTCCATATCCCATTGAGAAATTATTTTACCAACTAGAATACAGTGCTTATGTAAGTTTCCCTTTGCTTTTAGTCTTGTAGCCTCCCTTCATTTTCAAAGTCACTTTGTTGTTCAGTCACTCAGTTGTATCTGACTCTTTGTGACCCCATGGACTGCAGCATGCCAGGGTTTCCTGTCCTTCACTATGTCCTGGAGTTCGCTCAGACTCATGTCCAGTGAATCAATGATGCCATCCAACCATCTCATCCTCTGTCGCCCCCTTCTTCTGCCCTCAAAGTCACTTAGGTCAGCATTTTTCCCCTTTCTCCAGTCAATGAAGCTATTTAATATGTTTTATATATTCAAACACTTCATACATTCATTCTTCCATCATAGTCTGCATTCCATCTTGGAATATAAACATACATGCCACATCATTTTTAATCTGTTCAGCTCCTGATGGACACTTAGGTTGCTTCCATACCTTGGTGATCAAAAATAATGCTGCCATGAACACTGGAGTGTATATAACTTTTCAAATTAGTGCTTTTGTTCTTTCCAGATATATGCCCAGGAGTGGAATTTCTGGGTCATTTGGTTGTTCTACTTTTAGTATTTTGAGAAAACTCCATACTGCTTTTGTAGATATGTATTTTCAATTCATTTGTATGTATACCTAGGAGTGAAATTACTGGTCATAACTATGTTTAACTTTTTGAACAATTGCCAAAATGTTTTCCAAAGAGGTTGCACAATTTTGAATTCCCATTAGGAAGTAATAGCTGTTTCTCTGCATCCTAAAATAGAGATTGACATTTTCAGATTTATTGATTTTAGGCATTCTAATTGGTGTGTAATGGTATCTTATTGTTGATTTAATTTGAATTTCCTTAATGGCAAATGATATTCAAGGTATTTTTCTTTCTTTCTTTTTATTTTTGCTTGCTCCGGGTCTTCATTTACAGTGCAGCGGCTTCTCGTTGTGGTGGCTTCTCTTGTTATGAGCGCAGGTTCTAGGCACGTGAGCTTCAGCAGTTGTTAGCATGCAGGCTTAGTAGCTGCATGGCACGTGGAATCTTCCTGGACCAGGGATCGAACCTGTGTCCCCTGCACGGGCAGGCAGATTCTCATCGACTGTACGACCAGGGAAATCCTCAATATCTTTTTGTATGTTTGTTTTCCATCTGTATATCTTATGTAAAGAAATATTTGTTCAGATCTCTTGCTTGTTTTAAATTGGAGTGTTATTTTCTTATTGTTAAGTTTTAAGGGTTTTGTATATTTTTTATACAAGTTTTTTTATCAGGTAGTTGATTACAAACTACTAGAAGATAATTTTTAAAATAAGAATAAAGAGAATATTAAGAGTAAGGAGGAAAAAGGAAGCAGGGGCATGGTTTCTGGAGCTGGTAATCCTGACTTCTGCTTCTAGCTTTTCTTCTTGTTAGCAGTGTATCTTCCTGGGGACTCAGTTTCTCTGTCTGAAAAATAAAGATTAAAAAATATCTATCTTTGAGAGTGACTGTAGGGACTAATATGGTGAACTGTAAAAATTACTGGTGCTTGTGAAACATTCAATAAATGCTAATTTAAATCAGTTTACCTTACCCACAATTATGGGATCAGCAAGAGTGGGAATCAGTTCAGTTCAGTCACTTAGTCATGTCCGACTCTTTGCAGCCCCATGAATTGCAGCACGCCAGGCCTCCCTGTCCATCACCATGTCATGGAGTTCACTCAAACTCACATCCATCGAGTCAGTGATGCCATCCAGCCATCTCATCCTGGGTCGTCCCCTTTTCCTCCTGCCCCTAATCCCTCCCAGCATCAGAGTCTTTTCCAATGAGTCAACTCTTCACATGAGGTGGCCAAAGTACTGGAGTTTCAGCTTTAGCATCATTCCTTCCAAAGAAATCCCAGGGCTGATCTCCTTCAGAATGGACTGGTTGGATCTCCTTGCAGTCCGAGGGACTCTCAAGAGTCTTCTCTAACACCACAGTTCAAAAGCATCAATTCTTCGGCGCTCAGCCTTCTTCACAGTCCAACTCTCACATCCATACATGACCACTGGAAAAACCATAGCCTTGACTAGATGGAACTTTGTTGGCAAAGTAATGTCTCTGCTTTTGAATACGCTATCTAGGTTGGTCATAACTTTTCTTCCAAGGAGTAAGCGTCTTTTAATTTCATGGCTGCAGTCACCATCTGCCGTGATTTTGGAGCCCAGAAAAATAAAGTCTGACACTGTTTCCACTGTTTCTTCATCTATTTCCCATGTAGTGATGGGACCAGATGCCATGATCTTCATTTTCTGAATGTTGAGCTTTAAGCCAACTTTTTCACTCTCCTCTTTCACTTTCATCAAGAGGCTTTTTAGCTCCTCTTCACTTTCTGCCATAAGGTTGGTGTCATCTGCATATCTGAGGTTATTGATAATTCTCCCAGCAATCTTGATTCCAGTTTGTGCTTCCTCCAGCCCAGCATTTCTCATGATGTACTCTGCATAGAAGCGAAATAAGCAGGGTGACAATATACAACCTTGACATACTCCATTTCCTATTTGGAACCAGTCTGTTGTTCCATGTCCAGTTCTACCTGTTGCTTCCTGACCTGCATACAGATTTCTCAAGAGGCAGGTCAGGTGGTCTGGTATTCCCATCTCTTTCAGAATTTTCCACAGTTGATTGTGATACACACAGTCAAAGGCTTTGGCATAGTCAATCAAGCAGAAATAGATGTTTTTCTGGAACTCTCTTGCTTTTTCGGTGATCCAACATATGCTGGCAATTTAATCTTTGGTTCCTCTGCCTTTTCTAAAACCAGCTTGAACATCAGGGAGTTCACGGTTCACGTATTGCTGAAGCCTGGCTTGGAGAATTTTGAGCATTATCTTACTAGCGTGTGAGATGAGCGCAATGGTGCGGTAGTTTGAGCATTCTTTAGCTAGACATTTCTGCTTTCAAAACCTATGCTTTCCCCACATTCTCCCCACTAGAGGGCGGCACCAGAAGTCGGGCAGCCCTGGGTGCCAATTTTGCCTTTGCTGCCTGCTAGTTGTGTGACCCTGGAAAGGAGACTTTCTCTCTCTGAGGTTCAGTTTCCTCATCTGTAGAGTGAGGGTTAGATGAGCCAAAGTATTTTAGAAAGAATCTAGCGCTGTCTTTGGGACATAGTAGATAGTATATTTCACTTACATGTATTTTAAAAACATGCAACAGAGCCTACTGGGAAGACAATGAACAAAGAGTCAGGAGTCCTGGACTCTTGTACCTCATCTTGCTATGTGACCTTGGGCAAGTCTTGACCTCTCAGGACCTGAGCCTGCATCTACATTAAAGCATTAGAATCATGGAGGTGTGGGAAAGGATATTTTAAAATATCAATAAAAATTATGAAATATACATGGCTGCTGCTTAGTCACTCAGTCATGTCCGACTCTTTGTGACCCCATGGTCTGTAGCCTGCCAGGCTTCTCTGTCTACAGGATTGTCCAAGCAAGAATATTGTACTGAGTAGCCATTCCCTTCTCCAGGGGATCTTTCTGACCGAGGGGTTGAACCCAGGTCTCTTGCATTGGAGGCAAATTCTTTACCATCTGAGTCACCAGGAAAGCCCACATATATGGCATAAACACTAAAATCAAGGTAGCAGATGCTACTAGAGAAGAAAGGAAATGAAATTGAAGAAAGACTCATATAAGAGTTTCAGTTGTACTTCTAATGCTTTATTCCTTAAAGACAATTTGAAGTAAGTATGGCGAAATATTTAGCTTTGGTAACATGCGTGGTAGAACATGGTGGATATTATTCAATATTTATTCTTTTAAAAGAGAGAAGAGTTTGGTGAAAAGAAGATTGAGGATGGAGGTATTTGTTAAGGATGTTCCAGGCATAAGGAAGTGAGCAGCGACATAAAGGAGATAAATAGTATAGTGTTTCCTGAGATATTGTGGATACACTGAGTTCAAGAAGGGAGTGGCTGAGATAAGCAAGCAGTCTAGACAGAGTCAGGTCAAGCAGGGTCTTGACTGCCACGCTGGGTAGTATGACTTGATCTTGTTTGCGGTAGGCATGGGGGATGGTGGTCACCAAAGAGTTGTATGGTATGTGATTGCACATTTTAAAATCATTTATTTATTTGTTGTAATTCATACTTCATTGACCAATTCACTTTAAAATGTCATGCCAGTTATCATTCTGGGCACTACTAGTGTTGAAAAAGATAAGCACTGTCCTTTTTTTGATGGAGTAAGTCTTAAGAAAGCAGGCACTGAAGCTACTGATTAATCCATCACGATACATTACTCCAGTAGAGTGTAGCTGCTAGAGGTGAGCACACCAGTTAGGGCTTTGTACAAGAGTTGGACTGGGGGACTATTTAGAGAGCCTGGTCCTGGGCAGTGGTAGGCAAGAGGAAGAAGAATGGATGGAATTAAGGATGATTCAGTTCAGTTAAGTCGCTCAGTCGTGTCCGACTCTTTGCGACCCTGTGAATTGCAGCACACCAGGCCTCCCTGTCCATCACCAACTCCCAGAGTTCACTCAGATTCATGTCCATCAAGTCAGTGATGCCATCCAGCCATCTCATCCTCGGTCGTCCCCTTCTCCTCCTGCCCCCAGTCCCTCCCAGCATCAGAGTCTTTTCCAGTGAGTCAACTCTTCACATGAGGTGGGCAAAGTACTGGAGTTTCAGCTTTAGCATCATTCCTTCCAAAGAAATCCCAGGGTTGATCTCCTTCAGAATGGACTGGTTGGATCTCCTTGCAGTCCAAGGGACTCTCAAGAGTCTTCTCCAACACAATTCAAAAGCATCAATTCTTCGGTGCTCAGCCTTCTTCACAGTCCAACTCTCACATCCATACATGACTACTGGAAAACCATAGCCTTGACTAGACGGACCTTAGTCGGCAAAGTAATGTCTCTGCTTTTGAATATACTATCTAGGTTGGTCATATCTTTTCTTAAGGATGATTAAGTGGAAGTGAAGTAAAGTCGCTCAGTCTTGTCTGACTGTTTGCGACCCCATGGACTGTAGCCTACCAGGCTCCATCCATGAGATTTTCCAGGCAAGAATACTGGAATGGGTTGCCATTTAGGAGGTAATAATTGTTGGTTGGATGAGTCGAGGAGAAGAGAGATCAAATTATCACTGATGTCTTTAGCCAGAGTGCCGGGGGAGCCAGTGGTGCCACCCTTTGTGGAGAATAATATTATCTTCTGTGTCCTTTCTGTCTCTTGCATCTATGGCCCTCAAAATTGTTTAGCATTTAGTAGTCCTTCTGTTTCTGCAGAACACAGGAAATATTAATATTTGTACCTTGAGAGTGAGATGTATAATACTGTGATAAATCAAGCACCATTTTATATTAACTTCTAGCATAAGCAAATTACAACAGACACTTTGAATTAAAATAAAAATCCCAGGAGAAAAAGTTAAAATTAAAAATTTACTCATTTATTTTTTCTCCCCTGAAGATTAGAAAATGACCATCTTTATTGTGCTTGAGCATCAGAAAACCTTGGTCCACTTTGAGATGCCTAGATTCTGTGAGCATAGTTGGAAGACCCCAACTTTTCATGGTGAATCAGAGCCCTTCCTGGTGGTGTTTCCAGAAAGTTGCATAAATATTCCAATTTTCTCTTTAATAGTAGAAATGATGGGAGGGGCAAGGAATAGTACTACCAATAGGGGGTTTTGGTGCTAATGCTGGCAGAGGGACCATTAGTCTAACCCTGAAGCTTCTCGTGATGTCAGTATTGGGGGAGATTTCAGAGTCGAGAGTTGAGTGGTAGTCAAGAGTTAGTGATGTGGAGATGGATGCTCAAATGGGCCTTCAAAATGAAGTTAAGAATGACAAACAACCTAATTTTTTAAATGGCCAGAAGATTTGAACATATGTTTCTCTAAAGAAGATAATCAAATATACTCACATGAAAAGATGCTCAAGTTATTAGTCATTGTGTGCATGTGTGCTAAGTTGCTTCAGTCACAGCTGACTCTTTGTGACCCCATGGACTGTAGTCCAGCAGGCTCCTCTGTCCATGGGATCTTCCAGGCAAGAATACAAGAGTGGGTTGCCATGCCCTCCTCCAGGGGATCTTCCTGACCTGGGTATTGAACCTTAGTCTCCTGGGGCTCCTGCATTGCAGGCAGATTCTTTACCACTCAGCCCGGCTTATTAGTCATTAGGGAAATGTAAATTACAATAAGATAACACTTCCTACCTGCTAAGATGATGATAATCAACCAGCTAAACAACAGTAAATGTTGACAAGGATGGGGAGAAATGGAATTCTCATACATTGTAGGTAGGATTGTGAAATGGTACAATCACTCTGGAAAACATTTGGCAGTTTCTGAAAATCTCAAACCTTACAACCCAGAAATTTCACTCCTAGAAAACTGAAAATACATGTCCATAGAAATATTGTACACAAATGTTCATAGCAGGGTTATATTTTTAAAAAGAAGAAGCATTCAAAATGTTCATCAGTTCATGAATGGATAAACAAATGTGATACATGCACACAAAGGAATATTATTTGGTTATAAAAAAAGAATGAAATGTTGATACATAATGCAACATAGATGAACTTTAAAATATCATGCTGAATTTAAAAGAGAGAAGTTTACAGAGATACAAGCTTACCTCAGGAAACAAGAAAAACAAAGATCAGAGCAGAAATAAATGAAATAGGGACTAAGAAAAAAACCAGAAACGATCAATGAAACAAAGAGCTGGTTGTCTGAAAAGATAAACAAAACTGACAAACCTTTAGCCAAACTCATCATGAGAAAAGAGAGAGGGCCCAAGACAATAAATCAGAGATGAAAAAGGAGAAGTTATAAACAACACCACAGAAATACAAAGGATCATAAGAGATTCCTACAAATAGTAAATGCCAATTTAAAGAAACAGTCTTGAAAAAGAGGACAAATCCCTAGAAATGTACAATCTCCCCAGCCTGAACTAGGATGAAATAGAAAATATGAACAGACCAATGGCCAGTAATGAAACTGAATCAATAATTTTAAAATTCCCAACAAACAAAAGTTCAGGACCAGATGGCTTCACAATAAATTCTACCAAACATTTAAAGAAGAGTTAACATATATACCCTTCTCAAACTATTTCAAAAAACTGCAGAAGAAGAAATGCTTTTGAACTCACCCTGAGCCCAGAGTTGCGTGTGTTAGTTGCTCAGTTGTGTCCGACTCTTTGCAACCCCATAGACCGTAGCCCACCAGGCCCCTCCGTCCATGGGATTCTCCAGGCAAGAACACTGGAGTGGGCTGCCATTTCCTTCTCCAAAAGGAACTATATAAAGAAAGAAAGTGAAGTCGCTCAGTCGTGTCTGACTCTTAGCAACCCCGTGGACTGTATGTAGCCTACCAGGCTCCTCCATCCATGGAATTTCCCAAGCCAGAGTTAACCTGATACAAAAAAACAAAGATATCACAAGAAAGGAAAATTATAGGCCAATTCTGATGAACACCAGTGGACAAACCTTCAACAAAATATTCACAAATCAAATCTGACAATACATTAAAAGGATCATATACCATGATCAAATGGGGCTTATCCAAGACATGCAAGGATGGTTCAAGATTTGAAAGTCAATCAATGTGATATACCACATTAACAAACTGAAGATAAAAAACATTTGGTCAGCTCAAAAGATGCATAAAAACTTTGATAAAATTCAATATCCAGCTGTGATTAAAAAAAAGAAACCTGCTCAGAATGTGGGTATAGAGGGAACACACTTTAACATAGTAAAGGCCATATATAATAAGCTCCACAGCTAACATCATACTCAACAGTGAAAAGCTGAAAGCATTTCCTCTAAAACTAGGAACAAAGCAAGGATGCCCACTCTCACCACTTTTATTCAACATAGTATTGGAAATTCTAACCACAGCAATCCTACAGGAAAAATAAATAAATGGAAGCATTCTGGTCACTGTTAAGATCAGACTTGGGGTAAGACGGCTTGAGGGTGTGGAGGGGAGGAAGAGTTTGAATCATTGAAACCAGTCAGAAGGCCATCACAGCAACGCAGGTAACACATGGTGGAGGCAGGGGTGCACCACTGTAGAGAGAGTGGTGGTGGTTAGAAGCTCTTAGATCTTGGATATTTTTGATTGCTTATTTCATTTTTTTCTTGTGCATATATTGACTTATTATCACTTTTTAAAATTTAGATAATATATGCATCTTGCTTTTTTATCACTTATCAATGAATTGTGGAAACTCCACCAAATCTCCTAGTAAAAGATTGATTATTTTAGTGGCAGTGTGATACCTCTTGATGAAAATACTGAAACGTATTCAACTGCTAATGGTTGAATGTAAATTAACTATGAATGTTAAATGTCATCTATATTTATAGGCATTCACTTCATTTCCACTATTTTTGCCTCTGAAAAACGCTAGATTATAATTATTACAACTGTTTTTACTTATATGGGATAGATTTCAAAAGAATTGTACCACTGGGCTCAATGGTACATGCAATTACAATATTAACAATATTATATTATGAGAAATTTCAGACATACACAAAATAGAGATAATAATATAACATAATGAACCTCCATGTACCCACCATGCCGCCTCAGCAATTACCAGAACATGAACAATCTTGTTTCATTTAAATACCCTCCCCCTTCTCCTTCTTTCCACCCCCAGTACACACTGGATTATTTTGAAGCCGTCTGGATATATTTTTAAGGTAGAGACAAGATTTCCTAACATACAGGATGAGGCATGTAAGAGAAAATGAGGAGTCAAAGACTGTTCCAAGATTGTTGGACTGGGCAGCTGAAAGGCTAGTGTGGGCATCAGCTAAGATGGGGAGGACTAGAGGTGAGGGAGGTTTGGGGTGGAAACCTTGGTTTTGGACAGGTTGAGTCTGTGACTGATTAGGCAGTTAAGTGCAGATGTCTAGGAGCCAGTGAAATAAATGGACCTGGAGTTTGAGAGAAAGTAAGTGCCTGGAGGCATAAATTTGGGGACCACTGACATATCCCATCCACAGGCTTGGATGATGTCATCAGGAAATGAGCATAGGTAGAATAAAGAAGACCAAGCTTCACGGCCTCTGTGGACAGTAGAACGTGTGTGTGCTCAGTCGTGTCAACTCATCATGACCCTATGGAGTGTACATTTTAGGCTCCTTTGTCCATGGAATTTTTCAGGCAAGAATACTGGAGTTGTTGTCCTGTCCTTTTCCAGGGATCTTCCCAACCCAAGGAATGAACCTGAATCTCTTACATCTCCTGCACTGGTAGGCAGATTCTTTTACCACTGTGCCACTCAAAGAAGGTCCAAACCCCAGAGCCTGTGAATATGTTACTTTACATGCAAAAGGGATTTTGCAGATGTGATTAAAGTTAAGAACCTTTACATGGAAAGATTGTCCTAAGTGAATGAAAGGAAAAGCATTAGTCATTCTGATTCATTGCAACCCCATGGACTGTAGCCTGCCAGGCTCCTCTGTCCATGGAATTCTCCAGGCAAGGATACTGGAATGGGTTGCCATTCCCTTCTCTAGGGGATCTTCCTGACCCGGGGATTGAACCCGTGTCTCCTGCATTTCAGGCAGATTCTGTACCATCTGAGCCACCAAGGAAGCGTCAGATTGTCCTAAATTATTCAGATGAATCCAATGTAATCACATTGTATGGTCAGGCCACTCAAGATGGCTGTTCTCTTGCTTTCCATACATCCCCTGCTGCTTCACTTACACCCTGCTCACATGACTGACCTTACTACATACTTGCCCTGGCCCAGTTAGTGATTGTCTGAACTTTTAGATCAGAATATCTCCACCATGACAGCTTATCAAAGGGGTGGTAAGGGGCATCCCCCTCTGCTGGTTTCCTGAGTAACCGATGAGCCAGCTTGATGTCAGTTCACCCTATAACTGGCAGAGGAAGTGCAACCTACTCCAGCATTCTTGCCTGAGAAATCCCAGTGGACAGAGGAGCCTGGCGGGCTACAGTCCATGGGGTCACAAAGAGTCAGACGACTCAACGTCTGAGCAGCAGCTTCTACATGAAGGAGTGGAGGAAGCAGCTGAGAGCGCTGACTGAGAAGCAGCCAGGTGGATCAGAGGAAACCAGCGAAGACGGTGTCCCAGAAACCAAGGAGGTAGCGGGAGCCTGGGCCATGTGATGCTGATCAGTCTAATAGAAGAAAACAGAGATGTCGCCATTGGACTTAGGAGTGTGGTGGGTAATTCTCTGAAGAGTTTTCTGCAAAGGGGAACAAAGACATGGGGTGAAATTTAAGAGATGCTTGTTGTCACTTTTTTTCTCAATGGAGCAGTGGGACTTCCCTGGTGGTCCAGCGGTTAAGAATCCACTTCCCAATGCAGGGAGCACAGGTTTGATTCCTGGTGGGGCACCTAAGCCCCTGTGACTAGAGCAATCACATGAGGTCACCATGCCACAACTACAGAGCCCGTGCTCTCTAGAACCCATGTAAGGCGACTACTGAGCCTGAATGCTCTAGAGCCTGTGCCTCACAAGAGAAGCCCGAGCACCACAATGAAGAACCAGCACAGCCAAGAAATAAAAATAAATAAGATGGGAGAAGAAGCAGTATGTTTGCAAGCTGGTAGGAGTGAGAGAGAAAGTGAGAAATGAAGAGAGAGGGGAGACTAGATGGAGGGCTATTTCTGAAAAGAGAACAAGCTGAATCAGCTTTTCTGGAAAGAGAACTTCAACAGGCAGAAAAGCAGAGCCTTGGGTGTTATTGGAGGAAGCTGTGTGGCAATTTTGCCAGGAGTCTATGATCTTCCCTTCTGTTTGTATCATCAAACAGAAGAGGCCGGGGCTGAGGAGGTCTGAAGAGAGAGAAGACGTAGAATAATTCCCTAGGAGAATGGCAAACGGCATGAGGATGGCAAATGGTATTGTTAAATTAGGAAAACTCAGCAGTGGCCACAGGACTGGAAAAGGTCAGTGTTCATTCCAATCCCACAGAAAAGCAGTGCCAAAGAATGCTCAAACTACCGCATAGTTACATTCATCTCACACGCTAGCAACGTAATGCTTAAAATTCTCCAAGCCAGGCTTCAGCAATATGTGAACTGTGAACTTCCAGATGTTCAAGTTGGTTTTGGAAAAGTAAAAGGAACCAGAGATCAAATTGCCAACATCTGCTGGATCACCGAAAAAGCAAGAGAGTTCCAGAAAAACATCTATTTCTGCTTTATTGATTATGCCAAAGCCTTTGACTGTGTGGATCACAATCAACTGTGGAAAATTCTGAAAGAGATGGGAACACCAGACCACCTGACCTGCCTCTTGAGAAATCTGTATGCAGGTCAGGAAGCAACAGGTAGAACTGGACATGGAACAACAGACTGGTTCCAAATAGGAAAAGGAGTATGTCAAGGTTGTATATTGTCACCCTGCTTATTTAACTTCTATGCAGAGTACATCATGAGAAATGCTGGGCTGGAGGAAGCACAAACTGGAATCAAGATTGCCGGGAGAAATATCAATAACCTCAGATATGCAGGTGACACCACCCTTATGGCAGAAAGTGAAGAACTAAAGAGCCTCTTGATGAAAGTGAAAGAGGAGAGTGAAAAAAGTTGGCTTAAAGCTCAACATTCAGAAAACTAAGACTGTAGCATCCGGTCCCATCACTTCACGGCAAATAGATGGGAAAACAGTGGAAACAGTGACAGACTTTATTTTTCTGGGCTCCAAAATCACTGCAGATGGTGACTGCAGCCATGAAATTAAAAGACGCTTGCTCCTTGGAAGGAAAGTTATGACCAACCTAGATAGTATATTCAAAAGCAGAGACATTACTTAGCCAACAAAGCCCATCTAGTCAAGGCTATGGTTTTTCCTGTGGTCATGTATGGATGTGAGAGTTGCACTGTGAAGAAAGCTGAGTGCCAAAGAATTGATGCTTTTGAACTGTGGTGTTGGAGAAGATTCTTGAGAGCTCCTTGGACTGCAAGGAGATCCAACCAGTCCATCCTAAAGGAGATCAGTCCTGGGTGTTCATTGGAAGGACTGATGTTGAAGCTGACACTCCAATACTTTGACCACCTGACGCAAAGAGCTGACTCATTTGAAAAGACCCTGATGCTGGGAAAGATTGAGGGCAGGAGGAGAAGGGGATGACAGAGGATGAGATGGTTGGATGGCATCATTGACTCGATGGACATGGGTTTGGGTGGACTCCGGGAGTTGGTGATGGACAGGGAGGCTTGGCGTGCTGTGGTTCATGGGGTTGCAAAGAGTCGGACACTACTGAGCAACTGAACTGAACTGAAATCATGTCTGCTGCTTTTGTAACCCCATGGACGGTAGCCTGCTAGGCTCCTTTGTCCACGTGACTTCCTAGGCAAGAATACTGCAGTGGGTTGCCATTTCCTTCTTCAGGGGATCTTCCCGACTCAGGGTCTGAACCCACATTTCCTGCCTTGGCAGGTGGATTCTTTACCACTGAGACACCTGGGAATCCATGGATGAGAGAAGCACAGTATAACTGCCAGGCAGCATTCAAGACCCACTTAAGGTTCACTTACTTCCAAAGGGAAATAAATAAAATGGAAAGTATCACTAAAAATAGATCTGCAAAGGGAGTTTCCCTGATGCTAGATCTCTAATTCCCCATTCACATTCCTCTGACAGAGGCTGTGAGCATTCCTCTTGAATTCTCTTCTTAGCAACTTTTTGGCCTCTCATGGGGCCTCTCGGCTCTGCATTGTTAGCTGCCTCCCTGGAGCTAGTCTGCTGAATATCCTGTTCAAGGCCAGATGAAACAATTTTTCTGTTTCCAGCTGTACCACACCCTTTGGCGACCTCCCACTGAGTTCTGATTTCTGGTCTAGACAAGACCCTTCTTTTTGTGTGTGTGCTCATTTGCATAGTAGAGATTATTGACATCAGCCAGATCCCAGTGAGTGCACAAACCCGTCTCAGCTCAGGTTCTCAGCCTCAGCCCAGTCCAGGCTCCTCTCCCAGGTGGCATCTTCCTTTTCTTTGGAAAATATCATGTGAAGTCTCACACCTGAGTAACAAGGATACACCCCTTGTAGAAATGATACAGTGATCACCATGGGTAGCTCTTTCCTAGATCTTGGGGGGCGGGGGGTGGGGTGGGAAGTAAGCATAACCAAGGAGGGGAAGGGGGAAGAAGTGCTTATTAAAAAGGTAAAGTCAGGGACTTCCCTGGTGGTCCATTGGTTAAGAGTCTGTGCTTCCAGTGCAGGGAGTGTAGGTTTGGTCCCTAGTCGAGGAATCAATATCCCACACTCTGCGGCACTGCCAAAAAAAAAAAAAAAAAAAAATAGAGGTTAGGTCAAAGGCAATCTGTTCTGATCTGATCCAATTTGGTCACATTTTGGCTATGTAGGACTGAAGTGTGTTTGTGCCTGCTCAGGCATGTCCGACTTTTTGCCACGCCATGGACTACAGCCCACCAGGCTCCTCTGTCCATAGAATTTTCCGGGCTAAAATACTGGAGTGGGTTGCCATTTCCTTCTCTAGAGGATCTTCCCAACCCAGGGATAGAATCTGAATCTCTTGCTTTTCCTACATTGGCAGGTAGATTCTTTATCACCACCTTGGAAGCCCTAGGACTGGGGAGGTAAGGTTACTAAGAAGGGAAAAACCTAGAAAAGTCACTGTAAAATTGCGGAAGATATTTTTAGTTGCATAGGTGAAGTCTTCATTTTCCGTGGAAGCTTCCAGAATTGCCTGCTTTGGGCTCTGCTCCATGTAGAGTCAACTGTTTGCTATTTCATCTGGATGAAAGATCCTTTGCTACCTTCATAATCCCATTCACCCATTCCCTCTGCCAAAGAGCCCTCTGGCCATAATCGCCAACTTCAAAACTTTTTTTCAGACTTCAAATTCCACTTCAAATTTTACCTCCTTTATCATCTTTGGTTTTTTCAGCCAGAAGTTTTCTTAAGCCTCTTCATAAGTTCTTAAAGCAATATACTTTTTATTTTATTTATTATCACCCTGATGAAAGTGAAGTGAAAGTGTTAGTGGCTCAGTCGTGTCTGACTCTCTGTGACTCCTTGGACTATAGCCCGGCAGGCTCCTCTGTCCATGGGATTCTCCAGGCAAGAATACTGGAGTGGGTTGCCATTCCCTTCTCTAGGGAATCTTCCTGACCTAGGGATTGAACCCGGGTCTCCTGCACTGCAGTCAGACTCTTTACTGTCTGAGCCATCAGGCACAAAGTAAATGCTATCAATCTACTAAGAAGCCTTTTTTAGACTCCCTCCCCACCCCCAGTAACCTTGCTCTTGCAAAGGAACCATAAGACTTCAAAGTCAGGGTGTCCAGAAGAAGGCTAAGACTCCAGGATTTTAAAACCATGGTAATAAGGATGCAATATAAGTCACATGGCTGAAGAATTGGCATACTGGATTCTGTCCGTAGTGTTCCAGTTTCTTTGACTCCTTCTTTGACCAGAAGACCATTCACTGACAGAGAGCAGGGACCTGGTTCAGATGTTAGATGGAAGGCACAGGAGAACTAGGAGGAACTCATAAAATACAGAAGGGTTAAGTTTAAGAAAATCATTACAAAATCTTACATTTCAAATCATATAAGCAAGAGATGGATCACAGGACTTCATTGGTGATCCAGTGGTTGAGATTCCACCTGCCAATGCAGGGGCACAGGTTTGGTCTCTGGTCCAGGAAGATTCCACACGGCACAGGGCAAATAAGCCCATGCACCACAGCTACGGTTGTGTCTACAACTACAGAGTCTGCCATCGAGAGCCCGAGAGCCACCATTACTGAGCCCACACGCCACAACTACTGAAGCCCTGTGCCCTAGAGCACACGCTCTGCAACAAGAGAAGTCGCTGCAATGGGAAGCTGGCACACTTCAAAGTGCAGACACTCACTAACACTAGAGAAAGACTGTGCACAGCAGGGAAGACCCAGTGCAGCCAAAAATAAATAAATAAATAAATCTTTTAAACAAGAGATGGATTACAAAGTAATATTCACACCACAGAAGCACCTAAAGCAGGGGTCCCCAGTTCCCAGGCCATGGTCAGGCACAGGTCCTGTTAGGAACTGGGTCACATAGCAGGAGGTAAGCAGTGGGCCAACTTCATCTGTACTTACAGCTACTCCCCATCACTCACATTACCTGAGCTCTGCCTCCTATCAGATCAGTGGTAGCATAATAAGTGTAATGCACTTGAATCATCTTGAAACCATCCCCCACTCCCACCTATTGTCCATGGAAAAAGTGTCTTCCATGAAACCTGTCCTAGGTACCATAAAGGTTGGGGGTCACTGCCTTAGAGTATGCCTTTGGATAATAGTATAGTGAAGCGCAATGAAAACAGAATCGACTTAAAAAAATGTACACAAATTCTGAGAAACACTCATCATACTAAACGTACTACACTAGACAGCTCAGTCGCTCAGTCGTGTCCGACTCTTTGCGACCCCATGGACCGCAGCTCACCGGGCTTCCCTGTCCATCACCAGCTCCGGGAATTTACTCAAGCTCACGTCCATTGAGTTGGTGATGTCATCCAACCATCTCATCCTCTGTCATCCCCTTCTCCTCCCACCTTCAATCCTTCCCAGCATCAGGATCTTTTCTAATGAGTCACTTCTTCCCTTCAGGTGGCCAAAGTACTGGAGCTTCAGCTTCAGCATCAGTCGTTCCAATGAATATTCAGAGTTGATTTCTTTTAGGATTGACTGGTTTGATCTCCCTACAGTTCAAGAGACTCTTAAGAGTCTTCTCCAACACCACCACTCAAAAGCATCAATTCTTTGGCTCTTGGTATGGATCTAACAGAAGCAGAAGATATTAAGAAGAGGTGGCAAGAATACACAGAAGAACTGTACAAAAAAGATCTTCACTACCAAGATAATCACGATGTTGTGATCACTCACCTAGAGCCAGACATCCTGGAATGTGAAGTCAAGTGGGCCTTAGAAAGCATCACTTGAACAAAGCTAGTGGAGGTGATGGAATTCCAGTTGAGCTATTTCAAATCCTGAAAGATGATGCTGTGAAAGTGCTGCACTCAATATGTCAGCAAACTTGGAAAACTCAGTAGTGTCCACAGGACTGGAAAAGGTAAGTTTTCATTCCAATCCCAAAGAAAGGCAATGCCAAAGAATGCTCAAACTACTGCACAGTTGCGCTCATCTCACACGCTAGTAAAGTAATGCTTAAAATTCTCCAAGCCAGGCTTCAACAATACATGAACTATGAACTTCCAGATGTTCAAGTTGGATTTAGAAAAGGCAAAGGAACCAGAGATCAAATTGCCAACATCTCCTGGATCACCGAAAAAGCAAGAGAGTTCCAGAAAAACATCTATTTCTGCTTTATTGACTATGCCAAAGCCTTTGACTGTGTGGATCACAATCAACTGTGGAAAATTCTGAAAGAGATGGGAATACCAGACCACCTGACCTGCCTCTTCAGAAACCTATATGCAGGCCAGGAAGCAACAGTTAGAACTGGACGTGGAACAACAGACTGGTTCCAAATAGGAAAAGGAGTACGTCAAGGCTGTACATTGTCACCCTGCTTATTTAACTTATACGCAGAGTACATCATGAGAAATGCTGGGCTGGATGACGCATAAGCTGGAATCAAGATTGCTGGGAGAAATATTAATAACCTCAGATGTGCAGATGACACCACCCTTATGGCAGAAAGTGAAGAGGAACTAAAGAGCCTCTTGATGAAAGTGAAAGAGGAGAGTGAAAAAGTTGGCTTAAAGCTCAACATTCAGAAAACTAAGATCATGGCATCCGGACCCATCACTTCATGGGAAATAGATGAAGAAACAGTGGAAACAGGGTCAGACTTTGTTTTTTGGGGGTCCAAAATCACTGCAGATGGGGATTGCAGCCATGAGATTAAAAGACGCTTTCTCCTTGGAAGGAAAGTTATGACCAACCTAGATAGCATATTAAAAAAGCAGAGATAATACTTTGCCAACAAAGGTCCGTCTAGTCAAGGCTATGGTTTTTCCAGTGGTCATGTATGGATGTGAGAGTTGCACTGTGAAGAAAGCTGAGCGCCGAAGAATTGATGCTTTTGAACTGTGGTGTTGGAGAAGACTCTTGAGAGTCCCCTGAACTGCAAGGAGATCCAAACAGTCCATCCTAAAGGAGATCAGTCCTGCGTGTTCATTGGAGGGACTGATACTGAGGCTGAAACTCCAATACTTTGGCCACCTCATGTGAAGAGCTGACTCATTGGAAAAGACTCTGATGCTGGGAGGGATTGGGGGCAGGAGGAGAAGGGGATGACAGAGGATGAGATGGCTGGATGGCATCACCAACTCTATGCACTTGAGTTTGGGTGAACCCCTGGAGTTGGTGATGGACAGGGAGGCCTGGCATGCTGCGATTCATGGGGTAGTAAAGAGTCAGACATGACTGAATGACTGAACTGAACTGAACTGAACGCTTTCCTCCAATTCTCACATCTATACATGACTACTGGAAAAACCATAGCTTTGACTAGACGGGCCTTTCTCAGCAAAGTAATGTCTCTGTTTTTTTAATATGCTGTCTAGGTTTGTCACAGCCTTTCTATTAAGGAGTAAGCAGCTTTTTATTTGGAGGTGACAGTCACCTTCTGTAGTGATTTGGGAGTCCAAAAGAATAAAATCTGTCACTGTTTCCACTGTTTCCCCATCTATTTGCCATGAAGTGATGGGACCAGATGCTATCATCTTAGTTTTTTGAATGTTGAGTTTTAAGTCAGCTTTTTCATTCTCCTCTTTCACTCTCATCAAAAGGCTCTTTAGTTTCTCTTTGCTTTCTGCAATAAGGGTGGTGTCATCTGCTTATCTGAGATTATTGATATCTCTCCTGGCAATCTTGATGCCAGCTTGTGCTTCATCCAGCCCAGCATTTCTCATGATGTACTCTGCATGTAAATTAAGTAAGCAAGGTGACAAAAGACAGCCTTGATGTTCTCCTTTCCCAATTTGGAACCAGTCGGTTGTTCCATGTCCAGTTTTAACTGTTGCTTCTTGACCTGCATATAGGCTTCTCAGGAGGCAGGTAAGGTGGTCTGGTATTCTCATTTCTTGAAGATTTTTGCACAGTTTGTTGTGATCCAAATAGTCAAAGGCTTTAGCGTAATCAATGAAACAGAAGTAGAATTATTTTTTCTGTAATTCTCTTGCTTTATCTGAGATCCAGTGGATGTTGGCAACTTGATCTCTGGTTCTTCTGCCATTTCTAAACCTAGCTTGACCATCTGGACGTTCTCAGTTCACATACTGTTGAAGCCTAGCTTGGAGAATTTTAAGCAGTACTTTGCTGTTGTGTGAGATGAGTGCAATTGTGCGGTAGTTTGAACATTCTTTGGCATTGCCTTTCTTTGGGATCAGAATGAAAACCACCCTTTTCCAGTCCTGTGGCCACTGCCAAGTTTCCCAAATTTGCCAGCATATTGAGTGAAGCACCTTAACAACATCATCTTTTAGGATTTGTAAAAGCTCAGCTGGAATTTCATCACCTCCACAAGATTTTTTCCTGGTAACACGTCCTAAGGCCCACTTGACTTCACACTTCAGGATGTCTGGCTCTAGGTGAGTGATCACACCATCGTGGTTATCTGGGTCATTAAGACATTTTTGTGTAGTTCTTCCGTGTATTCTTGCCACCTCTTCTTAATATCTTCTGCTTCTGTTAGGTCCAGACCATTTCTGTCCTTTATTGTGCCCATCTTTGCATGAAATGTTCCCTCAGTATCTCTGATTTTCTTGAAGAGATCTCTAGTCTTTCGCCTTTTATTGTTTTCCTCTATTTCTCTGCATTGATCACTTAGGAAGGCTTTCTTCTCTCTCCTTGCTATTCTTTGGAACTCTGCATTCAGATGGATTTATCTTTCCTTTCCTCCTTGGGGTTTCACTTCGCTTCTTTTCTCAGCTATTTGTAAGGCCTTCTCAGACAATCATTTTGCCTTTTTGTATTTCTTCTTCTTGGGGATGGTTTTAATCACGGCCTCCTGAACAATGTTACAAACCTCCATCCACAGTTCTTCAGACACTCTTATCAGATCTAATTCCTTTAGGTTATACCTGAATGATATAGTGGTTTTCCCTACTTCAATTTAAGTCTGAATTTGGCAATAAGGGTTTCATGATCTGAGCCACAGTCAGCTCCCAGTCTTTGTTTTGCTGATCGAATAGAGTTTCTTCATCTTCAGCTGCAAAGAATATAATCATCTGATTTTGGTATTGACCATCTGGTGATGTCTATGAGTAGAATCATCTCTTGTGTTGTTGGAAGAGGGTGTTTGCTATGACCAGAGAGTTCTCTTGGTAAACTCTGTTAGCCTTTGCCCTGCTTCATTTTGTACTCCAAAGCCAAACTTGCCTATTACTCCAGGTATCTCTTGACTTCCTACTTTTGCATTCTAGTCCACTATCATGAAAAGGACATCTTTTTCATGTTAGTTCTAGAAGGTCTTGTAGGTCATCATAGAACCATTCAACTTTAGCTTCTTTGGCATTGCGGTTGGGGCATAGACTTGGATTCCTGTGATATTGAATGGTTTGCCTTGGAAATGAACAGAGATCATTCTGTCCGTTTTGCAAGTACTACCTTTCAAACTCCTTTGTTGACTATGGCTACTCCACTTCTTCTAATTCTTCTCCTATTCTTGCCCATAGTTCAGTTTAGTCGCTCAGTCATGTCCGACTATTTTTGACCCCATGGACTGCAGCACGGTAAGCCTCCTTGTCCATCACCAAATCCCAGAGTTTACTCAAACTCATGTCCATTGAGTCAGTGATGCCATCCAACCACCTCATCCTCTGTCATCCCCTTCTCTTCCTGCCTTCAATCTTTCCCAGCATCAGGGTCTTTTCAAATGAGTCAGCTCTTCATATCAGGTGGCCAAAGTATTGGAGTTTCAGCTTCAACATCAGTCCTACCAATGAACAAGCAGGACTTATCTTTACAATGGACTGGTTGGATCTCCTTGCAGTCTAAGGGACTCTCAAGGGTCTTCTCCAACACCACAGTTCAAAAGCATCAATTCTTCAGTGCTCAGCTTTCTTCACAGTCCAACTCTCACATTCATACATGACTACTGGAAAAACCATAGCTTTGACTAGAGAGACCTTTCTTGGCAAAGTAATGTCTCTGCTTTTTAATATGTTGTCTATGTTAGTCATAACCTTTCTTCCAAGGAGCAAGCGTCTTTTAATTTCATGACTGCAGTCACCATCTGCAGTGATTTTGGGGCCCCCAA
This sequence comes from Budorcas taxicolor, assembly GCF_023091745.1. Classification (NCBI taxonomy): domain Eukaryota; kingdom Metazoa; phylum Chordata; class Mammalia; order Artiodactyla; family Bovidae; genus Budorcas; species Budorcas taxicolor. Next base: position 107,171,556 of record NC_068920.1, read on the forward strand.
AATAAAGTCTGTCACTGTTTCCATTGTTTCCCCATCTATTTTCCATGAAGTTATGGGACAGGATGCCATGATCTTAGTTTTCTGAATGTTGAGCTTTAAACCAACTTTTTCACTCTCCTCTTTCAATTTCATCAAGATGCTCTTTAATTCTTCTTCACTTTCTGCCATAAGGGTGGTGTCATCTGCACATATGAGGTTATTAATATTTCTCCTGGCAATCTTGATTCCGGCTTATGCTTCATCAAGCCCAGCGTTTCTCATGATGTACTCTGCATATAAGTTAAATAAGCAGGGTGACAATGTACAGCCTTGACGTACTCCTTTCCCTATTTGGAACCAGTCTGTTGTTCCATGTCCAGTTCTAACTGTTGCTTTCTGACCTGCATACAGATTTCTCAAAAGACAGATTTCTCGCCCACAGTAGTAGATATAATGGTCATCTGAATCAAATTTTCCCATTCTGGTCCATTTTAGATCACTAATTCTTAAAATGTTGATGTTCACTCTTGCCATCTCCTGTTTGACCACTTTCAATCTACCTTGATTCATGGACATAACATTCCAGGTACCTATGCAATATTGCTCTTTATATCATCGGACTGTACTTCCATCACCAGTTACATCCACACCTGGGCTTTGTTTCCACTTTGGCTCAGCCTCTTCATTCTTTCTGGAATTATTTCTCCACTCTTCTCCTAGCATACTGGGCACCTACTGACCTGGGGAGTTCCTCTTTCAGTGTCATATTTTTTTGCCTCTTCATACTGTTCATGGAGGAGCTTCTCTCATAGCTTAGTCAGTAACGAATCTGCCTGCAATGCAGGAGACGTGGGTTTGATCCCTGGGTGGGGAAGATCCCCTGGAGAAGGAAATGGTAACCCACTCCAGTATTCTTGCCTGGAGAATCCCATAGACAGAGAAGCCTGGCAGGCTACAGTCCTTGGGATCGCAAGAGTCAGACACGACTTAGCAACTAAACGACCACCACCACCACCACTGTTCATGGTGTTCTCAAGGTAAGAATACTGAAGTGATTTGGCATTCCCTTCTATAGTGGACCACGTTCTGTCAGAACTCTCCACCATGACCCGTCCATCTTGGGTGGCCCTACATGGCGTGACTCACAGCTTCACTGAGTTAGACAAGGCTGTGATCCATATGACCAGTGCTGTGTCTTCATTGTGACATGCAGGTATTTTAGTTGACGCATGTGGGATCTGGTTCTCTGACAAGGGATCGAACCTGGGCCCCTTGCATTGGGAGTTCAGAGTCTTCGCCACTGGACCACCAGTGAAGTTCCTTCAATCTTTTTTAAAATGCATATTTCTTCCTTCCCAAGATTAAGATCAAACAGCTTGTATTGTCTTTTTATTCCATTGATTTACACTTAGAAACAGAGGCTATTTTCCACTACAATTAAGTTATCTATCCAAACCACACTTTCTCATGTGTAGTATTCCAGACTATGGATGGACCATGAATTATTATTTAAGCTCTCATTAATGTTTCTAGTTTTGTATTTTGCTGTTATAAACAGTGGGCAGGGAGTATCTTTGCAGAAATCTGTGTTCACACTCATGGTTATTAGCACAAATTCCTAAAAATGAAATTGCTGATTCATATAAACACCTATGGATTGAAAGGCATCCAGGCATCTCAAGACATGGATGGGAGAAAGGGATGTTTCCAGTTGCATTATAGACATTTTGTATGACATTGAGTGAGGTGAAGCGTGGTACTGACTGGGATTTCCCTGCTGGTCCAGTGGCTAAGACTCCTTACTACCAATGCAGGGGCCTGGCTTCAATCCCTTGTCAGGGAACTAAGATCACATATGCTTTGCAGTACAGCCAAACAGATAAATAAATAAATTTCATCATGTTCCTTTATCATATATTTTAAAACACATTATTTTTCTTAAATTGAAGTATAATTTACAATTTTATGTTAGTTTCAGGTGTATAGCATAGTGATTCAGTATTTCTGCAGATTATATTCTCTTAGGCTATTACAGGATAATGGGCACAATTCCTTGTGCTATACAGTAGGCCCTTATTGCTTATATATTTCATACATAGCAGTTAATCCTATATCCTTAATTTATCCCTCCCCTCTTCTCTCTCTTCTTTGGTAATCACCAGGTTATTTTCTATATCCTGTGTCTATGACTCTGTTTCTGTTTAGCATATACATTCATTTGTATTATTTTCTAGATCCCACATATAAGTGATATTATATAGTATTTGTCTTTCTCTGTCTGACTTATCTAACTAAGCACAATAGTCTCTAGGTCCACCCATGTTGCTGCAGATGGCATTTATTTCATTCTTTTTTATGGTCAAGTAATATAATATTTATACATATATATGCCACTTCTTCTTAATCCATTTACCTATTGATGGGCACTTAGGTTGCTTCCATGTCTTGGCTATTGCAAATAGTGCTATGACCTTTGAGGTTCATGTGTCTTTTTGAACCAGTATTTTCATTTTTTCTGGATATATACCCATGAGTAGAACTGCTGGATCATGTTGTAGCTCTGCTTTTAGCTGTTTATGGAACCTCCATAATCTCTAAATTGGTTGCACCAATTTACAATCCCACCAAGTGTTCCCCTTTCTTCCCGTCTTCTCCAGCATCAGCTATTTGTAGACTTTTTTACGACAGTCATTCTGACAGGTATGAGGTGACATCTCATCATGGTTTTGATTTGCATTTCTCTAATAACTAGCGATGTTGAGCCTCTTTTCACATCTGTAAGTCTACTCTGGAAAAAAAATGTCTATTCAAGTCTTCTGCATATTTTTTAAACATACCATTCTTAATGTCTACAATGTAAATCATTTGTTCTTTACTAAGTTTCAAACAAATAAAAACTATAGTAATTTCTGAACAAAATTTTGTTTTTATTTTGAAAGGGGCACTTCTTTGGTTTTTTTTTTTTTAGTTAGTTTTGTATTTTATCAGTGTGGGCAATAACTCTTCTTTCAGGTGGAGAACAAGACACTGGATTATTTTCAACATCAGCTTATTCTCTCCTTTGTAAGCAGTGACATCCTTCCTCCCTGATTCTGATCATCACCTCTAGCCCCTGTGAAGGACCGTGGTTCTGCAGGACCTTAGTGTCACTACAGACAGGAAAAATTCGAGGACTGAAGCCAGAGAGGTTCTGTCCAGGGTTCCAACAGAAACATGGTTCTCTTCTCCAGAGTCCAGAGGGGAGGCTGCCAGCAGCCCTGTCACCGCAACAGGAGGATGAAAAGGCTGTTAGTCAGAAGGACATAACGTCCGGTAAGGGTTTTGGGAAAGGAAGGATCTTCAGACTAAAGGGGATGGATGGCAAGGAGTGCCTTGAAGGGTTTGCTTAGTGCTTTACTCCTGAGCCAAGTTACCTAAACAAGGAGAGACTATTCATTTTTTTTTAATTAAAAAAAGTTTTGGCAACACCGCAGGACATGAGGGGACCTTCGTCCTCCTGCCAGTGATCGAACCCATGCCTCCTGCAGTGGGAGCATGCAGCCCTAGCCACTGGACTGCCAGAGAAGTCCCCGTGGAGAGACCACTCTTACGAGAGCCCTCAGTGATCTCAGTCGACCTGCCGAGGATGCACAAGCCTTCCGGTGCCCTCTGGAACCCAGCCCAGCTCCTTTGCTCCTCTCCCTTTTCCCAGCACTCCTGCTCTGCCTCTAGGGACAGCCTACCCTAACACGCCCACCTTCTTACATCAAGCCTAAGGACCATTTATGTTTTGCTGGGGTCCAAATTCCCCAAGATGGTAATGCTCCAACTCTAGGTTCTAGCTCCACCTCAACTAGTACTTAAGTGGGCCATCTTGGATCCCTTATTCCATTGGCTTCGTTGACTTCACGTGTAAAACTAAGAATTGGGTGATCTAACCTGTAAAGTTTCTTTTAACTTTCAGGGTGTTTCTTCAAATCACTGCAGCGAAATGTGCTGTGCTTAGTTGCTCAGTTGTGTCTGACTCTTTGCAATCCCATGGATTATACAGGCCATGGAATTTCCCAGGCCAGAACACTGGAGTGGGTAGCCTTTCCCTTCCCCAGGGGATTTTCCCAACCCAGGGACTGAACCCAGGTCTCCCGCACTGCAGGCGAATTCTTTACCAGAGGAGCCACAAGGGAAGCCCATGGAGTGGGTTGCCAAGCCAGGGGGTCTTCTCAACCCAGGTCTCCTGCATTGCAGGCAGATTCTTTACGGTCTGAGCCACAAGGGAAGCAGCAAAATAGGGACCACCAAAAACAAACAAGCGTCTAAAGGAAAATTATAGGCTCCTAGGAAACCTCAATATATGCTCATAAAGTTTCATTTGAGTTATGGTGCAATGACAATGGGACCAATCCTTTCTCAAATTCCTTTTCTTGACAGAGGAAAAGCTCCTGTGATACAAGAAACTGTCATCTATATGTCAAAAAGTGGAGCTCACAGACCAACTGGTGAGTTTCAGTTTACTTTCAGATATAAGGAGTCTGAGGGGCAATTTAAGTCTCAGGCAGCAATTTGTTCAAGATATTTTAATAGTTAATAAGCATACCAGGACAAACTTTTGGAAATGAGAATGGGCCTGAGATTTGGGGGACATTTAGCTATTAAATAGGCTCTAAATAGGCTCTTACTCTGAGGAAGAGGAGGAGGAGATGAAATAGAGGAAGAAGAGGAATAGGAAGAAGGCAGAGAAGGAGAAGAAGGGAAATTTTATTGTCTTATTCAAGGTAAGTGAAGCTCATCCAGCCTCCCCCTCCCTGGAAACACTGGCTTCTTCCTGGCCTCTTGAGCTTACCTGCCCGCCAAGACTAAGTCACTTTTTAGACAAGCAGACAGTAAAGGGATTCAAGTGCAGACTCCAGAGTCAGCCAGCTTGAGTCTGAGTCTCCTCGCACTACTTAGCTGCAGGGCTATGGGCAAATATTTAACCATTTCTAAGCCTTAGTTTCCTCATCTGTATAATGGGTTCCTATATTATAGGCCCTAGATTTCAATGACAGAAAGCGAGTCATGCCCCTAGCAGAGTACCTAGTGCTCAACAGACACCAGCCATTGTGTTACTGAATCTCCCTGGACTAGTTAAATTCTATGGCAAAAGACCCTGCCTCTCCCCCTAGACCTCAGTCTGCCACCCACCCCTCTGCCCACAGCATCCCCTCCCCCTTTAAAAAAAAAAAGGGTGACCATTCTGATCCCCTGGGAGGAAATGTGTGGAGCAGCAGGCAGAATGGAAGGGCAGCTTATGGAGCCTAAAGAAACTCGTGGCGATCAGCGGCCCTGGTGCTTTCCACCTGGAAATCCTCCCTTTTCATCCTTGGTTGGTGAGGAGGGCCAAAGTGAACACACCAGATCTAGTGGAGGCCTCCTTGGGGGTAAGAGGAGAATGGAGAACGTTCCAAGCCCAGCTCCACCACTGACGAGCTCGGTACACGGTGGAGCTCAAGGTGCATTTCCTTCTTCCTCTCTGAGCGATGCCCCCAGAAACCACATGAGAAGACGCTAAGTCCCCAGAAACAACTTTCATTTTTCTGCCCGCTTCTCCGCTCTGGCCTCTGGAGAGAAGTTCTCGCCTGCCTGCTTCGCTCCTCAAGAGTTAATCAGGCCGTTCCCCGGGACCCAGATGGCCCGGCCACTCCTGAGCCACCTGAGGAGGGAGTCTCACCAAAGCCTGCTTGGGGCCCCTTCCAGGTGCAAAGCCGGCGATGGGGCCAGCCTGGGGGCAGGCGGCGGCTGCGGGTCGGCGAGCAGGGCCTAGGGCCGCCTGATCCACAGAAACCTGGGGGTGGGGAGGCGACATCAAAGGCGCGGGGGGCCCAGAGCGCTGGGGTCGTGGCGCAGGGCAGGGCGCAAGGGCCAAAGCCTCGCCGACCTGCACATTTCTGTTCCTTTCAGGGCAAGAGAACACGCCTTTTGAGGATGACGATCGCCCTCCTCTTCGCGGAGAGCCGCGGTCCTTACAGCCTCCGAGCTGGGAGCAGGCTGCCGGGCGTCCGCGGAGGGGGCGGTAGCAGGGGTCGGTCTTCCGCACGCTGTAGCTTGGCACCCACTCCCAATGGCTCAAAATTCTCCAAACAGCAGAAGGGGCTTGAGAAGAGATAAATAATGACAACTGAGTGACAGCCGTGATTTCAGGAGGCAGATCTTTGCGGAGATGCCGGCACCGATTCTTCTCCGTGGCGGCCGAGGCTTCCGGGCTTCCGGGAGGTGGCGCGGCTCTGGGGAGCGTGGAGGTTCTCAGACCCCAGACCAGGGCCCGGGGCTGGACAGACGATTGGACGTTGGCCCTTGGCAAGGTGGGAGGCCTTCGAGGCCTCAGCAGGCGAGGTGCGGCTGGTCCCCCTGGGTAGACCCTTGACCTCTTCGCGGGTGCCTCGCTTCTCCTGAGAGTGGGCTGGAGAGTGGAGGGGAGGAGGATTGGAAGAGGCAACCTGGGGGTTGCTGAGGCAGATTGTTGGGGAGGAGGCTCGAGACACTTCTGCAGACGACCTCCGGGAAAATTAGCCATTGTGAAAAGCATCACCTGGGAACTTGTTAAAAAGGTAAATCATCTGAATCAGGTTAACCCTGGCAACCAATTGACTCAACAATGGGCAGGCCCTCCTCCAAGTGATTCTGATGCTGGCTCAAGTTCAAGAACCCCTGGTGCAAAGGAAGGGCACTGACCTCTGGGGCTGGGAAACTGGACCCCTCAGTTCTGGCATCAGTAAAGGAAGGGTGGGGCCAGCTCAGGGGACCCTGGTGGATGGAGTCAGGAAGGTTACACAGGGTGAGAGGGGCCAGGCAGGTAATGTCACACCCCAAAGGGCCTGTGCCCTGTGCCAGCCAGATGTCACCTGGCCTGAACTGGGGACAGATTGTTGCTAGATTATCTGGTTTTGCAAGAGAAGCTGGAAACTTAGGTTTTTAAAATCTGAAATCTCCAGTTTTTTAAGTGTTGGGAACTAGTTAGACATTTCAAAAACATTGTTTGGGTCTTCACTCTAGGGCAAGCACAACATCTCTACCACCTGGATTTGCCCTGTGGATCCCAGTTTATTCTTTAAACTCCAAGATCTCATCTTACCTTGAAATAGGCTGTGAGATTGACAGAAATGTGGCCAATGCCCTGGGACAGAAGAGTACGGCTTTCTGAACTTCTAAGAAATTGTTATTAGGAGAGACAATTTTTTGAACACCTGGTAGTCACACAAAAATATCTTTGTTCCTTTAACTCCCTCTTTGCTCGTCTCTATCATCCTCTTAATCAGGGCACCTCATTGTTCTCATTATAATTTAGACCTAAAAAATGCTGACCCACAGAAACGGTAAGTAACTTGCTCAAAGCTATCTGCCAGAGTCAGACAACATCCTCATCAAGATCCGCTCTAAAAATCACCTAGCATTTACCCAGTGTTTTGCCTCCATGCCAGATATTGTTCTAACTACTTTACAGATATTAACTCTTTTACTCCTACAACAACCCTGTGAAATGAAGGTCACTTTCATCTCCCATTGTACAGATGAGGAAACTGAAGCCCAAAGAGCTTAAATGACTTGCCCACGGTCACCCAGTTTGTAGGCTGGTAGGTGGCAAAGCTGGGATTTGAACATAGGTGGCCCCACTGACGCCAGAGCCCACCTCGCATTACTGCCTTCCCTGCTCTCAATGATAGCCTCCTCCTGTCTCACCAGGATGAGGTCCCTAGGAATGTAGCAACTCAGATGGGCATAAAAGAGCGTACGGTTGAGTCTCTTTGCAGGGCAAGAATAGACACACAGATGTAGAGAATGAATGTGTGCAAACAGTGAGTGAAGGAGAGGATGGGACAAATTGGGAGAGCAGCCTTGACATATACACACTACCATGTGTAACATAGCTAGCTGGCAAGAAGCTGTGGTATAACACGTGGAGCTCAGTTCAGTGCTCTGTGATGACCTAGAGGGGTGGGATGGGGGGTGGGGTGAAAGAAGGGCTCAAGAGAAATGGGATATATGTATACATATAGCTGATTCACTTCATTGTACAGCAGAAACTGACATAACATTATAAAGCAATTATACTCCAAGAAAAAACCTAATCCAATATGAAAAGAAAAAAGGGGTCTGTGTTGATGGAGCCCAGCAAGCCAAGCGCATGCAGAGCTCTGACCTAGCAGGTCAGCCTCTCTGTAACATCCTCCCTAATGTAGCCAGTCGGGCTTAAGGTGTCAGGGAATTTGACAGTTTTAACAAAGGAGGTGTCATCTGGAGAAGATGAAAGAGCAGAGCTATTTATTTGAGGATTAGAGCCTTAAGAAGTGTCTGTAACTCTCCAGGCTGCATTTCTGCATCTCATTCTTCTTGTTCCTGACAGTGTTCTCAGGGCTTTGGTGGCAAGAATGCCCTGTAATCTAGTTTAATGTCCCACGGCGTTCTAGGCAGAGGAGCTATTTCCCTACCCCACAGCACTTGCTCTGAAATTGTCCAAATGAAAAGAGCACTGAAAAAGGAGTCAGGAAGTCTGGGTCCTAAGCCCTCGCCTTATAAATAGTTGATTGTGAGACCTGCAGAAATGACTTTTACCTTCCTGGGTTCAGGCTGCTCCTTCCCTGGTGTAGCTTGAACCACGTGTAGCTAAAGTGGAAATTCTTTTTCTCACCTGTGTTCTCTACGTGTCCTGTGCTCAGCAGCTGTGTGTAGCAGGTGACTGTCATAATGGATGGTGCACATGTCAAACATCTCTCTTATTGTAGCAAGTTCTGTAAGGAGGTGCTGCTGGTGCTTGAATTAGCTAATCCTAAAGCCCTTTGAGGGGCTTCCCAGGTGGCTCAGTGGTAAAGAATCCACCTGCCAATGCAGGAGACAAGGTTTGATCCCTGGCTTGGGAAGATCCCTAGAGGAGGGAATAGCAACCCACTCTGGTGTTCTTACCTGGGAAATCCCATGGACATAGGAGTCTGGTGGGCTACAGTACATGGGGTCGCCAAGAGTCGGACACGACTGGGCAACTGAGCACACACACTCAAAACTCTTTGAACACTGAAATCCTATGTTTTGTTTGTTTCTGATACATGAGCAGTCACTATTCATAGCTGCGAGATGTTCTCTAGGGTTGGTTGATCTTTGCCAGTGAGGTGGGTACAGTGAGCTTTTAGCTGGTAATTGCACCTTGTGGCCAAGAGCGGCTATTAGAGAGACATCCAGTCAAGAATTAGCAATGCAGGTTTAGACCATGAATGTTCCTGCTCTCTGATTCCTATTGGCCCATAAAAGAAGAGAACATTGGATCTAATTATTTAAGCGTAAAGGTAAGAATGAGACGAACAGCACTATTCGACAACAGTCAGGATATGAAAACAACCTGAATGTCCATCAGTAGATGAATGGATAAAGATATATGTATATATACATGCAATGGAATAGTATTCAAGCATAAGAATGAAATAATGCCATTTGAGCAACATGGATGGACCTAGAGATTATCATACTAAGTAAAGTAAGTCAGAAAGAGAAAGACAAATACCATATGATATCGTTTATATGTGGAATTGAAAATATAACACAAATGAACTTATCTACAAAACAGAAACAGACTCACAGACTTAGAGAGCAGGCTGATGGTTGCCAAGAGATAACAGGATGGAGTGGGAGTTTGGGATTAGCAGATGCAAACTGTTATGGAGCGAATGGGTAAATCACAGGGTCCTACTATATAGCACAGGGAACTATTTTCAATATCCTGTAATAAACCATAATGGAAAAGAATATGCATGCATGTATGCTAAGGTGCCTCAGCTGTATCCAACTATTTGCGACCCTATGTCAGGCCAGGCTCCTCTGTCCATGGGATTCTCCAGGCAAGAATATTGAAGTGGGTTGCCATGCCCTCCTCCAGGGCATCTTCCCAACCCAGGGATCGAACCCACGTCTCATTATGTCTCCTGCATTGTAAGGCAGGTTCTTTACCACTAGTGCCACCTGAGAAGCCCCAAAAAGAATGCATATGTGTACATATATGCTTATAACTGAATCACTTTGCTATACAGCAGAAATTAAGACAATATTGTAAATCAACTATAACAAAATAAATATTTTTTTAAAAAGCAAGAATGATATTATCGCAACTGGTGTTTGGATAAAAACATTGAAGGGGTTTCATCAAATAAGAGTAACAGTTAATATTTATCTAGCACTTAGCCTATGTCAAACATTGTTCTAAGCACTGAACATGTTTTAACCCTCAAAGCAATGCCATGAGGTGGGTACCACTATTACCCCATTTTATAGAGGAGCAAGTTGAGGTACAAGAAAGGTTCAGCAGTGCCCACTGTCATGTGGCTAATATTTGCTGGGGCTGGAATTAGGGCTGCCAGATAGAATCCATTCAATTTTTACTGGGGGCCCTGTATTTTTATTAGCTAAATTGACAACACTAAGTGAGACACAAGTCTGAGCATTCTGGCTCCAGAGTCTCTGCTGCTGCTGCGAAGTCGCTTCAGTCATGTCCGACTCTGTGCGACCCCATAGACGGCAGCCCACCAGGCTCCCCTGTCCCCGGGATTCTCCAGGCATTCTGGCTCCAGAGTCTGTACTCTGTCTCCATTTGCTGCCTCTTAGAGGACGCTCTTTGGAAGAAAAGCTATGACAAACCTAAACAGCATATTAAAAAAGCAGAGGCAGAAACATCACTTTGCCAACAAAGGTCCCTGTGGTCGAAGTTATATTTTTTTTTCAATGGTCATATACGGATATGAGAGTTGGACCATAAAGAAGGCTGAGTGCCAAAGAATTGATGCTTTCAAACTGTGATGCTGGAGAAGACTCTTGAGTGTCCCTTGGACAGCAAGGAGATCAAACCAGTCAATCCTACAGGAAATTAAACCTGAATATTCACTGGAAGGACTGATGCTGAAGCTCCAATACTTGGCCATCTGATGTGAAGGGCCGACTCATTGGAAAAGATCCTGTTGCTGGGAAAGATTGAGGGCAGGAGGAGAAGGGTGTGACAGAGGATGAGATAGTTTGATGGCATCACCGACTTAATGGACATGAGTTTGAGCAAACTCCAGGAGACAGTGAAGGACAGGGAAACCCGGCGTGCTGCAATCCACAAGGTCTCAGAGTTGATGTGACTTAGCGGCTGAACAACAACAAAAGAGGAAGGTAATTTTAGATGCTATGTTCCAAGACATGAGGAAGCACCTCCTTGGAACTCTACAGCTCTCCTCAATGCCACCCCAAGTCCTCAACTCAAATGCGTGGACATCAACCAGGCATGAAGAATCTGGGAGTACACACTGTATACAAACTAATCAATTATAGATGCCCTGTAACAGGATCCAGGTTTTCTGTCCTAAAGCATAAACCCAGCTTCACATCTAGATAAGTAGGCTCCATCATTCCCAGAATTCCAGGAAGCTACCCACCCCATTCCCATGGATGCCCTCTCAACACTTTTGCTTTAACACATGACAAAAAAATTCAGGCCATGACTTGAGAATACCTGAGGCATATATTTTAGAAGTTTCATCAGCCAATTCCAGATCTGCTAGAATTGAATCTTCAGAGGTGGGCTGGGGGCATCTGCATTTTTAATAAGCTCACTAGGTAGTTCTATTGGGTGCCCAGGTTTGATGACCACCGTTTAGAGCTGCTATTGATGCTATTGTCCAGTCTCAGGAAATTTTCCCTACATCACGCGCCCCATCTTCCAGTACCTGCCCTCTACCTTGTTACCTTGAATCCTTTCTAGTCTTTTCCATCCTTGCCTATTTCCTCCACACATTTCTCGTTTTGAAAATATTTGCTTTTATTTATTAGGCCACACAGGTCTGAGTCGTGGTACGTGGGGTCTTCTAAAATAGTTGTGACATGTGAACTCTTTGTTGAGGAATGTGGGATCTAGTTCCCCAACCAGGGATGGAACCCAGGCCTCCTGCATTGTGAGTGCAGAGCCTTAGCCACTGGACCACCAGGAAAGTCCCCGTTCAACTCATTTCTTGTTTATTCTCCCCACCCCAGAGCTGAATCCTCCCAGGCTTTCTCTCCTAGCATCATTCTGATTTCTATGTAATCAAATTTCCAGCCCATCACTATACCAATATTCTCATGACCCAGTTATGCACCACCTTCACTGACTGTCCTGGGCTTCCCAGGTGGCTCAGACTGTAAAGAATTTGCCTGCAATGCAGAAGTCCTGGGTTCGAGCCCTGGGTTGGGAAGATCTTGGAGAAGAGAATGGCTACCCACTGCAGTATTTTTGCCTGGAGAATCCCATGGACAGCAGAGCTTGATGGGCTACAGTCCATGGAGTCATGAAGACTCAGACACGACTAAGTGACTGACACTTTCACTTTTCCACTGTCATAGAATCTCTCTAGGTTAGATTTGTGGTTGGGACCTCGGGGGTGGGGGTGGGGAACAAAACTCAGTTTACAGATGGAGAAGGAAAAAAAGAAAGCTTCAACAGATGAAGTAACCCTCCCAAGAGGCAGAGAGAGCTTGAAGGGAATCTCTGGAGAATCTGGTCTCCTGAGATCCAGGCATGTGCACGTAACCTGTCTTATATTTACAGGGACAAAGGCTACAGCTCCAAGCTAGATCTGGTCTCTAACAAAAGATATTTGGTACATTTTCACCCCTGCTCCGGGGATGATTTCGATAATTGGAAATTTATGGGTATTTGGTGAGCCCAAATCAACTCGCCACAGCCTAGGAATTCTTGGAGTCTCTAAAATGTGAGATAAGTGGGCCTGTCAGCCATTTAATTAACTATGTGTACTCTGCAGAAACTATGACTCACCCGTACTGATCTGCACCGACAGGAGAGTCTGACAGGTGGGTGGTGGGCTGGTCGTCCCTTATGGCAGTCAGCTCAGAAACCAGACAAGCACCCTTCTTTTTCTTTGAACACCTGCCCTCGAGTTGCCATCTACTAGTGATTCAGTCTAATTTGGCAAGAAATTTTTGAGTATCTGCTGTGTCCCCAGCACTCTTAGGTGTCATACTGTCTGAGAAAAGGCATATGTGCCATCCTGTTAGACAAGACAGGAAGAGAGATGATACAGGATGTATGCTCCCAGCTGGTGTCAAAATCAGTGAGTTGTTGTTTAGTCACTAGGTCATGTCCGACTCTTTGTGACCCTACAGACCATAGCCTGCTAGGCTCCTCTGTCCATGGGATTTCTCAGGCAAGAATACTGGAGTATGTTGCAATTTTCTCCTTCCAGGGGATCTTCCTCCATTGGCAGGTGTATTTTTTTTTTTTACCACTGGGCCACCAGGGAAGTCCATCAAAATTGGTGAAAGCAACTCTAAAGACTAAAGACCCTTAGGAATCCTTCAGTGCATCTGTGAAGTGAGCATTGAGGACCTACTTTGTGTTACAGGCAGGCCTGAGAGCTGAAGAAGTGGATGGAGGTGAATAGGGTGTGGTCCCTGCCTTCAGGGAGCTGGAGGCTATTACTGGAGGTGAGAGGCACCTTGGGGCCTTTGGATACAGGGAAGTTTTACTACAGCTGATAGTCTTAAATTAGAAGAAAACCTCTGGGCTTGAGGGTAGGGAGGGGTCTCTGTGGCTCACATCACTCTAGGAGTGACATGGAATGAAAAGAGGGCTCATTTTTTCCATACATATCTTATCATGGTGATTTAGTCTTTAAGTCGTGTCCGACTCTGTAGTCCGCCAGGCTCCTCTGTCCATGGGATTTCCCAGGCAAGAATACTGGAGTGGGTTGCCATTTTCTTCTCCATGTTAATGTATGATTCATGTGAATCATACATGGGCAAGCTGCTTAACCATTCTCTGCTTCCATTGGTTGACTGGTGAAATATACATACTAGTTACATCTACTTTGCTGGATGGTTGTGATGTTTTCTGTTGGTTTTTTGTTTTTTAGTGGGAACTTTTTTTTTTTTTAAGTCTTCATTGCATTTGTTAAAATGATGCTTGTTTTTCGTTTTGACTTTTTGGGCCACTAGGCTTGTGGGACCCTACCTCCCTGACCAGGGATTGAACCTCCACCCCCTGCACTGGAAAGTGAAGTCTTCACCACTGGACTGCCAAGGAAGTCCCATATGGTGATGGTTTAATTAAATCAGATATAGCAACTTAAATTGCCTTAGTAAAGTGCCTGACTCTGGACATGAAACAAAGAGGATCAGTCATTCCTGCCATTTAAAACAAAAAGCAGCTCTATCACTTATTTGGTTTGGAATTCCATAGAGCACGCGGTGGGGGTTGCTGTGTCACCGAATTACCAAAATGATCAGGTGGTATGGCACTGTGGCAAAGCATGGCAAAAGAAGGATCAAGGAAAGAAGAACAAGAGCAGAGCAAGGGTAGACGGAGGGTGAAGGGAGAGAGGATGTATCAGACATCACAAGAGCCAGGTGGGAGAACATTCTATGTGTGCTTTTGACAAGCTATTCAGAGCCCACACAAAGGAAAGCAATGCCATAAATAGATAATTACTTAGATAGTATCTATTTAATCAGTCCCAAATGGTACTCAATTACTAGAGAGTTAGAAATCCTTAATTACTGGTGTGGCATTTTAGAAGAAGAGCCTAGGAAATATGCAAATGCTCCTGCTGGGTGCCCAGGTGGGACCCAGGCATGCCAGGTGGCTGCCATTCATTCACCTGGGAGAGGCGCAGGGACTGATGTCATCAGAAAGCAGCTGGGACAATTACAGGTTTGTGGGGGAACAACTGGAGAACTGGGAGAAGCGAGAGGAAGCTAAGCTGTGCCTGAAGCTATATTGTGGCCCAGCTGGTAAAGAATTCACCTGCAGTGCTGGAGACCTGAGTTCGATCCCTAGGTTGGGAAAGCCTGTCCACTCCAGCATTCTGGAGAAGGGAAACCCTATCTACTCCAGTATTCTGGCCTGGAGAATTCCATGGACTATACAGTCCATGGTGTCACAGTCAGACATGACTGAGAGACTTTCACTTCACTTCACCTGTAGCTTTTTTACTTTAAAAAAAAGAAGAAGAAAAAGTACAGCCTTGATACATGCTGAATGAATGAATGAGGTTGAGAAGTTTTTTGATTTTTAACATTTATTTATTTATTTTGGTCCACACTGGGCCTTGGTTGCTACGCTTGGGCTTTCTCTAGTTACAGGAAGCAGGGAACCAGCAAGGAAACCTGTGTAGGGTCAGGGAGCATGTGGTATTTTCCTAGCGCAGCCCAACAGAGGGGGTGCTCCCGAGACTGCCTGTGGTGCCCATCCTTGGGCACTCCTCACTGTGGCGCTCTGGTTTCTCCTTGTGGTGACCTGAGCACAGGCTCTAGGGCACACAAGCAGGCTTTATTAGTTGTGGCCTGTGGACTCAGTAGTTGAGCTCATAGGCGCTAGAGTGCAGGCTCAGTAACAGTGGTACATGGGTTACTTGCTCAGCAGCGTGTGGGATTTTAGTTCCCAGACCAGGGATCAAACCTGTGTCCCCTGCATTGGCAAGTGGATCCCCAACCACCAGACCACCAGGGAAGTCCATGAGAAGTTTTTACTAATTTAACCCATATTCTGTCTCTCATCCTAGCCCCACTTCATGAAACAGAGAAAATTGGTTTTCTGTCTAGAAGAGAGAATACTGACTATAATAAAGCAATTCTGCATCATTTTAAGTACCTTACATGAAGACTGTAAGCTCCAATAACTAGCCTCAGAGGGAGGTACTATTAATATGGCCATTTTATAGATGAGGAGACTGAGGCATAACGTTTATGTAACTTACTCAGGATCACACAACTGAGGGGTGAAACTGAGAACCACACTAGGTAGTCAGGATTAGAGTTTACATTTCTGACCACCAGGCACGTATTTTCTCTGTCAAGAGCCCAGGGAACAGTCTTGGACATAGGTGCAGTGAAACATGGAAGGAACCAGCAAGGAAACCAGTGTAGGGTCAGGGAGCATGTGACATTTCCCCAGCGCAGCCCACACAGAGAAGATGCCCCCGAGACTGCCTATGGTGCCCATCCTTGGGGGGCTGACTGTGGTGTGGGCATCATGTCCCCCATCCCTACCTGCCCTGGGGCTTCTCCCTGGGGTGACTTCTCAACTCCTTTCAGGGAGCGATACCCCACATATAACTCCTCTAGAGAGTCCTAAAATAAAAATGTGCATTGTTTTTTTTTGTTTGTTTTTGTTTTTTGAGATAGAGTTGATTTAAAACATTATATTAGTTTCAGGTATGAAACATAGTGATTCAAAGTTTTTATACATTAGACTCCATTTTGTGGGTGCATGCTAAGTTGTTGCAGCCATGTCCAAATCTTTGCAACCCTGTGGACTGTAGCCTGCCAGGCTCCTCTGTCCATGGGATTTTCCAGGCAATAATACTGGAATGGGTTGCCATGCCCTCCTCCAGGGGATCTTCCCAACTGAGGGATCAAACCCATGTCTCTTAGTATCCTGAACTGGTAGGTGGGTTCTTTACCGCTAGTGCCATCTGGGAAGCCCTACTCCATGTATAGTTATTATAAAATATTGGCTATCTTCCCTGTGCTGTACAATGTACGTAATGTATGTCCATTTTGGGTGACACCTACACTGTGAGCAGGATTCCTCACCCTCACTCCCCCAAAATAATTTCAGGAAGACTTCAATCCAGGGCCAAGAGTTCCTATGGGTAATTCAAAAGTATCAGAGATTTCTTGTGGTCACATCAGAGTCATGCCAGTGAGTTACCTCTTAAATGACCAAAAGGAACCTTAACTAAAAATGAGAAGTTCATCACATAAAATTAAGAATTTATTGCCAGAAGGCACTTTTCCACTGACTGGTTGTGCAACCACAGTGGGAAATAATAGATGCTGAGGCGGTCATGTGGGGGATTCCTTGGAGCTTTCTTCCAGTTAAACCTGGACTCTCTTATCTGACTTTCCAGATATGTGTCTGTGAAGATGTGTGTGTGTGTGCAAATATCTGTGTGTATATGTAATTGGCTATGACAAGCAGTGTGGAGGAACGTGGCTTGAACAATGACCGGAGTGAACTGAGCCATTCTAGTTTTCTCCCCATGAGTTGTGTGACTTTGGATTGGTCAGCTTCCCTCTCTGGGCCTCGCTGTGGTTAACTCAGAAGGCATAGGAATTGGACATGTTTTCACCCAGAATTTAGGATCTCCAGGGGCTTCCCAGGTGGCACTGGTGGTAAAGAACCTGCCTGCCAGTGTAGGAGACCCATGAGATGCAGATTCAATCCCTGGGTTGGGAAGATCCCCTGAAGAAGGAAATGGCAACCCACCCCAGTATTCTTGCCTGGAGAATCCCATGGACAGAGGAGCCTGGAGGGCTACAGTCCATGGGGTCACAAAGAGATGGACATGATTGAGCGACTAAACGATAGCAACAGGAGGTGATAAGGACTTCCCCTTTAGCAGCCCCAGGTAAGCAGCATCTCCCAGACCCCAAGTCCAAGTCCTCCCTATCTTCTCCTGTTGCCACCCCGAGGCAGCCACCCATGAGAACTGCCTCTGCCTCCCTGTTGATGTTTCAACACTTTCTCCCCCTTCACCGCCCCGCCTTGCTGGGCGGGTGGTGGTGGTGGCGGCGGTGGGTGGGGGGGCGGCGGCAACGCCACAAGCAAACTAGGCATGTCCAAACCTTGGTTCTCACAGCACCGCCAAGCAGGCTGCTTTCAGAGGTGAGCTCCATCCTGACCCAGACTTGCAGCCCAGCTCACTCATCTGCAGACAGCTTTGTTCTTCCAGGCCCAGCACGAGACTCAGTTTCAACACAGCCACGCAGATCTGATCTTCCCGGCCAGCCCCAACCGCAGGCACTGCCTCCAGCACCTTGCTCATGCTCTCAGAGACTTGGCTCATTGTCTCCTGGGATGGAGGTGCCCGACACCCTCAAAGTTTCTCTGATCCTGGGCAAGAGTGGTGACAGGAGCACAGGTGAAGGGGGCGGGGATTGTGCAAGGCTCCTCCGGAGGGCCAGTGAGAGCATCTATTTATTATTTCTCTGCTGATTTATTGGGCTGTCTGAGTCCTACCTTCGGTGAGAAAACTTGGAGGACGTTGATACTGCTGTTCTTGAAACCAGAAAGACAGTGGTGGTGGCGGCAGCCACATGGCACACAGGAGGCCTTGGAATCTCAATGGATGGCTTTACATCGTATGTGACAGTGTGAACCCCAAGCTCTCAGGGCCTTCTAGGGTCCCCAGAGAGGACGGCACTATTTGGGGGATGTTGGAAAGATTGTTCCAGGTTGTTCCTTTCTGTAGCTTCTCCAGGTCCAAAGACTATATCAAGGCATTCCTCTCTTCAACGAGGGAACAGGCATAAGCCAGTCCACTTACAAGCCACTGTTTAAAGTTTACATTTTGCCAACAACTGACCTATACCAACTGACCTATACTCACTGAATTCAGTGAGATATGGGCTTTAATTGAAACCAAAATAAGCTCAGGAGTAGCTCAGAGCTCTGTGGACATCTAACACCTTCCTCCTCTCTGAAGATTTATCTTCAGTTCTCAGACCTCTAAGCTGTTGCCTAAACATCCTTCAAGGGGCTTCTCTTGGTGGCCCAGTGGTAAAGAATCCACCTGCTGATGCAGAAGATGTGGATTCAATTCCTGGGTCAGAAAGATCCCCTAGAGGAGGAAATGGCAACCCACCCCAGTATTCTTGTCTGGGAAATCCCATGGACAGAGAAGCCTGGCGATACGAAAGAGTCAGACATGACTTAGTGACCAAACAACAACAAACATCCTTCAAGCCCTAGTCCAGGTTCCAAGTCCTGGATTAAACCTTCCCTGACCATCCTCTTGATCACACTTTTTCTAAGCATCCGAGCCGCCCACGTAATTTGGCCATCAATATTGGCTATTGTTCACTAATTCCTTCTTATCTGTGAGTGTTATCTCCCTAAAGAATCTGGAAGGCTGGAAGGCCTATCTTTTATTTCTTTTGGAGCCTAACTTCCATATTCTCTGGCACAGTGCTGATCCTGGAATTAGGGTTTAATAAATGCTTGCTTGATTGAGAAAGACAATACTTTGTCAATAGATCAAAGAAGCCAGAGATAAGGAACAACTGTTCCAATCCCTTGGAAGAGACACTGGTGTTTACCAATGGTTGTCCAAGCTCCCCTTCATTCCCTCGCCAGCCCCCTGGGGTCATGTGACTAACTCCGGCCAATGGACTGTGAGTAGCACTGCGCCTGTCACTTCCTGTTTGAGGGAGGAAGTCCCCCATTTTGAGTTTGTCACACTCTTCTCTACCCTCTGCCCCTCGTGCTGTTGCTATGTCAGTATTGCAAGATGGTGGTATTTCCATCAACTTGAGTCCAAGTGACCCTGTGGAGCCAATCACCCAGTGTGAAAATCATAAAATTTGTATGAAAGAAATAAACTTTGTATAGAACCTCCAAAATAATAGGAGTTTGTTCCTGCAAATAAGCCTTACCTGACTAATATGACTCCTACTCTACTTACTTAAATATGTTTTAGAAATAAGGATGATCTTCCCATTGAACGTGGAAACACAGAAGACAAAGAAATAATTTTAGTCTAAAATAGGCCAAAAAGGGGCATCTTGCCTGTTGTTTCTTAAAATGTGGCCCAAGGAGATATATGTTAAAATGCATATATGCATTAAGATGCTGGTTAAATTGCAGATTCTTGGACCCTTTTCTAGACCAGATTCTGGCCTAGAATTTGGGTATTTTAAAACCATTTTTATCGAAGTATAGTGGCTTTTCAATGTTTCTTCTGTACAGCAAAGTGAATCAGTTATACATACACATGTATTGCTGTTGTTTAGTTGCTAAGTCATGTCCATCTCTTTTGCAAACCCGTGAACTGTGGCCCACCAGGCCTCTCTGTCCATGGGATTTTCCAGGCAAGAATACTGGAGTGGGTTGCCATTTCCTTCTCCAGGGGATCTTTCCAGGCCCCAGGATATAACTCAGTTCTCCTGCATTGGCAGGCAGATTCTTTATTGCTGAGCCACCAGAGAAACCCTACATATGCATATATACCATCTTTTTTAGATTTCTTTCCCATTTAGATCCACTAGTATTCAACATAGTTTTGGAAGTCCTAACCACAGCAAGGCTGTATCTTGTCACCCTGCTTATTTAACTTATATGCAGAGTACATCATGAGAAACGCTGGGCTGGAAGACACACAAGCTGGAATCAAGATTGCTGGGAGAAATATCAATAATCTCAGATATGCAGATGACATCACCCTTATGGCAGAAAGTGAAGAGGAACTAAAAAGCCTCTTGATGAAAGTGAAAGAGAAGAGTGAAAAAGTTGGCTTAAAGCTCAATATTCAGAAAACTAAGATCATGGCATCTGGTCCCATCACTTCATGGGAAATAGATGGGGAAACAGTGGAAACAGTGTCAGACTTTATTTTGGGGGGCTCCAAAATCACTGCAGATGGTGACTGCAGCCATGAAATTAAAAGACGCTTGTTCCTTGGAAGAAAAGTTATGACCAACCTAGATAGCATATTCAAAAGCAGAGACATTACTTTGCCGACTAAGGTCCGTCCAGTCAAGGCTATGGTTTTTCCTGTGGTCATGTATGGATGTGAGAGTTGGACTGTGAAGAAGGCTGAGCTCTGAAGAACTGATGCGTTTGAACTGTGGTGTTGGAGAAGACTCTTGAGAGTCCCTTGGACTGCAAGGAGATCCAACCAGTTCATTCTGAAGGAGATCAGCCCTGGGATTTCTTTGGAAGGAATGATGCTAAAGCTGAAGCTCCAGTACTTTGGGCACCTCATGCGAAGAGTTGACTCATTGGAAAAGACCCTGATGCTGGGAGGGATTGGGGGCAGGAGGAGAAGGGGACGACAGAGGATGAGATGGCTGGATGGCATCACTGATTCGATGGATGTGAGTCTGAGTGAACTCCGGGAGTTGGTGATGGACAGGGTGGCCTGGCGTGGTACAATTGGGTCGCAAAGAGTTGGACATGACTGAGCGACTGAACTGAACTGAACCACAGCAATCAGAGAAGAAAAAGAACCCAAATTGGAAAAGAAGAAGTAAAACTGTCACTGTTTGCAGATGATATGATACTATACATAAAAATTCCTAAAGAGGCCACTGGGAAACTACTAGAGCTCAAAAATAAATTTGGTAAAATTTCAGGATACAAAATTAATACTCAGAAGTCTCTTTCATTCCTATACAGTAACAAAGATCAGAAAGAGAAATTAAGGAAACAATTCCATTTCCCATTACAACAAAAAGAATAAAATACCTAGGAATAAATCTACCTAAGGAGACAAAAGATCTGTACTCAGAAAACTATAGGATACTGATGAAAGAAATCAAAGATGACCAAAAACAGAGGGAGAGATATGTCATGTTCTTGGATTGGGAGAGTCAGTATTGTGAAAATGACTGTAGTACCTAAAGCAGTCTACAGATTAAATGCAATCCCTATTAAATTACCAGTGACAGTTTTCACAGAATTAGAACAAAATATGTTATCACTTGTATGGTAACACAAAAGACCCTGAACAGCTAAAGCGATCTCGAAAAAGAAAAATGGAACCGGAAGAATCAGGCTCCCAGGCTTCAGACTATACTACAAAGCTACAAAGCTACAGTAATCAAGAAAGAAATATAGATCAAGGGAACAAGATAGAAAACCAGAGATAAACCCACACATCTATGGTCACCTAATCTATGACAAAGGAGTTAAGAATATACAATGGAGAAAAGACAGCCTCTTCAATGAGTGGTGCTGGGAAAACTGGGCAGCTACATGTAAAAGAATGAAGTTAGAATACTTCCTAACATCAAACACAAAAATAAACTCAAAATGGATTAAAGACGTAAATGTAAGACCAGGCACTAAAAAACTCTTAGAGGAAAATATAGGCAGAACACTCTGGCATAAATCACAGCAAGATATTTTTTGACCCACCTCCTTGAATAATGAAAATAAAAAAAATAGTAAATGGGATCTAATTAAACGTAAAAGCTCTTGCGTAGCAAAAGAAACCATAAACAAAATGAAAAGACAAACTTCAGAATGAGAAAAAAATTTTGAGAATGAAGCAGCAGACAAGGGATTAATTCCCACAATATACAAACAACTCATGCAGCTCAATTAAAAAAAAAAAAAGAAATGAAAAAGTGGGCAGAAGACCTATATAGATATTCTCCAAAGGACATACAGATGGGCATTTATATTTTAATAAGCTCCTAGGTAATTTTTTATGCACAATTAAAAGCATGTCAGAAGCTTTTGAAAAATGCTGATTCTCTGCCTCACTTCTATAGAACTATTTTTTAAAATTGAAGTAAAATTGATTTACAATGTTTCAGGTATAGAGCAAAGTGATTCAGTTTTATGTAGATGTATAGTGCTTGTGTGTTCGTTGCTCAGATGTGTCCAGCTCTTTGCGATCCCATGGACTGTAGCTTACCAGGCTCCTCTGTTCACGGAATTCTCTGGACAAGAATACTGCGGCAGATTGCCATCCCTTCTCCAGGGGATCTTCCTGACCCAGGGATTGAACCCAGGTCTCCTACATTGCAGGCAGATTTCTTAATCTCTGAGACACTAGAGAAGCCCTAATGGACATATATACATATATCAATATGAATATATACATATATTCTTTTCAGATTCTTTTCCATTATAGGTTATTACAAGATATTGAATATAGTTCCCTGTGCTATACAGTAGGTCCTATTGTTTATGTATTTTATATCTGGAGAAAGGCCTATGTATCACTTTGTCGTTGTTATTTGAAGTTCTCTCTTATGATTTTTTAAATGTGAACAGTTGACCTGAATTAATTGTCTAAAACTGTCTTCAGTTCATATTTCAGAGTGTTAAATAAGAAGGAATAGCTTCATGATTGAGATGTGAGCTCAGATGAAGGTAACTTATATGGTGTCCTGATTTAAATACTGTTGACCTTCAACAACAAGTTGTCATTCATCTGTGACTCCTCCCCATTCAGAAGTCACCACCTACACAACACAAGGCAGTGCTGTGGGACCCTATGGGCATGGGTGGCTTATCCAGATGAAGTGACATTCTCTGACACCAGAAACTTCATCTTCACAAAAAGAGTGCTTCTTTTTAAATGTTCAGCTTTCATAAAAGGCTATTTCTGTCACCTGGTTTTATTTCAACTCTTTTCCTCATCTATAAAGTTGGCTTAACAGCAGTCTCTAGTCTTACAAATTTGTTGTGAGAATTTAGACAAAACAAAAGCAAGTCACACACACACACACACACACACACATCCACTCATGATTCATTGCACAGAAAAGTTTTTTATTTCACACAGGTGAATCAATTCCTACAAGTCACTATCTTAGACTTCCCAGGAGGCTCAGTGGTGAAAGAATCCACTTGTGAATGCAGGAGATGCAGGAGACACGGGTTCAACGTCTGTGTCAGGAAGGTCCCCTGGAGGAGGAAATGGCAACTCACTCCAGTATTCTTGCCTGGAAAATCCCATGGACAGAGGAACCTGGTGGGCTGTGTTCAAACTCGAAAAGAGTCAGACATGACCGAGCACATGAGCATCAGTAGTTGTCAAGAATTCCTGGAAAGTTAAAGTGTCAATTGACAGGAGGTGAGCAAATGTCTTTTTGTTTTAAGTTTCATTCCAGTAACTTTGGACTGGCAACTTTACTCTCTATCATCACCAACATTTTAGAATCAATCTTTTTTTTTTTTTCTTCCTTCTTTTTGGCTGCACAGCTTGTGGGTATCTTAGCTCGCCAACCAGAGATTGAACCCAGAACCATGGCAATTGAAGTGCTGAGTCCTAACCACTGGACCACCATGGAGCTCCCTAGGCTCAATCTTTTGATCATGATCACTAGGAGCTGATATCGGCTCATTGAGAATAAGCCTCTTTCTGATAAGATTGCTTATTGAATTGTTAGGTTAGTAGATGCAGTGTATCTTAATATTTAGCAAGGCATTGGCAAGCTGTTTTGGGGTTTCTTTTGTTTTTTCATTTTTATGAGGCTATTGCGAATAAAACAAAAGCGTGAGCTTTTAATTCAATTCTCCAAGCATATCTAAAAAATCATTGTTGATGGCTCTGATCTTTCTACAGTGTTGTACTCTCTCAACCCTACCTTAACTTAGAATTCCTCAGAACCACCAAGGCAGCTTCCTACTCCGTGTAAAAATACCATAAATAGCCATTAAACGAATGCTTCCAAGGGATAGAATTCTTTTTTTTTTTTTTGAGATATATTTTATTTGTTTATTTTATCTATGGCTGTGCTGGGTCTTGGTTGCTGCTTTCGGGCTTTCTCTAGTTGCAGCAAGCCGGGGCTACTCTTCGTGTGGGTGTGAGGACTCATTGTGATGGTTTCTCTTGTTATTGAACATAGGATCTAGGGGCGAGGGCTTCAGTAGTCACAGCATGTGGGCTCCATAGCTGTGACTCCTGGGCTGTAGAGCACCAGCTCAGTAGTTGTGGCACACAGGCTCAGTTGCCCCAAGGCGTGTGGGATCTTCCAGAACTAGGTATCGAACTCGGGCACCCTGCTTTGGCAGGCGGACTCCTAACCCCTGGACTATCGGGGAAGTCCACCAAGAGATAGAATTCTGGTTAACTTCCCTTCACCGCTTTCTTCTGGCTCCCTTATTGACTTATAGCTTAGACAATAGTGATGAGTGATGAGGTCAAGGTCACAAATGTTCTCCACATGAAATTAATAGGTAAAAAGATGACCTTTTTTTGCTCAATGAACAGGGACATAAATGTAGTTGGGGAGATCTGATCTAGCAACATTCTCATAAAATCAGTGTTTGCTTGACCACAAAATCAATTCTAGCCAGTGATGTTCTTGGCAACTGAAACATTTAAAAGTCAGCATGTTTAAAGTCATCAGAACATCTTTAGGTAATGGTTTCACTGCAGTCGGCACCAGTAAGCCTTTATTGGATCTTACTGTAATGGATTGAACTGTGACCTCTTAAAAGTCATATCTAGCAGAGTCTGTGGTAGTGGTGGTAGTTTAGTAGGTAAGTTGTGTCCAATTCTTTGTGACCCCATGGACTGTAACCCTCCAGGCTCCTCTGTCCTATGGGATTTCCCAGGCAGGAACACTGGAGTGGGTTGACATTTCCTAGTGATTTTTTTCTTTTAGTTATTTTATTTTCAGTTTTAAATATTCTATTTGGTTCTTCATTTTATCTTCTATTTCTTTGTTGAGGCATTTTTCATTTGCTTCAAGTATGCTTATAACTGCCTGCTAACATAACATGTGTGTGCTCAGACATGTTCAACTATTTGCATTTCCATGGACTGTAGCCTGCCAGGCTCCTCTGTCTGTGGAATTCTCCAGGCAAGAATACTGAAGTGGGTTGCCATTTCCTTCTCCAGGGGCTCTTCCTGACCCAGGGATCGAATGCTCGTTTCCTGCGTCTCCTGCATTGGCCGGTGGACTGTTTACCACGGAGACACCTGGGAAGCTCCAGAACATGTATGTGTGACTTTATTTGGGAAAAAGTTCTCTTCAGATATTATTAAGTTAAAGGGATTTAAAAGTGAGATAATCCTGGATTGAGGGTGAGTCTTAAATTCAACACCAGGTGTCCTTATAAGAAGGGAAGGCAAAGTGAGGACAGAGCCAGAGATTGGAATGATGCCACTACAAGCCAAGGGAATCGGGACTGCCAAGAACCACCAGAACCCCAAAGAGACAACGAATGATTTGTCCGTAGTTTTTGGAGGGAGTACAGCTCTGCCACCATCTTGATTTCAGACTTCTGGTGCCCAGAGCTGTGAGAGAATAAAGTTCTGTTGTTTGCAGCCCCCAAATTGAAGTGGTTTTCTGTAGCAACTCTGGAAAACTAGTCCAGTCACCGTGGTGTTTAATCAGAGCTGTGGTGACTGGAATAAGGACTGGTCTGGCAAATAGGATGGGGGTCTTTAAGAGAGAGCCAGAGAGGAGAGGGAAGAAAAGGACATTGATGGAGCCCTGCTCTGAGCCAGGCGCCTGTGGGTTCAATCTGTCCCCTCATCAGTCTCACAATGTAACTCCCACTAACTGCTTCCTTCCTTCTTCTCCTCAGACAATCTCTCCTGAGCATGAACTGGGTGCCCAGCCCTCCTCTGAGGCACTTGGGATAAACCAGAGGGACACAGGTAACACCTCTGCCTTCATGGAGTCCACGTTCCAGTGCGGAGGAGGGAGGAGTTCATTGAAAGCAGAAAACTAGAATATTAAACAAAAACCGGAGTGTTTGTTGTTATTTCAAAAATAATTTTCAGATTTTTGAAAATTTTATGCATTTATTTTTGACTGTGCTGGGTTTTTGTTTCTGCATGGGCTTTCATTAGTTATGGCGAGCAGGTGGCTACTGTCTAGTTGCAAGGCATGGGCTTCTCATTACAGTGGCTTCTCTTGCTGCAGAGCACGGGCTTTAGAGTGTTTGGGCTTCAGTAGCTGTGGCACACGGGCTCAGTAGCTGCAGCTCCTGGGCTCTAGAGCACAGGCCCAATAGTTACGGCGCACAGGCTAGTTGCTCTGCAGCAGGTGGGACCATCCTGCACCAGGGATCAAATCCACGTCTTTCGCATTGGCAGGTGGATTCTTTACCACTGAACCACCAAGGAAGCCCCTAGATATTTGTTTTTAATACCCGGCTTGGATGAAGACATCAGTCATCACAGTCACAGAAAAGGCTTTGACTTAAGGAAGTGTTAACGTCAAGGGTGAGTTAAGAGACCCTTACTCCACCCTGGAGGAAAACAAAAGTCAGAATTTGTTTCAGTATTGATTAATAGCAAAAAGAATTTGGAGAAAACTTCCATATTTTACCTAGACTTACTTTTCTTACTAACCTCTTTGGGACTGTTGCCTAGTCATCACAATCAATGTTTTAGTTTTTACTAGCAAAGGCACATTTAAAGGAAAAGGATGAGTTTTTTTTCTGGGGCAAGGGCCCTGCAAGAAACCTGGGTGGTTGAATCATGAAGCATGACTATCCTACTGGTGATAATTTACTCTAATTGAGTACAAAATACCTAGAAGGAGTTGAAATGTCTCTTGATTGCTACTTCGTAAGCCCAGAACTTTAATAGATGGTGAAAAGCAAAGAAATCGTTTTCGGTTTTATGAAGGGAATTAACAGGAAGACAATAGGCTTCTCTTGAGACAGAATCCTTTGTGTGTTCATTTTGCTAGAATTCAGCTCTTCCTCAAAGGAAAATATAGCACCAATTACAAACCTACCACTATTTATACTGAAGCCAGTCAATTCCAGTGATACATTTATTTATCAGGAACAGGGATGTTTTGGATGCATGGCTGCAGGTGTAGACAGTGCTGCAGCTCTTGGTGATGAAGAGTTCATTTGTTATTGCCGATTTTGCTTTTTATCCAGTGAACTCTGTTATAAAGCGATGTCTCAAGAGATTTGTTATTTGAAGTTGTACGGTGTATGAGAAGGTACAGAAAGCAAGCCCCATCTTTCTTCCTGGGAGAATCTGTTTAGGAGCAATGCAAATAGACAGATTCAATTCAGGAGCAAAGGAGGCTTCTTCTTGTGATGGCTGGCCAAGAAGAACGATCCAGAAGCCACTGTGCAAAACCTCCTGTGTCTTAATGGCCTGAGATCTTGCATGGAAACCACATCCAGGGCCGTGGATTTACCCAAACAAATAGTCGGAGGCCTTCCAAAGCTGTAGCCTAACTGCTGTTTACACTGTAAATAAGAAAGACATAAACAGCTCTCTGATGAGCTGCTGTCACATCTGGGCTGCCTCATGGGAACAGAGGCGTGTTCGGGAGGCTTGGCTGGCAGCAGCTGCATTTCCCCGAGATCGGCCCTCCTGGTAAAACTTTGGAGATGCAGCCGATAAGAGATCTGGACAGGAGCCTTCTTGGCACTCTCCAGAAGGCTGTTCTCGAAAACAACACAGGGCTGAATTCCCTCATCAACTCTTTCCATCAAACTAGCCATCTGGGAGTGTGTCGTTATTTAGTCACTAAGTTCTGTCCGACTCTTTGTGACTCCATGGACTGTAGCCTTCCAGGCTCCTCTGTCCATGGGATTCTCCAGGCAAGAATACTGGAGTGGGTTGCCATTTCCTTCTCCATAGGATTTTTCCAACCCAGGATTGAACACACATCTCCTATAGGCAGGCAGATTATTTACTGCTGAGCTACCTGGGAAGCCCCTGGGAGTGTGTAGCAGGAATGAACGCTCATACTCAACAGCTGGCCTGGCGCTCAAATCCTGGACACTCCCTTTATCACTTTGGTTGTGCCACTGATCTGCAAAAGCCCAGAGATTAGCCTTCCAGCAAGGGGGTGTGTCAATGTGCCAATACTTAACGGAAAGAACATTCTGCAGAAAGCTCTGTGCTCCTTGGTATGGAAGATGAAAATAGAGACAGTCCCTGCCCTCGGAGCTGTCAATCTGGTTGAGAGGATAAATTGGTAAGAATTCAGCCAGGCGAGGAAGATGAAGTATGGTTCCCAGCCAGGGTGGGTGAGCCAGGCCCTAACCCTTGGGCTGTGACTTGTAGTCTGTGAACCATTTCTGTGGGACATGCTCTGTTCCTCCTTTGGATTCTCATGGCATTTATTGTTCATAACTGGTGTTCCCAGGCAGCTTAGTGGTAAAGAATCCACCTGCCAATGCAGGAGATGTGGGTTCAGTCCCTGGGTTGGGAAGATCCTCTGGAAAAGGAAATGGCAACCCACTCCAGTATTCTTGCCTGGGAAATCTCATGGACAGAGGAGCCTGGAGGGCTATAGTCCCTGAGGTCCCAAAGAGTAGGACACAACTGAGTGACTGAGCATGCAGGCATGTGGTTCCCAAACTGTGTGCCGAGGGACCCAGGGCATGGCAGCAGGTTCACAGGGTGCTGCTGATATTTTAGATTTTCTCAGAGAACCATCTGTCAAAATGCATGCAAAATGCTAGCTCAAGTTGGTGCAGTATCCGTGTTAGACGGAGCTGCATTCCTTTGGATGATCTATTTTTACAGTTGCTGTGATTTTTCTTTTACAATGTTCCACATGACAATCAGTTTGGAACAGGAAATAAGGGTGGCAGTATTGTGTTCAACCAACCTGGTTCCAAGGCCTGAAAGGTCGTGCAGAGGATTGTAATTATTTAGTAATGAAATGCAAATATTAATTTTTCTTTTTGTCTTTTGAGTGTTAATTTTGCAAGTGGCTACTCATAAGTACTTATTAAGTTGTTTGGGCCTAATTGCTTAATTACTTAATAAATGGAATTGTTGGTATTTCTTCTGGCTTAAGGGCACCTTGAAAAAATGGCTGAGATACTGAGGGTTCTGTGAAAGAGAAAGTTATGGAAGCTCAGGTGTACAGCATTTACTGTGTGAATTCTTTCTTTTTTTTCTCTTTTGGCCACACCACAGGGCATGCAAAACTTCCCAGACCAGGGATTGAACCTGAGCCCCCTGCAGTGGAAGCTGGAGTCTTAACCACTGGACCACCAGGGAAGTCCACTGTGAATTCTTGTTTTATCTCATCATGTAACATCTTGGGAAACAAGATGGGTAGGATGGGTTTTGTTTGCTTGTTTAAGCAGTTTCTCCTGGGAGTGGGCTTGAGAAGAGTAAGAGAATATTTCTCTGGAAGATCCAAAGGGGCTTTGAGAAAGGAGAAAAACTGACCAGCAAGTGGATGGGAGAGAACTGGATGAGTTTAGACAGGAAGAGAACCCAAACAAGAGAAAGGCCAGGAAGAATTCATAAATAAAATTAAGTTTAATTAACTCAGCGGTTGGAGGATGGTATTGCTTTTATGCAAGGCATGTCCCCACTTCTCTGCTAGGCTCTTGAACAGTGTATGTTTTTCCTTATTTCATAATGAGGGATACACTTTAAGTAAACTTGTTTTATTACTATTAATAGATGTTTTAAAGTCAGTGCTAATGAGGGAATGAAAAGTGACTTCCATTTGTTTATTTGTTTGTTGTGTTTTGTTTTGTTTTTGTGCTTCATATCTGGAGTTTTCCATGCCTAGAACATTCTTCTCTACTATTTAAACAAAGCACCATTTTCCCCACTGTTGACAGCTGGATGTAAGGATGAACTTGAGGGGAGTCTTGCCTGGATGAATTTGCCAGCTGCTAGTAAACAGGGATGCCATATGCTATGTTCCTTTCACTCTTTGCAGAGTCTCGAATGCTAAATCACTAGAGATTCTTCATGGAATGGACTCATGAGGGCCGTTAATAGAGGAAAACTTGGGAAGTTATAACAATGGTTTAGAATTTAGTTCATCTTTTGTTGACCCGAGGCAGTCAAGTAACACTCCAGCAAAACCAGTGGGTGGAAACGCAGTCTCTCAGAGCTCAGAGTCTTCATAGCATTGTTGTGAGGGCAGAGGGCACAGGTTCCACCCCTGGTCAGGGAACTAGGATCCTACATGCCACACAGACAAAAAAAAAAAAAAAAGGGGGGGGGGTTTTAAATTGTGTTTCTTCTGCTATATTTAAAATAGATGACCAACAAGGACCTACTGGTATAGCACAGGGAACACTGCTCAGTGTTTTGCGGCAGCCTGGATGGGAGGGGAGTTTGAGGGAGAAGGGATACATGTATATGTGTGCCTAGTCCCTAGGCATAGGGAAGTTTACTAGAAGTTGTGTGACAGGATGGTGCACAAAATAAACATTCAATAAAGTTCCATCTGAAATCAACAAGACAATCGAATATGTGTTTCCATTGCCCCTGACTTGTTGTGTCTTTTTCTCCTCCAGGCTTCTTGGTGGTTGACTGGCTATGTGAGCTTTATATGGCCTTCCTTGCTCTGCTCTCCGATAACTCTATTCCTTTGAATTCTACTTGTCAACCTGCTCTCTGACCTTTATGCCCTGGGTCTTGCGTTTGTGTGTTTGATGCCTTCTGTGTGGGATCTTCGCCCAGCAAGTGTGGCAGCTGCCTTGGTAAGGATTTGCTGAGGATCAAGAAGGCTATGATTGGGACCACATCTTCAGAGAACATTCAAACATGGGAATCTCCCTCAAAGCCAGATTGTCTTCTGAACTTGGAAATTCACAATCAAGTAGTGATTACATTTTGTTGTTTAGTTGCTAAATTGTGTCCAACTCTTGCTACCCGTGGATTGTGGCCTGCCAGCTTCCTCTGTCCATTAGATTTCCCAGGCGAGAATCCTGAAGTGGGTTGCATTTCCTCCTCCAGGGGATCTACCCAGCCCAGGCTGTGTCTCCTGCATTGCAGGTGGATTCTTTACCACTGAGCCACCAGTGGGTATATAGGGGCTTCCCAGGTGGCTCAGTGGTAAAGAACACCCCTGACAATGCAAGAGATGTGGGTTTGATCTCATGGATAGAGGAGCCTGGTGGTGTACAGTGCATGGGGTCTTAAAAGAGTTGGACATGACTTAGTGACTAAACAAAAACAACAAGTGGTCATATAATGGATTCTAGAGCCAGACTGCCCATGCTCAAAAAAATAGATTCTGGTTCCACTATTAATGCCAATTCATTTAATGTTCCTGTGTTTCTGTTTCCTTTTCTATGAAATGAGAATAAAAATAACATCTACTTCATAGTGTTGCTGTGAGGATGAAATGCATAATACATGAATGTGCTAGGACGTGTTGCTTATTTAACTTATATGCGGAGTACATCATGAGAAATGCTGGGCTGGAAGAAGCACAAGCTGGAATCAAGATTGCCGGGAGAAATATCAATAACCTCAGATATGCAGATGCCACCACCGTTATGGCAGAAAGTTAAGAGGAACTAAAAAGCCTCTTGATGAAAGTGAAAGAAGAGAGTGAAAAAGTTGGCTTAAAGCTCAGCATTCAGAAAACGAAGATCGTGGCATCTGGTCCCATCACTTCGTGGGCTCCAAAATCACTGCAGATGGTGACTGCAGCCATGAAATTAAAAGACGCTTACTCCTTGGAAGAAAAGTTATGATGAACCTAGATAGCATATTCAAAAGCAGAGACATTACTTTGCCAACAAAGGTCTGTCCAGTCAAGGCTATGGTTTTTCCAGTAGTCATGTATGGATGTGAGAGTTGGACCGTGAAGAAAGCTGAGCACCGAAGAATTGATGCTTTTGAACTGTGGTGTTGGAGAAGATTCTTGAGAGCTCCTTGGACTGCAAGGAGATCCAATCAATCCATTCTAAAGGAGATCAGTCCTGGGTGTTCATTGGAAAGACTGATGCTAAAGGGGAAACTCCAATACTTTGGCCACCTCATGCGAAGAGTTGACTCATTGGAAAAGACTCTGATGCTGGGAGGGATTGGGGGCAGGAGGAGAAGGGGACAACAGAGGATGAGATGGCTGGATGGCATCATCGACTCGATGGACAAGAGTTTGAGTGAACTCCGGGAGTTGGTGATGGACAGGGAGGCCTGGCTTGCTACAATCCATGGGGTTGCAGAGTTGGACACGACTGAGTGACTGAACTGAACTGAAATGAACTGAAGACGTGTGCCAGGTACAGAGGACGTGCTCAGGCATTGGTGGCTGTCTCCATCAAGAGTCTGGTTTTAAGCCTGCACCACCATCTGCTGGCTGTGTGACCGTAACTGGGTCCTTTCACCTCTCCTGGTCCCAGATTTCTTATCTGCAAAATGTTGGTGGCACCTTGTGTAATTGCTTTGCCAAGTTGTTGGGATAGGAGACTGGAAAAGTTCTGCACACAAGTAAGATTTCAATGTATTCTTAGTGCCCCCTTCTTTTTCCATTATACTCAACAGAGAGCATGGGGAAGTTTTCTCTTCCTGAGAGAGGATGCTGAATGCTGGACAGGGTTCTCAAGTCCAGCCTAGGCACCCACCGGCCACCATGTTGGACTCAATCCAAGTAGCTGTCTCAGGGCTTCAGTGGTGGCTCATCAGTAAAGAATCAGATGCAGAAGACTCAGGAGAGGTTTGACGCAAGACAGGTTTGATCCATGGGTTGAAAAGATCCCCTGGAGGAGGGTATGGCAACCCACTCCAGTATTCTTGCCAAGAGACATGGACATAGGAGCCTGGGCATAGGAGCCTGGGCACAGGAGCCTGGTGGGCTGCAGTCCCTGGGGTCACAAAGAGTTGGACACATGAAGTGACTGGGCGCCCGGGGAGACACATTACTTGCATCTTCCCTGGATTTCTGAATGAGTCCAGAGCCTGGTTTTCTGTCTCTCCTTTTCTCAATTAGGGAAACAGTCGAGCACTGTGAGCATTGTCAGTTCTCTTTATCAGGTCTCGACAAGCCCTGTGCTGCCCTGAAGGGAGGAGGAGAAGAGAAGAGACAGGAGGAAACTCTCCCTGTAAAACTTGGCTTTGACTGAATAGCTTCCAGTTGCCTTGAAATCCA
Organism: Budorcas taxicolor; assembly: GCF_023091745.1. Classification (NCBI taxonomy): domain Eukaryota; kingdom Metazoa; phylum Chordata; class Mammalia; order Artiodactyla; family Bovidae; genus Budorcas; species Budorcas taxicolor. The sequence continues at coordinate 107,204,817 of NC_068920.1, forward strand.
ATCTTCTTTTGAACTTGAATTTGCCATCAGTCACATTCTTGGAAGGCAGTAAGCTCCAGCCCAGTCCTGATAGTCACAGGGGATAATTCCTTTCCAAGAACCTGTGGTGGTAGAAGCGGGCTGACTGCTAATGTTTCCTTTCACCTGCTCAGGGAGACTGAAGTGTCAGGGATTTCAGCCCTGAGAGACCCTAGAGACGTCCTATTATCTGAGTTTAGGAGAAAAAGTGATCGCTCTCTACCTGCTATCTCTAGAACTGACACTTTGATATCTCTTTTATATACTGTTATCAAACTCTCAAATGCCTGGCTTCTTCACCCCAACCAACAAAACCTGACTTGAGACTGTCTGATTAATTAATTAAACAAATGAATTAATTAATTCTGATTAATTAGTTAATTCAACAAATGTGTGTAAAGTACCTACCATGGGTTCTAGGCACTGGAAGAGCAGTAGACAAAATACCTGCTCTCCATGAAGTGCACCCCCAGCACTCAGCCAAACAACCAACCAAAGTCAAGATGGATATCTATCAGAGATAAATGCCTGGATCACAAGCCAAAACATATAGGTTTGAGAGAGAGCTCTACCATGTAAAAGACATTTGACACTGGGTATACCACTTAGGTTCCCTGAAACTCAATCTCTCATCTATAATGGGCATTGTGTGGCCTGCTCATCCCCTGTCCATGTGATGATAAAATGAAGGGAAATAAGTGAAATTATTTTATGCTGCAACATTGCATGCCAATTGGTGGCATACAGATCTGCTGTACCAACTCAAACTTTTTGGTTAGTTATAGAGGGAACATTTATCGAGCATCTACTATATATCACACATTTGGAATACCAAGATGAATAAGATATGGCCCCTGCCTTCTGGGAGAGGAGACACACACAGAACAGTTGTTATACCACTGTGTGATGAACGCAGTGATGAAGTCATCCGAGAGAACCCACGGTTACCCCGGGTATCCATGGATAGTCCTATCCTCAGGAGAGGAAGATGATGGAACACGAGTTGAGTCTTAAAAGACACATTAAGAGTAGCCAGATGAAGAGAGTGGCACGAGAGGGGGACTTTCCTGCTCACAACATTCCTGTGAACAGAAGAATGGAAACCACGGCAGCTCAGTTTTATGGTTCTCAGGCACTGAGTAATGGCAGGAAGCGATGAAAGAATAGTTGCTAACAGGAAGCAGCTTCTGGAAGGCCTTGTCTACCATGATATGTTGGAGGTTTTTTTTTTTTTTTTATCTAAACACAGGGTAACATTGCAAGGCTTTGAGCAAGAACATCGGAGCATCAGCTTTAAGTTTTAGTTAATGGCAATTGTGTGACGGATTGGCTGAAGGGACACTTGCAGAAGTAGTGAGATAAGAATATTGCTGTAATTTCATAGCACAAGGAGCTATACTCAATATCTTTGTAACAGACTATAAGGGAAGAGAATCTAAAGTATGGGTAGTGTGTATGACTGAATCGCTGTGCTGTTACACTTGAAACTAACACAATATTGTAAATCAACAATTCTTCCATAAAAAAGAAAGAATATTGCATATAGCTACAGCAGGGTGGTGGCCTGAACTCAGGTGACAGAGAGAGGTTATGGTGGATTTGTGAAATATTTAGGAGGTGAAATTACAGGACTTGGTAAGAGCGTGAATGGAGTGAGTGGGATCCAGAGATAAAATGATGCCCAGGTTCCTAGGCTGATTTCCTGGGTGGAGGGTGCAACAGGAATCAGAAAGGAGAGAAGGTGGGGCTACCCAGGCGGGTGGCTGATTCTCCGTGCTCCCAATGCAGGGGGCCTGGGTTCGATCCCTGGTCAGGGAACTAGCTCCCACATGCCATGACTAGGAGTTCACATGCCACAGCTAAAGGCTTCTAAACATGGCAATGAAGATCAAAGATCTTGAGAGCTGCAGCTAGAACCCAGCACAACCAAATAAATAAAAACATATTTTTAAAAGATAATGAAAGAAGAGAAGGTGTTAAGGGAGAGAAGACAAGTGCTACTGGATTGGATTTTTGGGTGGAGCAAACAGTCCAACAGCTTGTTGCATACAGGCAGCCCTAACGTGTTCTGTACATGTTAATGTCAGTTGCCACGTATAGTTAATACCTAGTCCTTCCCTGCACCTCTCAGCTGCCACAGCGTATTAACTATGAGTAATTGTACAAGGCAATTACTCTACTTCTCTGCCAGCTCTTGGGTCCACAAATCACTACAGAATAACAAATGTGCATCATGCTCCAGGACCAATCACATCATAAGATTAAAAAGTAGGTCAAAGTTCAAGCAATACAGACATCAAGTGCAAAGCCCCCAGTCATGCCAACATACCCCTCTGACCCTCTGCTCCCATCCTCACCCCCTCCCCTGGAAGAGTTTCCTGGAAAAAAAAAAAAAGGGACTTCAAGCCAAGTCCTGAAACACATGGCTAGACTGTGACATCTTCCACTCTCTTCAGAGTGAAAGCTAGAAATCTGCCAGGCTTGCTTCACAGAGATTTTCCTGTTTTGTGCAAATAATGATTCTTGTCATACATGACCTGGAAACCACACCTGGCACCTCAGAAACACAAAGAAAAACAGAAAAGACAGAGGCATATGTCATAGTTCCTCTTTTCAGTATCCAAAAGAGTGTTTGATGACTCTTTTTGGACTGAGGAAAGAAGAGAGGAGGAAGAAAGTGGGGCTGTAATGCTGTTGGAACAACACTAGCCTGGGAGCCTCAGTTTCTTCATCTGAAAAATGGGGCTATTGAGCCTCTTCATGGGCTTTATTGCAAAGCCCAAATGAGATCCTGTGTGTGAGAGAATTTTTTAACTGTGAAAGATTGTTCAAAGCTGGGAGGCAATAAGTATATCTGGATAAAAGAGAGAAGAGGTAGATAATGCAGGATCTTGATAGACAAACAACACAGCACAGGGAACTATGTTCAATTATCTTGTAATAACCTATACTGGAAAATAATCTGAGAGAGAATACACACATACACACACACACACACGCACACACACGGCTGAGGGGCTTCCCAGCTGCCATTGCAGGAGATGTAAGAGACTCAGGTTGGAATCCAGGGTCAGGAAGATCCCCTGGAGAAGGAAATAGCAACTCACTCCAGTATTCCTGCCTGGGGAATCCCATGGACTGAGGACTCTGGTGGGCTATGGTCCATGGGGTTGCAAAGAGTCAGACACGACTGAAGTAACTTAGTGTGAACACACATGTATGACTAAATCACTCTGCTGTACGCCTGTAACACTGTAAATCAGCAATACTTCAATTTTAAAAAATTAAAATTAAAAAATATGTATACAGGGCCCTAGTTTCCTACGCAACTCAGAATCACTTACAACAGCTTCAGAAACTCCTTGGATTCCTACTACATGCTGGGCTCTGTACTATGACTACTGTGTGTGTGTGTGCTCACTCAGGCATGTGACCCCACGGACTATAACCCACAGGCTCCTCTGTCCGTGGGATACTCCAGGCAAGAATACTGGAGTGGGCTGCCATTCCCCCTCACCAGGGGATCTTCTGACCCAGGGACTGAACCCGCATCTCTTGCATCTTCTGCATTGGCAGACGGATTATTAGCTTCTATCTGTTTCCTGCTCGAAGCAGGCCAGCAAAAGCACTACAGGGCTGTCTTATTCACTGCTCTGAGAGTAACTGCTCAGCTGTTAGCAGCAGCTGGAGCCTTTGTGGAATGGACTGATCAGAAATCAGAGGACAGAGTATTTTACATTTGGCAGGGAAGAGGCAGAGGTTTGCAGGATGGGCTGCTTCCCAGGAGGCCAAGTGAGAGCACCCACAGCATGGCAGGAAGGGAGAAGCCTTCAGTTCAGTTCAGTCACTCTGTCGTGTCCAACTCTTTGCGACCCCATGAATCACAGCACGCCAGGCCTGCCTGTCCATCACCAACTCCCGGAGTTCACCTAAGCCCATGTCCATTGAGTCGGTGATGCCATCCTGCCATCTCATCCTCTGTCGTCCCCTTCTCCTCCTGCCCCCAATCCCTCCCAGCATCAGTCTTTTCCAATGAGTCAACTCTTCGCATGAGGTGGCCAAAGTATTGGCGTTTCAGCTTTAGCATCATTCCTTCCAATGAACACCCAGGACTGATCTCCTTTAGAATGGACTGGTTGGATCTCCTTGCAGTCCAAAGGACTCTCAAGAGTCTTCTCCAACACCACAGTTCAAAAGCATCAATTGTTCGGCGCTCAGCTTTCTTCACAGTCCAACTCTCACATCCATACATGACCACTGGAAAAACCATAGCCCTGACTAGACAGACCTTTGTTGGAAAAGTAATATCTCAGCTTTTCAATATGCTATCTAGGTTGGTCATAACTTTCCTTCCAAGGAGTAAGTGTCTTTTAATTTCATGGCTGAAGTCACCATCTGCAGTGATTTTGGAGCCCTGAAAAATAAAGTCTGCCACTGTTTCCACTGTTTCCACTGTTTCCCCATCTATTTCCCATGAAGTGATGGGACCAGATGCCATGATCTTTGTTTTCTGAATGTTGAGCTTTAAGCCAACTTTTTCACTCTCACTTTCATCAAGAGGATTTTTAGTTCCTCTTCACTTTCTGCCATAAGGGTGGTGTCATCTGCATATCTGAGGTTATTGCTATTTCTCCCAGCAATGGGAGAAGCCTTGGGATCCATCAAATGTGGGTCAAAGCTCAGAGTCCCCACCAACCATCTCTATGACTTCAGACAGATGAGTCATGTGACCTCTACTGACCTTACTTTTCTATAACACTGGGATATTAACAGCACTCTTCTCACAGTGATGCTGTGAAGCTTACATTCAATAATGTATGGACCACCTTTCTAGGCCATGGAGGAGGCATCATCTGGTAGTGTCAGAAAAGCCTGCCTCCAGGGGGCCTCCTGATCAGCCCAAGTCCAGTCCCCAGGGTCCTGCATGCCTCTGCTAGCAGATAATCTGAGCTGTCCTCAATGCAGAATTATGTGCTGGGAACCATAAGAGACAGCCAGGGCCAGACACCCCTGGGTTGGACCACAGTCTGTATTTATTTTCTTCCATCTCTCCTGCCCCCTCATCTTCTCTTCCTCTTCTTTTGTTTCTTCCTTCCCCTGTTCCTCCTCTCTTCCTTCCTTCTTTCAAAAAAAATATTTACTGAGCACCTACAAGTGAGACATCATTTATATTTACTCCCCACCCTTATTATTATTATTATTATTTTGGCCACACCACCCGGCTTGAGGGATCTTAGTTCCCCAACCAGGGATTATACCTAAGCCCTGTGAGTGAAGGTGCTGAGTCCTAACCACTGGACCACCTAGGGAATTCCCCAGGCATTATTTTTAGAGCTGAAGATGTAGCAGTGAATAAAACAATGTCTCTGTCCTCTGGGGACTTAAATTCTAGCTGGGGGAGAAAGAGAAAGAAGCAGAGTAGACACTAATTGGGCCTGTGGGGAAACAGCTAAAGAAGGCAGATGGGCAGGGACTCAGAAGGTGGGAGAGGGGGTATTTTAAGGAGGTTTGTGGGGGACGAACTCTTTGAAAAGGTGAGCCAGGTGCCTCAGAGGGTACAGAATCTGCCTGCCATGCTGGAGACACAGGAGACAATCCCTGGGTCAGAAAGATCCCCTGGAGAAGGGAATGGCAACTCACTCCAGAATGCTTGCCTGGAGAATCCCCATGGACAGAGGAGCCTGTCAGGCTACAGTCCATGGGGTCACAAAGAGTCGGGCATGACTGAGCACTAACATTTAACGTTTAAGCAGAAGCTTGTTGTGAGATTGATTTTCTTGTTGCCAGCAGCAACCTGGTAGTGGCAACATCAAAACCCACTCATCCATTCTGTGTGTAGATACAGTTTGGGGTGCAAAGTACACACCCCTATATATGTAAATGCATATGCGTATGAAGATGTTGGGTAGATGGGGTCCCCAACAACCCCATTGTGGGTGCAGCCTGGACCCCATGACTGTCCATCCAGCTGACTGACAACACTGCCCCTCCCTGTCTCCTTCCCCACCAGCTTGGGCACATCCCTCCCCTCCTGCTTATAACTGCAGACCCACCACCATGGGGACAACCTCGTCTCTCTTCTCTTAGGTGGTCACTGCAGGGCTGGGGCTGTGGGAGCCTCTGGGGACTGGGTGGAAGAGAGAGGCAGGAACATAAACTTTAGGGTCATTCTCCTACCTTCTCTCATGGCCGCATCACTGCCAAGGGGCCTCCATGGATGACATCCACCACCCCTTCTTGCTTCCCACCTTCGGAGAGACCCATTCTTGTTTTCACAGCTCCCGGGCTAAAGTTCTTGGGAGATGCAAGTATCTGTTTTTTCTCTCCAGTGAATCTTTCAGCCATCTCTCCATCATCACCACCAAGATATATATCTGCCTTTCCTCACAGAGGCAGAGGTGGGAAAGAAAGAAGAGGGGAAGGAGGGAAGGAAGGAAGGAAGAAGGAAGAGATAGAGAATGAAGAAATGGAGAGAGAAAGAGAGGGAAGAAGGAAAGAAAGAAGGAGGGATGGAGAGAGGAGGAGGGGAGAGGAAATGGAAGAACTGAGCCTTCACAGCCCACGGGGTTACCATCTCTATAAGCAGCCACCACCAGCCTCAAGAACTCTCAAAGGACTGGGGTTTGGCTTGGGGCCATGATGCATGGAGCCTCTTCTAAGGCCCCCTGTCATCTTTTCTGTAGGAAAACAGGAAGAGAGAAAACCTATCAGAGGCAACAGGTGGCAGAGAAGAAGAAGGGGACCAGACAGGTCAGGGAACTAGTCGGGGGTAGGGATCGAAGGAGCAAAGCAAGATGGCCAAGGCCTTAGGGCGAAGGGTGGGGAGGTGCAGAGGGCGGTCCCGGAAGGTCTCTTCTGTCAGAGTCCTCTCCAGCTCTCTCCAGCTCTAGCCTTGCAGGGGGCCCTGCCAGGGGCCACAGGACCCCTCAGCAGATGCTTGGTGGGTGAGCAGGACAGCCAGCTCGGTGGGCTCAGTTCTCAGCCAGAGGGAGGCCCGCCAGCCCCGTATACCCACCAAAGGCGCTGAGTCTCCCACAGGGAGAGGGAAGAATTGCCAAACTCATTTCTTCTCTGAAGTCAAAGAAAACTTAATATAAACACGGTGGGCTCTTTGAATTATCCACATGAAATGTTTAATGTGTTTAGCCTGGAGCAGAGGAGGTTTAATAAGGAGATGTTCCCATAGTGATTTTATTAAAAATTTTAATAATCAACTACCATTTATCGTATGGTATCCTATCAGCCACAAGGCTGTAGGCACCTTGCCATATGCTCTTCTCCCTGAAACCCCTGGAAGGATGCCCCACCCAGACTCACTCACACGCACACACACACACACATACACACACACACACACACACACACACACACTAATACCACCAGTGTTCCAGGAAATTTCTCTGAGACTCATAAACATTAAGGAACTTTCTTAAAGTCATAGAACTAGTAACAGAATCAGAACTAGAAACCCAGATGGGCTAACTCCAAACCAAGGACCTCCATCACTAAACTAATCCTGCTTCTACTTACACTTCAAGGATGAATCAGACAAGTCCATTCAGTCCATTCAGTGCTGTTTTATAACAAGGCAGAATGGTCATCTTGAACCATCTATAGCTTAATTACTTTTTCCTAAAAATCTAAGCAATTCTGCAAGAGTTAGAGCTTCTACAAACGTTGAGATATTTCATTCAGAAGTAAGCACCTCATGCCCTGCAAGTACTTGAAAAATCAAGAGGATCTTTTGAAACACATTATGTGTTTTATTTCTAAATGATGATGTATTACCATCACATGACAACAAAGGTACAAATCGAATGATAAAGAAGAATTTATCCTCAATCTCGCCTCCCAATTCATTCACTCCTGCCTTCATAGGGAAATCACTAGAGACACATAGAATTTGCCAAAAACAAAATGAAACTAAGTATTTGAAAGCTTCTAAATAGAACTTCTCAAAAGCAAAAAGTTATGGGATGTGTATGTTTCAAACATTTTCAGAAAAAAGAAGGAACAGACCCCGAATCATTACAACAAGGTTAAGACTTTCCTAAAGAATTTCCCACGTGGTTGCTTCAGCTCTCCCCACTCCTCTCAACCCCCATCCCTCTTCTGCTTCCAATGCAAGTCCTGCTTTCATGTGCCCCAAACATTAGAGAAGGACCTTTCTCCTAGATACTCTAATCACCTCCTACCCTTTCTCTGCTTCTGTTCTATTGTCCTCCTCTCCAATTACCCTCTAATCTTCCAAAAACACGAACCTGACTGTTTCTAGAATAAAGACCTCAATTCTTAACATGGTCTCTGAAGGATATTCTTGGTTGCTTAGCAACCCTCTACCTCACTCCTAGGAGAAATGTTATCAGCTAGGCTGTGTTGAGGGTTTCCCCTATGGCTCAGCAGGTAAACAATCTGTCTGCAATGCAGGAGACACAAGTTCAATTCCTGGGTCAGGAAGACCCCCTGGAGGAAGGCATGACAACCCGCTTCAGTATTCTTGCCTGGAGATTCCCATGGACAAAGGAGCCTGGCAGGCTACAGTCCAAAGTGTCACAAAGAGTCAGACATGACTGAGCAACGAGGCACACACACAGGCTGTGTTGAGATGCAAGTAATAGAGCAACTGACTCACAGTAGCCTGAGCAATCAAGACTTTTAATCAACTCATGCATGTTCCTTGTTTAATGTAGTTGCTCTACAATGTTGTCAAAGACCCATGATCTTTCTGTTCTCATCTTCAGCATGTTGGCTGTTGGTCCTCCCATCTGTCACTTCATGAGCACAGGAAGGCTGCTATAGCACCAGATGTTACAACCATATTTAAAAGTAGGAAGCCTGGGGAAGTTGATGAGTGGGGCATTGCTTCAAATGATAGTCTTCTTTTTAAAAAAATTTATTTATATTATTTTTGGCTGGGCTAGGTCTTCATTGTTTTGTATGACTTTCCCTACTTGTGGTGAGCAGGGGCTACTCTTTGTTGCTGTGTGCAGGTTTCTCTTGTTAAGGAGCACGGGCTCTAGAGCACTTGGGCTTCAGTAGTGATCCACAGGCCTAGTTGCTCCTCAGCATGTGAAATCTTCCCAGACCAGAGATCAAACTCATGTTCCCTGCATTGGCAGGCAAATTCTCATCCACTGTGCCACCAGGGAAGTCTGATCGTCTCCTTTTATAAGCAAATAAATATCCCCCAAAAGCCTCCCACCAGACTTTCTCTTACATGTCACACATGGGTACTGTGTCACTGGGCCCTTTATAAGTACAGTAGAACCTGGTAATGTGAAAATATGGCAAAGGGAAATGGCATTATCATGACTGACTTTTTTTAGGGAAATGGCATTATCATGACTGACTTAAATCAGTCATGATTCATCAAGTGAACCACTGGGACATGGAGGGAAGTTTGGAGGAGACTTCTAGGAAAGTGATTATTTTCTAGGACAGCATCTGCGCATGATCTTGTTCTCTTCCTTAGGATGCAGTCTTGCATGGATGTAAAGCTGTTCAGTCATATAGCCATCTTGTTTCCACCCCGATAAGCACTGATGCAAAGAAGGGCAGGACTAAAAGCATAGATGGAGCCCGTGGTGGGCAGGCCTCTGAGCTGCACCTCTTCCTTGGTCCCTGCCTCCTGGATTCATGCCATTGGGTAATCTCCTCCCCTTGAGTATGGGGAGAACCTAGAGACTCTCTTCTAATGCTCAGAATAGGGTGGAAGTGGTGGTGTATCATTTCTGATATTAGGTGACAAAAAGACTGCAACTTCCACCTCAGGTTCTCTCTCTCTGTGTCATAGCTCACTTCCACTGGGTGAAACAAGCTTTCATGCTGCACACAAAACTCTTGGGCTCCAAAATCACTGCAGATGGTGATTGCAGCCATGATATTAAAAGACTCTTGTTCCTTGCAAGAAAAGCTATGGCAAAACTAGACAGCATATTAAAAAGCAGAGATATCACTTTGCTGACAAAGGTCCATATAGTCAAAGCCATGGTTTTTCCAGCAGTCATGTACAGATGTGAGAGCTGGACCATGAAGAAGGCTGAGTGCTAAAGAATTGATGCTTTAGAACTGTGGTGTTGGAGAAGACTCTTTCTTGGACAGCAAGGAGATCAAACTAGTCAATCCTAAAGGGAATCCTGAATATTCATTTGAGGGACTGATGCTGAAGCTCCAATACTTTGGCCACCTGATGTGAAGAGTTGACTAATTGAAAAAGACCCTGATATTGAGAAAGACTGAGGACAGAAGAAAAAGGAGATGAGAGAGGATGAGATAGTTGGATGGCATCACCAACACAATGGACATGAGTTTGAACAAACTTCAGGAGATGGTGAAGGACAGGGAAGCCTGGTGTGCTGCAGTCCATGGGGTTGCAGAGTCAGAATGAGCAACTGAACAATAATAACAAACCTATGGAGAGGCCCAGACAGTGAAGAACCAAAGTTCTCAGTCTAACTGCCTTGGAGAACTGAATAACCACTGCCAAAGCCACTCAACTGATCTTGGAAGCAGATCTTTCAGTCCTAGTCATGTCTTGGGATGACTGGAGCCGTGGTTGGTACCCTGGCTGCAGCCCCATGAGAAGTCAGTGGCATCCAACCAAGCCACTCTTAGATTCTTCACCTAGATAAACTGTGAGATAATAAATGTTGTTTTCAGCTGCCTAATTTCAGGGATAATTTGGTACACAGCAATCGTTAACTAACACAGCCATTAGATGAAGTCAATTATCAAGCCTGTTTGTGCATATGGCTTCCAGTTACATAAGGCAATACATTTTCTTCTTTATTAAGTCAATTTAAGATGTTTCTGTTACGTTCAGCCAATCACAATCGATCTAATTGATCAAAGCTGATCTAATTGATCAAAGCTGATCTAATTGATCAAAAGAAAACTGCATATTATCTTTCTGTAGCCTGTCTTTCTGGCAGCAACTGAAAACTCTTCCACATTTTTTCTAAAATACTCCAGCCACCAGTCACCATGGACTTCTTTTAATTCCCTGAGTCCATCATGCTCCTCCCCATCTTCTGGGTTTTTACTCACTTTATTCCTGCAAGCCCAAACATTCTCCACTTTATCTTGTTAACTCTTTTTAGTTTTTCAGACTTTAGCTTGTAATTCATTTCCCGGTGAAGTCCCTAACCCCCTCCAAGTAATATCATGCCTCTTCTTTATCTATTTTGGCTTTGCCTGCACTGGGTCTCCCTTGCTGTGTGGGCGCTTTCTCTAGCTGGGGTGAGCAGGGCAACTCTGTAGTTGAGGATACAGGCTTCTCATTGTGGTGGCTCCTCTTGTTGTAGGGAGCACAGATTCAGTAGTTGAGGCATGTGGGCTCAGTATTGTGGCTCTCAGGCTCTGGAGCACAGGCTCAGTAATTGTGGCACATGGGCCTAGCTGCCCCATAGCATATGGAGTTTTCCCAGAGCGGGGATCAAGCTCATGTCCCCTGCATTAACAGGCAGATTCTTAACCACTGAACCACGAGGACAGTCCAGTATTATGTCCTCTTGCTATGCATCTTCGCAGCACCATGTACCTTTTTCCAGGCATTTATCACAGTGATCATTATGTTTGTGGCATCCTTTGGGTATCTCTTGTCTTCTTTCTCCCTGAGGACAGGGCTCATAGCTACTGTAGCCACTCATAGCTACATAATTACATAGGGTAACACTGGGCTGAGGTGTTCAATATAGTGATGGAACAGGGCAAGTTCTCAATGAATAATTAATAAGTGAATATATAAGAGCTTTGGAAACATACACTGGTTGCCCTAGAGAAGGACCAAGACTAACTAAGTAGAATAGATTTTGGAGTCATCGGTATGAAATAAGTATTTTCACTCTTGGAAGAAAGGAGTCTCCCAGGAAAACTATGTGAGAATGAAGATGAAACTTGAGGATTTCTATCATGTGGAGGTTGAGGAGGAAAGAAGCCCCAGTAGAGTAGGTCCACAGGTGGTGAGGGAGAAAGTCTAAAATGCCAAAGTCATTTAACCATCAGAAGGAACTCAAGTCCTTGAGAAGCAACAAGAGGTGGGACTCCCAGAGTGCCAACCAAGCTAAGGAGGCATGGTGAAAACCCAGCTGGGTTGTTGGTGCTGTTCTGTCTCTAAGTCGTGTCCAACTCTTTGCAACCCCAAGGACTGCAGCATGCCCAGCTTCCCTGTCCTTCACTATCTCCCGGAGTTTGCTCAAACTCATGTCCATTGAGTCAATGATGCCATCCAACCATCATCATGCAGAGAAGCAGCTCAGAGTGTTGGGCCCTGAGAAGGACATACGAGTGGCTCTTCTCCTGGAGTTAGTGGACCAGAATGGTCTTCCCACTTCTCACACCTGTCCCTGTACCCCTGCCCAGGGGCAGGAATAAGACAGACAATAGAACTGTAGCACATGGACGGGCTTCCCAGGTGGCATAGTGGTAAAGAATCTGCCTACCTATGTAGGAGATTCAAGAGATACAGGTTTGATCCTTGGTTCAGAAAGATTCCCTGGAGGAGGAAATGGCAACCCACTCTAGTATTCTTGCCTGGAAAATTTCATCGACAGAGGAGCCACACTCTGATGGGCCACAGTCCATGGGGTTGCAAAGAGTCATACAGGACTGAGCACACACAGGCACATATTTACACACGCAGAGCTGTAGTTCTTTGAAAGCAATGACAACCACAGCACTTTGTAAACGAAAAGAGATGCTCTTCCAGCACAGATTCAAGTTGCAGCATCCATCAGTGTCCCCCAGGGAAGGCTCTGCCAACCCCAGAAGGGTCATAGAATGATGATGTAATCCGACATCTCTGCAGATTATTCAGCCCTGTCTCTTCCTTCTCTCTTTCTCTTTTCTTAAGATTTGAGACAGGAGTTCAAATTATTTTGACAATTATTTTACCTTGACTTTTTTGTTCAGCCCTTCGCTCATACATCTAGCTGAGTCTGAAATCTACATATTCATTACAACGTCATCTATCTGGCATGACCATGTGAAGGATGAATGTGGATCTGATGAACACAGTGTCTATGTAAGCTAAGAGTTTGAATCAGAAAATGAAATTTCCAGATGACTAAAATTTTCTGCTTGAGCAATAACAACAACAAAAGAAATCAAGCATTATCAAGTTCAACACCCTCTCACTTTGAATGCAATCTGCAGCTCCCTCCTTTTTCTTTCCTAATGGTAAAGGGGATGTAGGGAAGTAGAAAGATAAGTAAGAGAGAGAGAAAAGGGAATGGGGGACATGGTTAAGAGCAGAATCTCTCTGAAGCAGGTGTCAGCAAAGTTTTGCTGTAAAGGACCAGATAGTAAATATTTCAGTCTCTGTAGAAGCTTCTCACTTCTGATGTTGCAGTATAAAAGCAGCCACAGACAATACACAACCAAATGTGCACAGCTGTGTTCCAATAAAACTTCATTTATGGTCACTGACATTTAAATTTCCCATGATTTTCATGTGTCACAAAATCTTCTTCTTTTGATTTTTTAAAAGATTTTTTTTTTGGTCTAGAGCAGTTTTAGGTTCACAGCAAAATGGAGAAGAAAGTACAGAGAGTTCCCATATAACCCACTACCCCCATATGCACAGCCTCCTCTGTCATCAAGATCCCCCACAAATGTGGCCCATATGTTGCAGCTGTGCACCTACACTGGCATGTCAGTATCATACAGAGTCCATAGCTGACATACAGGATGGGTTACTCTTGGAGTTGTTTATTCAATGGTTGGGTTTTTTTCCCAATAGTTACAGTACCAATTTTTAGCTTATGTGTGGGCTAAGTCGCTTCAATCGTGTCTGACTGTAGCCCACCAGGCTCCTCTGTCCATGGGATTCTCCAGGCAAGAATACTACAGTGGGTTGCCATGACCTCCTCTAGGGGATCTTCCAAACCCAGGGATCGAACCCCCCTCCCTTATGCCTCCAGCCTTGGCAGGCGTGTTGTTTACAACTGGTACTACCTGGCGAGCCCTTCTTGGCTTATACACCAAACAAATACAAGTAGAGGGTGGGATTTGGTCCATAAGCTGAAGTTTGCTGATGCCTAACCTAAGTGTGAGTGGAAACTACCAAAAGAAGCAAGTCTCTAAGTTTCCCTTCCCTCCTGTCTTCTCTCTACACTCCTCCTTTCACCCCTACAAAGTTCAAATTTTATCCTGGGACATTCATACTGTTCCTCTGAGTCTCTGCCTTGGTAGTGGTTCAGCCACTAAGTTGTCTCTAACTCTTGCTGCTCCATGGACTTTAGCCTGCCAGGCTCCCCTCTCTATGGGGTTTTCCAGGTAAAAATACTGGAGTGGACTGCCGTTTCCCTCTCTTCTCAAACACTTACATTCGCATTTGCGTTCTAGAAAACATGTTCACATTCCTGTAACTGAAGGATTAAGGAACATTCAGAGCTTTCTCTAGAGTAAGATTCTTAAGGAAAGAAAGAGCAGAGGCAGTAGGACTTATGGGAGAGTAAATCACTTCTAAAAGTCAGCTCTGTTGGGACTTACCTAGTGGTCCAGTGGTTAAGATTGCACTTCCAATAGTGCAAAGGCCTCAGGTTCAATCCCAGACAAAGGAGCTAAGGTCCCACATGTCATGTGGCCAAAAAGTATAAATAAAGTAAAATAAAATTGGATCTTAAAAATAAAGTAAAATATTTCTTAAAAAAATGAAGCTCCATAAAGTATGTGCCCTCCCACATTTTTCTCTATCATTGTATTACGAAGTAAAAATCATTTCTTGCTAACTGTAATGCTTAGATTTGATTTTTAATTTTTCTTACCTATGCAGAATGTTAAGTGATTTTCTCTAAAGCCTAAAAATGTTCAGCCATCCCTACTTTTGGATGAAACAAATGGTCAGTATTGCCACTCACAATCAGGGAAAAGCCTTCATAGGTATACGTATTGTGGGCTGACGTCTTTGTCCTTATATTTGCATAACATAAAGGTCATGGGCATCAGGGAAGTACACAGTGTCTGAAGTGAGACAGGCTTGGGTCCAAACCTAGTTCTGCCACTAATTGTAGGACTTACCATCTCCTTCTTCTTCTTTAAAAAAAAATTTATTTATTTTTATTTATCTGGCTGCACTGGGTCTTAGTTGTGGTGTGCAGGATTTTAATTCCCTGACCAGGGATGGAACCTGGGTCCCCTGTGTTGGGTGTGCAGAGTCTTAGCCACTGAAGCAACAGAAATGTCCAGGACTTACCTTCTTGAAGCTTCAATCCCATCCCCTGGAAGCTGGAAATAATAAAAGTCAATTGTTCTGAGGTTTAAATGAGCTAACAAATATGAAATCCTAGTTCACATTAGTGTTCTTTGTCCCTTCCATCTCTGGAGGCTCTCCTAACACCCTGCTGGTCTACCAAGCCCCCTTGTTTAACAATCAGCAACGACCTTCTATTTTTTACCTGAAGGCAGAGCAAGCAATAAAAAAGCATTCAAAGTGAATCTCCTGCATTGAAGGTTGTTTTTTTTTTTAGCTGTCTCAGAATATTCAGCTTGGATTCAATTACTTGCAGCAATAATTAATAGCACATTAGTCCATGAAGCCGGCTTTCTAGAAGTAATAAAGCCAAGCAGAACATGAGCTCACGGCTGCTCTTGGCTCTTAAGTCTCTGCTGAGAAGAGGAGTCTGCCAAGGAATGCTGGGGGGAATTATCAGGGGTGAGGGTTTGCCAAAGCAGAATTAGCCAGGCTCTGATGCGTGCGGTGGGCGCCGGGCAGATGGGGAGACGGCTGAGAGCGAGGCAGGAGTCAGGGAGTGGGTGGGGGCTACAGGGGAGGCTTGGAAGAACCGCAGCAAATATGGGCTGGGGTTGTGATGGGGAGGGGAGGGGTGCTGAGCCCAGAACTATGTACTTGAGTTACAGAGGGGCCTTGCTGTACAGCCCTGATTCAATTGCTGAAGCTAGAAGAGCCTCACCATCAGGTGGCTCTGCCCTCTCACTGTACAGATGACAAAGATGTGGCACGGCCATGTCCAGACCTGTCCGTGTTCTGGGAAGGAGGAGCCTCCTTGAATATGGCTCTTCTAGGGGTCATTCACGGCTTCCCTGGTGGCTCAGACGTGGTCCTCCTGCAATGCAAGAGACTCTGGTTTGATCCCTGGATTGGGATGATACCCTGCAGGAGGGAATGGCTACCCGCTCCAGTATTCTTGCCTGGGGAATAGCATGGACAGAGCAGCCTGGTGGGCTACAGTCCATGGGGTCGCATAGAGTCGGACAAGACTGAGCAACAATTCGTACATCACAGGGGTCATTCAGAGAGGGTAAGCCCGGTGTCTTGGCCTGGCCAAAGTAGAAACAGATGTCCAAAAACTGTTCAGTTCATCTTGTAAATGTCCAGGCAACATTACCTGCTTGTCCATCACCCTTGGGCAGACAGGGCCCCGCCAACACACCCATACTCACTTGCTATTGCTTTCTTTTGGGTTGTGAGAGCTGAAGTCAACTGTTAGAGCTTTTAAAAAACAATTTGTTGCTATTGCAACAAATATTTAGAGTATTTATCATAATGAAATAATAATACTAATAATAAGTGTGTTAGTCATTCAGTCGTGTCCGACTCTTCTTGACCCCATGGACAGTAGCCTGCCAGGCTCCTCTGTCCATGGGATTCTCCAGGCAAGAATACTGGAGTGGATTGCCATTACCTTCTCCAGTGACTAATAATGAACCAGACACCAATTTGTGGAAATGATCCTTCCACAAAAAGGGTAAGAATTAAGTGCCTGTGATTAGCCTGGAGGGATGGAGGGTCCTTAAAAACCCACCTCCTGATTGCCCGTTGGAGAGTCTCCCAGTAAGAAGGACCCCTGCTCTGTTACCTGTGTGTTCAGAGCCACGGCCACCCAGCCAAAGCTCTGCCTACCCATCTCCCACCCCTCCCCTGGCTAAAATCCATCCCCCAACCCCACCTTTCTCCCCTCACCATGTATATCCCTCCACACGAGGAGGGAACCTGGCAATGGGAGAAGGTGGTTGCTTGGTTTTTCAGGGGAAAGAGGTGCCAATTACAGCCTTTATTAGGCTCACACCGCCGTCTCCCTGCCTCTCGACTGCTGCAGACCACACACACACTCAGTTTTCTTGCTCTGGGACCAGAGGCCTGTGTGGTCCTGCCGACTCACTTATAATAAATCTGTGAGCTTAATAAAAGGCATCACTTCTATCTTTTGATCTCTCTTGAGTTACTCATTAGCTCTGGGTAACACACTTCTTGACTGACAAGCCCTTCTCAGGGAAAATCCAAGCTTGGTGGTTCTTCAAACAAAAAGTGGCGTGGAGAGGCGGTGTGTGTGCATGTGTGTGTGTATGCACATGTGTTCTTATGTTGGGGGTGACATACTGTGTGATTTGTAGGAAGGGAGAAGGGGAGGGAATAGCTTGGGTATCCTAGGAGACATCTGGGACAAGGTCTCCATAAGAGATAAACATCACCCAGGGCCACTGCTGCCGGCAGAAAGTTCTAGAACCCTCAGCCTTTGAGCTCTATAGGCCCCACCTATTCCAGTCTTCCTCCTGCCTTCCTTTAACCCTTCTGAGGATTCCGTTTCTCCATGGACCCTCTTTACTGACTCCCTGTTAGCACCAAGTCTTAACTTTAATTTAATCTGAGTTTGTTTTCAATGCACTAAGGCCAATTTCTTGTCTGTAAATTCACTGAACGGATCAATACTCCTTTCTCTTTCCCATCTCCTGGCACATCCCAAAGACTGTCATACCAGCCACCATGTGTAGGCATTGGCTACACTTCCTTTGGGCCAGGTTCTGGGCTGAGCTCTGAAAGTGGATTTTCCCCGTGGGTCTTCACCACTGTCTGAAGTAGAGACAGCTCAGACCTGCATTAACAGTTGAGGAAAGTCAGGCCCAAAGGATGTAAGTGAGTTGCCTGAGGTCACACAGCTCATAGGTATGAATCTCACTCTGGGGCCGTCTAAACCCACAGGCCCTGCCCCAGCCTCCCCTCCCCTTCATGCTGGGCCTCTCTGGGCTCTCAGCTGCGCCTGCCTTCTACACCCCCTCCAGCACCCAAGTCGGAAGTTGAGGTAAAGTTCCCAGGGTTCCAGTCTCCCTGGGACTCACGTCATGCTCACTCCCTCTGTGGGACTTCACCTCGGGCCATTGCTGCTCTGGGAAACCACAGCCACTCGGAGAATGGAGGGGTAGACGCCAGACTCAATATCGACTCACTCACTGTGTGTTGGCGTTCTCAGCTGAGAAAACAAAATTACCAGGCCCGCCATGTTTGGTCCTCTTTACCTCACAGACACAGTCTTCTCTCCAGCCACACCCACGTGAAACCACAAGCTCAGGGACCACCAGGCCTCAGAAGACAGAGAGGTGAGCTGGCCTGGTGGGAGAGGGCGCGGGGGCCTCAGCCGAGGCAGGGTCAGGCCCCAGCCCCGCCCCTCAGCACCTGCTTGACCTCGGCTGTGTCTCTCAGGTTCTCTGCTCCGTCTCCTCACACATAAAAGGGAGGTAATAATAATGACTGCTTCTTTTTAAAAATCTTTTTTATAGTTAATTTATGGACTGATTTCTAGCTCCGATGGGCCTTCATTGCTGCACAAGGACTGTCTCCAGTTGTGGCTAGAAGTGGCGGCTGCTCTTCGCTGGGATACTGGCACTTCTCACTGTGATGGCTTTTCTTGTTTCAGAGCACAGGCTTCAGTAGCTTCAGCACAAGGGCCTAGTTGCTCCATGGCACGTGGAATCTTCCTGGACCAGGGATCAAACCCGTGTCCCCTGCAATGGCAGGTGGATTCTTAACCACTGAACCACCAGAAAAGTCCTCTTTTATTCTTTTTAGTAATTTTTAAGATTATTATATATTTTATATTAGGCAGTTCAGGAAAGGAAGTACTTGCAATGATTCAAGCACATAAATGATTCAAATTTTAAAAAATCCTTTGTAATTATACCTAGTCAATAGTAGGAATGTATGTAAACACCAACTCAGCTAACAAAATAAGTAAAGTAATGCTATACACTGTAAATCTCAGTGATGAGAAACATGAATGATCAGTTAGGTTGCTTTGCCATTTTTTTTTTTGAAACATGATTCACATTTGCTTCAATCACATACACATTCATTTCAAGTGTTAAATTAGACCACTGATGCTAACAATTTAAACCTATGATCTTAAAAGAAAATCTAGTTTGATACAAAGAAATTTAAGAAGAAAATGTCAAGATCCTGATCAGAAGTATTTCACACCAGTTGTACCACTCTAGTATACACAAAGGTTCAAGTAAGGTTGAGAAAAAAGACTTGATTCTTTTTCCCAAGGAAGGCATGATTCAAGAAATAGGTGAACTACACATACTATGGAAACCAGCCAGAAATCTATACATTACCAATAAGGCACTCCTTGCCTTAATAAATAACCACATTTTAAAAACCTATATGCATGGACGCTAAGTCACTTCAGTTGTGTCTAACTCTTTGCAACCCTATGGACTGCAGCCTACCAGGCTCCTCGGTCCATGGGATTCTCCAGGCAAGAATACCCTCCTCCAAAGGATCTTCCCGACCCAAGGATGGAACCCAAATCTCTTATGTCTCCTGTACTGGCAGGTGTGTTCTTTACCACTAGTACCACCTGGGAAGCCCCCTCAAAAAAGGTCCATGTTATAAAAACAGAACATATAGAGTAATATTTGTGACTACAGGTGTGATTCAATCTTTGCCTTCTATAAACATTCTTTGAAATGCTTTAAGTTCTTTTCTGGTGTGACAAGCTACAGGCATATATGGGATGCTCTACTGATAAACCTTCTCAAAGTATTTCTTGGAAGCAATTGGATGAAATTGGATTATAGGAGAATCCAGTGTCCAGGTGGCTAGGCAGACTTCTCAATGGAATTCCACAAACTGGAATGCCTTCACAAGCTAGGGTCTCCCCATGCTTGGGCCCACTGGGAGATCGTTGACACTCAAAAGCTTGATGACTCCATTGGGGTCAATTATGAAGCGATCTCTTAGTGCAAGGACACGACCTTCTAACAAATAGCACACCCTGGTCTTGGGAAGTTTGTTTAGTCATATCTGACAAGAGCATGAGGTTCATGTGGCCCAAACCACCATTCTTCCTCAGTGTATTTATCTGGGCCAGGTGGCTGAAGTGGGAATCTACCTGACACTGCAATGATTCTACAGTATGAAATTCAGTGGCTTTGTCACTAAAAGTAGTAATTTCTATAGGACACACAAAGGTGAAATCCAAAGGATCGAAGAAGAGCACCAAATATTTCCCCTTAAAGTCATCAAGGCATGGACTTCCCTGGTGGTCCAGTGCTTAGGAATCTGCCTGCAAATGCAGGGGACATGGGTTCAGTCCCTGCTCTGGAAAGACTCCACCTGCTGCTGGTCAGCTAAGCTTATGCACTGAAATGAACAGTAGGCCCTGCTGCTACAAGTAGAGAAAGCTCACGAGCAGCAATGAAGACCCTGCACAGCCAAAAATTGATTGCTGCTAAGTCACTTCAGTCGTGACCAACTCTGTGCAACCCCGTAGACAGAAGCCCACCAGGCTCCCCCGTCCCTGGGATTCTCCAGGCAAGAACACTGGAGTGGGTTGCCATTTCCTTCTCCAATGCATGAAAGTGAAAAGTGAAAGTGAAGTCACTCAGTCGTGTCTGACTCTTGGCGACCCCATGGACTGCAGCCTACCAGGCTCCTCCCTCCGTCCATGGGATTTTCCAGGCAAGAGTACTGGAGTGGGGTGCCATTGCCTTCTCCATAAAATTGATTAATTAACTTATTAAAAAAATTTTAAATCATCAAGGCTTAGTTCTTTGAATGCTGTACCCTTTCAGTAGGATGCATGCTGGGTGACAGCAGGAGCATGGCATAAGGTCTGCAGAAGCAGGAATGTCCCAAGGAATGGCACCCATATGTCTGACAATCGAAACCCAGAGCCACCTTCCCACACGGCTGCCATCTTCAGTGTCAATAATGCCTACTTTATATTAAGTGAGATAATCCATGTAGAAAAGCCTGGCAAAAGGAAAAGTCTTTTTTTCAAGGTGAGCTATTATTAGTGTCATGGGTTGAACTGAGTCCCCTCAAAGTTATGCTGGAGTCCTAACTCCCAGTACCCATGAATGTGACATTATTTGCAACTAAGATCTTTGTAAATGTAATCAATCTAAGATGAGGGCATTTGGATGGGCCCTAATTCAATACGGCAGATGTCCTTATGAGAGGAGAAATTTGGACACAGATGTACACAGGGTGGAGAACCCCTGTGAAGACACAAGCCTAGAGGGAAGGTGGCCATACGAGGACAGGGACAGTAATTGGAGTGATGCTGGCACGAGCCAATGAAAGCCTGGAGCTACCAGAAGCTGGAAGAGGCAAGAAGACCTTTGTCTTGAGGTTGAAGAAGGAGCACGGCCCTGCTAACATCTTGGTTTCAAACTTCTAGCCTTTAGAACTATGAGAAGATAACTTTCTCTTATTTTAAGCCATCCATTTTACAACTTTTTTCACAGCAGCCCTAAACAAAGCCCAGGCAGCTCAGTGGTAAAGAATCCACCTACCAATGCAGGAGGCATGGGTTCGATTCCTGGATCAGGAAGATCTTTCAGAGAAGAAAATGGCAGCCCACTCCAGTATTCTTGCCTGGAAAATCCTGTGGACAGAGGAGCCTGGCAGGCTACAATCCACAGGGTCACAAAAAGAGTCAGACGTGACTTAGCGACTAAACAACAACAGAACTAATACAATTAGCATTAAAAAGATTGCTGGTCTAGGAGACCCAAGACTTGTTTCTTAGTTTTGACCTTGCTTCTAAACAGTTTTGTAAACTTGGGCAATTATAAAGGCATCGATTGTTGGAGCTGAAAAAGACCTTAGGACCAGGGGAAGAAGCCGAGGCCCACAAAGGGGAGGGACAGGCACATAACCCCAGGGAACCTCAGTGACTTCATCTGTCAACAAGAGATAATTATCCACCCCACTTGCTCTGCCCAGCTGTGGTTGACATGTCAATAAGATCACCTGGGTAGACCAGTTGCCACCACAATCTCAGCAACACTCGCACACATACACACACATACATACTACTGTCTGCCTTCAGAGGAGCACCCTTGTCAGTTTCCCAGGATTCTGGTTGATTCGGAGAAAGGAGCCAAGCCAATGATGAGCTATTTGAAGCAGATGGAATCGATAAAGGTGTCTGGGTACCCATGTGACCATGAACCCAGTGGTTAGGTAAGGAGGGAGGAGCTGGGTAAATGTGTCAGTGTGTCCTCTGAGAGGCAGTGCAGACAGCATCTATTGACATCAGTGAAGGAGGGTTTGGTCTCTTAGGGAAGAAAGTGATGAATCAGGACACCTGGATTCTGCACCAGGTGTTGCTGCCTGACTCACTATGCATCCCTGGGCAAGTCTCTTACCCTCTCTGGGCCTTTCCATATCTGTCTATACAATATGAAGCTGGGACCTGCTCCCAGGTCTCTGTGACTCCAGAATCTCTGATCTTAACCATCATCTTATACTGCCAAAAGAGATGAGCAACTGGTCAGTCCAGGAGCACAGAGTGTCAGTAGGGCATTATGAACATATGCATAATCTATGTTCTAAAGTCACAGAGCTGACAGCATCAGGTGATCTGGCCCAACCTGCCAGGTGATAGCCCTCCTAAGGGGATGTTGGAATAGCTTCTGGATACTCCAGTGATGTTTTTCTTATTCCTTTTGAGCATACTTATTCTGCCAGCATGAAAAACAGTCTTCCTTATATGAGGAAGTGATGAATATAAGGATTATGCTCAGTTGCTCAGTCATGTCTGACTCTTTGCGACCCCATGGACTGTAGCCCACCAGGCTCCTCTGTCCGTGGAATTTCCCAGGCAAGAATACTGGAGTGGGTTGCCACTTTCTCCTCCAGGGGATCTTCCCGACCCAAGGATCAACCCCATTCATCTTATGTCTCCTGTATTAGTAGATAGATTCTTTATCACTGCTGCTACCTGGGAAGCCCAGATATAAAGATTAAGAGTTTACAAAACCAATTCAAAGTCAAGCTGGGTTCTGCCATGTTTTCTAGCCTGTATGACTTTGGGCAAATCACTTTGCCTTTGCTAAGACTAATGTGGAGACTTTGCAGAGTCACCATGAGGGTGAAGCAAGGGAAGATTGTGACAGCTCTTGGCAACCCTGGAACACAGCAAGTGCTCAAAAAATGTAGGCTTTCCCTCCGTTGTGTTCATCTAGAGTCTAACAGATTTACCTACTCTTTGTACTTCTGAAAATTCTTCAACTGTCTGAAAATGACTCTACTATACAGTCCATGGAACTCCCCAGTCCAGAATACTGGAGTGGGTAGCCTTTCTTTTCTCCAGGGAATCTTCCCAACAGGGCTTGAACCCAGATTTCCTGCACTGCAGGCAGATTCTTTACCAGATGAGCCACAGGGAAGCCCAAGAATACTGGAGCGGGTAGCCTATCCCTTCTCCAGCGGATCTTCCCAACCCAGGAATTAAACCAGGGTCTCATGCATTGCAGATGGATTCTTTACCGACTGAGCTATGAGGGAAGTCTAGCTCCCCAAACAGAGATTGAACCTGAGCCCTCAGCAGTGAAAGCTGGGAGTTCTAACCACCGGACCACCAGGGAATACCCCATCATTATCATCTTTTATTATCATCATCCTCATCATCGCATCACACACGTGAGTTAATACTAGAATTTATCATGTATTCTTACAGGTGTGGCCAGTGGATCCTTCAACAATCAGTGAACTAAATATTTTTCTCATTTTATAAATGGTGAAACTGCATCTCAGAGAACTAAGCTGACTTTCTCAGACTGACACAGATAAAGGCATCAAAGACAGAAACCTAACCTAGGTTTCATGATGCCAAATCTTAGGACAGTTCCTTTGATGGCACTACTGTTTGGGGTTTTTCCCTTTTTTTTTATTTTTTAATGTGGTTTTTTTGCTTTTTTTATTTTTCAATGTGGCTGCATCCAGCCTTAGTTGTGGCCCACGGCTCTTCATTGTGGTGCAGGCTTCTCTAGTTGTAGCACGCAGGCTCTCTAGTTTTGGCACCTGGGATCCAGAGAACGGACTTAGGTGCTCGGCAGCCTATGGGATCTTAATTCCCCAGGCCAGGGACCGAACCCATATCCACTGCTTTGGAAGGTGGATTTTTAACCATTGGACCACCAGGGAAGTCCTGGAACTACTGTTTTTAGCAAACATATCACCCAGACAGCTCCGGTTATACAAGGAATGAGGTGGGACCCTCCATGTGTTTTCCAGTGAGGTTTGATATTCTCCATTATGTTCTTGTGCAACTGGCTTCTCAAATTTAAAGGGGAAATTTTGTGCTTGAGTGTGTGACTGTGTATGTGTGTGTGCATGTGTGTGTGTGTGAGAGAGAGGATATAGGTATCCCTGGAAACGTCTGGAGCTCTGCTCCTGCCAAGCAGACTTGGGATTCAGCCCACACCTGTGAGATTTGGATGTCTTTTGTCCCCTGAGAGTCTCACTCCGCCTGGCTAATCCAGGCAGAGCTTCCTGCTGCCTCCTTTCAGGACGCAGTTCAGACCAGAATATTAATGGAGATTACAGCAGGGAGAAGAAGCGATCTGAGTGAGGGAGGGGGCTGCCGGGCAGGAAGTTTGGCATCCTGGTGGGATCTTTCCATACATGATCTTGAACAACTTGTTTGGAAGCAGTATGTGATGCAGGGGGGCCCTTCCCTGGGGTGTCTCAAGCTAGTCTGTATCCTCTCCCCGGGCTGTTCCTAGGACAAATCGTCTCATACCTTTTTCAGGTAATTGACACGCACACATCTTTTTTTCCCCCCGTGCATATCAAACTCTGCTTACTACAGAGTGACTCTACAGCCCAGTTTGACTGAGACAGTCAGGTTTACATCTACTGTCCTGACAATTTACTATCTGTCACCATCAAAAATGAACGTGAAAGTCGCTCAGTCATATCTGACTCTTTGCAATCCCATGGACTGTACAGTCCATGGAATTCTCTAGGCCAGAATACTGGAGTGGGTAGCCATTCCCTTCTCCAGGGGATCTCCCCAACCCAGGGATCGAACCCAGATCTCCTGCATTGCAGGTGGATTCTTTACCAGCTGAGCCGTCAGGGAAGCCCTGGTCACCATCAAAAGTGTCCCTATTTGGATTTTCTTCCAAGAATAAGCATCAAAGAAGACAGGGAACAATGGCTACCACATGTGGGGGTTGCCATGCAGATTACTGGGAAAAGCATTAGACTCGGAAGCAAAGGAGGGTTAGACCACTTTCTACCTAAGTAGGACTCAGATGTGTCATCTGTAAAATGGGCATAATCATACCCACTCCCCAGGGTTTTTGATGTTGAATGGCCGTACTGGGCTCTGTTCTCTGCATTCATCACCTTGAACGATCTGTTTTACCTTCATTTTTCAGTTACAAGTGAGCCTGTTTTTCTTCAGGATTTTTGAATGTCTGGCCATATGAAATTAGTGGGGACTGTGGGCCAGCCAGGGTCAGGGCCTGGTCACCTATAGGATCTGCTCACAGCTGTAAATGATCCCTGGGAAAAAAATTCAACCCATGTTTCAGTGCTATGCCAGCTGGGACAGCCGCACCCTAAGAACTGCTAACTTGGTGGATGGATTTAGAACTGGAAAATGAGAAAAATCATTTACATGTTGGAAGTTTAGAATATGAGAGGCAATAAGCAGAAAGTGATATTAGGAGGTGGATTAACTACACTAAAGGACCTAATGTCTGTCAGGGAGGAAGATACTGGAGTCAACCCTGTGAAGTCATTCCTCTGGAGATCCTGGCTTAGAAGATTCTCTCCAGCCTGTTTCCTGAGCCCAGCACTGCTCCCCAAGCCCTACATTACTGAGTTCCAAAGGGGCCCCCAGGTGCCACTCTCCCGCTCCCTTCCACTGCTGGTGGTTGACAGGGACACTCGTCAGTCACGATCTGGCCTGCCAACTACGCTGCATCTTTTCCGACCACACAGCACCTGAGCACCGAAGGCCATGACTACAGACACACCTCTGAGACCACCACAATAAAACAGATATTGTAATTAAGCAAGTCCCACGGATTTTTTTGGTTTCCCAGTGCATTTCAAAGTTATGTTGGGTTTCTGCTTCCCTGGTGGCTCAGATGTAAAGAATCTGCCTGTAATGCAGGAGACACAGGTTGGATCCCTGTGTTGGGAAGATCTCCTGGAGAAGGGAATAGCTCCAGTATTCTTGCCTAGAGAATTCCATGGACAGAGGAGCCTGGTGGGCCACAGTCAATGGGGTCGCAAAGAGGACACTACTGAGTGATTAACAGACTTTCCCTGTTCTTCAGTGGTAAAATATCTACCTGTCAATGCAGGAGACACGGCTTCAATCCCTGATCCAGGAAGACCCCACGTGCCTCAGAGCAGCTAAGCCCATGCTCTAGAGCCCGGGAACCACAACTACTGAGCCCACGTGCCAGAACTAGTGCAGCCCACGTGCCCTGGAGCTCATGCTCTGCAACAAGAGAAGCCACCACGATGAGAAGCCCTAGCACTGCAACCAGAGAGTAGCCTCCATTCGCTGAAACTAGAGAAAAGCCCGCGCAGCAGTGAAGACTCAGCACAGCCAAAAATAGTTATTTTTTAAAGTTCTATTAGTAGACTGTGGTATGATGTGTACAAAAGCGTTGTGTCTAAAAACTAAGGTACAGACCTTAATTGAAAAAATCTTTATTGCTAAAAAATGTTAACCATCATCTGAGCCTTCAACAAATCATAATTTTTTTTGCTGGTGGCGGCTCTTGTCTTGATGTTGGAGGCTGCTAACTGATCAGGATGGTGGTTGCTGAAGGCTGGGGTGACTGTGACATCTTCTTAAAATAAGACAACAGTGAATTTGCCACATCAATCGACTCTTATTTTCATGAATGATTTCTCTGTAGCACTCATTGCTTTCCAATAGTGTTTTACCCACAGGAGATCTTCTCTCAAAGTTGAATGAAGTCAGTCCTCGCAAACCCTGCCACTTTTTCATCAATAAGTTCATGTGATATTCCAAATCCTTTGTTATCATTTCAACAGTCTTCACAGCATCTTCATTGGGAGTAGATTCCATCTCAAGAAACCACTGCTTTTTTTTCTCATTTCCTAGAAGCAGTTCCTCATCTGTACAAGTGTTATTATGAGATTGCAGCAATTTAGTCACATCTTCAGTTTCCACTTCTAATTCTCTTAGTATTTCCATCACAGCTGCAGTTACTTCCTCTACTGAAGTCTTGAATCCCTCAAAGTCATCCGTAAGGATTGGAATCAACTTCTTCCAAACTCCTATTTGTGTTGATATTTTGACCTCTTCCCACGAATCACAAATGTTCTCAATAGAGTCAAGAACAGTTCATCCTTTCCAGTAGGCTTTTTTTTTTTTTTTGCTCTTAAACATATTAATATATATTCAACTCATCCATAATAAGATAAAGATTAAAATATTCATGATAAGAGAAAAAGCACCAAGATGTGTTTTCCTCTATCAAAACGCCAAAAATAAACAACTTCAAATGGAGAATAAATTTTATAATATCTACCAAAATAACCAATACATAGGCTCCTTAACCCATCAACTCTGGTTTTAAGAACTTATTCCACATGAATAAAATAATATATATTGCTATTGTTGTTTAGTTGCTAAGTCATGTCCAACTCTTTGTGACCCCATGGATTGTAGCCCACCAGGCTCCTCTGTCTGTGGGAATTCCCAGGCAAGAATACTGGAGTGGGTTGCCATTACCTTCTCCAGAATAGGTTTTCAATGATTCTGCCCAGATCCATCACTATCTCTGGCATCCACAGCATTATGAAATGTATTTCCTAACTAATAAGACTCAGAAGTAGAAATAACTCCTTGCAGAATGGATATTATATTAGCGGGTAGGAAAACAAACTTTATCTCATTATGCATTTCCATAAGAGCTCTTGGCTGATCAGGTGCATTGTCAATGAGCCGGAATATTTTGAAAGGAATCTTTTTTTTTTCTTAGCAGTAGATCTCAACAGTGGGCTTAAAATATTCAATAAACCATGTTTCAAACAGATGTACTGTCTGAGTGTTGTTCTATTTAGGTTTTGTTCTATTTATAAAGCACAAGCAGAGTAGATTTAGCATAAATATTAAGGGCCTTAGGATTTTGGGAAATCAATAAATGAGCATTAGCCTCAAGTCACCACCTGCATTATTCCCTAATAAGAGAGTCAGCCCCTTTGAAGCACTGAAGCCAGGCATTGACTCTCTAGCTCACTGACTGGTCTCTAGCTATGAAAGTCTTAGACGGCATCTTCTTCCAACAGAAGGCTGTTTCATCTATACGGAATATCTGTTGTTTAGCATAGCCACCTTCGTTAATGATCTGAGCTAGATCTTATGGATAACTTGCTGCAGCTTCTACATCAGCCCTGGTTGCTTTACTTTGTGCTTTTACATTACAGAGATGTCATCTCTCCTTAAACCTCATGCACCAGCCTCTGCTAGTTTCACACTTTTCTTCTGCAGCTTCCTCACCACTCTCAGCCTTTACAGAACTGAAGAGCAATAGGGCCTTGCTCTGGATTAGGCCTTGACTTAAGGGAATGTTAGAGCTGGTTTGATCTTCTACCCAGACCACTAAAACTTCTTCCACATCAGCAATAAGGCTTTTTTACTTTCTTATCATTTATGTGTTCACTGGAGCAATGCTTTTCATTTCCTTCAATAACTTTTTCTTTTTCTTTGGCCCATGAGGCCTAGCTTTTGGACTATCATGGCTTTCAACACACCTTCCTCACTAAGCTTGGTCATTGCTAGCTTTTGCTTTGAAGTGAGAGATGCATGACTCTTCCTTTCACATGAAAACTTAAAAGCCTTTAAAGGGTTATGAATTGGCCTAATTTCAATACTGTTGTGTTTCAGGGAACAGAAAGGCCCAGAGAGAGGGAGAGAAAGGGACAATGACCGGCCAATGGAATAGTCAGAACACATGCACACACACAACATCAATCCATTTAGTTCACTCCTTATATAAGCGTGGTTCATGGCTTCAAAACAATTATAATAGTCACATCAAAGATCAGTATCACAGATCACCCTCACGAATGTAATAACAATGAAAACATTTGAAAGTGAAAGTGTTAATCACCCAGTCTTGTCCAGTTCTTTGCAAATCCATGGACTGTGCCATCCCCAGGCTCCTCTCTGTCCATGAAATTCTCCAGGCAAGAATACTGGAGTGGGTAGCCATTCCCTTCCCAGAAGATCTTCTAAACCCAGGTTTTGAATCCAGGTCTCTCACACTGCAGGCAGATTCTTTACTATCTGAGCCACCAGGGAAACCCTAAAAAAGTGTTAGAAATACTGTGAGAATTACCAAAACATGATATAAATCCAAAGTGACAAAATGCTGTTATAAAAATGGTGCCAATAGACTTGCTCAACACAAGGTCATCACAAACCTTCCATTAAAAAAAAAAAAGATATCTACAAAGTGCAATAAAACAAGGTACCCCTGTACTCAGAGCCACAGGTGTTTCTAAATGCAGAAAGTATTGCCAGGCCTTGTTTAGGCTGTTTTCTCTTCTGAACAAGTCCTGGTTTTCCCTACCATGTGAATGCAGTCACCTTTTTAAAAAAAAATTTTTTTGTTTTAAATTTATTTGGCTGTGCTGGGTCTTACTTGGTGGCACATGGGATCTATAGTCACGGCTTGTGAATTTGTAGTTGCAGCACGTGAGATCTAGTTCCCTGACTAGGGATCGAACCCAGGCCCCCTGCATCGGGAACTCAGAATCTTAGCCACTGGACCACCAAGGAAGTCATTGCAGCCACCTTTCAACACCAAAAATAAAGATTATTGAGCCTCAAACCTTTTCTTGACTCCAACTCTCCAGGCCATGTGAATCATTCCTCCCCTACTATTTCATTGTGAGTTTAGTTTTCTTTGCAGACATGGCCATTCTTTAGGGGTGTTAGGTAGTTAGAATAGAAAAAGGAGTCCAAATTGGCAGCAGCTAAAAGACAAAGAATGAGATAAAGCACAAGAAAAGGGAACAAAGGAAAAATCCATGGACCTGAGTGGGACCTCAGGTGAAACAAACATGCACACTTCCTGATTGATGATGGGGCCTAGCCCTAATCTGCATAGAGCAAGCTGGGGTGGGGGGAGAAGACAAAAAGTATAAAAAGAAGGAGGCAAGATGAGTTGAGGTCTCTCCTCCAGGGTCAGCCTGCCCTCATGCCTTGGGGGTGTACTATCCTCTATTTATCGAATAAAGCTCTGAGCTGAAACTGAGCTGTAACTGAGCTGTAACACTGATCTGTCATTTCAAATCTTTACTGCGGTGAGACTGAACTGAGGAAACTGCACACTCTTCCAACAGAGGAAACTGCCTCTGTGTGTGTCCCCTCCATCCTGTGAGCTCTGGGAGGGGAGGTGCTGTCCCCACCCAGCTTTGCATTTCCAGTGACTCACACAGTGGGGTTCAAGTTAACCCCTTTAAGACTCTTCTCAGGACACAAGGTACTTTGGCTCTTCTATTAGTTAGGGTTCTGAAGAGAAACAGAACAAATATATTCATTATGCACAGAGATGTAGAGCCTCTCTTGTGGCTCACTGATAAAGAAAGAGTCTGCCTGCAGTGCAGGAGACGAGGGTTCAACCTCAGAGTCAGGAAGATGCCCTAGAGAAGGAAATGGCAACCCACTCCAGTATTCCTGTCTGGGAAATCCCATGGACAGAGGGACCTGGCAGGTTACAGTCCATGGGCTTGCAAGAAAAGTTGGACACGACCTAGCAACCAAACAACAACCAGATATAAAGGCAAGGGTGACACATGACCCAGAGAAGTTGACACATGAAATGAATCATCACAACTCCTCTGCAAAGCTGGATATTGTTTAGAAGTAATCAGCGTCCATTCCCTCCCACTTGTAGCCTCTTAAGTACACTGCAGACTCAAACCTGAGAGCTGTGTTTCCCAGATTCCCTTGCCAGCAAGGATATTATTAAGGTTCAGGTTCTGCCAATGGATCAAACTGCAAGAGATCTGGAAGCAAGGCAGAGACATTCTCCGTCCAGCACCAGGGACAGAAGAATAAACTTCTGCAGATGTAGTTTTACAGTGGCTGCTAGATTCCTATCCTCTTATGTCAGCTGTGCTGGCAGCACTGTAAGCAGATAGGGGTGAGGGACCCTGTGAAAGAGAACCAGACATGGCTTTCTTGACAGAAGAAAAGCCATTTTTGGCCAAAGGCATTTCATAATCTAATCCTGGCCTCTCACTGCTTCCATTGTTTCCCCATCTATTTGCCATGAAGTGATGGGACCAGATGCCATGATCTTCGTTTTCTGAATATTGAGTTTTAAGCCAACTTTTTCACTCTCCTCTTTCACTTTCATCAAGAGGCTCTTTAGTTCTTCTTTGTTTTCTGTCATAAGGGTGGTATCATCTGCATATCTGAGGTTATTGATATTTCTCCCTAAATCTTGATTCCAGCTTGTGCTTCATCCAGCCCAGCATTTCACTTGATGTACTCTGCATAGAAGTTAAATCAGCAGGGTGACAGTGTACAGCCTTGACGTACTCCTTTCTGATTTGGAACCAGTTTGTTGTTCCATGTGCTGGTCTAACTGTTGCTTCTCCGCAATGGCAACAACGGAAACAGTGAGATACTTTATTTTTTGGGCTCCAAAATCACTTTCAGATGGTGACTGCAGCCATGAAATTAAAAGACGCTTGCTCCTTGGAAGAAAAGCTATGACCAGTCTAGAAAGAATATTATAAAGCAGAGACATTGCTTTGCCAACAAAGGTCTGTCTAGTCAAAGCTATGGTTTTTCCCAGTAGTCATGTATGAATGTGACAGCTGGACTATAAAGAAAGCTCAGCACTGAAGAATTGATGCTTTTGAACAGTGGTGTTGGAGAAGACTCTTGAGAGTCCCTTGGATTGCAAGGAGATCCAACCAGTCCATCCTAAAGAAAATAAGTCCTGAAAACTGTTTAGAAGGACTGATGCTGAAGATTGAAACTCCAATACTTTGGCCATGTGATGTGAAGAACTGACTCATAGGAAAAGACCCTGATGCTGGGAAAGATTGAAGGTAGGAGGAAAAGGGGATGACAGAGGATGAGATGGTTGAATGGCATCACCGACTCAATGGACATGAGTTTGAGTAAGCTCTGGGAATTGGTGATGGACAGGGAAGCCTGGTGTGCTGCAGTCATGGGGTTGCAAAGAGTCAGACATGACTGGGCAACTGAACTGAATCCTAGCCTTAATGCTTGTCCTTGAACAAGTCTCGGTGATTAACAATATTAAGGGAACAAAAGAATGCAGCAGCAAAGGAAAAGCAGTCAAGAAACAATAGTTGAGTGATAAAACAGAGCCCTAGTTGCTCCTGAAAGAATATACATCACAGCCTGATACTTACCTTTGAGTTCTGCAGGCAACTCCACCCAAATGGAGGAGGGAATGATGATGTTGACCTTTTCTGATACTTGTGACTTCATTCAACTACAGCTTTAACTCTGTCAACTTTTGTCCCAATTCTATGCTGAAATCTCCTCTGCTCAAGCACCTTCACGAATATGCATGTCAGTTCAGTTCAGTCACTCAGTCGTGTCCGACTCTTTGCGACCCCATGAATTGCAGCACCCCAGGCCTCCCTGTCCATCACCAACTCCCAGAGTTTACTCAGACTCACATCCATCAAGTCTGGGTGATGCCATCCAGCCATCTAATCCTCTGTCGTCCCCTTCTCCTCCTGCCCCCAATCCCTCCCAGCATCAGAGTCTTTTCCAATGAGTCAACTCTTCGCATGAATATGCATGTACCCTTAGCTTAAAACTTCCCCAATTTAGATGTTCTGGGAGACATTGCTTTGGGAAAGATCCCACAGCAAGTAAGTTCTCCTTACTTGCTGTGAATAATAAATCCTTCCTTCTCCCCATCTTTGGCTTGGTTGTGTCTTAGCCTGACACCTACAGAGGTGAACCCAGTTTTCAGGTGATAGTGGTAAAGAACCCACCTGACAAAACAGGAGACAGAGGAAACGCAGGTTCAATCCCCAGGTCAGGAAGATCCCCTGGAGAAGGAAGTGGCAACCCACTCCAATATTCTTGCCTGAAGGATTCCATGGACAGAGGAGCCTGACGGTCTACTGTCCATGGGGTCACATAGAGTGGGACACGGCTGAACAACCAACACCAACAGCATTGTATAGAAAAGTGATCTAGAAAATTGATTCATTAACTTAGCTTAATGAAATTTGCTCCTGAAAATGCTCTTGAGGTGTATTAATGTTGCTATGATTCTATTTTTTAAGTTTTGTATATTTAGATCCAGAGTCCAAATAACTTCAGGTCAATCCAATGACATTTCATCTAGGGTTCAGAGTGAAAAGGAAAATGAAAACACTTTAGAGATATCAAGAAAAATTGGTTGATTGCGGAGAATGAGGTACTTGAAGTGAGGGGTAAAGCCTGGGGCCAGCATCTACATTTTGGTTGAGCTGCCTCTGTAGGTCACAATCTAGAGGTCAGAAAGCTACAGGGACCCGCTGCTGGCACCTGAAAACTGGGCTCACCTCTTTGTAGGTGTCAGGCCAAGACAACCAAGTCAAAGATCAGGAGAAGAAAGGATTACTCACAGCAAGTAAGGAGAACTACTTGCTGCGGAATCTTTCCCAAAGCAGTGTCTCCCAGAACATCTAAATTGCGGAAGTTTTAAGCTAAGCGTACGTGCGTATTCATGAAGGGGCTTGAGCAGAGGAGAATTTAGCATAGAATTGGGGCAAAGGTTGCCAGAATTCAGACTAGTTGACTGAAGTCACGAGGATCAGAAAAGATCAACATCATCATTCCATTCTCCACCTGGGTGGAGTTTCCCTGAAGAACTCAAAGATAAGTATCAGATTGTGATGTGTGTCCCTTGAGGAGGAACTAGTACTCTTTTATCACTGAACTATTGTTTCTTCAAGGCTTTTCCTTTGTTCTGCATTGTCTCTCTTCCCCTAAGATCCCTAATTACTGAGCCCTGTTCAAGGGCAAACACTGTGGCCAGGCTTAGGTCACAAAATGCCTTAAGCCAAAAATGGCTTCTCCTGTGTCAAGGAGAAGGTGACAGAGGGTAAGACAGTTTGGATGGCATCACTGACTCAGTCGACATGAGTTTCAGCAAATTTGGGGAAATAGTGAAGGACAGAGAAGCCTGGCATGCTGTAGTCCATGGGGTCACAGAGTCAGACACGACTTAGCGACTGAATAACAAATGTCAAGAAAGCCATGCTTTTGACTTCCCTGGAGGTCCAGTGGTTAAGAGTCTTCCTGCCAGTGCAGGGGACATGGATTCAATCCCTGGTCCAGGAAGATCCCACATGCCACAGGGCAACTAAGCCCACGACTACTGAGTCCTTGCACCCAAGAGCCCGTGCTCTGCAGGAAGAGAAGCCTCCGCAGTAAGAAGCCTGTGCACCACAACGAGAGAAAACCTGCACACAGCGACAAAGACCCAGCACTGCCAAAAATAAGTAAATAAATTAATAAAAATTAAAATAAAGAAAGTGTGCCTGGTTCTCTTTCTCCAGGGACCCCCTACCCTATCTGCTTACAACACAGGTATATGGTTTTCCTTCTTATTTCCATTTTTTTTTAAATTGAAAAAAATTAATCAGGGTCATGTTTTTTTCTGTTTATACTATAAAATTTAACAATGAAAGATGACTTGCTTTTCAATCAGGAATTTATTTTTGTCAAATTGAATCATACTGACCACATCTTCTAATATTATCATCTGTGTTTTGTGATTTTATTTTTTACCAAATCTAATTTTCCTAGTGAGAGTCTAAATTTTTCAGTTTTGCCAGGAAAGTTTAATTCTCCTGTCAGTTTTTAATCCATAAAAAATTTCACCCTATATGGCTTTGTCTGTTGACAGTTTAAGCACATGTTGAACATTCTTACATAGACTAATTTTTCTTGGATCAAATTTTTGCAGTTCTGATGTTTACCCACAAGATGTGTGTGACTTTATGATATAATAAGCAACATAAGCAATAAGACTAAAATATATTTAGTTATGGTACCCTTGCAATTTCCTAAGTTATTAGGGCGATTAAGAACATGTTTTGTTTTAATACTTGGGTTTTATCCTCAGTTCCTAAAATAGCTTCAGAGATCTAAAGATAAATAGATATCTTTTATTTGTGATAACAACCACCCTTCAACCACACCTGAGTTTATTATGTTAATAAAATAATTTTTAGAAAGCCCCTAGATAACCACAAATGGGGGCTGGTTGCCAGAGGAGCCAATCGAGTGATTATAGGGTTGCAAGTTCAGCCTCTCCTCCTATCTCTGAGAGAGGAAAGAGGCCAGTTGTTGAATTAATCATCAGTGGCCAGTGATTTAAGCAACCATGCCTATATAATAAAGCCTTTATAGAGATGTTTCTGGTGGTCTAATGGTTAAGAGTCTGCCTACCAGTGCTGGGGACATGGGTTTGATTCCTGATCCAGGAAGATTCCACATGCCATGGGACAAGTAAGCCGGTGTGCCACAGCTAGTGAGCCCACTCCCTAGAGCTTGTGCCCTACAATAAGGGAAGACACAAGCCTCAGCCCTCCAACTAGAGAGTAGCCCCCGCTTGTTGCAACTAGAGAAAGCCTACATGCAACAATGAACACCTAGCATAGCCAAATTACACAATTAATTTTTTAAAAAATCTTCTTTAAAAACTCCATACGATAGAGTTGGGCAAACTTCTGGATTGGTAAACAAGGAACATCCATGTGACAGGAGAAGGGTGAACCTTGACTCCATGAGGACAGATGCCCCTGTGCTCAGAATCCTTCTGGACCTTGTCTTGCAAGTTATGGGAGACATGGGGACCCACCACTTGTGACTAGTGTTTGAAGTTGGAAGGAGGCAGGCTTGTGGGACTGAGCCCTTAACCTGGGGAGTCTGCACTAATTCCAATTGAAAGTGAAAGTGAAAGTGAAGTCGCTCAGTCGTGTCCGACTCTTTGCGACCCCTTGGACTGTAGCCCACCACGTTCGTCCGTCCATGGGATTCTCCAGGCAAGAATACTGGAGTGGGTTGCCATTTCCTTCCCCAGGGGAATCTTCCCGACCCAGGGATCGAACCCAGGTCTCCCACATTGCAGATTTAACCTCTGAGCCACCAGGGAATTAGCATCAATATTAAATTGAACTGTAGAACACCAAGTTGTAGGTATTGCAGATCCCTGTTCTGTAGGGGTTACAGAATTGCTTGGTGGAAAATCCACTTATTTGGTGCCCAGAAATGAAGCATTCTGTGAAAAGTGTTGCAGTAGAAGAAAACAGAGGAGCTGTTTTTGGTTTTTTTTTTTCAGTGTCATGGTTGTTTCTAGAGTTCACTGTTTTGGAGCTTGCCAGGTGGCGCTAGTGATAAAGAATTCACCTGCTGATGCAGGAAACTAGGGTTCGATCTCTGAGTCAGGAATATCCCCTGGAGGAGGAAATGGCAACCCACTCCAGTATTCTTGCACGGAGAATCCTATGGACAGAGATGCCTGGTGGGCTACAGTCCATGGGGTCGCAAAGAGTCGGACACAGCTGGGCACACACGTGTTCTATTTTAGTCAATATCAGATTTATTTCTTGGTTATAACTTCTACAGGTAAATTCTACCAGTACTCAATTCACTATAAGTGAATTAATTGTACACAAATCAATTCTTTGCCTGGTTTCTTAATCGAAGCAAAGTACATCAGAACAAAAAGGCAGAGGATGCATGGGCATAGTCAGCTCATAGTATTCCTATCTTCAAAAAAATTCCTGCTTGTCTGATTTCCTTAACTATATAATATACTTGCTCTGAGGATTAAGTTAAACAATAGGTCAAATGCTTAGCACTATATCCGGAGCATTAAGCACTCAATAATTAATCACTGTTATACTAACTCTAAGTGTTTGTGAGTTAAAAATAAACTTGGAATCCTGTGAGATGGATGCTATTATAATCATCCCCATTTTACCATGAGGGAGCATAATGGATAGGTGGTTGGGTCACGTGATTCTAGAACATGAGACCAGGTCTCCTGACACTGGTTACCAAATCCTTTGCAGGGGAAAGAATGGTTCTGTCCCAAGAGGGGGCAGACAGCTCTGTGTTGTGCCAAGTGGACACAATGGTGATATACATGTCAGATCATTGCGGGAATTCAAATCAAACACTGCCAAGGACTTCCTTGGTGGCTCAGGTGGTAAAGTATCTGCGTGCAATGCAGGAGACCCAGGTTCAATCCCTGGGTGGGGAAGATCCCCTGAAGGAAATGGCAACCCACTTTAGTATTCTTGCCTGGAGAATCCCATGGAAAGAGAAGCTTGGCAGGTTACAGTCTATGGGGTCCCAAAGAGTTGGACACGACTGAATGACTAACACTTTGGATATTGCAGGATAACCTCTCTATTTTAGGGCTTCCCTGGGGGCTCAAATGGTGAAGGATCTGCCTGCAACATGGGAGACTTGGATTCGATCCCTGAGTTGGGAAGATCCCCTGGAGGAGGGCATGGCAACCCATTCCATCACTCTTGCCTGGAGAATCCCCATGGACAGAGAAGGCTAGTGGGCTACGGTCCATGGGTTGCAAAGAGTCGGACATGACTGAGTGACTAAGCACAGCACAATCTCCCTATTTTAAGGTCAGTTGATTAGCAACCTTAATTTTTGCTTTGTCATCTAACCTAACATATTCACAGGTTCTGGGGGATTAGCACATGGACATCTTTGGGACCCAATATTCTGCCCACCACAAGCCTGTAGAAGTCTCCTTGGGGAAAAGTAAGGCATAAGAGGGCCCATTATATGGAAAATTGGTCAGTTCCTGCATTTCATTCTAGCTGTTGGGCAAATTCCTTGGAGATGGTGTGATGTGGCTTTGGTGTCAAGCAGATCTGCATTAGAAGTGTAGGTTTAACACTTACTGATTAGTTACTCAGACACTGAGTTATCTTCTCATCTTCAGGGTGACAACGGTAATACTTGAGGCACGTATTTTTAGCAAGAGTTCAATAAGACAACACCCATGACTCTGCCTAACACATTCCAAGTGTTCAATATCCTTCTACTGTCACCCACTTTACGATATGTAGGATCTCTTATCACCTCTTGACACTTATTTACTTAGCAAATATCTATGGAGCATGAACTATGTGTCGAGTATTGTATTAGGTGCTGAAGGGTAATCAGCACCTGGATCTGCCTTATCTGACCTTCAAAAACACAGCAGGGACAGCGCTGGATGATGGATCATGCAAGGAGCAGCAGCAGAGAAACCAGAGGGTGGCGATGCTTCCTCCAAGATCTGTGTCTGTCACCTTTTACTAGGCAAGGCCCAAGAGACCCCTGAATTACAGGGCAAGGCTGCCAGGAATGGGAGAGAGTAGGTGTCAAGAAAATGAGGTTTGAATTCAGACCTAGATTTAAAAAGAAAACAATACTTTTCATTATGAAAATTCCAAATATTAACAAAAGAAGAGAATATAAAACTGTGTTGTTTGATTCCACAGCCACTAACTACATGTGGCTATGGAGCGCTTGAAACATGACTAGTTGGAAATGAGATGTTCTGTAAGTGTAAAATACCCACCAATTTCAAAGAATTAGTTTTTAAAAACATAAAATATCTCATTGATAATTTTTTGTATTAATCACGTTTGGTATGGTGGAGCAAATAAACTGTATTACTATAATAACACATTTCATTCCTTTTTATTTTTTATTTTTAAAATAATTTTATTTATTTACTTATTTTGGCTGTGCTGGGTCTTTGTTGTTGTGCAGACTTTTCCCTAGTTTTGGTGAGCAGGTGCTGCTCTTCATTGCGGTGCACAGGATTCTATTGTGGTGGCTTCTCTGCTACAGAACACAGGCTCTAGAGCATGTGAGCTTCAGTAGTTCCAGCACAGGGACGCAGCATTGCGATTCCCTGGCTCTAGAGCACAGGCTTAATAGCTGTGGTATATGGGCTTAGTGGCTCCAAGGCCTATGGGGTCTTCCTTGATCAGGGATCTCACCTGTGTCTCCTGTACTGGCAGGTGGATTCCTTACCACTGAGCCACCAGAGGAGCCCCATTCCTTTCTTTTTCTTTGTTTTCCCTAAGTATTTATTTGGCTGCACGAGGTCTTAGTTGCAGCATGTGGATGCTTAGTTGTGGCATGTGGGATCTCCTTGCCTGACCAGGGATTGAACCTGGGCCCCTGCATTGGGAGCACAGAGTCTTAGCCACTGAACCACAGTGGAAGTCCTACCTCCATTCCTTTTAAAATGTAGCTAAAATATTTTCAATTATGTATATGGCTCACCTTAAATTTCTATTGAGTCAAGCTGATGTAGAATAAATCCCAATTTTGAATGAATCATTCAACTTCAACAATCACCAATTTCTGAACACTACTGTTTCATCTATATCCCTACCAACCTCCACCCCACTGAATTATTTTGCAATGTTCCAAATATTATTCATATGTATATATTTCAGAATGTACCTCTAAAATGACTATTTTTAAAAATAGTCTCATTATTACACTTAATAAAAACTAACCTATATCAATTATATCTCAGTAAAGCTGGGAAAAACTGACAGTAATTCTTTAAGGTTGTGATACAGAGATTTCTGGTTTCAGTAAAGATGGAATAGACTGATTTCCTCCTCTTTCTGGTGTAGCTCAAAACCCTGGACTTAATCATACAAATTGGGCTTCCCTGGTGGCTCAGTGGTAAAGAATCTGCCTGCCAATGCAGGAGATGTAGGTTTAACCCCTGGGTGGGAAGATCCCCTGGAGGAAGAAACGGCAACCCACTTCAGTATTCTTGCCTGAAAATTCCATGGACAGAGGAGCCTGTCAGGCTACAGTCCACGGAGTCACAAAGAGTCGGACATGACTGAGTACACGTGTGTTTGTGCTAACAAGCAGTTGGAAGCATACTTGAAGCAAATGAAAAATGCCTCAGCAAAGAAATAGAAGATTTGAAGAAATGAAGAAATAGAAATGAAGATTTAGAAGAAATAGAAGAAATGAAGAACCAAATGGAAATTTAAAAACAAAGTAAAATAACTAAAAGAAAAAAAATCACTAGATGGACTCAATAGCACAATGCTGTGACAAAAGGAAAAAAAAATCAGTAAACTTCAAGATAAAATAAATTATCCAATATGAACAACACAGAGAAAACAGACTGAAAAAGAACAGAATTTCAGGGACCCCTGAAATGAAGTTGCTCAGACAACAAAAGATTTAGCATTTGATGACATTGGAGTACCGCAAGATGAGAAAGAGTAGGGGGCTGAGAAACAGTCTACAAAATAATGGCTGAAGTTTTCTCAAATTTGGCAAAAGACATAAACAGATTCAAGAAACTAATTAAACCCCAAACAGTACAAACCCAAAGAAGTTTATGCCAAGACTCATCATAGTTAAACTTTTGAAAACTAAAAGCAAAAAAAAATATTGAATGTATCAAGTGAGAAATGGCACCTTCAACAACAGGTTTCTCATCTACAATGATGAAAGAAAACTTAGAATTCTATGTCCACGGAAATATCATTCAATAATAAAAGGGATATTAAGACATTCTCAGATGAAGAAAAACTAAGAATTTGTCACCAGCAGACCTGCCATAGGAGATAGCGTAACTATGTTCTCTACAAAGAAAGGACTCTTAGAATATCAAGAAAGATGAAAGAATATGGGAAAAGTAAAATGTGAGTAAATACAGAAGATTTTCTTCTCCCCTTGAGTTTTCTGAATTATTTCATGGTTGAAACAAAATTATAACATTGTGTGATCTGTTTCTCAAAGTATGTATATTAAATATATAAAACAATTATAAATGCAAGAAGGTAAAGGGACCTAAATGGACATAAGATTTCTATATTTCACACAAACAAAGCAATAAAATGCTTACACTAATAGACTGCAATATTACATATATATGTATATATCTGTGTGTATAATATGAAGAGCAACTACTAAAAAAAAACTGTACATAAAGATACATCCAAAAACACTGGTGATATATGAAAATGAAATTCAAAAACTATACACATAATCCATAGAGGGGCAGGAAAAAGGACACAGAAGAATGGAAAACAGAGGGAATAAGCCAAAACCAAAAAATGATTCATAAGCCCTAATATATCAATAATTACAATAAATATAAGTGGTCTGAATACACCAGTTAAAAAAGAGATTGATCCAGGGAATTAAAAAAATATATGACCCAACTATATGCTGTCTACAAGAAACTCACTTCAAATATAATGATATAGGTAGGTCAAATATAGAACAATACCTTGGGAATTCTTTGGCAGTCCAGTGGTTAGGATGCCATGCTTTCACTGCCAAGGGTGCAGGTTTAATCCCTGGTTGGGGAACTAAGATCCTACAACCACTTGCTATGGTCAAAAACAAAACAAAAGCAAAAATGGGATACCTCAAAATACCATGCAAACATTAATCAAAAGCAGGGCCATGCTGAAATCTTGACTTCAGGCTTCTAGTCTCCAGAATTATAAGGGAATGTAGTTCTCTCGAGCAGCCCAGTTTGTGGTACTTGGTTATAGCAACCACTGGAAACTGATACACTCCTCCTTTGGAGCTAAGCATACAACTCCCCCTGGGGAGCCTTCCCTTGCACCACCTTGCCAACCAAACCCCAACTGTGCTTGCCTCCTCCCATCACTCACTTATCCGTTTCCTCCACTAGTCAAGGGGATCATTTCCACAGGGGACACAGCAGAGGCTTTGTGAGGGCAGGGAACATGCCTCCCTTTCTTCTGCCATGCATTCCTTCCCAAACTAGTTTTTGATCATCTGTTTCTGGCCAAGTATTATTTTCAGCCCAAAGGATACATCACTGAACAAGACAAACAATACTTTTACTTTCAGGGAGCTTGGGTTCTAGTGGCTCAAGGGAGACAAAAGCTTCTAAGCATGTTAATCAAATAAAAAATGTCACTTCAGATAATGATAAGTTTATGAAGGAAAGTGATGGGCGAAAGAAAGATGGCTCTGGAGAAGGGAGAAGTGGGGACTTAGGGAGAAGGCTTGCAGTGCCCTTACAAAGGCAGCAAGAGAGACCTGAATAGAGCCGGCCATGCTGTGTAAAGCCCATCTTCCTCATTAAGGTCTGCATTCCTTGCGACTTGGGATGGTGTCTGTAGAGCTTGTCATTTTGTTCCTAGAATCTGTATGTATTTGAACTGTATGTATTTGATGTATTTGAACTGGCACTGACCCCCACCTGGAGCAGGTGTCCAACAAAATCATGTCTTGTTGAAGGAATGTCTGAATGCGGGATGTTATGAGAAAAATGTTAGAAACCACAGAAAGGTCCTGGTATATCTTGGGTGTTCAAAAAACACCCCTGCCCCCGCCCTTTTCTCTCATTGTTAGCAACACACATGAACTTGGAGCCCATTGGCCCCTTACAACTTGACCATCACATCACCAAAGATGCCCCTTTCCAGGAGACTGCCAACCAACATGACTCCATTCTGCAAACCCCACATGCAGGTCAGAGCAGACTTACTGGCTCCTCACAATACAAGCATTTCATGCTGGCAATAAGCAGTCATACTGATACAAGAGTTATAAATTTACAAAACCCTCTCATATCCACCATACCCTTCAGTTTTTCCAAATCCCTTTAATGCAGACAGCACCATCTCTGCCATCTTTATGGACTAATATCCACTCTCAGAGAAGCAAAGGGATTCCCCAAAGTTCACCCACAGAAAGCTGGGGGAGACTCTGACTTCAAATTTCTCACACCTCTGACTACACTACAAGGCCAGGCCGGGAAGAAAATCTAGTTCATGACTCACCAGCTGAGGGAGGTGTCAGGAAAAGGAGACACCTGGTTGTGCAAAATCAGACTGTGCAATCCAGGGACTTCCCTGGTGGTTCAGTGGTTAAGAATCTGTCTTCCAAGGCAAGAGAAGGTTTGGTCCCTGGGTAAATAAGATCCCACCTGCTGCACAGCAACTAAGCCTGCAAATGAAACAAAGACCTAGCACAGCCAAAGAAAAAGAGAGAGAGAGAGACAATGGGGTCCTGAACCACATGTTGTCAGCAAATGTTATTTTAGTTACTGATGGCAAAAGTTCCAGAAACAGTGAAGTCCTTTGTTGTAGAAAGAGACTGCCGAGTTAGGGGTCAGAAGCCCTGCAAGCAAGACAGCGCTCCCCCTGCCCCCGCACAGCCACACCCCCGCTGCCCCCCAGCTGGCTAGGTAACCTCAGGTACATCAGTGAACCTGTTGCTTTATTGGGCTTCCCAGGTGGCACTAGAGTTAAAGAACCCACCTGCCAATGCAGGAGATGTAAGAGACAAGAGCACTCTTTTGTTTATAAAACAAAGTAACAAATTAAAAAACAAAAGGAAAAACAAACAAAATAAACAACAACAAAGAACAAAAATAATCAAAAGAACTGAGTTTCCTTCCTTTCCTCCATCACAGGGTGACCATGAGGGTAAACTAAGGAAGGGAAGTGGTTCTCAGGTGTGAGGGGAGGCCTATGAGCCCCTGGAGTTTTGCCCAATACATGAGTAAAGATTTCCATCCAGAGAGAGGGAGAGACAGACAGACAGGAGAGAGATCTCCCTTCCAGATAGCCCAGAGATGAAAGGCAGATGATGGGCTGGTTCTCAAAGCCTGCAGCTGTGGCAGTCCTCCAGGATCCTCAGGCAGGGGGCCACGGGGCAGGGGAGGGGAGTGGTTCCTCTCATCATCAACTCTGCTGATCCACAGCCAGCGTTTGGCTTCCCACCTTCACATCTCTGGGCCTTGCTGGTGAAGAGGTGTCAGTCTCCAAGGGGAGGTGTCCCACAGGAGACATGGCACAGGGGCCACCGAAGAGGAAGCCAGGATGGCCACCTGGCCACATTGCCTCCTCCCTCCAGCGAATCAACAGGAAAAGAGGTCACTGTACAGTCTGGAGTGATTGATCCTGACTCTCAAGAGATAATCAGGCTGCAGCCACATAGTGGAGGTCAGGGGGAATATGTCTGGAATATGTTTCCCTGGGGTCCTCTTAGGACTCCCGTAGGCTGTGATAAAATTCAGCAGAAAACAACATCAGCCCAGTGCAGGCAGATTTGCTATCCACCCAGGCCGTTCAGGAAGAAAAAGGTTCAGGTCACTCTCCCAGGCTTTTCC
Organism: Budorcas taxicolor; assembly: GCF_023091745.1. Lineage (NCBI taxonomy): Eukaryota > Metazoa > Chordata > Mammalia > Artiodactyla > Bovidae > Budorcas > Budorcas taxicolor. The sequence continues at coordinate 107,249,040 of NC_068920.1, forward strand.
CAGGTGGTTCAGTGGTAAAGAATCCGCCTGCCAATGCAGGAGACACAAAAGACCCAGGTTCATTCCCTGGGTCAGGAAGATCCCCTAGAGGAGGAAGTGGAAACCCACTCCAGTATTTTTGGCTAGAGAATCCCGTGCACAGAGGAGCCTGGCAGGCTACCGTCCATAGGTTGCACAGAATCAAACACAACTGAGCGACTGAGCAACAACACCAACAATATCCTCCTAAGCAAGGAATCTCAACCACTCAAAGTATTTGCCCAGGGAGGATGGAGTATGGAATGGACAGTGGAAGAAGAGAATTATGAATACCAGTTATTACAAAACCAGTTTCAGAACAAGCACTTTAATATTTGCACACCTTACCTGCCTCCTGAGAAACCTATATGCAGGTCAAGAAGCAACAGTTAGAACCAGACATGGAACAATGGCCTGGTTCAGAATTGGAGAGGTTCTTGCACAGGTCTATGGGGTGGCCCCTCAAGGAGTGAAACTCCATGCCAAGTAAAAGGACATACAGTGGCTAAGGATGTGGGCACACTGGGACACGCCCATGAGCCTCTCTCTGGAGCTTGAGCAGGAAAGAGTCAGCCTGCCATTAGGGACCCTCTGGCAGCCCCCCAGGAGAGAGAGGGAACATAGGCAGAGGTCAGGTGAGCAGATTTAAACAGGGATGTACCCAGTCTATTGAACAGATGCTGGCAGCCCCATCAGCAAGCTGCCAGGCTCCATGCAAGATCAGACCCCAGCCCCAGCACCTGTGTGCCAGGCAGCTGGCCCTGCTGCGACAGGTAGGGACCCAGGAGCCAGCTGCTTCCTCCCACGTGACAGAGCCCAGAGCCTACAGCTGTCAGGGATTAGGGTGTACTGCTGTGGGGCACTAAGGGGTTTAACTCCAGGCAGCCCTTCTGCACTCAGCTGTCTCCTCTGCCTTTTTGTCTGCTGCCTTCCTGCTCTCCCTGGCTGGGTGCTCCATTGGAGGCTCTAGGATTGCCCACGGCCTCTTCATCAGGCTGGTGATACCTTTAGGATTCATTTCTAATGAACACAGTCAGCCTCCAGGGTTTTGAGCATCCTGACCCGGGAGGCCAGAGGCCTGATGGAGAAGCAGAAACAAAAAAGAAATTCCTGTGTGCCAGACTCAGTGTAACTGCTATTAGCTGCGCTCCTGCTATATGACAAACGGGTTGATAGATACAGTCTCAGCAACTCTATGAAGCTGGTCTTAGCATCCACATTTTCTAGGGACTTCTCAGAGGCTCAGAGGAGTTAGGTAACTTAACAAACTTCACAGAGGGACTAAAAAGCCAACAGGAAAATCAAAACCCAGTTAGTGTGACTTGAAAGTCTTTTCTCATCTCAATCCCGGAGGTTGCTGTTGGTTAGATCTCCCTCTTTTAGCCCAGATGGGGCTGGGGTGGGGGGCAGAGGGGGAGAAGCATGATGTATCACAGTTGTTATCAAAATGTGGTCCGAAATTGGCAGCCTCAGCATCACCTGGGACCTGGCTAGAAATGCAGAGTCTCAGGCACCCCCCGCCACCGACCTCCTGAATCAGACCCCTGGGATAGGACTTAAAAGTGGACATTTAATTTCCAAATAAATGGGGTTTTTAAAGTACCTTTGATATTAATTTCTCATTCTGATATTAATTTCTCATTTAAATGCTTTTTTCTCTGCAATCACCTTCTATGTTTTTTCAGTCTTTTTAACTTTATAGAGGCTTTCAATGGCTTAGTCAAAGATCTCTCTTGGTAAATGTCACACTGCACTTGAAAATATGTGGGTTATTTTTCAAATATCTTTTGATATTGATTTCTAACATAATTCCACAGTGATATGAGAACAAACTCTGTATGATTTCAACATCTTCAAACCATGAAATTTTTGCACCTTGTTTTGCATCCCTGGATATATGTTCCAGTGTCTCCTGGTTTATAGTCTATGGGAACTTGAGTAGAATCTGTATCCTGCTATTGTGTGAAAATTGTATAAATCTTAATTAAGATAAATTGGTTCATAGGGCTTTTCAGGTCTATTATATCCTACTTTTCTGCCTACTCATTCTAGTAATTTTTGAGAGCTTGATACTAAAACTCCAACTAGAAAAGCTTAATTTATCTACTTAAAAAATAATTGTAATCTATAGTGGAACTATATGTAACTTTCTTCTGTTTTTTTTCCAAGTCTCCTATAAACATGTTTTCATACTTTCATAACTTTAAAAAAGAAAGAAGAAAAAAAAAAAGAAACCATGGGGTGGGGCCCAGGTATCGCTGTGTTAATGGGTCCTGCAGGTGGTTCTGACGTGTGCTGGAGTTGAAGAACGAGGGTCTAGGGCTTGTGGCCCTTTAGGCCTGTGCTGCGGTGCCCTTGCTGAGTTGGGACTCCCAGGTGGGGAGGGTTGAGTGTAGGCCCAGTGGCAAGACACTAACCAGGATGAGTGGTCCAAACCGCCGCATGGTGTTTCATTCACAAACCACCTCTCCTGACCTCAGCTATTTTAGCCTCAGACCAACCACAAGGATGCCTATCATCTCCCTCTTGCTTTTTTTCTTTTTAACTTTTTATTTGTATTGAGGTGTAGCCAGTTAACAATGTTGTGCTAGGTTCAGGGGACCAGTGAAGGGACTCAGCCATACATATACATGTGTCCATTCTCCCCCAAACTCCCCTGCCATCCAGGCTGCCACATAACATTGAGCAGAGGTCCATGTGCTACAGAGTGGGACCTCGTTGGCTATCCACTTTAAATATAAGAGTTGTACACGTCCATCCCAAGCTCCCTAACTATCCCTTCTCCCTATCCTCCCCTCCAGTTGCCCTCTTGTTTTTGATGACATTTTGGGATAAGCACTGGCTGCAAATCCTGACTCCACCACTTCCTGGCTGTGTGACCTTGGCCAAGCCACATCCCTGATCTGAGCCTTACACTGCTTCTCTGTAAAATGAGATGATTGTGTCTCTACCTCTGAGAGTTAGTGCCAGGAGCTCAGCACCATGCCTGGCATGTTGTTGGCAGATGTTACTGCTGTGGCTGCTCAGGGTTCTGATGATTAGCCCAGGTCTCCTCTCCAACTGCTTGAAGTCTGACCCTCTAAGGAGGCCAAAAGGAGCAGAGTCCCGCAGTCTTACCTCTGCTCCCAGCTATGAGAGCATCAGTCCCTCGGGAATCCTGGACAGGACTTGGGTCTGGGAGGCCCTGCTCATGCCTGCTCTGGCGGCATGATGCAGGATTCATTACTCATCTGCTCTGGGCCTCAGTTTCCCATAAAGAGAAGGTATGCTCAGAGTTTTGTGGGTTTTTTTTTAACTTTGTATTTTGTATTTTGTTATTGCTGATTAACAACATTGTGATAGCTTGAGGTGAATAGCAAAGGGATTCAGCCACACATAGATGTGTATCCATTCTCCTCCAAGCTCCCCTGCCATCCAGGCTACCACATAACATTGAGCAGAGTCCCATGTGCTATACAGGGGGTCCTTGTTGGTTACCCATTTTCAATCTTGTGCTCAAAGTTTATCCAGTTGGTTTCACGACTCCCTGGGCTCTGTGTGGAGAGGGGTTGCCAGGGCCATCTGGGCACTGATGGAGACTGACCAATCATTTCACAGAAAGTACAATGTAGAAGACAGGCCACACCAAATGCCCTCATAGACGGCAACACTTCAGAAACGTTCCAGTGTGAATTTCCAAAGCGAGGCAGCACAGCAGTGCTGGAGACAGGCCACACCAAACGCCCTCATAGACGGCAACACTTCAGAAACATTCCAGTGTGAATTTCCAAAGCGAGGCAGCACAGCAGTGCTGGGCAGGTTGTTGGCAGAGCCCTTGGCCGCCTTCTGAGTAAGACTGATAGCTTCTCAGAGAAGTTCCATTACAGACTCCTCGTGGCAATTTGCCCACTGGAAACCTCTCCTATGAGCCCTGCAGGGGTTCATCTGCCTCTCTTTGAATATAGTAACTCCCCTATATACAAACTTTAAGTTGTGAACTTTCAAAGATGCAAACGTGTGTTCCATCAGCATCAGGCATAAGTGAAATTGCAGCTTGCCCTGCATCTCTGGTTGCTGGTGACCCTTCGGCTCTACCATCTCCCACCTCCTTTCCCTCCTCCAGTCAGTAACTCTTCTTGCCCCTTCACTCAATGCCAGCCCCTGTGTGCCAGCTCTCGTACTAGACTGCTGTACTTTTCAAGGTACTGTACTGTAAGACTAAAAATATTTTTTTGTGTTTGCATTATTTGTGTAAAAAGTATTGTAAACCTATTATAGTACAGTACTATATAGTTGATGGTGTTGGTTGTGTTGGTCGTTAGGCTAACTTTGCTGCACTTAATGAACGTGCTCTCAAACAGAACACATTCATATGTAGGGGACTTATTGTACTTCCGGTGATGGGAGCTCCCCTCTTAGGATACACTCTTGTCTTTGGACTCTCATGGCCTCCAAGGCCCCAGGATAAGTCTAGGCCAGGAGCCCTCTGGGTATTTGCAGACAAGTTCCAGAGTCTCCACCAGCAACGTCTCGTGTTTGTCTTGGGTCCTCAGCCCTGGCACCTATAACCAACTTATTCCCAGAATATTCTGGCATAGTCTAAAAAATACAGTTAATTAAAATCACATAGGGAATTTTACAACCCCTCCCAGGCTTACACACCTAAAGGGCAATAGTAACATCCCCACCCATTCCTACATGTTAGTGCTTTTCCTTCAAAACAACTCCTCACTGTTTACAAACGTATCGGAGTCAAGAAGTGATAGTGAAGGTGGCAAATGGATCTCACTTGCACACTGAAGCATGACTCCCTGGGTTTTGGGGTGCCCCTGATTTGGGGGTTGCTTTGGAAGTTATGTGCTTAGCAAGTCTATTTTGGTTCATCAAGGACTCCCAAGAGTCTGTCCCAGACAAATTTGTCCCTAAAGTCTAACGGGCGGATCATATAGAGATAATGAATGGATGGATCCTTTGATTCATTCACTCAATATCTGAGAATATGAAGATGAACAGGGTCTATCCTGTCAAGAAGCTGACGGTCTGTGGAGGGGAAAAATACCAATAATAACATGTGTGCATATTCATGCTTGTCCAATTCTTTGCAACACCTATAGCCCGCCAGGCTCCTCTGTCCATGGGATTTTCTAGGCAAGAATACTGGAGGGGGTTGCTCCAGGGGATCTTCCCAACTCAGGGATCGAACCCAACTCTCCTGCTGCTCCTGCATTGGCAGGCGGGTTCTTTACCGCTGAGCACCTGGGAAGCCCACACATATATACACACTCTTTAAAAATTTCTTTTCCATTATGGTTTATCACAGGATATTGGATATAGTTAGTTCCCTGTGCTATGCAGTAGGACCTTGTTTATCCATTCTATAAATACTAGTTTGCATCTGCTAATCCCAAACTCCCAATCCATCACTCCCCACCCCTACTCCCCTTTGGCAAGCACAAGTCTGTTTTCTGTGTCTGTCTACACAGCTTCTAAAACAGAGTAGGTGATTCATGTATGTTCATAGGAGTCATGTGTATCCTGTTTGGCTGAGTCATGTAGTGTTGAGTTGGAGTGAAATACATTTTTTTAAAAGGTAGATATAATTTTCTATTTTAATTTCAGAAATGTACTTGTGTGTGTGTGTGTTTTAGATGTGCAAAATATTTATCAATGAAGTGATCTTTTATTTGTGTGTGGGAAGTAGGGAAGGTCAAGGGTTATGAGTAAAAGGAAAGTTTACTCTCTGCACTTCCCTGATTTTTTTTTTTTCACAGTGCAGAAAGTTAGAAAGATTGTAGGAGTCTTTCACTTTTACATTACAGATTTTTATTTTGTAATAAAGAAATATTTTGCTTGAAAAAATACATATGCACCAAAGCATTACCAGAAAATGGTATTGATTTCAAAGCCCAAATGTTTCAGAGTTCCAGTTAAGTGCATGCTAACTTGGTCTTCACTGAAGTATCTGTCTCTTCCTCAGAGACTGTACATTACAGCTTACAGAGATGCCTCTCTTAGATCCAGAAGCAGTCTCACTACATGGCAGGTGGGGGCTCATGAGGCCTGATGATTAATTGTGTTAATGGGAAACTCTAACAGGTGTTTGAATTTTAAGAAGAGAACAGAAAAGACAGTTATTGAAGACCTACACTACTAGTTATAATGAGGGTAACACTCCTAGTAACAAAAGCCATTATTCCGCTGTTGTGTGATTTGAAACTCCCTGAGGCTGCCTCGGCTGGTGAGGAAGCAAGTCCATTCTGTCTGCTTCTGTCCCTCCCGCATTTAAGGGTGCCTGGAGCTCAGAAGAGGCGCAATGAACTTTTCTGGAAATATCAGTTGAAGAAATGAATGAAAATTCTGTTTAGATTCCAAGTCACACTCACCATAAACACAGTTTGCCCTGGTGACGCTGGCTCAGGAGTTTTAAAGCAAAAGGACACAGCATGCCAGAAATGACCATTTATGACTTTCTCTAGATGTCCTGGCGATTGGTCCTGATTCCACTTCCGTGGTGATGTTTACTAAGCCAAGGGTTAACGAAGGCTTAGAACTTTTCCTTTAAAAAATGTCTACTTCATCTTTCATTTTATTGTCCTGAATTTCATAATCAGATCATTCTCTGCATCCTGATATTTGGATGATGTCCTTTAACTTCTAAGTACAGGCCGGAGCTCCCTACGTCTTGCCCTCAATTTCTCTGGGCTCTGCTTTCCTTCTTTCTTTTTTAAAAAATTTTTACTGGAGTAGAGTTGCTTTACAGTCCTGTGTTAGTTTCTACTGTACAGCAAACTGAATCAGCTAAACATATACATATACTCCCTTTTTCGTGGATTGTCTTCCCATTTAGGTCATCATGGCCTCTGCCCTCTTGCCTTAGATGATTCTGAGGTATTGACTGTCTGGTTGAGGGTGGGGTGGGGAGGGGTTTCCTCCTGATTAAGGGATGACTGGGAACAGATGTGAGCAGCCATGGTGTAGACAGAATGATTCCTACTCAGCCTAAGACCTAAAGTAACAGGCCACATGGGGTCCTCAAGTCTCAGCCCAGCTCACCATTCCAAGCCAAGCGGCCAGTGTGCCTCTGGGCCACAGAAACCCAGGATCCTAAACACATCTAAGGGTTTCACGTTGTTCCATTTAGTAACAGGCTTGCTGGTGATTCATTTAAATGGGGGCATCTTTGGGATCTCTGGCTGTCCTAGGGTCTTTGGTGAAGCATCTTCATCCACCTGGTCCTCCAACAACTCCAAGGCTGCCATAGCCTGGCTTCACTCCTCTGCTTTGCTCCTGAGGAGCTTTGTAGAAATGTTGTCTGTGTGAAGGAAACCCCACAGGACCATCCATATTTGAGGAAGTCTGAATCCCAGTTTTGTAATCATTGATGGTTGCAAAATGATAGTACCACAGACTTAGCAATTAAAACAACACACATTTGAGGGACATCCCTGGTGTTTCATTGGCTAAGACTCTGAGCCCCCAATGCAAGGGGTCTTGGTTCAATCGCTGGTCGAGGAACTAGATCCCACATGCTTCAACTAAGAGTTCTCATGCTGCAGCTAAAGATCCCACTTGCCACAACCCAAAAGATCTCACATGCTCACATACTACAGCTGAAAAACAAAACAAACAATCAAAAAAAACCTCGCACATCATAACAGAGATCCCGCATGCCTCGACGAAGAACTGGTGCAGCCAAATTAAAAAAAGAGAAAACCCCACACATTTCTTACCTCACAATTTCTGCGGGTCAGGAGATGGGACGTGGCTTACCTGGGCTGTCTACTGTGGGGTCTCTCATGAGGCTGCAAATGAAGTAAGCATCTGCCAGGGCCGGGTCTCTGAGGCTCCAGGTGGAAAAGATCCACTTCCAAGTTCATGTGGTTGTTGGCAGGATTTAGTTCCTCACAGGTTGCCAGACTGAGTGCTTCAGTATCCTCTTGGCAGTGATCCAGATAGCCCCAGTTTCTTGTCTCATGGGTTTCTTCATAGCGCAGATTATAACACAGCAGCTGGCTTTGCCAAAGGAGAAAAAGGAGAGAGTCTGCTAGAAGATGGAAGTCACAGTGCCATATCACTCATGGGAGTGACAGCCTTCAATGTATTTGTTGATTAGAAGTAAGGTTCACGCTCCCTCAAAGGGAGGGATCGACAGAGGCATGAATGCCAGGTAACGGCCAACAAGGTGGCGGGTGGCTAGGGGAGGGAGTCTGTTCACCACAGGGGTGACCAAAACTGTATAAACCCTAGAGAGGACACACTTCTATCACAACCACTTATCTCTGCCGTCATAATGCAAAATTAGCCATGCATGCAAGCATGCTTAGTCCCTCAGTCGTGTCCAACTCTTTGAGACCCCATGGATTGCAACCTGCCAGGCTCCTCTGTCCATGGAGATTCTCCAGGCAAGAATACTGGAATGGGTTGCCATGCCTTCCTCCAGGAGATCTTCCCAACCAAGCCGTAGACAGGATGTCAACAAATGAACAGGTTCAAATAGAACTTTATGAGCACTGAAATTTGAGCTTCTGGTAACTTTTACATGTCATAAAATACGAGTCATCTTTTGATTTCCTGCCTCCCCACTCCCAAATTATTTAAAAATGAGCATAGCAAGTTGTATTAATCTGTGTTGCTCCAGCATCAGATGCTTTTGGATAACCTCTCTGCATGCAGTCAGTTTCTATTGTTGGATTTTAGAGACTGTTTGGTTTAAATCTTTCCCATACACTTGTTTTTACTTTCTTTCTTTTTTTGGGCCACCTCACAGCTTGTGGGATCTTAGTTCACTGACCAGGAATGGAACCAGGATCCTCGAAATGGAAGTGCAGAGTCTTAACCATTGAACCACCAGGGAAGTCCTTTCCCCAGACTATTTTAAGGGAGGTAAATAGTCCCTGAATTTATTGAACCTCAAATTCACTCCTCAATTTTACTCCAGGAAGTCAGGCTTAGAGAAATGCTTCTTTGTCCTGAACTGACTTGTCCTGGGGCTGGAAAGCATCCTTTCACCAGAATATACAGGCCACTGATGAGGACCCTAGGTTCAGAGGAACAAAGTGACCGCTCCCCACTTCTGAGGCTGCAATTGGGCACTACGTGTCCTACCTCCCAGTCCAAGGAACTCTCAAGAGTCTTCTACAGCACCACAATTGGAAAGCGTTGATTCTTTGTTGCTCAGCCTTCTTTGGGTCCAACTCTCACATCTGTACATGACTACTGGAAAAACCATAGCTTTGACTATACAGACCTTTGTCATCAAAGTGATATCTCCGCTGTCTAAATTCGAGCGCTCTTTCAAAATGTTAATGGGATCATGCCTCCCTTTGCTTGAAAGCCTTAGATTAAAACCTTAATTCTTCCCTGCACCCCACAGGCCCTGCCTGCTTCTCCCACCATTCCTCCCCCAACCTCCACGTTTGCTGCAGCCTCTCTGGGCTTCCTGTTTGTTCCTCTAGCACCCAGGCCCGTGCCCACCTCAGGGTGCACCTGCTGTTCCTGCTGCCTGCTGTCTTACAGGCTCTCTACTGGGGCTTTTGAATTATTGGTTCCTCCCATTCAGGTCTTGACTTAAATGTTGCCTCCTCCAAGGGGCCTCTGCCAGCCTCCTTTCTAAAGAAGTCACACACACTCTGGCTGCCAGTCTTTCTATTCCTTTTGCATCCTTTATGACCCCTGCAATCATCCTCTATATTTACAGGTTGATCATCTTTCTCTAATTCACTGCTGCCTCACCAATACTTACTGTAGAAGCTGGTACATGGGGCAACTCCTCTAACATTTACTGAATGAACCAATAAATGGGCTTCCTAGGTGGCTCAGTGGTAAAGAATCCATCTGTCAATGCAGGAGACGTGGGTTCGATCACTGGGTTGGGAAGATCCCCTGGAAAAGAAAATGGCAATCCACTCCAGTATTCTTGCCTGGAAAATCCCGCAGACAGAGGAGCCTGGTGGGCTACAGCCCATGGGGTCTCAAAGAGTCAGACATGACTTAGTGACTAAGCACACCCACAGGAATGAATAAATGCTTCTTTTCTCTTATCAGGAATAACCACAACCCAAATGTCCTTCAGAGAGTGAATGCTTGAACAGTGGTATACCCACATCATGGATACTACTCAGCAAAGAAAAGGTACACACTGTTGATACATGTAACAACTTGCACGGGAGCTTAGGGGAACTAAATTGGGTGAATAAAATGAACAAAGGCAATTTCAAAAGGTTACATACCAACCTAGATAGCATATTAAAAAGCAGAGATATTACTTTGCCAACAAAGGTCCGTCTAGTCAAGGCTATGGTTTTTCCAGTGGTCATGTATGGATGTGAGAGTTGAACTGTGAAGAAAGCTGAGTGCCGAAGAATTGATACTTTTGAACCGTGGTGTTGGAGAAGACTCTTGAGAGTCCCTTGGACTGCAAGGAGATCCAACCAGTCCATCCTAAAGGAGACCAGTTCTGGGTATTCATTGGAAGGACTGATGCTGAAGATGAAACTCCAATACTTTGGCCACCTCGTGTGAAGAGTTGACTCATTGGAAAAGACTCAATGCTGGGACGGATTGGGGGCAGGGGGAGAAGGGGACAACAGAGGATGAGATGGCTGGATGGCATCACTGACTCGATGGACATGAGTTTGGGTGAACTTCAGGAGATGGTGATGGACAGGGAGGCCTGGGGTACTGTGATTCATGGGGTCCCAAAGAGTCAGACATGACTGAGCGACTGAACTGACTGACTGACTGACATACCATATGATTCCAGTTATATAACACTTGAAATATCAAAATCACAGTGATGGAGAGCAGACGAGCCGTTGCCTGGAGATGAGAATTGGGTGCAGGAGAGTGTGAATCTGTTAAGGGGCATCATGTGGGAGCCCTGGCATGTTAAAACAGTTCTGGATCTTTTTTTTTCTTTTAACATTTATTTATTTGGCTGTACTGTGTCTTAGTTGTGGCATGAGGGCTCTAGCTCCCTGGGCCCCTGCAGAGCTTGGAGTCGTAGCCACTGGACCACCAGGGAAGTCCCACAGTCTGGATCTTGATTGTGGAGGTGGTTACACAAAGTTACATGTGGGATACAATTGTGCAGAACTATTACACATATACACAGAAGAGTATTTGTAAAACTGGTGAAATAAGTTCCGTGCATTATACCAATGTCAATTTACTGGTTTTGATACAGTACTATAGGCAAGCAAGATGTTCACCCTGGGGGAAGCTGGGGGAAGGGCGCCTAGACCTGCCTATTCATTTTTTCCCCAACATCTTATGAATCCACAGTTGTTTCAAAATAAGATAAGTTCCCTACAATTAAAAAAATAAAAAGACACAGACTTCCCTGGTGGTCCAATGGTTAAGAATCCACCTGCCAACACAGTTGACATGGGTCCATCCCTGTTCCAGGAAGATCCCACATGCCATGGGGCAACTAAGCCCCTGAGCCACAACTCCTGAGCCCATGCTACGCCACAAGACAAGCCACCGCTACGAGAAGCCCAAGCACTGTAAATAGAGAGTAGTTCCCTCTCACTGCAACTGCAGAAAGCCTGAGTGCAATAGCAAAGACCCAGAACAGCCAAAAATAAATAATAAAAAAGACAAGCTAATATGCTTTTAGGGTTTCCCTGGTAGCTCAGCTGGTAAAAAACCTGCCTGCAATCCAGAAGAACCCGATTAAAGATCCCCTGGAAAAGGGATAGGCTCTTCACTCAAGTATTGATGGACTTCCCTGGTGGCTCAGATGGTAAAGAATCTGCCTACAATGAGGAAGACCTGGATTCAATCTCTGGGTTGGGGAAGATCCCCTGGAGGAGTTCATGGAGACCCATTCCAGTATTCTTGCCTGCAGAATCCCCATGGACAAAGGAGCCTGGTGGGCTACAGTCCATGGGATCACAAAGAGTCGGACACAACTGAGTGACGAAGCGCAGTGTGGTACGTGTGTTTGCACTATGAGTATTCTTTTAAACCTATTTCTATAGGCAGTGTTGCCATTGCAGTATAGAGTATGTGGTATGGAGAAGGAAATGGCAACCCACTCCAGTACTCGTGCCTGGAAAATCCCATGGATGGAGCAGCCTGGTAGGCTACAGTCCATGGGGTATTGAAGAGTCTGACAGGACAGAGCAACTTCACTTTCACTTTTCGCTTTTGTACATTGGAGAAGGAACTGGCAACCCACTCCAGTGTTCTTGCCTAGAGAATTCCAGGGACGGGGGAGCCTGGTGGGCTGCCATCTATGGGGCCACACAGAGCTGGACATGACTGAAGCAACTTAGCAGCAGCATTCAACTATAACCTTTTTTCAAAAATAATTAATCAATGTCTTTTGCCTTTAGTATCAATGAACAATTCTTTTCTTTGGGGACTGGTATTTCTCCCTGATTAATACTTGACATGGATGGTGCTTTACAGATCACACAGACTTCCACAGGCATCATTTTCCTAGAGTCTATCAGTCCTTTGATCGGAATCTGTTTTATGGATGAGAAAACCAAGGCTCAGACCTTAAAATCATGCACCTTCACTACGAGGTGGAGCATGAGTGATTCAGGACCCAGTTCCCCTGATTCCAAATTTCCCCTCTTCCCCCTTTCCACCAATGACACACATGCATTTGAATAACTGTTTGGAAATCCTTTGGTGTTGTTTTTCAGTTACTAAGTCATGTTTGACTCTTTGCAACCACATGGACGGAAGCTCGCCAGGCTTCCTTGTCCTTCACTATCTCCCAGAGTTTGCTCAAATTCATGTCCAGTGAGTCGGTGATACTATCTAACCATCTCATCCTCTGCCACTCCCTTCTCCTCCTGCCTTCAATCTTTACCAGCCTCAGGGTCTTTGCAGTGAGTCAGTTCTTCGCATCAAGTAGCCAAAGTATTGGCAGTTCAGCTTCAGCATCAGTCCTTCCAATGAATATTCAGGGTTGATTTCCTTTAGGATGGACTAATTTGATCTCCTTGCAGTCCAAGGGACTCTCAGGAGTCTTCTCCAGCACCACAGTTCAAAGGCATAAGTTCTTCAATTCTCAGCCTTCTTTATGATCCAGCTCTCACATCTGTACATGATATCCTAAATTAATCTACATTTCTGCTGATATTCAGACTCTGAGACCTGTATCCATTCTCTCTTTCCTATACAGGGCTCTGGCCTCCCAGCTTCCACCAGCTCCAAGAAGCTAATTAGTACAGCTTTTGAAAAACTCAATGTGGACTAAGAGAGAAAAGAAAAAATGTGTTGGTTGTTGCTCATCTGCGGATGTTTCCCTTGCAAAACCACATCAAAGCAGGGAAGCCCACCGTGGACTTGGCCAGAAACCAAAGCTCACTGGCCAATCTGAGAAGCGGCAAGTTCGGTCAGGCAGAAAACCATTTCATCTTCTGGGCCCAGATTCCTCACTGAAAACTGATGGAGGCGGAACATCCCCCCAGCAGCAAAGCCCTCTCTAAGCCCCAAGTTGGCTTAGGGAGCCCCCCACTTAGGCTTGCCCCACACAGGCCTGATTGTGTTGGAAGGTGAGGCTGCAAATAAACCCCACAGAGAATCACTGGGTGCCTACTGGACATGGAGCACCTGGTGAATGTAACCTTGGGAACAGCCTCATCACACTTTGAGTGCTAAAAAATGAAAACGTGTTCCATCTGCCTGAGAGGCATTACCAAACCTGTGTTCTTTTGGGAAGGAAGAGAGAAATCAGAGGGGGTGTGTTCTGCAGGACACTGCAGGAAACTCACAGTAAAGACGCCCCCTCCCCCTATAGCTCTCCGGGGGATTCCAGCATTCAGAACACATCGAACCATCTAAGATCTCCCAAGGAGGAACCTAGATTTGATTTTTTTTTTAGGGTTCACTTTTTAAAATTAATCTTTATTGGTATATAGTTGCTTTATAATATTATGTTAGTTTCTCCCGTGCAGTAAAATGAATCAGCTGTATATATACATATATCCCCATCCTTTTGGATTTCCTTCCCATTTAGGTCACCACAGAGCATTAAGCAGAGTTCCCTGGCTATATAGTTGGTTCTCAGTAAATTTGATTTGAAGGAAGTATGAGATTCACAAGGTACAAGTATGGGGGTGGGTGGGGGCCAGGGGCTGCAGTCTTAAGGAGGGCGTTTCAGCAAAGGGCATCAAGGACACTAAGCCCTGGATGCTCCATCTCTCCAAAGTGTGATTGTGTTCCTATCTGTCTCCTTGGCTACACCTTGAGATTCTTGGTGGCTGGACCCATGGCTTTCATCTTTATAGTCCAAGTGTCTAGTCTGGTAGGCTACAGGGGTCTCAAAGAGTTGGACGTGACTGAGCAGACTAATACTTTCACTTTTCTAGCACTGTACCTGGCACATAATAAGTACCCATATGCTTTGAGTGAATGAATGGATTAGCAGCTGAGTAATGGAATTCTTTTTTATTTTTTTTTAAAAAGCACAATTTTTAATTAATTAATTAATTTTTGGCTGTGAAGGGTCTTAATTGTTGTGTGCAGGCTCAACAGTTGCATTGGGCAGGCTTAGTTGCCTCATAGCATGTGGGATTTTAGTTCCATGACCAGGGATCAAACCCATATTCCCTGCGTTGGAAGGCAGATTCTAAACCACTGGACCACCAGGGAAGTCTCTGAGTAAGGGAGATTAATCAAGGATTTCCAAGCTGTGGAGGTGACACAATTTTACCTGTGTTTTAGGACTATCACCTGGACAGCCCTGTGTAAGCCCTGGCTACAGGGTAAGAGTTTGGGGATTTTAGCCCCACTCCAGTACTCTTGCCTGGAAAATCCCATGGATGGAGAAGCCTGGAAGACTGTAGTCCATGGGGTCGCTGAGGGTCGGACACGACTGAGCGACTTCACTTTGACTTTTCACTTTCATGCATTGGAGAAGGAAATGGCAACCCACTCCAGTGTTCTTGCCTGGAGAATCCCAGAGATGGGGGAGCCTGGTGGACTGCTGTCTATGGGGTCTCACGGAGCTGGACACAACTGAAGTGACTTACCAGCAGCAGCAGCAGCTGGGCATTCTAAATCTGAGAAGATATGGCAAGTCACATCAGTCTTTCTTCACCCCCTCCCAATTTTTTTTTAATCCCCTGTTGGCCATGCTCCTTGCCATGCAGGAAGGATCCTGGTTCCCCAACCAGAGATCAAACCCACACTCCTACAGTGGAAGCAGAGTTTTAACCACTGAACTGCCAGGGAAGTCCCCTCACCTCCCAGTCTGACCTCTCGTCATGTAAATGAAGAACCCAGTTAAGACATACAGGAAATGAAAGGTCTTGAGCTCTTTGGAGATCTGAGGTTTCAACTAAACGTGGCAATCACCTTCCCATTCGCTGTGCCTTACAGGGACCTTGGACTTGATAAATATATGTTGATTCATTAAACAAAAAGACCTGGGGAATAGCATACCTAAGGAGGTATGGGCATTTTCAGTTTATCGCATCTGTTCTCTCTTCCTATGTTGGAAGAGCTCTCATCCTTATAAATTTTGATGAGAGAAGCCCACTTCACAGCAAGGAAGCAGAAACTCATGAAATTGCTTGCCCAGCTTTCCTTATAAGCCAGGGCACTGGCATGGGGCCCAAGCAAGCCAACCAAAAGCCCCCACCTTCCTTGGCTTTCATAAGGTGCCAATGACACCATCTCAAACTCAGTGATGAACTTCCTACAGGTCACAGATCCCCCGGGTGGACAGGACATCACCAAAGATATCAGCGATGATCCAGAGGGCCGACGACAGATCCAATCCTGCCGCCGAAAGGCCATCATAAGTGACAGCCCCGCCTCCACACCTAACAGAGGCCTCCACAAGTGAGGAGCGGAACAGACCCATCACAGCCATTCAACCCAGGAGCATGGCCTTCGAATGACAAGTGAGGACTCCTTGATCCCATATTTCAGACTCTAGACAATGCCTCACTGTCAAAAGCTGAAGGACACTTGAAAGTTTTTTCTTATACCAATTGTTTCTGAATGTTCTGAAGAGATAAAACTTTGAGCTTATTTCATATTAGACAGGAGGTTAAAAGCATAGTATAAAGGCCAGAAACACAGACCCCAGAATCAAACAAACTAGCATTGGCTTTAAAATCCTGCAGTCCATCAGAGGGAGAGGGAGAGGGTGGGATGATTTGGGAGAATGGCATTCTAACATGTATACTATCATGTAAGAATCGAATCGCCAGTCTAAGTCTGACGCAGGATACAGCATGCTTGGGGCTGGTGCATGGGGATGACCCAGAGAGATGTTATGGGGAGGGAGGGGGGAGGGGGGTTCATGTTTGGGAACGCATGTAAGAATTAAAGATTTTAAAATTAAAAAATAAAAATAAAAAATAAAACCTATAAAGTAAAAAAAAAAAAAAAGCTAAAAAAATAAAAATAAATAAAGATACGTATCAGAAAAAATAAAATAAAATAAAATCCTGCAGTCCAATAAATAACAAATAAATGTTTAAAAAGAAAAGAAAAATAAATAAAATAAAATCCTCCAGTCCAGCGGTGAAAGAAATTATACAAATGAATTTACTTGCAAAATAGAAACAGACTCACAGACTTAGAAAACAAATTTATGGTTACCGGGGGGAAGGGATACTTATGGAGTTTGGGATCAGCACATACACACTGCTATATTTAAGATGGATAATCAACAAGGACCTACTATATAGCACAGGGAACTCTGCTCAGTGTTATGTGGCAGCTTGAATGGGAGGGGGGTTTAGGGGAAAATGGATACATGTCTGTGTATGGCTGAGTCCCTTTGCTGTTCACCTGAAACTATCATAACATTGTTAATTGGCTGTGGTGAAGGAGTTAGTCACTCAGTCACGTTCCACTCTTTGCGACTCCATGGACTGTAGCCCACCAGGCTCTTCTGTCCATGGAATTCTCCAGGTAAGAACTCTAGAGTGTGTAGCCATTCCCTTTTCCAGAGAATCTTCCCGACCCAGGGATCGAACCCAGGTCTTCCGAATTGCAGGCAGATTCTTTATCATCTGAGCCACCAGGGAAGCCCCTAGTAGGTTACACTTCAACATAAAATAAAAAGTCTAAAAAAAAATTAATAAATAAAACAGAAATAAAATAAAATCCTCCAGCTGTGTAACTTTGGTGGGTTCAGCTAATTGTGGCTATTATTGTTACTGTCATCGTAATTACTATTACTGTCTAGGGAGGCTATTTGAGGAGTCAGGATTGGGGAGACAGAGGGAGACAAGCTAACTCCAAGAACTCTGTCTGAGCACCTGGCTAAGCAGAGGCAGATGGGTGCAAATAGGATTAAATTTGCTCAATGTAGCCGTAGGGGCAGAGGACCAACCAATGGTGGAAGCTTCAAGATGACATGTTTGGCCTCAACATGAGACTTTCTAGTAATAATCTGAAGATGTGCCAGGGTCATTTAGTGGATAGTAAATCTTCAAGATGGAAGGTGTTAAAGCCAAAGTTGGAGGAATACTTGGTGAGCTGTTGAAGAGAGGATTTAAATGGATATTAGATTTGATCAAAAGTTTTAGCAGTGAAATTTCCCTTTTAAATGAAATGTACTGTGAAACCCCAGTCAATGCTATAATTACCCAAAAGGCATGCTAAGCATAGGCTCAGAGCAGCAGTAAAGTAGTAAAAGGGAGAGAGAAAGTTCCACTCAAATAAACACAGTGAAAATGTTTCCATCAGCAAAACTAGAAAAGGGCTACTTTAATGTCAGTGACTAAAAACAAGTTCTATGTAGGCATGGAGGCATAGTAGTTTCTCAGTATTTGGGGCCTTTAAAGTCTTAATCTGGTCATGAGCTAATTATAACAAACAGATCAAAGCTGAACTGCTTTAGAGAAGGCAGGAGTAAGAGCCAGGAGCCTCCTCCCAACAGGCCTCCCACTGAGGCCCCTACAGGGACTCTGAGGACCCCTTAGAGAGTCTTGGAGCCCAGCCTGAAAAATCTTACAGCATCCTTCTAGTCCTGCCCCTTCTAGTCCGATTAGGGGCAGTTCTTCCCATCTGCACACACCGGCTCAAGTCAAGCCCCTCTTAGAGTTTCATCTACCACATTGTTACCAAAAGAGTTGGGGGCGACAGTAGGGGTGGGGTCCGGCTGCTCAACACGCAAAAGCCAATAAACAGGCCAGGTTGGTAGAAAGGAAAGTTTGCTTTCTTTCCAATGCCTGCAACTGGGGTGGAGGTGGTGGATGTCGGTCCAAAGACCAACCCCGACCCCCACCTGTCCCAACAAGCAGGCAGTGAGAGCTTTTTATAGACAGAGTGTGTGTGTGTGCATATGTGTTGGGGGGGAGCAGTTACATGTAGAAACAGCACAGTCATCTTCAAATTGGTCATCAGTGGTCTGACTAGCATCATCTTGGTTGTTTTAGGTACAGTTAATCTTCAATTCCAGGGTCCATTTGTTCCCATTTCTTTGCAGTCAGTTTTCAGAATTGTGGCAGCTCAAGTCCCGGGTACAGTCTGGTCATGATGTAGTTAATTTCTCCACCTGGTGTTTTAGTGTCTATAAGACAGCTCACAGGATGTGGCTCAGAATATTTCTACAGCCCTTGAGAAAGAGCTAAAGGTCCTTGATTATGCTTAATGACTACATTATTATTATTTAGTCTCCTTTAATGGTTTTCCTTTGTTTCCACATTTCTCACTTCTCTGTTAAACTTATTCTTTGACTAAAGTTTTCCACAGACAAAAAGCAGGCAGAGGTCATGGTGGGGGAGCAAGAACCATAAGGTCTTGCTCTTTTTCAATATTATTTCATTTTAATTTGCTTGAAGTAAAGAAGTGAAGAGAAGGCGCCCAGTCGTGTCCGACTCTTTGCGACCCCACGGACTGTAGCCCAGTAGGCTCCTCGATCCATGGGATTTTCCAGGCATGAATACTTGAGTGGGTTGCCATTTCCTTCTCCAGGGGATGTTCCCGACCCAGGGATTGAACCCAGGTCTCCCGCGTTGTAGGCAAACGCTTTACCATCCAAGCTACCAGGGAAGCTTAGTCATTTTAACTTTTCTAATTCCTCCCCACCATATCTATTATCTTAGTTTACTCACCCAGTGTTTATTGATGAAGGCTGGAGGATGTCTCTTTTTTCTTTATTTTATAGGAAAGGAAACACACCCTGATCACACAACTAATTTTTAAGTGGAGAATTTCTAATGTACAAAAAGTAAGGGACCTACTTGGCAATCCAGTGGTTAAGACACTGTGTTTCCACTGCAGGGACATTGTGTTCGATCCCTAGTCAGGGAACTAAGATGCCACATGCCGCAAGGCATGAGCAAAGATAACAAACAAAAAGGGAAAACCCAAAAAGTGAACAGAAGGGTATAATGAGCCCCCAAGTATCCACTGTCTAACTCCAATAAACATCAGGCCACATAGTTCAACCTTATCTAAACCTCACCCATGTCCTCGTTCCGCTTTGATCTGAAACAAACTCCAGTCATCATAACATTTCATCCATAAATATGTCTGTGTATTTCATTAAAAGGTTAGGATTTTTCTCTCGCTCTTTAAAACATAACCACCATACCATTATCATATTTTAAATGTTAAATATAATTCTATAGTATCAAAAAATATCTGTTACCTTTTCACATTTCCAATTATTTGATAAATGTCAGGATTATTTCCATTTAAAAAAATCATAATCCAAGTAACAACCTGACTTTACAATTTGTTAAGGTTTTAAATAATCTTTTAATCTACCCTCTCTTGGGTGCTTAGTCCCTCAGTCGTGTCCAACTCTGGACTGTAGCCCACAAGGCTCCTCTGTCCATAGGATTTCCCAGGGAAGAATACTGAAGTGAGTTTCCTCCTCTAGGTGATCTTTTCAACCCAAGGATCAAACCTGAGTCTCCTGCATTGGCAGGTGGATTCTTTACCACTGAGCCATCGAGGAAGCCTCTACGCTATTTCTAATCTTGCAGTTTATTTGCTGAAGAAATTCAGGCATTTTTCCTATGTGTTCCTCGCAGTTTGTGTTTTGTTGATTGCATCCTTCTGGTGTGATTTAGTGTTTTTCTCTCCTCCCTTTTCTGTATTCTCTGTAAACCAGTATTCGGATCCAGAGGCTGGATTGGATGTAGATCACAAAGCTATTTATGGAGAGTAGGGAATTGCTTGGTGTGCTGAAGTCCACGCTACTGGGTCTATGCATGATCTCCTCTCTGCCACCAGGGTTACTCTGCTCAGGAGCCAGTATGCAAACACCTGGGAGGATGAGAACAGAAGCGGGCTGACAGCTATTGGCTGAAGTCCTAATCACTCAGTTGTTTATCTCCTTCTCCTGCAGAGAATGTTCTCTGATGGGCATTAATGGGTCAATACAAAGATTCTCACGCTTAGCGACCACTCCCAGAGGTCTATCCACAGGGCTCCTCTCCAAGCTTACTTCTCCTTCAGCTTCCAGTTTTGCTTTTCCAGGCCCTTGACAAACCATCCAAGCTGCTGACCACAGCCCAGGAGTCTATTAGAGCTTCCCAGGTGGTGCTAGTGGTGAAGAATCCACCTGCCAATGCAAGAGACACAAGAGAGAGACACGTGTTTGATCCCTGGGTCAAGAAGATCTCCTGGAAAAGGAAATGGGTTCCGTGATTTTTTCCCGGAAAATTTCATAGGCAGAAGAGCTTGGCAGAATACAGTCTGTGGGGCCACAAAGAGTCGGACACGACTGAGGAAACAGCACAAACACCAGGAGTCTCTGCTGACACTTTCCTCAGGCAACTTCTCTGTCTCACAGAGGATGATCAAGTGTCCATTGGTAGGTCTTCTTACCATTCCCATTCAAGGCCACCCCTGAGAGAGGCCATAGTGTACCTGCAGTCCACTTTGGGCTGAGAGCTATCCTGCGGTTGACCCGTCTGTGATCCACACTGGGCTCTTTTTCTGCTTTGTCTGTCAGCTGGTCATAAGGAGCACTTCCTCCTTAGATAAGATCACAGATGTGAACTAGGGAGGTGCTTTAGAGCAGTAGCAGGAAATGGTGTGGATGTCCAGGCCACCTGCTTGTCTCCTCAGCCCACTAAAGCCCAATCCCCGAAGCAGCACTTTCATTATATGATAGACTTCTGCTGCCTCCTCCCCAAGCCTATAGCTTGTTGGCCCTTTCGGTATCCAGCTCCTGACCGCATGGCCACTTGACTTCCCACGGTCAGAGGCCATATTTCTACAAGAACCCAGGTATACGTCAGGAGTTGTTTTTGCAATAAAGGTACCTAGTTCTCTGCTGCAAATCCTCTACCTGTTTCCTGAGGCCTCGTGTTGTATTGTCACTCTTACTAGGATGTACAGAAGATCGACCTGGTATCTCTACCACAGACAAGTCTGATGCTGTGTGATCTCCCAGGTTGTACAAACCTGTGCTATAATCTGGAGCTGCTGGAGAACTGCTTTTGCTCTGGGCCCCATTCAAAACTAGGGCTTCCTACATGGTGCTGTTGGTAAAGAACTCACCCGCTGATGTAGGAGACATAAGAGACACAGGTTCCATCCCTGGGCCAGGAAGATCCCCTGGAGGAGGGCATGACAACCCATTCCAATATTCCTGCCTGGAGAATCCCACAGAGGAGACTGGTGGGCTACAGTTCATAGGGTCACAGAGTCAGACTTAGCATGCATGCACTGCACCACTCAAAACTATCAGCTTTCTCTATTTCCTGATAAATGGATCTTAGCAGGATTCCCAAGTATAGAATATGTAGCCTCCAAAACCCAAAGAAGTCTGCCAAATGTAACTTCTAAAACCCAAAGTCTGCCAAGCGTTACATTTCTTTCTCAGTAATAGGAATTCGAGATGGAACAAGTTATTCTTTGCTTGGGAGAGTTAGCCTCACCATGGCTCAAATCACTGGACCCTTAATAACTGTATCAATAGAGAAGTTCCCTGAATCTTTTCTGGTTTTTTTCTAATATATCTACTTAAAAAAAAAAAAAACTGGACGCATTTACATAGGTGCCATTGATAACAGCATGTGATAATATCTTTTTCAAAAATGCTGAAACTTATTGAAGGATGACAGGAAACTTTACCTAATTGTACACATATGACATCTAACACAGTCTCCATCGGTGTTTGGTATTCAACAACCGACTTTTCTCAGGTGTTTTTTAAAAATCAATTTGTCTTTTATTTATTTATTTTTGACTGTGCTGGGTCTTCATTGCTGTGTGCGGGCTTTCTCTAGCTATGGAGAGCAGGGGATACTCTCTAGTTTTGGAGCGAGGGTTTCTCGTTGCAGTGGCTTCTTTTGTTGTGGAGCGTGGGCTCCAGGGTGCGTGGGCTTCAGTAGTTTTGGCACCCAGGCTTTGTTGCCTCACTGCGTATGGAATCTTCCCAGACCAGGGATTGAACCCATGTCCCCTGCACTGGCAGGTGAATTCTTAACCACTGGACCACGAAGGAACTCCAGGCTGTGGGGCTGGTAGCTTTGGCTTCCTCAGGAAGGCCTTGTTTCGTTAGCGCTCTGGATTTTGCCTTCATGTCTCTTTAAAACTGCCTGTCCTATTCTGCCAAACTGCCAGATTGCCCCTGGCTTTGCTCCTCTCTGTTTTGTTTTGTTAGTTCATTATTCATGTATTTTATTAACCTGTATGCAATTACTTGTCTTCTGGTTTGTTGAAACAATAGGTCAGACAACATTTGCCATAATAGTGTCTGTCAAAGTGACTTGTCATAAAAGCTTCAGCACATTATTCATCTGAAGGACACTCCCAGTGAAGGCAATTGATTCTGCCATTCTCCTCCACCTTATAGTATTTCAGGACAGCCAGCTCAACCTTTTTTCTCTTATGCCTGTTCTTTTTGGGAGTGCCATGAGACTGCTTCCTTCTCTTAGCTCCACCACGACATCTCAGCACAAGATGAAGAGTGGACTCCTTTTGAATGTTGTAGTTGGTCAAAGACATCCATCTTCCAGTTGCTTGCCAGCAACGATCAGTCTTTGCTGGTCAGGAGGAACACCTTCCTTATCCTGGATCTTGGCCTTTACATTTTCTATTGTATCCAAGGGCTTGACCTTGAGAGAGATGCTCTTCCCTGTCAGGGTTTTCACAAAAATCTGCATCATGGTGGCAGTTCCATCGCAGATGGTGTATCCTAAAGTGGCTTTCTTCCCCTCCATGTGAGCTTCAGGACAACCCAGCTAGTGTCTCCTTCCTGCATTTGTCTTCACAGAGGCCACTGGTAAGGTTTCTCCAGGGGGTAACTGTCTTGTACTGTTTGGAATTTTTTATGTTTTTTTTTTTTTTTTTTAATTGGAGTATAGTTGCTTTAGGGCTTCCCAGGTAGCTCAGATGGTAAAGAATCCGCCTGCAATGCAGGAGACCCTGGTTGGATTCCTGGGTTGAGAAGTCCCCCTCGAGCAGGGATAGGCTACCGCCTCCAGTATTCTTGTCTGGAGAATCCCCATGGACAGAGGAGCCTGGAGGGCTACAGTCCACGGGGTCACAAAGAGTCAGACACGGCCGAGAGACTAAGCACAATACAATACATAGTTGCTTCACAATCTTGTGTTAGTTTCTGCTTACAGCAAAGCAAATCAGCTATAGGTTCACATTATCCCCTCTGTGGGGATTTCCTTCCCATTCAGGCCACAACAACGCATTGAGTAGAGATCCCTGTGCTCTCCAGTAGGTTCTCATTAGTTATCTGTTTTATACATAGCATCATTAGTACCTATACTTTGTTCTCAATCTCCCATCTCATCCTATCCCCCTTTTCCTCCTTGGTGCCCAGACATTTGCTCTCTGCCTTGTACTGCATTTAGACGTTGGCCTTGGTGAGCTCCAGCAATCCAGTCTGTCACCCTGGCTGTCTGGCTGTCACTGTTTCTCTCATACACACACCCTGCAGCACTGAAGGGCATATAGTCTACACCCCAGCTGTTGGGAGCTCTGCTGCAGACAACCCTGAACCCTAAGCTTAAGCAGAAACTATCTCAGTGAAAGGGCATCACCTCACCAATTTCCCTCTTTCTGGGGCTAGCCTATAACCAATGACTAGTTGATACAGAGGATAAATACCACCCTTGCCTGCATCTTTCCCTTCCCTTCCTCTAAAAAGGCCACCCTAGAATAACCCTTCTGTTGGCCACACAGCTGCAACCCTCCCCTAACCAGGATCGCCAGCTTGGAGCCCCTTCCTTTAGGCTGCTCCTCTAGCACCTCTGTTGGAAAGGTTCTTGAACCCAAGTCTTCCTACCTGACTTTCGTATGTCATGGCTCCTGTTTTGTTTGGGTTTTCACTGGGAAGAAAAAAAAAAGGGAGACTTCCAGAAGAGAAGAGAGAAAGAACAAGTAGAGAGGGGTGAGGATAATAGGCATGCACCTCGTGAAGCCCAATCCAGTTGGCCAAAGGATTTTTCCCACATTGTTTTTGTTCAGCTGCTAAGTCATGTCCGATTCTGTGATCCCATGAACTGCACCACACCAGGCTTCCCTGATCTTTTCACACTATCTTAGAGAAGAGGAAAATATACTCTTGCTACCTTCAGACAGTGAAACTACAGGTGATCTTTGCTTTTTTTTCCTCTATATTTTCCAAAATTTTTAAAATTTATTTATTTATTTTTGGTTCTGTGGGTCTTCGTTGCTGCCCCTGGGTGTTCTCTAGTTGTAGCTCACAGGCTTCTCATTGCAATGGCTTCTCTTGTTGAGGAGCATGGACTCTAGGGTGCCTGAGCTTCAGTGGTGGCAGCATGCGGGCTCAAGAGTTGTGGCACAGGGACTTAGTTGCTCTGCAGCATGAGGAATCTTCCCAGACCAGGGATTGAACCTGTGTCCCTGGCATTGGCAAGCAGATTCTTAACCACTGGACCACCAGGGAAGTCCAGAATTTTCTTTCTATTTTTTTTGCAATGAACAAATAATTATTTTTAAAAAATAAACATACAATAAAGCTCTTTAGAAGAAGGAAGGGGCCTAGAGGGCTTCATTCCTCTCCTCCTCTGTTCTCTACCTTCCTCTCCCAAGAGGATGTAGTCCAGGGTGGCTATGGGCAGAGGAAGTTAGGCCGCAAATCTCTGAGGCAGCTCAAAGCCGGGATTTCTGGCCCAGCAGATTCTCTCATTCTTTGCTTCCAGCCCCAAATCCCATGCTTACTCACTTCACAGCACCTACTTTTAACCTGCCAAATGCCACTAAATCTGCAAATTAAACCTCAGATTATAGAATTCTTTTTGATGTAAAAAAAATGTGGGGATTTTTAAAATGTAATTATTCATACACTAAGATTTTAATTGTTCTGCTTTTCTCACTCGCTCACCTTTTTTTTTCAAGGCAGGGTGATTCCCGAATGCGGGCCTGCCCAGGCAGCTCCATGGGCCGAAGAAGGAATTCCTGGGAGGCTGTGAGGGGTCTGAGCAGCAGCTGGTGGCTCAGGCCACACCCCTTCCCTCCTCCCGCCAACCTTCCCACAGCCTCCCACCACCTCAACAATGCAACAGCAAAGGCCAGGTCTCAGTGTGATCCCTATGTGGGGAGCCTTGGACCCAGGCTCAGTGTCTATGGCACTGGGTCTCGGGAAGGTTTTGGAGTGGGAAACCTGGAGCCAGCCTGGTACGGTTCAGAGAGATGGGGAAGTGGTCTGGGCTGCCTGCCCACTTTCTTCCCGTCTGCTCCCTCCTCTTGAGCTGCAACCAGACTGGTTTCTAAAACTTGTGATTTTAACCACTCCCCACCAGGAGTTAAGAATCTGCCTTCCAACACAGGGGACTCAGGTTTGATCGCTGGTTGGGGAACGAGGATCCCACTTGCCGTGGGGCAACTGAGATCATGCATCACAGTGAGAGAGAAACCCCTGCTTGTGGCAGCAAAGACCCAGTGCAGCCAAAACAAAAATAATAATAACATAAAATTTGTGTTAAAATACACATAACATAAAATTTGCCCTTTTAATCATTTTCAAGCGTCCAGTTCAATGGCATTAAGTGCCTCCACAGTCTTGCGTAACTATCACTACCATCTGCCTCCGCAGAATTTTCATCATCCCAAACTGAAAGTTCTCTACCCATTAATTAATTCCCCATTCCACCCCACCTCCCCTGAGCCCGTGCAACCACCTGTCTCTTTCTGTCTCTATAAATTTGCTATTCTAAGTACCTCATCTAAGTGGAATCATATGGTGTTTGTCCTTTTGTGTCTGGCTCTTTCACTCAGAGTAACATCTTCAAGAATTTATTCATGTTGTAGCAAACGTCAAAATTTCTTTTCTTTTTAAGCCTGGATAATGTATGGATATACCGTTTGTTTACCTGTTCATCTCTTTTATGGGGTCTTTTTTTAAAAAAATTATTATTATTATCTTTTGGCCATGCTGCACGGCATGTGGTATCTTAGCTCCCTGACCAGGGGTCAAACCCATGCCCCTTACATTGGCAGCTCTGTGTCTTAACCACTGGACCACCAGGGACGTCCCTGCTTATTCCTCTCTTGATGGACACTTGAGTTGTTTTCATGACTTGGCTACTGTGAATAATGTTACTATGAATATGGGTGTACAAATTTTATTCAAGTCTCTGCTTTCAGTTCTTTGATCTTGTTGTTTAGTCTCTAAGTTGTGTCTAACTCTTTCGTGACCCCATTGACTGTAGCCCACCAGACTCCTCTCTCTATGGGACTTCCCAGGCAAAAGCACTGGAATGGGTCACCATTTCCTCCTCTAGGGGATTTTCCCCACCCGGGAATCAAACCCACATCTCCTATGTCTCCTACACTGCAGGCAGATTCTTTACCGCTGAGCCACCAGGAAATACCTATTCTTTGAGTTACGTACCCATAAGCAGAGTTCCTGGATCATATGCTCCAGACTGATCTTTTAAGCATACAAATTAAACCATTTCGTTTCAAGCTCTCTTGGGGACTCCTAGGGTCTGCATGATGGGGTCCTCCTAGGCTCAGAACCTCGTTCCATCCCATTGTCCCCTTACAGACCTGGCCACGATACTTATCTTCTTGGGGATTCTCAACCACTCAAGCATGCCCCAACCCTAAGCCCTTCCTCTAGCTGTGACTTCCCCCTGAAATGTTCTCCGGCTAGGATATTCACTCCTCACAGCTGGGGTGGCTCAGAGACCGTCTGCTGACCCACCAAAACCAGCCCTGCTCCTCTGATCTCCATCACATCTTCACCCTCTCTGTTCACTTTCCTTTGCAGCCTTGTCATACTCTGGACTTACCTTGCTTATTTATTTATTCCTCTATTGCCTGCCCCCTAAGTAAGTAAGTAAGTGAAGTCGCTCAGTTGTGTCCGACTCTTTGCAACCCTGTGGACTGTAGCCTACCAGGCTTCTCCGTCTATGGGATTCTCCAGGCAAGAATACTGGAGTGGGTTACCTCCTGCCCTCCCCCAAATGAAAGTTCCAGAGAAGCAGGTACTTTATCTGTTCTATCTGCATGTCTAAACCCATGCTTAAACCCATACTTAGCTTATAACCAGCACTCCTTAAAAATGTATCAGATGGGGATTTCCCTGGTGGCTAAGTGGCTGCGACTCTTTGCTCCCTATGCAGGGGTCCTGGGTTCAATCCCTGGTCAGGGAACTAGATCCCACATTCCGAAACTAAGATCCCACATGCTGCAACTAAGACCCAGTTCAGCCAAATAAAAAATATTTTTTTTAATGTATTGGAAGAATGAATGAATGAATGAGTACAAGCCCATGACTTTCCAAGTGGGTGGACTTAGCCCACAGATGAAACATGTGTATCTTAGAGGAACGTAGACTTTACTTGAACATAGGGGGATGCTATATTTATATGTATTTTAACAGGTATTTGGGGACTTCCCTGGTGGTGCAGTGAGTAAGCCTCTGAGCTCCTGAGACAGGAAGCCTGGGTTTGATCCCTTGTCAGGGAGATAGAGCCCACACACCAAAGTTAAAGATCTCATATGCTGTGATGAAGAATGAAAATCCCACGTGCCACAGCTAAGGCCTTTTGTTGTTCGGTCACTCAGTCCCGTCCAGCTCTTTGCCCCTCCAGGAACTGTAGCACACCAGGCTTCTGTGTCCTTCACCATCTCCCAGAGCTTGCTCAAACTCATGCCCATTGAGTTGGTGATGCCATCCAACCATCTTGTCCTCTGTCACCCCCTTCTCCTCCTGCCTTCAATCTTTGCAGCATCAGGGTCTTTTTCAATGAATCAGTTCTTTGCATCAGGTGGCCAAAGTACTGGAGCTTCAGCTTCAGCATCAGTCATTCCAATGAATATGCAGGGTTGATTTCCTTTAGGACTGGTTTGATCTCCTTGCAGTCCAAGACCTGGTGCAGCCAAATAAATAGATAAATAAATAAATAAATAAATATATATATATATATATATATGTATGTATATATATATATATATGTATGTATATATATATATATAAAGGTGTCTAACTCTTTGTGACTCCATGAACTGTAGGCCACCAGGCTCCTCTGTCCATGGGGTTCTCCAGGCAAGAATACTGGAGTGGGTTGTCGTGTCCTCCTCCAAGGGATCGTCCCAATCCAGGCATCAAACCTGCATTGCAGGTAGATTCTTTACCTACTGACTCACCTGGGAAGCCCCTTTAAAAGGTATATTAAGGTATATATTAGGACCATAACTAAGGACAACACACTGACTGGCTTAAACAAGAAAAACTGTGTTTTGCGGCTCTGAACGCTGGGAGTTTGAGATAAGATGTCCACAAGGTTGGCTCCGTCTGAGGACCACGGGGCGGGGTCTGTCTCACTGGCTTGAAGATCGTGTTTACTCTGTGTCTCCACGTCATCTTCCTTCTGTCCGTGTCTGTGTCCTAGTCTCCTCTCCTTATACATACACCAGCCATGGTGGGCTAGAGCACACCCTAATGACCTCATTTGAACTTAATCACCTCTTTAAACACCCTGTCTTCAGATACGGTCACATGCTTAGGTCCTGAGGTTTACGGCTTCAACATACAGATATCCATCCAGTGTGTGTGTGTGGGGGGGGGGGGGGGGCGGTGTGTGTGTGTATGGACAGCTACTGGAGAGCGGGGTCAACCTTCTTCTTCTGGAAGCCTCCTATGCCTTGCATGGTACTGAGCACATAGTAGGGGCTTTATAAATGCTGTACATTCACTTGGCCTCTGATACCAAACCAGACACTGAGAACAACTTTTTAATCTGAGGAATTCCATCCTCTCCCCATGAAGGATCAATGAGAGTAAACGATGCAGCCCGATGGAGGGACATGGAGACTGGGAAGGGACACAGAGTGTAGGAACTGGGGGCAAGGAGAGAGGACCAAACCCACCACGCACAGCGCCAAGAGGGGATGGGATACATCCGAGACCGCCAGCTGGACAACGGCAGAAACAGGAGCAGGAAGGGGGACTCCTGACTCCCAGGCCCCTCCCACGTCCACTGCAAAGACCACTTCTGTCCCTAGGATCGGCTTGGATGCCTGGAACAATCTGGTCCAACTCCTTGAGTCAATTACACACACATCGACACACCCAAACACAGTAAGTTTTCGTTTATCTAAAAAAAGGGAAGGTGTATTCTGTCACATCGAGAGGAACCACTTAAATTGTAGAAAGAGGAACTTCCTTGGTGGTCCAGTGGTTAAGAATTCACCTTTCAATGCAGGGGACACATATTCAATCCTTGGTCGGGGAACTAAGATCCCACATGCCACAGGGCAGCTAAGCCCAAGTGCCACAATCGAAGAAAGCCTGCAGGCCATGATGAAGACCCAGCACAGCCAAAAATAAAATAAATTAAAAAACTTTAAAACATCATTGAAAGAGTGTGTGTGTGTGTGTGTGTGTGTGTGTGTGTGTGTGCACGCGCGCATGCTCAGTTGTGTCTGACTCTGCGATCCCACAGACTGTAGCCCCCCCAGGCTCCTCTGTCCATGGAATATTCCAGGCAAGAATACTGGAGTGGGTTGCCATTTCCTACAGGGGATTTTCCCAACCCAGGCATCAAACCTGAATCTATTGCATTTCCAGGATTGAACCCAGGTCTCCCATGTTGCAGGCACATTCTTTACCATCTGAGCCACTAGGAAAACCCAAAAATACTGGAATGGGTAGCCTATCCCTTGTCCAGGGGATCTTCCTGACCCAGGAATCAAACTGGGATTTCCTGCATTGCAGGAGGATTCTTTACCAGCTGAGCTACCAGGAAAGACCCTGGGAAGCCCTACCAATTTTCAAAGAATTATGTAGACTAGAACTGAAGATTCCTGATACTAAATGGCAATGGGCAGACTGACCCTTTCTTTTGTGTCTTCTCTCTCTCTCTCTCTCTTTTATTTCTGGTGAGATCTTAGTTCCTGGACCAGGGATTGCACCCGGGTCATGTCAGTGAAAGTGCTGAGTCCTAACAACTGATCCATGAGCAAATAAACGGACTGACCCTTTCAGTGATGATGCTGATGGCCTGGTCCTGGCAGGACCTCAGGTCACCGTCCTGAGCGTCCTCCCCACAACCTGTCCTCTCTGAGGTCTGCAAGATTGGATCCGCTCCACGGTGGGTCCCCTGGAAGTTGAGTTCTACCATAAATTTCCAATTTCAACATGCGACTTACTCCACTTCTCTTTTTCCTCAAGATGAAAGCACAACAAGACCCCCATCCTGTGCTTATTTACCATCTTTGCACCATTTTATTAAACATTTGCACTCTCCCATCCCCCACAGCACTACCAAATGATGTTTTCTAGACATAAATCACACCATTTTAGTCCCTTCTTCCAATCATTTAATCACATAACACCGCCCCCAACACACACACACACACATCACCACCTCTAGGGATAAACCACAAGATTCTTAGAAGAACATGGAAGTCTTTCCTGACACATTTCTTTTCACAAACACCTTCTCTTTAGGATGTCTTTAGCCACAAAGTACATAAACTCAACTAAAGTGGATTTAAATATAGTCAGCCTTGTTACCTCCTCTAACTAGAAATCCAGAGGTGGGAAGCTGAGCTGTTCACCCTAGAGGTTCACAGCACCTCTGAGGGCCAAGGACCCTGTCTCCTTTCTATTCTGCCACCCTCATGAGGGCAAAGTGGCTGCAGTGGCTCCAAGTGTCCCCACCTCCCATTCCAACGTCAAGAAGCAGAGCCAGTCCTGGATGAGCTTTCCCTTGCATCTCACAGGCCAAAGTCAGGTGACTAGCCCTTTGTGAAATTGGCATGGGGAATGGAGGATCATGATTGCTTTATATCAGCTTGCATTTCCCCAAGTCCCAGGGCTCATCTTAACTCTCATTTTTCCTTTGAAGCGTTTCCTATCCCACCTCTGGCAGGGTTGCTTGATGTCATCTCATCATTCAACAGACATCCACTGAGCATCTAGGCAGTGCCAGGCATGGGGGATACAGTAGAAAACAAAAACAGATACTGTATTACCCTCATTTTGTCTCTATTTCCATTACAGTTGTCATTGTTCAGTCGCTAAGTTGTGTCAGATTCTTTGGGAACGCCAGGCTTCCCTGTCCTTGCATTGTCTCCCAGAGTTTGCTCAAACTCACGTCTACTGAGTAGGTGATGCCATCCAATCATCTCATCCTCTGTCATCCCCTTCTCCTCCTGCCCTCAATCTTTCCTAGCATCAGGGTCTTTTACAGTACTAGACAATATATCTATTATAGTACTGGACATATTATATTTTGTGAAGTGAGTGATTTAGACACCTCTCTGAGCCTCAGATTCCTCATGTATAAAAGGGGAATGATAACCTCCAACTCACTGTTGTAAGATTAAGCAATAATGTACTGTATAGAACCCAGAATGTGCCTGATTTATAACTGATGCTCAAGAAATCAAAACTTTACAGGGTTTCCGCAAATATAGAGTAATTCTCTTGTGCATGAATTTCCAGAACAGCCTATTTTTAAACACACAACATAAAATACATGGGATAAAAAAGGAAACCAATTATACTGAGAGACAGTTACCAAAATACTTTTAAGTACATGTAATATGCTGCACTCAATATACCAGCAAATTTGGAAAATAGCTTTGGCCACAGGACTGGAAAAGATCATTCCAAAAGTTTCATTCCAATCCCAAAGAAAGGTAATGCCAAAGAACGTTCAAACTACCACACACTTGCACTCATCTCACACACTAGCAAAGTAATGCTCAAAATTCTCCAAGCCAGGCTTCAACAGTACATGAACCGTGAACTTCCAGATATTCAAGCTGGATTTACGAAAGGCAGAGGAACCAGAGATCAAACTGCGAACATCCGCTGGATCATTCAAAAAGCAAGAGAGTTCCAGAAAAACATCTATTTCTGCTTTGTTGACTATGCCAAAGCCTTTGATTGTGGGGATCACAACAAATCGTGGAAAATTGTTGAAGAGATGGAAATACCAGACCACCTGACCTGCCTCCTGAGAAATCTGTATGCAGGTCAAGAAGCAACAGTTAGAACTGGACATGGAACAACAGACTGGTTCCAAATAGGAAAAGGAGTACATGAAGGCTGTATATTGTCACCCTGCTCATTTAATTTATATGCAGAGTGCATCATGAGAAACACTGGGCTGGATAAAGCACAAGCTGGAATCAAGATTGCAGGGAGAATTCCCCAAACTCCTTTCCTTGGGTCCAACCCATAACAGGAAGTATTGCTTTGCAAAGTGAGAGAGACTCAGAGTTATCAACCTTTATTTAATTAGCTGTGTGACCTTAGCTAAGTCAATTCTCCTCTCTGAACCTGTTCATTCATCTATAAAAAGCAAGGGTTGGGGGACAAGATGTTTGTCAAACAGGTCTCCAGACCTGCATTCTTTTAAAATTTTATTTATTCTTTAATTAAAGTATTGTTGATTTACCAATATTATGTTAGTTTCATGTATACAGTATAGTGGGGCCTCCCCATGTGGCTCGGTGGTAAATAATCTGCCTGCCCACTTAGGAGACGTAGGAGACACCAGAGACACAGGTTTGATTCCTGGGTTGGGAAGATCCTCCAGAGGAGGAAATGACACCCAATCCAGTATTCTTGCCTGGAAAATCCCAAGCACAGAGGAGCCTGGCAGGCTACAGTCCATAGACGTGACTAAACATGCATGCATACAGCATAGTAATTCAGTATTTTCACAGACTTCAGTTCAGTCGCTCAGTCGTGTCCAACTCTTTGCGGCCCCATGAACCGCAGCACGCTAGGCCTCCCTGTCCATCACCAACTCCCAGAGTTCACTCAGACTCACGTCCATCGAGTCCGTGATGCTATCCAGCCATCACATCCTCGGTCATTCCCTTCTCCTCCTGCCCCCAATCCCTCCCAGCATCAGGGTCTTTTCAAATGAGTCAGTTCTTCGCATCAGGTGGCCAAACTATTGGAGTTTCAGCTTTAGCATCATTCCTTCCAAAGAAATCCCAGGGCTGATCTCCTTCAGAATGGACTGGTTGGATCTCCTTGCAGTCCAAGGGACTCTCAAGAGTCTTCTCCAACACCACAGTTCAAAAGCATCAATTCTTCGGTGCTCAGCCTTCTTCACAGTCCAACTCTCACATGCATACATGACCACAGGAAAAACCATAGCCTTGACTAGACGGACCTTAGTCGGCAAAGTAATGTCTCTGCTTTTGAATATGCTATCTAGATTGGTCATAACTTTCCTTCCAAGGAGTAAGCGTCTTTTAATTTCACAGACTATACGCCATTAAAATTTATTACAAGATAATGACTATAACTCCCTGTGCTACACAATTTATCCTTATTGTGTATCTGTTTTATACAAAGTAGTTTGTATCTCTTAATCCATACCCCTAGTTTTTCCCTCTGCCTTCCCACTCCCCTGTGGTAACCACTCGCTTGTTCTCTGTGTCTGTGATTCTGTTTCTGTTTTGTATATACATTCATTAGTATCCGTTTTTAGATTTCACATGTAAGTAATATCAAAGAATAAATATTCTTGCCGTTTAAGAATTCTTGATCAGTAGTATATTTGTGTGTGTGTGATTTCATTTGATAATTTTTTAAAGGCATTTTCTGCACCATCTGTCCAGCCCCCTTAAAAGTAAGTCAACACATAATTTTACAGTCTGCATTTGTACCTGTATTTACAATTGCAAACAACAAATCACCTCAATTATCACAAACCAGTAAGGAGAGGCAGACAGATATAAGGTTATATGACATCACAAAGGACTGTGCTTGGGATGTGTTCCCATGTGTAATATATGAGAAGTGATGGAGGAGGAAGATATTGCACTGCAAAGGGAGGTAAATACACTAACGAAGCGATAACGATCATCTCTAAGGCATGCAGTGCCCCTGTCACAGGACACCAGAGATTTGAGTGCAGTACATGAGAGATCACATACGTCAATGGGATTACTTTGAATTTTACTGATTTTGTTTGTAGATTTGTTCTCTTTTAATTGGAATGTTTATTTCTGTTTCTCGTTGTATGGGCGTTATCAGTATAACAGGTTCATAGGTAGTTTTACCTTTGCATATGTTTTAGTAGCATGAT
The DNA here is from genome assembly GCF_023091745.1 of Budorcas taxicolor. Taxonomy (NCBI): domain Eukaryota; kingdom Metazoa; phylum Chordata; class Mammalia; order Artiodactyla; family Bovidae; genus Budorcas; species Budorcas taxicolor. Next base: position 107,283,479 of record NC_068920.1, read on the forward strand.
TACAAAAGAAAAACTATGTAAGACAATATTGGAAAGATAGGTGATACCCACAAACACATTATATACATATTTAACTTTTAAAAGAGGGAGCTCCCAATATTAAATTTGAGAAGCAATGAGCTTAAAATAAAAATCTCTGGGGCCCATCACCCCTCTGACCTTCAGGGGCACTAATTTCTAGAGAACAAAGTCAGACCTGCTTGCCTATGGGGTGTGGGGGTGGGGCTGGGGCTGGGTGGGGAGATGTCAATCATCTTTGGAAGGAGAGAGACTTTGGGTGTGTTCTGCTGCCCTCTGCTGGCCATGTGAATAATCTGCTGGGCTCATTCCAGACTTGGAGAATTTGGAGGGAGAGGTGGCGAAGGACAGGGAAACCTAGCGTGCTTCAGTCCATGAGGCCTCAAAGAGTTGGACGCGACTTAGCAACTGAACAACAAATTGGTCCAGAGGTTGAGGGGGACAGGGGAAGGGGGCGAGAATGCAGCTCGAAAGGACCTGCATTTTCAGGAGCGTTGCCCAGAGCTGGGTCTTGACTGTTCTGAACGCTCAAGACCTAAATTGCGTGGGTTTTACAAGTTAGCGCTGTCCCTGCCTTGGGATGAGGTCTGGCTCAGGGATGGTGGAAGACTGTGATCCCGGGGACTGAGGAGACCAAGGGGAGGCTGGAGAGCTGGCGCTCAGTAGGTCCCCCTAGCGGCCAAATCAAGGAGACTCCAGGGGCTTCACCCTGACCCGACCAGCCAGAGCCCAGCCTCAGTTCTTGACTCTGTACATTCTCCAGGACCTTGGCCTTGGTGACTTAGGTTCTGCGCATTCATTCAGGTCTCCTCCCCGAGGAGCAAGTACACAGATTCTTTCGCTACAACAGGAGATCCCTCACCTTATTGTAATAGATCTCTGTGATGGGTGAGGCTTTGGGACTTCCCTGGTGGCTTAGACGGTAAAGCGTATGTCTACAATACGGAAGGCCTGGGTTCGATCCCTGGGTCGGGAAGACGCCCTGGAGAAGGAAAAGGCAATCCACTCCAGTACTATTGGTTGGAAAATCCCATGGACAGAGGAGCCTGCTAGGCTACAGTCCATGGGGTCGCAAAGAGTCAGACACGACTGAGCGACTTCACTTTTACTTTTCCCAAGTGGTGCAGTGGTAAAGATCTGCCGGCCAAAGCAGGAGACGCAAGAGATGCAAGTTCAATCCCTGGATTGGGAAGAGCCCCTAGAGTAGGAAATGGCAGCCCGCTCCATTATTCTTGCCTGGGAAATTCCATGGACAGAGGAGACTGGTGGGCTACAGTTGCAAAGAATCGGACAGGACTGAACAGGCAGGTACTTTGATGGCTAAACCATCGAGGAGAAGGAGATAGTCCTGAGTCTAGGAACATCAGACCCTTGGAGACCCAGCCCAGCCTTCTTCACCCCACCCCACCCTCTCCAGCTTGGTCATCTTACTCCTCTGGGCCCTGCAGCGCCCCCTGCCTGTCCTGTTCTATACACTGAGTATGAAGCTATTCAGGGAAGGCTAGGAGTGGAGGCCAGGTCCTGGCCTATGGGGTACTTGACAGCAGCCCTTAAGGAATGTTTTAGTAACTGGGGAGCAGGCCCTAAATCCAGTCGCCGTGACACAGGTCAGGGCAGGTGGAGGAGGAGGAGGCCGCAGAAGGATGCCTGGTCTCCTGTCCTGGAGAACCAGTAACCAGACCTCACAGACTTGGGACAGCCCCGGGGGCTCCCACAAACTTTACCCTTCTCCATAAGTTGACCCCCGCCGCATCTTTTCCTACCTTTTCTCTCCGCAGCACTTGTTAGGAAGCTAGCACGCTGGCCCTCAGCGTTTGCCCAGCAGGCACCTGGGAGATGCCCAGGTTGTGGAATGTTATTCATTTATTAACCGATGGGTAGGGCCTAACAAGGAATTCTGGGAAGATGCTTTCCTGGGCAAAGGCCATGAGCAGGACAGAGAAGGGGGTCCTCTCCTTCTTCCAGGAATCCAGTGGTCCAGCCCTCCCTGTGCTGCTCACCCTTTGTTTATTTGGGGACACAGAAAACTCAGCAAAAGCTCCCTGACTTCATCCATCTGAGTCTTTCCAGTGGGAGCCTCTAGGCTGGGCCTCCCGGCCAGTGGCTGACAATCCCACCAAATGATCACCTCCCGCTGGTCTCACGACACAGCTGCTCCACTCAGCAGACACCAGCTCCAGGCATCCCCAGGAGGAACCCAGCTCCAAGCTGGAGCCTGAGCCAGAGGAGAGGTCCCTGCAAAGGCGCTGGCTCTGTGCACCACCACCACCCCCTCCAGATGGCCCTTCTCCTAGTGATGGCCCTTCTCTTCTCCTCCACCCTCAGACATGGCCCTCACCCCATCTAGCCCGCGGGCTCTCATTTGAAGAGAACATGGGAGCCATCAGGCCCAGAGCTCCTCTCCTGATCTAGCTCTGAGGTTACGCTCACAAACCCTCCACTCAGCCTCACATCCTTCCTCCAGGACTCACTGACTGGGTGGCCTTAGGCAAATTACTTAACCTCTCTGAGCTTCATTTCCTCATCTCTAGAATTGAGCCCATAGTGGTACTTTCTCATTCAGTCCTTGTCAGGACTGAAGAGTCCAGTGTCTGGAACATGCTTTACAAGAGGCTGAGCCCACCATGAAATTAAAAGATGCTTGCTCCTTGGAAGGAAAGTTATGACAAACTTAGACAGCATATTAAAAAGCAGAGACATCACTTTGCCAACAAAGGTCCATATAGTCAAAGCTATGGTTTTTCCACTGGTGAGAGTTGGATAATAAAGGCTGAACACTGAAGAATTGATGCTTTCAAACTGTGGTGTTGGAGAAGACTCTTGAGGGTCCCTTGGACTGCAAGGAGATCAAACCAGTCAATTATAAATGAAATCAACCCTGAATATTCATTGGAAGGACAGATGCTAAAGCAGAAGCTGCAATATTCTGGCCACCTGATGTGAAGAGCTGACTCATAGAAAAAGACCCTGATGCTGGGAAAGACTGAAGGCAAAAGGAGAAGGGCATAGCAGAGGATGAGATGGTTAGATAGCATCATTGACTCAATGGATGTGAATTTGAGCAAGCTCCAGTAGATAGTGGATGACAGAGGAGCCTGGAGGGCTACAGTTCATGGGGTCTCAAAGAGTTGGATATGACCTATGTATATGTAGCAACTGAACAACACCAACAGCCCATTATGAGTGCTTAAGAAAGGGACTCATCCCAATTATCTTCATCAATGCAAACCCTTGCAGAGATTGTGCTAGGCACGCTGATCAAGCCAGAACAACTCTAACACTGCACCCAGAGCTGTGCCAACTCCATGGGGCCACGAAGGAAATTTATTCTCCAGGAAGAGGCAAGAGAAGACAAATTCGAGAAGCAACTAGCAAAAAACACAAGACAGCTTAGAAGTACTAAATTGTTCAGTGCAGACTAAATTAAGAAGAAGAAGCATTTGTAAGGCATTGTAACATTTACCTAGCTATTGGAAATGCATGATCTTACGTAATTCTCAAAATAAACCAGCAAGGTAAGCGTTATAATTAGTAGATGAGGAAACTGAGGTTCGGGGAGATGAAACGACCTGTGTGTGGTCACACTGCCCGTTAGTGGATAACTCAGAAAGACAACTTCATCCTGCTTCTAACTTCTTTCGTACCGGGATCCTTGCTTTTGCCATTGAGGGGGATGCATTGTATGTAAGTATGATTATGTATATGTAGGTATGTGTCTGTGTGTGTGTCTGTGTGCCTTTGTTTGTTCACAAGGGCACAAGGGTAGATGTTTCTTCAGATCCCGTCTCACTGCTATCCTTTCCTCCAATCAGCCCCAGAATATGGCCAGAGTATCCTGAAGTTCATGTTTCACGCTATTTGTGTAGTGTCCAGTGGCTTTATTCTGGGTCCCCTTTCATAGATATATGGTAGCCTCTCAGTGCTGGACAGGTCTCCAAACCATCCAGAAGGTGAGGGGTTTTGTGACCCCGTGATGTGACTGAGCATGCATGCACGCCTTATTTAGGGCTTCCCAGGGTGGCTCAGAGGAAGAGAATCCACCTGCCCTTGCAGGAGACGCAGGTTTAATCCCTGGCTCAGGCAGATCCCCTGGAGGAGGGCATGGCAACCCACTCCAGTGTTCTTACTTGGAGAATCTCATGGACAGAGGAGCCTAGCAGGCTACAGCCCACAGGGTCACACAGAATCAGACACAACTGAAGCAACTTGGCACGCACACGTGACCTCCAACACTGCCCTGAAGGCCTCAGAGATATGGCAGCAGAGAACAAGGAACCACTGCCTCTGGCCACCTGCAGCAGGTCCTGGGTGCCGAGGTGGGGGTGGGGTGGGGGTTGCTGCAGGCAGAGACCTGGGAAACAGGTTTGCAGAAGCCTGTAATAGGCCTCCTGGAACAGCACAGCTGTGCTGCTCCCATGTAAGGGAGGGTGGAGGAGGACCCAGCAGAAGGGCCACGGTCTGGGGCAGGATGGAGAATGGCAGACCAGAGCAGAATGTGACCAGCTCCTTATGACCTGGGGGATGAAAAATACACGCTGAACTTGAAGTCACATGGGGCTCAGGTCCCACCCCTCTGCTTCCTCTTGGTGCCATCCTGACAAGTTACTTCAGCTCTAAAACCTAGTTGATAGTAACATGCATTTCACAACTTGCCATCAGGATTAAACTAGTTGATTTGATGAAATATCACCTGGTATACAGTAGGCCCTTTCAGGGCTGCATTATGACTTTGGTGGGCCCCGGGCACTTTTGCTTTCAGTGGGCAAAAATATTAAAAAAATTTTTGTACTACTGTGTGTTGGTAAAACACAAATACAATCCAAGCCAGATTATATTCATTTGTTTCCTTTTGTGTGCTGTGCTTAGTCGCTCAGTTATGTCCAACTCTTTGTGACCCCCGTGGACTGTAGCCCACCAGGTTCCTCTGTCTATGGGGATCCTCCAGGCAAGCATACTGGAGTGGGTTGCCATGCCCTCCTCAGCTTTTAAAAGAAATTAAAGTATCTTCATGGACCTCTTAAACATGACCCTGAAGTATCAGGCCTGTCATGCCTGATGGATAAGTGGGTTCAGGGGGCTCCATCATGTTTGCTCTTCAAGTGTCTCAGAGGCTGTAAGGGTCGCGGTCATTCTTTTAGGAGGCTCCCCCATCCTCCTGTGTGTCCAGCATTCCTGCTCTCTCTGCACTGAGTGCCAAGCTTCAGTGTCAAGTTTTCCAGTAAGAGGGCGCCCTCTGGCCTCTCCCTTCAAGCCCCTGGACACCATGGAGATGCAGGCCTGGAAGTTCTGATGTGGGGTGGCAGGCAGAGATCAGCCTGGGCGACCAGAAGCTCCTGTAGACCTCAGGGCGAAGGAAGGCATCTTTTTAACTTTTAGCTTTATATTGGATTATAGCTGACTAACAATGTTGCGATAGTTTCAGGTGGACAGCAAAAGGCCTCAGCCGTACACATACATGTCTTCGTTCTCCTCTGAACTCCCCTCCCATCCAGGCTGCCACATAACAATGAGCAGAGTTTCCTGTGCTATACAGTAGGACCTTGTTGGTTATCCACTTTAAATACAGCAGCGTGTACATGTCCATCCCAAACTCCCCTTAACTATGGGGAGAAGACCGCTAGATGGCCACTGAGTCCTTTCACAGCAGGCCTCAGAGTAGTTGCAACAGTGCCCTCTAGTGGTCAAAATCTCTCCACACTGTGCCTGCCTCACCTGCCATCCAAAGGGGCTCCCAGGGTCCAGGATCTGAGGGTTGTGTTGATATTGCAGTCTTTGTGTTTGTCTAACCCCCTCCCTCAATCCACACGAGACTTGAACCCAATAATATAAGCAAATCCACAACTATCTGTAGTGTGTTCATGTACACACAAAGCCAAGGTTAAGCTCTAGATCACTGCTGTCTCTAGAAATACACTGGGAGCCACAAGGGCAAGCCCCATATACAACTTTAAATGTCCTTAGCAAAAGAAAAGGAAAAAGATGGAATTAATTTACTATTATATTTTATTTTACCTAATACCTAAAAACACCATCCTTTCAACAGATCATTGATATAAAATTACTAATGAGATATTTTAGATCTTTTTCATTAGATGTCTTTGAAATCCAACATGTAATTTACACTTGTGGTACATCTCAATCAGAACACTGAATCTTCTTGGAAAAGAACAGACACATGTATCGTATATGTAAACTGAATCACTTTGCTGTGCAGCTGAAACTAACACATTAATCAACTATGCTCCAAAACAAAGTATTTTATGTACTTCATAAATTTTATAGCTGAAAAAGCAGATCCAACATGACCTGCATTTTTCCAGTCGTACTTAAAAGTTTTCCAATAACTGAATCAAGTAATTTGACATTTAAATGTAAATTAATTTAAAATTTTAAAATCCAGTTCACACTATTCACATTGCAAGGACTCAACAAATGTTTGGTGGTTCCTGAATTGGGCAGTGTAGGCTAGATCATAAAAACAGTAGCAGGAAGAAAGCATGCCCCTGTGGAAACAAAGCATATCTCCCTGTAAAAGATAATTATTTATAAACTTACCAGGGTTTCCTGAAATTAGGGGGTGGAAACTTATGTGGGGGCATTTGTAAGGACTGAGGACACCCCACCTATGTCCACAGATTTTCTGTGCTCTAGGGTTGGGGTTGCTGCTACTGCTAAGTTGCTTCAGTTGTGTCCAACTCTGTGCAACCCCATAGATGGCAGCCCATCAGGGTCCACCATTCCTGGGATTCTCCAGGCAAGAAAACTGGAGCGGGTTGCCATTTCCTTCTCCAATGCATGAAAGTGAAGTCGCTCAGTCGTGTCTGACTCTTAGCAACCCCATGGACTGCAGCCTACCAGGCTCCTCCATCCATGGGATTTTCCAGGCAAGAGTACTGGAGTGGGGTGCCATGGGGGCTGGGAGTTTGCATTTTGGGGAAACCCAAGGACCACACTTTGAGTCATTACACAGTATCTGGTAGATGTGCAATCACAGGGGAGCTATGTCCCTGTTCCTGCCAGTTCCAGAATATACCAGGCACGGTGCTCAACCAGGACTACCAAAGACAGGCCCATAGGCAATCCACTGGAGAGGGGGGAGAAGAGATAAATGTAAGTGCTGTTATTATTTCTTCATGTCTATTTTAGCACACAGTTTGTGTAGTTTATATACATATATATCTTTTTCTTTTTTTTTTTTGCCACACGATATGAACTTCCCCAACCAGGGATCGAACCTGCGCCTCTGCATTAGAAGCATGGAGTCTTAACCACTGGACCACCAGGGAAATTATACATAGTTTAGTACACATATGTTGGGCTTCCCTAGTGGCTCAGATAGTAAGAATCCGCCTGCCAATGCAGGAGACACAGGTTCGATCCCTGGGCTGGGAAGATCCCTTGGAGAAGGAAATGGCAACCCAGTCCAGTATTCTTGTCTAGAGAATCCCCTGGACAGGAGGAGCCTGACAGGCTACAGTCCATGGGGTTGCAAACAGTGGGACACAACTTATCCACTAAACACAACAACAAAGCCTCTGACAAGGCAGGCCAAGGCCTCTGATCTGGTTTGGGGACCAGATAAACTAAGACTCAAGCCAGACCTGTGCTAATGGAGTCAGCGGTCCCCACCTGCATAGGTTTTAGGGCCTGGGGTCCAAAATCTTAGAGTCAAGGTTGACCCTGAACTCGACTTCTTTTTAAAATTTTTATTTATGTATATATGTATTTACTTATTCTTCGTTGCTTTGCTCAGGCCTTCTCTAGTTGCTACAAGCGGGGGCTCCTCTTCCTTGTAGTCCACAGGCTTCTCACCGTGGCGGTCTCTCTCGTGCAGCACGGGCTCCAGGCACCCAGGCTCAGGAGTTGGCACCGGGGCTTTGTTGCTCCCTGGCATGTGGGATCTTCCTGGACCAGGGATCAATCTTGTGTCCCCTGCACTGGCAGGCACGTTCTTATCCACTGAAACTTTCACAGGCAGCAGCAATGCTCCTGCACTGCCCGGCAGTGGGAGTGCACCCCCTGCAACATCTGCAGGAGCCCTCCCCGCCTCCCAGGGGATCAGGCGCAACATCAGACAGCACAGAGCATCCTGGCAACAGAGCACGCCCACTGGCTCAAGACCCCCACCCCTAGAGCAGCCCCCCGAGAACCTCCTGCACAGACCCTTAATGGGGAGAAGGTGCACTGGCCGGCTCACAGGGGACACCTCCCGGGGGCCGAGGCCTAAAGGAAGCCATCTCCAGCAGGGCTATGCCGGGAGATTCAGGAAGCGCCCCTGCCACTGCTGGCTCACGTGCTCAATCGTGTCCCGGAGAATCCGTGTCCAGTCGTCGCCCTTCCGCATTGGGGTGCAGCGTGCCTCCTTGTGCTCCAGGGCGAGGATCTCGGCTGGAGTGTCCAGGGTCAGCCTGGCAGCCTGCACGGCCTCTGGGAACTTGGCTGCGGAGGCGGGAGCCAGACAACAGCGGGGAGGGCTGGGGAGAGAGGGGAGGTAAAAACATGGGGTGGAAGACAATAGATAGTGGGGCAGGTACCGGAAGAAGGTGAGGCGGGAGAAGAAGGAACAGGGGAAGGTTAGAGGTAGGGTGGAGAGAGAGAGGAAAAAAAACAGGTTTGGTCCCTTGAATTCATCTCTGCAATGACCCTGCTAGCCAACTGCTCCTCCTTTTTGGAGTTCCAGCTCCCTCTTCCGGGACCACAGTCTCAGCACACACCTTCACTCAGCACCCACTATGCTCATAAAACCCATTTGTGGGACTTCCCTGGTGGACCAGTGGTTGAGACTGTGCTTCTACTGCAGAGGGCCTGGGTTCGATCCCTAGTCAGGGAACTAAGATCTCACACGCCATGTGGGGCACTCCCCCTCCCCGCCAAAAAAGCAAGTTGTTCACATTCCTGTGCCCCTTGCTTGGGGAAGAGGATGGGCCCAGAGAGGTCCCAGGGGTCCCCCCTCCCCGACACTCAGGCGCCCACCACCAGTACCTGGGTTGCTGCCTGTCCACCTGCTGGTAATGGCAGCTCACGGCCACGGCCGAGTGAGGGCACAGTAAGTACTGGTTCTCCTGCCAGCAGCGGCCCATCGTCTGGATGATGGCCTTGTCCGACACTGACTGAGAGGTTACTGCCTCCGAAAGCTGAGGGGAAGTGGGCAGGAGGTGACCAAAAACCCACCACCCAGTACAACCATCTGGATACACACCAGAAACTCAAATGAAATGTTCAGATGGAATGGCTCACACTCAGCTCAGAGAAAAAGCTAGTTTCCCATGTTTCCCAGTTTTAAACAGGTTCACTCAAGTTAGAGGAAGCACACGTTTGAGTTTCAGGTCAATACATTTGGTTAGAATTTGGCTCTGAATCAGCAGGAAACAGGCTAAGGGCACTCAAGCATTCCTAGAGCTTTGCTGTTAGTGCGCCCCCTCCCTGTAGGTGTGGGAATAGCTTCCCATCAGTTTCCACCCAGATCTCCAGCTTTCCTTTAGGAAAATTGCCCACTACCTCAGAAAAAGGAAGACTCCCTTTTCAGTGCTCCCTCGGTGTAAATGGTTTATTTGATCATTCTCTGAAAATGCACTGCTTGTGCCAGAAACCATGAATATAATCAACTTCAATCAATAAAGACCATGTTGCTGCTGTTTAGTTGCTAAGTCATGTCCGACTCTTTGTGACCCCATGGACTGTAGCCTGCCAGGCTCCTCAGTCCATGGGATTTCCCAGGCAAGAATCCTGGAGTGGGTTGCCATTCCCTTCTCCAGGGGATCTACCCAACCCAGGGAGTGAACCCATGTCTCCTGCATTGGCAGGTGGATTCTTTACCACTGTGCCACCTGGGAAGCCCAATAGAAACCACAGGTTATTATAAATTGTTTAGACATCTTCCTGACCCATTATGGTTCACAGCAGACAATGAGTGTTTTATTTATATTTGTATCTCTAGCACCAAGCACAGTTCCTGGCTCATGGTCGGTAAGTAACATCAATGAATGAATGAATATTGTTTCAGCAGATGGAGTAACTTCTACATGTACAGCCAGGGAGAGAATGAAGGACCAGAGGATATGGTGTCTGTCTTCATGTAGCATCTCATTTACATGAGGAGAAGGAATATCAAAACAAACCATTAAATAAGCTGAACTTTAGTTGTGTTATGGTCTTCATAGTCGTGTTCCCACCAAATTTACATGTTAAAGCCCTAACCCCAATATGACGGTACTTGTAGGTGAGGCTTTTGGGAAGTAATTAGGCCATGAGAGTGGAGCCTTCATGAATGGAATTAGTATCTTTATTAGTGTCTCATATTCCGCCATATGAGGATACAAGAAGGAGGCCTACTACCACCCAGAAGGGGCCCTCACCAGAATCCAACCTTGACCTTGATGCCTGCACCTTGGCCTTGGTCCTCCAGTCCCTGGGACTCTGAGAAATACATTTGTATTGTTTATAAGTCACCGGTCTGTGGTACTTTGTTATAGCAGTCCAAACTGATTAAAACAGGCTGTATCGAAGAAGCATAGGAAGACTTCCTGGTGGTCCAGTGGTTAAGACTCCTGGATTCCAGTGCAGTGTGGGGGCAGCGTTGATCGCCGGTGGGGAACCACAGGCCACGGCCAAAAAAAAGGAGAGGAAAAGAAGCACAGATTCCAGAAGACAAAGTCCACACCAGTCTGTATGAGTGACTGAGTCCGCAGAACTGTATCTAGTTCTGGGAACAACTCTTTAAGATGGACATTAACCACTCAAAATTACGCCATGCAATTTATGCCATGTAGCTAAAGGAACCAGGAAGGCTTAGCAGGTAAAGGAAGATTCTCTTCAAGTATGGGAATCAGCTCACCAGTACACAAGCTAGAAGGACAGATTCTGGCTTGACATGAAGAACTCTGTAATGACTACAGCTGATGTGAGGTAGTGAGGTCCTTGTTGTTGGAAGTATACACAGTCTGGATGACCAGTTGGTAGGATTGTGGTAGAGAAAATTATAGTCAAATTCAATACATGAAATCCTTCTTTGATATTAAATAAGTTTCCATCACCAGGTTACATTAAAATAAAAGCAATCCCTCCCTAGAGGGCTTCCTAGTAGTTCAGACGGTAAAGCATCCACGTGCAATGCAGGAGACCCAGGTTCGATCCCTGGGTCGGGAAGATCCCCTGGAGACAGAAATGGCAATCCACTCCAGTATTCTTGCCTGGAGAATCCCATGGATAGAGGAGCCTGGAAGGCTACAGTCCATGGGGTCGCAAAGAGTCAGACACAACTGAGCAACTGAGCCCTAGACTCCTATCCATCTGGAGACAAAATTTCTCCTTATTCTTTATTTTTTTAATTTAATTTTTTGGCAGTGCTGTGACTTGCAGGATCTGAGTTCCCTGACCAGGGATCAAACTCAGGTCCCCTGAAGTGCAAGCACAGAGCCCCAACCACTGGACTGCCAAGAAACTCCCTCTCCTTTATTTTTATTTTTTTTAAGTTAATTGAACAATAGTCTCTGTACATACTGGATAGAGAAAATGGCTTCCAGTTGTTATTATAGGAAATCAACAACAATAATGAATAAAATAATGATAGTTACTATATTAAGCCCTCGGAGAAGGAAATGGCAACCCACTCCAGTATTCTTGCCTGGAGAATTCCAAGGACAGAGTAGCCTGGTGGGCTACAGTCCATGGGGTCGCAAAGAGTCAGACACGACTGAGCAACTAACACACACACACACACACACACACACACACACAATCTTAAGCCCTATATTCCCAGGCACTATACAAAGCGTCTGATGGACTTAAATCTTCAAGAATGCCATGAGGCAGGCATTCTCATGATTCCCGTTTTACAGATGAGGAGATTGAGGCACAGAGTTTAAGAAACGAATCCAAGGTCTCATAACTGGCTTGGAGTTACGTGCATCTAACTCTAAACCAATAACCTCTAAACCAACCACCTCTCCCCATTCAAAAAATAAATCCTCATAAACTGCAGAAGTGTGAGGCTCATAGCAAGTACTCAAAAAAATACCCAAGCATCTCCTTTCCTTGAAAAGATTTTCAAACCCCAGGTCTGGTCTCGTGGCTGTACCCTTTCCTTTCTCCATGGTGTGTGAGTGGTGACTGACCTTGCTGTGCAGCTCCTTGGGTAGACGCACACTTTTTGTCCCTTCAAACTGCTCCATGAGGGCTCTTATCACCTGGCTGTCAGAGCCAGATAGCAGCCAGAAGATCCTCTCCATGTTGTAGGGAACCTGAGCAGAGAGGCAGGGTCCCAGGGGTCATGCTGACCTCAGCCCTTGTCCACCTCCACCGAACCAACACCTGGGGCAGACCTGCACACACATCCCACCTGAATGTCCATGGCTGACGCCAAGGTTGGTTTGACCACTTCGGACAGAGAGAAGTCTCCCCATTGGATGGTCCTGTGGATGATGTCATTGCTGTTCACTGCCACGACCAGGTGAATGGGCAGCCCCATCTTCTGAGCGATGCACCCAGCTTATGAGAGGAGAAGACATGACACCAAAATCAGACAACAAAAGAAAAAATAGATGAATTGAACATCATCAAAATTAAGAAGCTTTTGTGCTTTTTGAAGCTTTTGTGTTTCAAATGACACTATCAATATATTACTATCAATTTATCACTATAAAAAGGCTATCCACAGAATAGGAAAAACCATTTGCCAATCGTATATCTGATAAGAGACTTGAACTGAGAATATATAAAGAACTCTTACAACTCAACAATAAAAATATAAATAATCCAATTAAAAAATAGGCAAAGGACTTGTGTAGACATTTCTCCAAAAAAGATATACAAATAGCCAGTGGACAGATGAAAAGATACTCAACATCACTGTTGCTGTTGTTTAGTCACTAAGTGGTCTCCAACTCGTTTGCAACATTTGTAACCCACCAGGCTCCTCTGTCCATGGGATTTTTAGGTGAGAATACTGGAGGGGGGTGCCATTTCCTCCTCCAGGGATCTTTCTGACCCAGAGATTGGGAGGTAGATTCTTTACCACTGAGCCACCAGCGAAGCGCATTCAACATCTTTAGTCATCAGGAAAACACAAACCAAAATCACAATGATACACCACTTCATACCTACTAGGATGGTTAGAATCAAAAAGACAGATGATAACAAGTCTTGGTCAGGATGTGGAGAAATTGGAACCCCCATATACTGTTAGTAGGAATGTAAACTATTGCAGCCACTTTGGAAACCTGTCCAGCAGTTCCTCAAAAAGTTAAGCACAGAGTTCCAGTATGACCCAGAAATCCACTCCTTGTTTGTATATTCTCAAGATAACTGAGAACAGATTCACACAAACACATATACACAAATGTTCATAGCAGCATTATTCATAACCAAAAAACCGAAGCAAACCAAATGTCCATTAACTCTTAAATGTATAAACAAAACGTGATATATCTATATAATAAAATAGTATTCAGCCATAAAAAGGAATAAAGTACTAACATGTGTTACAATATGAACGAGCCTTGAAAATGTTATGCTAAGTGAAAAGAAGCTAGACATAAAAGGCCACATATTGAATGATTCTATTTACATAAAATGTCCAGAATAGGAAAATCTATGGAAGTGAAATAGATTAGTGACTGCCTAAAGCTGGGATAGATGAGGGAATGACTGCTTAATGGGAACAGGGCTTCCTCTTAGGGTGATGAAAATGCTCTAAAACATTATGGTGATGGCTACACAAATCTGTGTGCACTAAAAATTATTAAGCTGAATACTTAAAATGGGTGAATTGTATGGTATGTGAATCATAGAGCAATAAAGCTGCTACCAAAACAAAAAAGGGAGGAAAGAGTAGGAGGGGGTTACTGTGCCCTGATGTTGTTCTCCATGCCAAACCCTGCCCCCACCAGGTACTGACACACACCATTTGCAGAAGAGAAAACGGAGGTTCTGAGAAGTTGAAATGACCCACCCAAAGCCTGCTTTGGGCTTCCCTGGTGGCTCAGATGGTAAAGAATCTGCCTGTAATTTGAGAGACCCAGATTCAATCCCTGGGTCGGGAAGATCCCCTGGAGAAGGGAATGGAAACCCATTCCAGTATTCTTGCCTGGAGAATCCCACGGACAGAAGAGTCTGGCGGGCTACAGCCTATGGGGTCACAGAGTCGGACACGACTGAGCTACTAATACTTTCACTTTCAGAGCCTGCTAAGTGGCAGAGTGAGGATGTGAACTTAGAAGTCTGTCTAAGTCTGGAGCACACGCTGAGCCCCCAGACTAAGAACCAGTGCTTTCAGGCTGAGTCTCCTGGAAAGGGGCCGAGGGAGGACGGGCCAGCAGCCACTGTCCACCCTAACAGCATCTCCTGTTTGCATGAAACAAATAAAATGCCTCATCCCGAGAGATCGAGAGCCCAGAGGTATCGAGTTTAGGAAGGTTCCTATTCCCATGAATAGTTTATCTCTAAGAGTAAGTAAAAGGAGTTAGGGATGCCCACACCACCCAATGTCACTCAGTTTTGCAAAGCACGTTCACAGCCTTATTTCATGAGCTCCTCAGGAAATGCCACGATATCCTTGTATGACAGGGGAACAATGGAGGCTTAGGAGGTCCAGGGGCTTGAAGCCAAGCAGCTGGTTCCTGACGGAACGGGGCTAGATCGGAGATCCCTCTGCAAACGTGGCTTTTGTGCCAGGCACTGTGGCAGATACAGGGCACAGGCAGGTGGTACCATTCCCTGGGGGGTGATGCAAATGGGCAGTGTGGTGGGCTTCACTCCACGGACAGGGAAGAAGGCTGAACCGTCCTTGTCTAACAGCCTGCTCATTTTTTCCATCCCTGTGCTAGCTGAAGTCAGAGAGACTCCTGAGCACTAAGATGCTTCCATGGTCTCACCTAAGCCAACCTGGGCACCCATCAGAAGCGATGCCACTAACAGAGCCATCAGAAAAAAGTCAGGTCCATCAAGAGGCAGCCTCATAAGTTCAAGAGGGTGAAGACTCTGAAGCCAGCTTGCCTGGGCTACCATCCTGGCCCTGGGACTGACCAGTGCATAAACAAGGACAGGCTGTCCAAGGACTTCTCTGTGCCACAGCCTCCTCATTGTAAAATGAAAGGAACAGTATCGTGCCCCTCATAGGCCCATGTGAGGATTAAATGAATTGATATGAGGGAAGCATTCAGAGCACTGCCTGACACGTAGTCAGTGCTTGATCAACGTTCCTATAAATTACAGGAAATGATTTTCATGCCACGCAGCTTTATAGCACTCAACCTTCACAAAGTTCACACACACAGAGAATCTAATTTGCGCCTCGTCCTGAGAGATATGATAAGCAGTCCAATCTCCCTTTGATGGCCGAGGAGCTGAACCTAAGGGACAGCCTTTCAGCTAGTAAAGGGCAGACCTGGAGCCAGAAGCCCAAGTCCAGGACTCTTTCCACATCACACGGTCTCTGAGAACACGCTGTGCCAGGTGAGCCCTTATCCTCAGAGCAGGGAGCTGGCCAGGGCTGGGAGGAAAGTCCACGTTCCTGGCAGAGGGCTCTGCCATCTAGAAACAGCAGCTGAACCTTCACCTCATCTCCCCACACTCTGCTGAGCGCCACATCAGATCAGGCAGCCGAGCACACTGGGGTTAACCTGTTACTCTCCCGCTGTGGCAAAAGGCTGGGACATCCTCCCAGGAAGTCAGGGGGACATTTTCTGGAAGGTTCTTTCGTGTAGTTCCCCATCACCTAGGACCCAACCTGGCCGTGGTGGCTCAGTGATAAAGAATCCACCTCCCAATGCAGGAGACCGAGGTTCAATCCCGGGATCGAGAAGATCCCCTGGAGAAGGAAATGGCACCCCACTCCAGTATTCTTGCCTGGGAAATCCCATGGACAGAGGAGCCTGGTGGGCTACCGTCCTTGGGGTTGCAGAGTTGAACACGACTAAGCAACTAAACAACAAAAGACCCAACCTAGGTTATAGCCAAAGGGTGGCTGGGAGGACAAGGACCATGGGCATTTTTCTGGAAAGCCCATTTCTGTCCAGGGGTCTCCTCACCTGCAAGGTTACCGGCAGCCCCCGTTGGCACAACCACCTCCACAGGGGGCAGGGGGTGCATGTCTAAGGATGGCACACACTGGAAATAAGCAAAGAAGTGGTGGGCTATTTGCACGAGGACCCGGGACCAGTTGATTGAATTCAGACTCATCAAGTTGTGCTTCTTGACAAAGGCCACGTCAGCAAACACCGTCTTGATGGGCTCATCCAGCTCATCGCTGTTACCCTCCACTGTCAGGGGAGAGAGAAGGAGCTGTCAGGAGCACGGAGAACCCCCAGATGGTCAGCATGCGCCCCAAGGCCTTTCAGACTGAGCCCATCCCACTGGGACCTTCACTCAACACATGGCTCATATCCTTGTGGTCACATTTCCAGTGTTTCTACCATTATCTAAAATTATATATTAAATATCAACCTTCTGGGACACCGGGGGAAGAATTCCTCTTTGTAGTCCATGCCCTCTTCCCCAGGCTCTGGGAACAAGGACAGGATAGTTTATTAGGTTGTAAGATGGTGATGAACAGGGAGGCCTGGCGTGCTGCGATTCATGGGGTCACAAAGAGTCAGACACGACTGAGCGACTGAACTGAACTGAAGATGGTGACAGGCTGAGCTTTACTCCATGGTTCTCCATTAGGGGCTGAGGGGAAAGAGTTGCTCTTTCTGTGGGGTCTGCCCTTGTTCCCTCATTTAGATCAAAGGGTGGAGGTTCTGCCCTCAGCTCCTACGTGGCTGGGAATCTGGTATGGGCAGGATTTCTCCTTAAGCTGGATGTGTGTGCGCTTTAATTTATGGATGAATTATTGGGTAATTGTTGGGCAAATTGACGCCTAGTCCAAGTTGCACCCCTCAACCCAGCCCAACCAGCAATCAAGCCAACATTAATCTCTTATCTAGAACCTGGGTCTATTCCTCCATTGAATCCAAACTTGGAGGCCAGAGGGGGACACGATTATTGGGGGTAAATGCCAGAGCAGGCGTGGAGGTTACCAGTCACTTCCCCTTTCATCAGGTAGTAGCACTAGGCTGCAGGGCTCTCCAGATCAGTGTTACAAGGGGGATATTTGCTGGGTTCAAGGGAGAGATTCACTGCTTTCAAGAGACAGCCACAGGAAGAGAGACTTGGTTACCTTCAGTAACCATCATGAACCACAAAAAGCTTGAGAACTGGGGAAGATGGAACCAAGAATACTTGGCTCCCAGAAGGCAGTGAAACAACCAGTCAGAGGCCTGTTCCATTTCTAGGCTTACAGGTACATGAGCTGAAAAATATCCCTGTTCAAGTCAGTCTGAGTTAGGTTTTCTGTTATTTCCAGGCAAAAACAACCCAAATAATATATAACTAGCATTGGCTGATTACCCTGTGCTTAAGAAGAATTGAGTATATAATGTACAATGGATATTAATGACTTCAGAAAACATCAGTATCTAAGACACAACAATCCAGGTGACCCATCTCTACTCCCTGAGCTCCCTAGTCCAGGAGAAAACACACACCCACTGCTAGCTCCTGAACTAATGCATATCCTCCTGGAAACCAAGTCAGAAGATTCCAGGAAGGAAAGGAAGAACTTTAACGGTACTGTTTTGAAATAAAAACTAATTTATGCACATTTATGACATACTGTATTTATCACCATCCACATATCCGCCACATTTTCCTAATGTGCACTGTTCTCCAACTCATGATCAGGAATGATGCTTCTATACATGCCCTTAGATAAAAGCCTTCCAACATCTCTATACAAGGAGAGAAGGATGCAGGTCCAGAACAGAGGCACAAAAACCTATTCTCTGATCTGATTCTAGGCAAAGACAGTTGCAGATCCATAAATAGCAATTCTGGTGCTTAGGGTTTAGGAACCCTTAGGAACCTGAATCTTGTGCATTAAAATCTTGCCATGACTTCAGGAAAATGTAGTCAGATGCTCTGCTCAGTCACGTCCAACTCTTTTTTGACCCCATGGACTGCAGCCTGCCAGACTCCTCTATCTATGTAATTTTCCAGGCAAGAATGCTGGACTGGGATGCCGTTTCCTACTCCAGTGGATCTTCCCAACCCAAGGATCAAACCTGCATCTCTTGTATCTCCTGCACTGGCAGGTGGATTCTTTACCATTGGCACCACCTGGGAAGCCCAATATGTGGCCAGAAATGGGCAATGAATTACCAAGGTTAATTCTGCCAACACTTGCCTTAGCTAAACAATACACTTTTCACTGGAATGTACATGGGTTTGCTAAAGGAAAGAGTAGAAGAGGCTTTTTGTTTGCTCTCGACAAATAGACAAAGAATACTCACACTACTCCCCTGGGCAGCAGTTGTTTTCACTGTGTTTTTGGTCCTTGACAAAATTGGTGTTATATGAAACATCATTATGGGATTATAACAGGAGGCCAGTTCAGCTATAGAATGAGGGTTTTCTCTTACATTTGTTATCCTGCTAGGTAAGTGATCAAACCAAGTCAGGCTACCTAGATAGCTTGCTCCAGGCCACAGTGCATAAAACTTCACCAAGATCTCTATTGCTCATTTTCCTATCCCTTCCTTGGGGCTCCCTGGGGTGCAGTGGGGTGTGACAGGTAGAAATAAAAAAGTATACAAGTGTGTGTTAGTTGCTCAGTCAGATCCAGCTCTTTGCAATCCCATGGACTGTATGTAGCTGGCCAGGCTCCTCTGTACATGGAATTTTCCAGGCAAGAATACTGGAGTGGGTTTCCATTCCCTTCTCCAGGAGATCTTCCCAACCAAGGGATTGAACTTGAGTCTTCCACGTTGCAGGCAGATTCTTAACTGTCTAAACCACTAGGGAAGCCCACAATAAAAAGTATGGCTCCACTCAAACTCACCCTGCCTTCCTACACTCTGGGGCTTCATAATGATTAAATGTGCTCAGAATAGATGGCCAGACGTTAAGATTTTTTTTGCCTTTCTGCAAGCATAAAATGCTATGATTCATGATGCGGCTCAGGAAGTAGGAGTCAGGAGCCATAGGTACCACTGAGTAGCTTCCTATTTTAAATACTTAGACCTGCTAACCAAATGCATTAGTTGATTTAACACTGCAAGGGAGAGTGTGAGCTGCCAACATGTAACAGCACATTTTCTCAGAGGGCAGTGTTTTTGCCCTCCGAACTTCAGTGCCCTGGAAAAAAATCCAAGTCATCTGGCTCAAATCCAAGGCTCTGAATGGCTGCCTTGCAGACATGGCACAAACAGGTTGAATGTGCATGAAGGTAGCATTCTTTGGGGTATGGGTTTAAACCTGCACGTCCTTGGATGTACTATTTATTAGTAATGGTTTATGCACCAGTCACCTCCAATAGTTTCTTAGACTGGGTAGCCACGAGCCTACTTAGGGCTAAGTCGGGGCAAATACCAACCTCAAAATATGACTGATGAAGGAAGGGAAGGGGAGAGAAAGGAGAGGAGGCAGGATGCTCAGCTAGACAATTGATTAGTTTGGTTCCAGTCCATCTCCCAACATAGAGCCACTCAAGGCAGGGCCACGCTGTGCCTAGAACCTTAGTCCCAACACTCACCTCCGAACACGTGGACGTTCTCTCTTAGCACTGTTGTCATCTGGAGCTCCTGAATCTTTGTACAGTGACCCTTGGGCAGCAGAACAATGATGTCCACATTTTTTGCCCCCTGAACACTCTCAATGGCAGCACTTCCTGTGTCCCCAGAAGTTCCTGGATGGGAAGAAGGAGGAACCCTCCTCTTTAGACAAAGGGAGATGGAAAGAAATTGGCCCTTAAAGCACAGTTGCCAAGTGAGGGGATGCCCTGGGGGGTAGGAATCCAGTACTTAACCTGGGGTCCTTGAACCTCCAAGAGACCTATGGATACAAATCAAGGCACCTGTGAAGTTGACACCATATCATCTATATATTTTATTTATTTATATTATTATTCTGAGAAGATTCCATAGCCTCCCATCAGTCTGTCAAAAGGGTCCATGGCACAAGAGAACGTTAAGAACCCTGCTCTACAAATTAGGGGGTTGGGATTAACATATATATACATGTATTTAAAACAGGACTTCCCTGATGGCTCAGGGGGTAAAGAATCCACCTGCAATGCAAAAAAAGACAACAAATACGGGTTTGATTGTTGGGTCAGGAAGATCTCCTGGAGAAGGGAATGGCAACCCACTGCAGTATTCTTGCCTGGAGAATCCCAGGGACAGGGGAGCCTGGTGGGCTGCCGTCTATGGGGTCACACAGAGTCGGACACGACTGAAGTGACTTAGCAGCAGCAGCAGCCAGTATTCTTGACTGGGAAATCCCATGGACAGAGGAGCCTGGTGGGCTACAGTCCACGGGGTCGCAAAGAGTCAGGCACAGCTGAGCACTTCACATGTATAAAACAGATAACCAACAAGGACCTAGTGTATATCACAAGGAACTATACTCAACATTTTGTAACACTGAGAAATCCCACTGACAGAGGAGCCTGGTGGGCTAGATAGCGTCCATGGGGTCGCAGAAGAGTCAGACACAGCTTAGCGACTAAACAACAACAATAGATACATATAACTGAATCACTGTGCTGTCTACCTGAAACTCACATGGTATGATAAATCTTTTTTTTTTTTTAAAGAAAGCTGCTCTAGAAGAATCAGTAATACACTCCCAGGAGACATCGGTGGAGGGCACCCCCTGGGCGGACACCGGCCAGTTGGGGCGCTGTGGGCTCCGGGGCACATGCCCACGATGCACACCTACAACCACGGTGATGTGCCTCTTCCTCTTCTCCAGGAAGTACTGCAGGAGCTGTGCTGTGCAGCACAGGGACAGGTCCTTAAACGCATAGGTGACCCCGTGCCACAGCTCCAGCACGTTCAGCCCGTTCCTCAGCCTGGACAGATGCACCACCTCTCTGCGGCGGAATCTGCTGAAGGCACGATCAATCAGATCTGCAAGGGGAAGGAAGGGAAATCGTACAGTGAAAACGGCATTCTCTAGTCCTCCTCCAGGGCTTCCCAGGTGGCGCTAGTGGGAAAGAATCAGCCTGCAAAGGCAGGAGACTCAAGGCATGTGGGTTCAATCCCTGGGTTGGGAAGATCCCCTGGAGGAGGAGATGGCAACCCACTCCAATATTCCTGCCTGAAAAATCACATGGACAGAGGAGCCTGATGGGCTACAGTCCATGGGGTCACAAACAGTCGGACACAACTGAGCGCGCACACATACACACACACTTGTCCTCCAAGTTCATTCTAGTCTCTTTACACTTTTAAATTTGAATTTTCTATCTTGTTACCAGATAAAAAGACCTGACATTTTTATTGTAAAGGATACTGTGTATGAATACAATTGTATTATCTTAGGGGGAAAAGTTTGGAAAGACATGAACCAAACTGTTCATGGATTCCTGACAGTGATTCTCCCAGACAGCAAATTGATGCTGTCAGACTTTCATTTTTTACTTTATAGATTTCTTCACCATTTGGATTTCTTGTGTGCATGTATTCCAGTAGAGATTCAGTTAAACAGTCATGCCAGAAACAAATCAAGTATCTCATCTCTTCTAATTTTCCTCCCTAAAAATAGAGTTGTTTCTTTGTTTTTGCATTACTTAATCTCACACTTGTGATGCCAGTAACTTGGGATCCTACCTAAAGCTAAGCCCATCTAGAGTGGCATTTCTTAAACTTTAATTGGCAAACCAGTCACCTGGGATCTTAAAATGCAGGTTTTGGATCAGTAAGTCAGAGGAAGTAATGAGAATTTTAGCACATACCCAGGCAATGCCATCAGTGCTGGTCACTGAACTACATTTAGAATGTTTTTTTTAATTTATTTTTACCACACCCAGAGTAGCTGTGGGTGGGCTACTCTCTAGTTGGGGTGAGCGAGCTAGCCTCTCGTTGCACGAGCGAGCTTCTTATTGCAGTGGGCTCTCTTACTGCAGAGCACGAGCTCTAGGTGAGCCGGGTTTCAGTAGTTGTGGCGCACATGCTTAGTTGCCCTGCAGCATGTGGAATCTTCCCGGACCAGGGATCGAACCTGTGTCCCTTGCACTAGCAGGCAGATTCTTTACCACCGGATCACCAGGTAAGTCCCAAACTACATTCTGAGTTCTTTTCAGTCTCAAACTCTCACCATTAGGTTATGGATTACATTATACAGTTGGTCCATGGACCAGCAGCACTAGCATCATCTGGACGCTTGATGCATGCATGCTCAGTTGCTCAGTCATATCTGACTCTTTGCAACCCTATGGGCTGTAACCCACCAGGCTCCTCTGTCCATGGAATTTTCCATGCAAGAATACTGGAGTGGGTTGCCATTTTCTCCTCCAGGGGATCTTCCCCACCCAGGAATCAAGAAGCCACATCTCTTGAGTCTCCTGCATTGGCAGGCAGATTCTTTACCCCTGCACCACCAGGGAAGCCTGGATAGGAATGCAGAATTCTCAGGCCTGCCCCAGATCTACTGAATCAGAATCTGCATTTTAACAAGATTCCCAGGGACAATCTGTAGACACATAACAGTCTGAAATGAGCTGGTCCAGAACACTCTCAAAGTCCCTTCTGGAATTACCATTTGAGGAAATAAAGTAGCAATCTGTGGGTCTGGGTGCTTTATATACTGTGCTGTGTTATGTGTTATAAATGTGCTGTGTTATGCTGCGCTTAGTTGCTCAGTCGAGTCCGACTCTTTGCAACCCCATGGACTGTAGCCCGCCAGGCTCCTCTGTCCGTGGGGATTCTCCAGGCAAGAATACTGGAGTGGGTTGCCATTCCCTCCTCCAGGGGATCTTCCCAACCCAGGGACTGAACCGAGGTTTCTCGAATTGCAGGCAGATTCTTTACCATCTAGCCACCAGGGAAGCCCAGGAATGCTGAAGTACATGCAAGAAGGAAATATTCAAATATTCAAGCATCTCATTCAAGGTAAATGGTAAAATCCCTAGTCTTGAAAAGGTTTTTTAAAAACAAATTCTCTGCTGATCACTTTGGCATGCCCCACACTGGGGGTGGGAGTTGGAATGGATGAAACTCTTTGAGGATATTTTCAGTTCTGGGATTTCAGAGTCTGGGAAAAACTCCAAAGTTTGGGAAATATGACTGGGGACTTGTTAGTCATTTAGTTATGTCTGACTCTTTGTGACCCCGTGGACTGTAGCCCACCAGGCTCCTCAGGCAAGAATACTGGAGTGGGTAGCCAGTCCCTTCTCCAGGGGATCTTCCCAAACCAGGGATCAAACCTGGGTCTCCTACAGTGCAGGCAGATTCTTTATCATTTGAGCCACCTGGGAAGCCAAACTTTGGGAAATATGGGGCTTTCCCAGGGGTTAAATGATGGCTTTGCAACTCTGGGGTCTGGGCTGGCAGAATAGTGAGGTGGGAGAGTAGAAAGGTAGAGGGGCACTCACCATTTAGGTCATCTCTAGGAATGAGCTCAGGTGCAATGAAGAGGCTGCACAGCTCCTTCACCAAGCTGGGGTAGGAGAGCGTGCTCCACTCATGCAGGGTCTCTCTGCCCAGCTGTGGGAGCTCCTCAGGCATGTAGAGGCCCCCGTCTGGAGCATAGCCAGAGAAGAGCACCCCCTCGAAGTCAATCCGTGGGGCCATCCCCCGAGTGCTGACATACCACATGATCCAGGGGGCCTGCAGAGGGACCAGCCCCAGAGGCACTTAGTCTCCAAGCTCATTACCCCACGGGGCAAAGCCCAAGGACACCCAGCTCCCTCAGCTAACCCCTGGGCCATCACTCATGCATGTGTGCTAAGTCACTTCAGTCATGGCCAACTCTTTTGCGACCCTATGGACTATAGCCTGCCAGACTCCTCTATTCATGGCATTCTCCAGGCAAGTATATTGGAGTGGGTTGCCATGCCATCCTCCAAGGGATCTTCCCAACCCAAGGATCGAACTTCGAGTCTCTTATGTCTCCTACATTGGCAGGCATTCTTTACCCCTGGCGCTACCTAGAAAACTGAGAGTCCAATTGTTTGACTTTAACCATTGTTTAAGGAGTTAAACGTGTTTAACTTTAACCATGGTTTTTCAAGTAGTCATGTAGGGACATGAGAGTTGAACCATAAAGAAGGCTGAGGGCCAAAGAATTGATGCTTTCGAACTGAAAGTTGGAGAAGACTCTTGTGAGTCCCTTGGACAGCAAGGAGTTCAAACCAGTCCATCCTAAAGGAAATCAACCCTGAATATTCACTGGGAGGACTGATGCTGAAGCTGAAGCTCCAATACTTTGGCAACCTGATGTGAAGAGCCAACTCACTGGAAAAGACCCTGATGCTGGGAAAGATTGAGGGCAGGAGGAGAAGTGGGTAGCAGATAATGAGATGGTTGGATGGCATCACAGATTCAATGGACATGAGTTTGAGCAAACTCTAGGAGATAAAGAAGGACAGAGGAGCCTGGCCTTCTGCAGTCCATGGGGGTTGCAGAGAGTCTGAACAGCAACAACAAACCAGATAGAGAAGCCCAGCAGCAGAAGCAGCTGCCACAGGACGTGGTGAATTGGTGAAGTTAACCAAGAAAATCAAGCGCCTGGCTTGGACTAATGACCTCTGGCGCATGATTTTGTAATTTGCCTCTGTGACTCCGCTGGGCTCTATTCCAGGGTGGAGACAGGTCAGAAAATATCCGACCAATAATCTGGATGAAGAGCAAAGGAAACAAGAGATGGCCGCAAGGCAGGGAAACATCTTAAGAAGGGCTCCTCCTCCAGGCCAAGAGATTTTCTGAGCAAGGATGGGGGCAGGGCGGAGACTTAAACCCGGGCGGCCGAACCCTAGGCGGCTATCGCTGCGCCCCTGGGATGGTGGCCAAGGCAGGGCCATGGCAGGCGCCGCCAGCCTCTCCAAGTCACTGGCACCTCTGGCGGGCCTGGCCTTGGGCCAAGGCGTTTTTGATCAGGGCTGCAGAATAAAGTTCCACTCCCAGCCTAGGAAAACCCAACAGGCTTAGTGTCGGGGCTCTCCGTGAATTGCAGAAATCCTGCAAAACTTTCGAAGCGTCGGGAACCCTCAACCTTCCCAGGTTTCCTCCAAGTCGCAGCGCCCGAACTAGAGGCTGAAAAAAGGGAGGGCAGGGAGGCCGACCTAGCCACGCTGAAGACAAGGTTGACCGAAATCTCGAGAAGTTTCCGTCTTGCTACCGATGAGCTCTGAGAGGGCGCCGCGATTGCCGGGGGGCGACGCGGGGAGGGGACCCGGGGCTGGAGCGCTGGCCGGAGGCTCGGCCGCTGGGACGCCGGCTCGCGTGGGGCGGAACCCCAACCCCCACCCCGGAATCAGCCTGCTGGGCTGGATGGTGCGAGGGCTGCAGGGGCCGGGGCGGCGTGGTTACCCAGTCCCAGGCTCCGGAAGCGGCAGGGCTCGGCCGGGAGGCGGATCGAGCGCAGTGGGAGAGCCAGGCTCCGGTCTTGAGGGCGGGGCTGGGCGGGCAGCATCCAGGCTTCGGGTCGGAGGATGAGCGGGGCCTCATGGGTAGGAGGCCGAGGGCGGAGTAAGTGGAGGAGGAAACGGGAGGGAATGAAAATGAGACGGAACCTGTATTCCACATTTGGCCTTTTACTCATTGGGAAAAACTGATGCTGGGAGGGATTGGGGGCAGGAGGAAAAGGGAACGACAGAGGATGAGATAGCTAGGTGGCGTCACCGACTCGATGGACGTAAATTGGAGTGAACTCCAGAAGTTGGTGATGGACAGGGAGGCCTGGCGTGCTGCGATTCATGGGGTCGCAAAGAGTCGGACACGACTGAGCAACTGAACTGAACTGAAAACCACTTTGCTAAACGTTTTATTCAGCCTCTTAATCGTCACTGCAGCCCTGGAGGTACCATATCGCCGCATGTTTCAGATTAGAAAACTGAGCGCCAGGTGGAAAGAAGAAAGGCCCCTAGCTTCGCTGGGCTTCATGCTTCCCACCTGCAAAAATCTCAAGGTTGACGAGCCCTGTGTTTCTCAGGAACTTCTCAGGAGTGCGTCAGGAATTCAGAATCCACGGGGATTCATGACATTGTTCTGTAGGAAAACACTTTTTATTAAGCATAGATCTCTTCTAGGGGTTTCCCTATAGCTCCAGGGACTAGATCTGATAAAGTGCCTGATGAACTATGGAGGGAGGTTCGTGACATTGTACAGGAGACAGGGAGCAAGACCATCCCCAAGAAAAAGAAATGCAAAAAAGCAAAATGGCTGTGTGAGGAGGCCTTACAAATAGCTATGAAAAGAAGAGAGGCGAAAAGCAAAGGAGAAAAGGAAAGATATACCCATTTGAATGCAGAGTTCCAAAGAGTAACAAGGAGAGATAAGAAAGCCTTCCTCAGTGATCAGTGGAAAGAAATAGAGGAAAACAACAGAATGGGAAAGCCTAGAGATCTGTCCAAGAAAATTAGAGATACCAAGGGAACATTTCATGCAAAGATGTTCTCAATGAAGGACAGAAGCGGTATGGACCTAACAGAAGCAGAAGATATTAAGAAGAGATGACGAGAGTACACAGAAGAACCATACAAAAAAGATCTTCATGACCCAGATAATCACGATGGTGTGATCACTCACCTAGAGCCAGACATCCTGGAATGTGAAGTCAAGTGGGCCTTAGGAAGCATCACTACGAAAAAAGCTAGTGGAGGTGATGGAATTCCAGTTGAGCTCTTTAAAATCCTAAAAGATGATGCTGTGAAAGTGCAGCACTCAATATGCCAGCAAATTTGGAAAACTCAGCAGTGGCCACAGGACTGGAAAAGGTCAGTTTTCATTCCAATCCCAAAGAAAGGCAATGCCAAACAATGCTCAAACTACCGCACAATTGCACGCTAGTAAAGTAATGCTCAAAATTCTCCAAGCCAGGCTTCAACAGTACGTGAACTGTGAACTTCCAGATGTTCAAGCTGGTTTTAAGAAAGGCAAAGGAACCAGAGATCAAATTGCCAACATCTGCTGGATCATGGAAAAAGCAAGAGAGTTCCAGAAATACATCTATTTCTGCTTTATTGACTATGCCAAAGCCTTTGCCTGTGTGGATCACAATAAACTATGGAAAATTCTGAAAGAGATGGGAATCCCAGACCACCTGACCTGCCTCCTGAGAAATCTGTATGCAGGTCAGGAAGCAACAGTTAGAACTGGACATGAAACAACAGACTGGTTCCAAATAGGGAAAGGAGTACATCAAGGCTGTATATTGTCACCCTGCTTATTTAACTTATATGCACACTACATCATGAGAAACTCTGGGCTGGATGAAGTACAAGCTGGAATCAAGATTGCCGGGAGAAATATCAATAACCTCAGATATGCAGATGACACCACCCTTATGGCAGAAAGTGAAGAAGAACTAAAGAGCCTCTTGATGAAAGAGAAGAGTGAAAAGGTTGGCTTAAAGTTCAACATTCAGAAAACGAAGATCATGGCATCTGGTCCCATCACTTCATGGGAAATAGATGGCGAAACAGTGGAAACAGTGTCAGACTTTTTTTGGGGGGGTGGGCTCCAAAATCACTGCAGATGGTGATTGCAGCCATGAAATTAAAAGACGCTTACTCCTTAGAAGAAAAGTTATGACCAACCTAGACAGCATGTTAAAAAGCAGAGACATTACTTTGCCAACAAAGGTCTGTCTAGTCAAGCCTATGGTTTTTCCAGTGGTCTTGTATGGATGTGAGAATTGGACTGTGAAGAAAGCTGAGTGCCGAAGAATTGATGCTTTTGAACTGTGGTGTTGGAGAAGACTCTTGAGAGTCCCTTGAACTTCAAGGAGATCCAAACAGTCCATCCTAAAAGAAATCAGTCCTGAATATTCATTGGAAGGACTGATGTTGAAGCTGAAACTCCAATAGTTTGGCCACCTGATGCGAAGAACTGACTCATTTGAAAAGACCCTGATGCTGGGAAAGATTGAAGGCAGGAGAAGGGGACAACAGAGTGAGATGGTTGAATGGTATCACCAACTCGATGGACATGAGTTTGAATAAACTCTGGGAGTTAGTGATGGACAGGGAGGCCTGGTGTGCTATCATGGCACAATGGAAGTAAGCAAAAAGGCAGTAACGTATGTTAAAAGTGGTAAACCATCTCACTTTTTCCTTATATTTTTGTTTTTAGTGCATGCAGAGGAGTGTGTCCTAGAAATCATCCGCTTGGTGAGCTCATTTGTCAGGGTGTGGGTCTCATGCCGCCATTGTTTTACTGTTTTAGGGTGTGTCTTATGCTTCTATTACATGGTTTTGTTGCTAAGTAAGGCTGCTTGGTTTTGTGGTTAAACAAATCTACTTTCTTTCTTTTTTTTAAATTGGAGTATAATTGCTTTAGAATGTTGTGTTAGTTTCTGCTGTACAACAATGTGAACAAGCTCTAAGTATACACATATCTCTTCCCTCTTGTGCCTCCCTCCCAAATCTGCTTGCTTGAGTGATCATTAACTTATAGAGGTTCCCATACTTTTTTCTTCACTTTAATCTTTCAGTGAGATGAACTATTTAATCACCTACTCTGTACCTTTTGGAGAAGGAAATGGCAACCCACTCCAGTACTGTTCCATGGACAGAGGAGCTATGGCTTACAGTTCATGAGGTCACAAAGAGTCGGACACAACTGAGTGTCTGTCCCTATAGTGTCGGTACCTATTCTACCCTACTTTACTCTTTTCCATTAACTTATCACCCCCAGACAATCTAAAGGGTCACTGGTTTCTCCTCACCATACTGGAAGATCCCCGGAAAGCATAGGGTAGTTTTGTTCCATTCTCTGATTTATCCCCAGTGCTCAGAACAGTGTCTGTCATATAGTAACTGCTTGATAAAGTATTTGCTTAAAGAGGAAGGAAGACATTACTACCGTGATGGAGATGTTTGACACTGTCTCTACCCTGATACCTTCCCTTCCTCGTGGTGCCTCTTAGTCCCAAACTTCTTACCAGCACATGGCCAGGAATAAAAACAACCAGTTAACTCCTTTTAATGAGTAATGCTATTCTGAGTGAGGGTTTCCCCGGTGACTCAGGAGTAAGGAATCTGCCTGACAATGTATGAGATGCAGTTTCAATCCCTGGGTCAGGAAGACTCCCTCGAAAAGGAAATGGCAACCCATTCCAGTATTCTTGCCTGGGAAATCCCATGGACAGAGGAACATGGTGGTCTACAAAGCTGCATTCAGAAATGGCTTAGCACCTAAACAATAACTCTGAGTCGTTATGTGTGGCTTTCAGCAAATTTGGAGAGAGGCAAAATAGAGTAAGGTCAATATGTAATTTATTACTTCAGGTGAGTTAAGAAATAATAGATGACCATCAAGTCATTACAGGTATTGTACACACCATGTGGATGACACAGGTCAAGATCACAGAGAACAAGCCTGAGACAACATGGGACACGAGTCAGGCAGGACTGTCATAGATCAAGCTAGGCTGGGAGCAGATGTCAAGTGTCTCAGACAGGGGTCAGCAAACTATGACCCACGGGCCAAGTCTGGCCCACTGCCTGGTTTCATGGATACAGTTTTACAGGAACCCAGCTGTGCCCATTCATCTGAGTACCTTCTATGGCAGCTTTTGCACAGAGTGGAAAAGCTGCACCATAGACTCTGTGGCCCATGTCCATTGGGAAAAAAATGTACAAAAGCTGAGAATTATGCTTTGTTTGGCAGACTTACTGAGAAGTTAAGCCTGGGAGGCAGCCTCTCAGATAGCTCTGAAACACTGCTCCAAAGAGGTAAGAGAAGAGCTAGAACAGAAACCAGGTAGTCAGAACATTAAGAGATAACTGTCAAAAAGGAAATCAGACATGTCAAGTTAATGAATTTAGCACTTATGTATAGGAAGATGTAAGAGTCTGGATTCACTGAAATCACTCCTTTGATAGGCACCTTAGCTGTCTAGGGCCAGTATCCCACTTTTCTCCAATGTGAATCCCCTTGGGGTGTATAGTCTGATGCAGGCTGCAGTGGCTGAAGGTTTGATGGCTCCAATATCCTTTGTTTCCCAATAAGGCAGGTGACATTTTTCGTCCATACCTGCACAGCCTCATATGTTTATTCTCTGGCCCTTTACAGAAGGTGTTTGCCCACCCTGTTCTAGCAGCTTCTTCCTAAGTAGAATTGACAGGGAGAGAGTGAAGGTGGGAAGTATTTGTCTGAAAACTTTGAGGGAGATTCAGGACTTGTTGACCATCTATCTCGCAATGGGATGCCACAAGCAGCATCAATAAAACATCTGCCAAGGGAAGGAAGGCAGGCACCGAGGTCAGGAAACCATGTGAGTGACAGAGGGGCACAGGGGCAAGGGGCACAGCTTAAAACACAGTTTTCTTTTTATTTGATTGATTGGTTGGTTGATCTTTTGGCTGCACCACACAGCATGTGGGATCTCAGGGGATCTTAGTTCCCAGACCAGCGTTCGAGCCCACTCCCCCCGAGTTGGCAGCAAAGAGTCTTAACCACTGGACCACCTGGGAAGTCCCTAGGTTACAGTTTTTAAATCTATGATGCTCAGCAGAGCTTCCTGAAAGGAAGGAGCAGGAGCACCGAAGGTGTATCCCAAGTAGTAGGAGGAGAGGGGAGAACAGCGTGTTTGCCTTGATGGCAGCCTCCAGTTTACGAGGTCACAAAGAGCTGGACATGACTGAGCATACACGAAGAATGGGGCAAGTTACCCTTGTTTGGGGAAGAAGGTCCCTGAGGCCAGACCTTGGAGACATCACAGTGTCTTCAGGAATCAGATATGATGCTATAAGTCACTCTGACATCTGTCAGTCATTGCACACGGCTGCCCCGGGGGAGGTATGACCTTGAATGAAGCCGATACAATCAGTGTCTACAATTGTCCCATCAGCTGATAGAATCTCCAAAGAAGGCTATGGGTTGAAGATCTTTTCCCAGGGGTTCCTAGCTTCCTGGGTTGAAAGTCTTCTCCCAGGGGTTCCCAGCAGCTGAGGAAAATGCTTTTCCTTCCTGAAGCAGGGTGTGAGCAGAGCATTGCTGCTGCTGCTGCTGCTAAGTTGCTTCAGTCATGTCCGACTCTGTGCGACCCCATACCGCATCCTCCTCATTTAGAAAATGATTTCAGATGAGTAGAACTCTCATTCTCTGGAGCTGACATTGTAAAGTGATAAACATTTACTCTGCCATTCATGCATTTTATTGCATAAATTATGTATAATATATATGATGTATAATTAATCTATACATATATGATACATAGTTAAATATGTTGTATATATATAGTGTCCATGGATTCTCCAGGGAAGAATACTGGAGTAGGTAACCATTCCCTTCTCCAGGAGATTTCCCAACCCAGGGATCAAACCTAGGTCTCCTGCACTGCAGGCAGATTCTTTTACCATCTGAGCCACCAGGGAAGCCCAATAATTAAATATTATATATATATATATATATACAGTGCACCTAACAAAGTACCAGGCACTGGGCCAGGCTCTGCACTTCCTGATCCCATAGTCTGCAGAGCAGAGGAACACAGTCCAACCGATAAGTGCTCCAAGGGAAGCGAGCACAGGCCTGGCTCACCGCATATATTTAGGGCTCAGGAGATGTAGCCAGAGTTTCGTGGAAGAGGTGGCCCCTGGTCCAGCCTGGGCGACTCGAGTTTGCAACTTTAGGTTGAGCAGAAGAGGGCGTCTTTTACACAGTCACACCATGCAGAAATTTAAGTGATAGGAGCCTTTGACTCCCTTCTCTCCTGTATGGTACCATCAACCCTGAATTCCAACTCTTGGCTCCTGATTCCAGCATAAACCAGAGTGTTTACATTCATTGCCACTAGAGGACAGTATTCAGTCAAGCGTGCTTGCTACAGTGGTTTTCAATTGAACTAGATTCAATTTTGGTTTAGTGGGGGAAGGGAGACAAAACGAGAAATCTTGTGGCAATAGGGTTTTCCATTTCTTTTACTTTACTTCATAAATTTATATATGACATTTATATCCACCATCCAAAATTACTGAAAAATTAGGCAAATACTAGAGTATGACTCTTCATGGTGATTGGAAATTACTGCCTAATGTTTTCCTAGAAAATTGGTATAACTTCCCTGGTGGTCTAGTGATTAAGAATCTGCCTTCTCATGCCAGAATTGTGATCACTGGTCAGGGAACTAAGATCCCACAAGCTGCCTGCTGTGGCCAAGAAAAGAAAATTGGCAAAACTAGAGTTTTGCTATGAGAATTTTATTTTTGTGTGTATTTATATATTTATTTGTCTTCAGGGGTCTTAGCTGCAGCACGTGAGATCTTCAGTCTTCATTGCGGCATGCAGGATCTTTAGTGCCGGCATGTGATATCTTTTTGTTTCCTCACAGCAGGGTTTTAGTTGCCATATGTGAACACTTTAGTTACAACATGTGGAATCAAGTTCCTGATCAGGAGTCAAACCCGGACCTTATGCACTGGAAGCTTAGAATCTTAGCCACTGGACCACCACCACTGAGAATTATCTTTTCTTACTACGCCCCCATCCCCATCTCCTGGCCAGGGACCTGGTACAGACACCGGTAATGTTATACATACTTTTTTTCGTGGCCTCCAGTTGGCACCATCTTCTGTTACTTGTGCATGTTCTGCCCACACTCTGCAAGGTGAGGAGAGGTTGGACTTTCCGTGGCAGGTGCTAAGGGGCATGGCTGGGGCATCCTCTGATAGCAAGATGCAGAGGTGTGTCCAACTGGACACCTGAAAACCACCAAATAAGCCTCGTGATCCTAATCTTCCATGATAATGAGTCATTGATATCATTAGTATCTAAAGCCAGAAAAGAAATGAGAGGAGGAAAAGAAGAAGAAAAAGGAACAATCATAAAACGTGTTATTTAGAAATGTGTAGAAAAGTATCAGAAAAAAAAAATAGCTGAAAGTTGAAAGCAGTTGTAATGATCTCATTACTTTTACCTTTTATTGGGTGTGTTTTTAAAAAAAAAAGATTTATTTTATTTTTTGGCTGTAGTGGGTCTTCGTTGCTGTTCACGGGCTTTCTCTAGTTGGTGTGAGTGGGGGCTACTCTTCGTTTCAGTGTGAAGGCCTCTCTTTGCGATGGCTTCTCTTGTGGAGGACAGGCTCTAGGCACTCGCTCTAGGCTTCGGTAGTTCTGGCCTACGGGTTAGTAGTTGTGGCCCACAGGGTCTAGAGCACTGGCTCAGTAGTTGTGGCCCGCAGGCTTAACTGCTCCACAGCAAGTGGGATCTTCCCCGATCAGTGTTCCCTGTATCGCAAGGCAGATTCTTAACCACTGGACCATCAAGGTAGCCCTAGGTGTGTTTTGATGTGCATTTTAAAATTCTAGGAAAGGTCCTAGATTCTCAACTGTTTTGTGCCCCAAAACACAAGAGGAGATCCCAGGCTCCACCTTCAGAGATCCAACTGGTGGGTCTGCAGTGGATTCAGACATCTGGATGTTGAACATGGTACAAAACCTTGGTGGACCATTTTGGGGGCTTCTATTCTAGGTTCCAAGCTGGGGGAGAGAGTAGGATGGAGCTGCCCCCCAAGTTCTATTCCAGCTCCACTCCTTCCTGGTTGTGGGACTTTGAGCCACTCAATTCACTTCTCTGTTTCCTAAAGTTAACAAAGGATCACTTCTTGCATGTTTTGAGAGGAGAAAGTTGAGAGTCAAAAGAGCATCTTTTTAGAAAAATGCAATATAATACTTTGTACACAATTTCAGAATGCTCCTAGACCCTTCTGGGTCCCCTAGATTCTTGGTTACAGTCTCTTGGAATGAATGTTTTCAAAGAATGTGTCCTTTGAATTTCTGATGTTCAAGGTTGATCTGGATTCTGGATGCTATGGGCAGGCTGGTTGGGGGAAAGGGGGCTGAATTCAACCTGGAGATCAGCTTTAGAATCTCTGTCCATGAGGCTTTCCTGATATATCCTAAATGGGCACTTCATTCTGCTTTTTATGGAACTGAAGAGTTGGTCACTAACTCACAGATACAAACAAGATAGAAATCTCCCCAGCCAAGACCTTAGTAGCTAAGCTTCCTGTGAGTCCCAAGGGACCAAGGATGCTTCCTGCTTTTCCTACTAAGCTATGAACTTTTCCTCAAAGACTACCACCTGCATCTTTCTATGCCCAGCACCTATAAAGGAATACTTGGCATATTTTTGTGTTAAGATTCACTGAACTCAAATGAAACAGACTGAAGCAAGTGAAGTTTATTGGCTAAAACCTACATCAACCATCATAGGTAAAAACATGAAAACTTTAAATTAGAAATAAGGCAAGATGACCCACTATTACCATGATTGTTATCACAGCTCTGGAGGGCCTGGCCAAGTTTATAAGGCAAGAAAAAGAAATAATAGGTATAAGAATTGGACGGGAAGAGATTAGATTGTCATTACTTGAAGATTATATGATTATCAGTAATTAAAAAGAGAGGGAACTTCCCTGATGGTCCAGTGGTTAAGAATCTGCCTTGCAATTCAGGGGGCAGGGGTCTGATCCCTGGTTGGGGAACTAAGATCCCATATGCAGCAGAGGACCTAAGCCTGTGCACCACAACTACAGAGCCTATACACCACACAAAAAGATTCTGCATGTCCGAACTAAGGCAAGATGCAGCCAAGTAAATAAATATTTTTTAAAATTTTGTTTAAGTAGAAAGAGAGAAAATAAGAAAACAAACCAAAAACCAAAAAAACTTTTTTAAAGAGAGAAAGAGGACTTCTGTTTCTGGCCACAATCAACCCTTCTGCCTAAAACAACCAAAAAAAAAAAAAAAAAAAACCCTAACAAAATATGTGAAGCAACAGTTTTCAGAAGTCTGGGCAGCATACAGTGATAATCTTGCAGGGGCTGAAAGTAAATGATACAAGTCTTATGATTGCCCCAACTTAACTGCCTTGAGTTCCTAGACTATGGCACAAGCAGAGGAAACCCAGGCCGACCTTGGTGAACCCCCTGAGTTGAGGAGACAAAACTGAATGTCCAGGAAGACTAAGTCAATGAAAGCTTGCAAAACAGAGGACTAGTGAAGAGAGAGCATCACAGGCAGAGAATCCCAGGGATCTTCAAGTGTTGCCAGAGAACTGATCAGCAAGGGAACTACTCCAAAACCAAGGGAAGAACCAAGCCAGAGGATTAGAGGTAATAGTGCCTGCTCCTACCACATGAATCATGGGAACTGAATACTTACTTTTGAAAGAGCTAATCTCACTACTGGGGAATAATTATTCCTAGTCAGAGCACTGTTCCATCCTGCCTATCAAATCTTAAAGATCCAACAGAATCGAATTCTTTTGAAACCACATCCCAGAATGAAAGTTGAGAGTATTAATGGGAATATAAGAAAATTATAAGACACTAATGAAAGAAATCAAAGATGACATAAACAGATGGAGAGAGATTCCATGTTCCTGGGTAGGAAGAATCAATATGGTGAAAATGACTATACTACCAAATGCAGTCTACAGATTCAATGCAATTCCTATCAAATTACCAATGGCATTTTTCACAGAACTAGAACAAAAAATTTCACAATTTATATAGAAACACAAAAGATCCTGAATAGCCAAGCAGTCTTGAGAAAGAAGAATGGAGCTGGAGGAATCAACCTTCCTAACTTCAGATTATACTACAAAGCTACAGTCATCAAGACAGTATGGTACTGGCACAAAAATAGAAATATAGACCAATGGAACAAGGTAGAAAGCCCAGAAATAAACCCATGCACGTATGGGTACCTTATTTTTGACAAAGGAGACAAAAACATACAGAGGGGCAAAGACAGCCTCTTCAATAAATGGTCCTGGGAAAACTGGACAACTACATGTAAAAGAATGAAATTAGAACACTTCCTAACACCATACACAAAGATAAACTCAAAATGGATTAAAGATCTAAATGTAAAACCAGAAACTACAAAACTCTTAGAGGAAAACATAGGCAGAACACTCAATGACATAAATCAAAGCAAGATCCTCTATGACCCACCTCCTAGAGTAATGGAAATAAAAACAAAAGTAAACAAGTGAGACCTGATTACATTTAAAAGCTTTTCCACAGCAAAGGAAACTATAACCAAGGTGAAAAGACAGCCCTCAGAATGGGAGAAAATGATAGCAAATGAAACAACTGACAAAGGATTAATTTCCAAAATATACAAGCAGCTCACAGAACTCAATGCCAGAAAAACAAACAACGCAATCAAAAAGTGGGGAAAAGACCTAAACAGGCATTTCTCCAAAGAAGAAATACAGATGGCTAACAAACACATGAAAAGAGGCTCAATGCTGCCTATTATTAGAGAAATGCAAATCAAAACAACAATGAGAAATCACTTCACATCATGAAAAAGTCTACAAACAATAAATGCTGGAGAGGGTGTAGAGAAAAGGAAATGCTCTTGCACTGTTGGTGGGAATGTAAATTGATACAGCCACTATGAAAGATGGTATGGATATTCCTTAAAAAACTAGGAATAAAACCACCATATGACCCAGCAATCCTACTCCTAGGCATATACCCTGAGGAAACAAAAATTGAAAAAGACACATGTATCCCATTGTTTACTGCAGCACTATTTACAATGGTTAGAACATGGAAGCAAACTAATGTCCATCGACAGATAAATGGATAAAGAAGTTGTTGTAGTACATAAACACAATGGAATATTGCTCAGCCATGAAAAGGAGTGCTTTTGAGTCATCTCTGATGAGGTGGATGAACCTATAACCTATCATACAGAGTGAAGTGAGTCAGAAAGAGAAAGATAAATATCGTATTCTAATGCATATATATGGAATCCAGAAAAGAGGTACTGAAGAATTTATTTACAGGGCAGCAATGGAGAAACAGACAGAGGATAGACTTATGGACATGGGGAGAGGGGAGGAGAGGGTGAGATGTATGGAAAGAGCAACATGGAAACTTACATTACGATATGTAAAATAGATAGCCAATGGGAATTTGCTGTATGTCTCAGGAAACTCAATCAGGGGCTCTGTGTCAATCTAGAGGGGTGGGATGGGATGGGAGATGGGGGGGAGGTTGATAAGGGAGGGGATTTAAAAAAAAAAAGGAGGGGATATATGTATACCTATGGCTGATTCATGTTGAGGTTTGACAGAAAACAACAAAATTCTGTAGAGCAATTATCCTTTAATTGAAAAATACAATAGAAAATATGATACATCTATAATATTAGCCTTGCTGGGAACATCCCATGGACAGAGGAGCCTCATGGGCTACAGTCCATGAGGTCACAAAGAGTTGGACATGACTAAGGGACTGAGCACAAAACATAATATTAGCAAAACCTCTAAAACATCGAGAAATTAACTTTATAAAACACATGACACTTCTGTGG
This sequence comes from Budorcas taxicolor, assembly GCF_023091745.1. Classification (NCBI taxonomy): domain Eukaryota; kingdom Metazoa; phylum Chordata; class Mammalia; order Artiodactyla; family Bovidae; genus Budorcas; species Budorcas taxicolor. The sequence continues at coordinate 107,320,815 of NC_068920.1, forward strand.
GGAAATATATAAATATACATACGAGGTAAGAGAAACCCAAGTAAGATGGTAGGTGTTGCAAGAGAGCATCAGAGGGCAGACACACTGAAACCATACTCACAGAAAACTAGTCAATCTAATCACACTAGGACCACAGCCTTGTCTAACTCAATGAAACCAAGCCATGCCTGCAGGGCAACCCAAGACGGGTGGGTCATGGTGGAGAGGTCTGACAGAACGTGGTCCACTGGAGAAGGGAATGGCAAGCCACTTCAGTATTCTTGCCTTGAGAACCCTATGAGCAGTATGAAAAGGCAATATGATAGGGTACCAAAAGGGGAACTCCCCAGGTCATTAGGTGCCCAATATGCTACTGGAGATCAGAGGAGAAATAACTCCAGAAAGAACAAAGGGATGGAGCCAAAGCAAAAACAATACCCAGTTGTGGATGTGACTGGTGATAGAAGCAAGATCTGATGCTGTAAAGAGCAATATTGCATAGGAACCTGGAATATCAGGTGCATGAATCGAGGCAAATTGGAGGTGGTCAAAAAAGAGATGGCAAGGGTGAACATCGACATTCTAGGAATCAGCAAACTAAAATGGACTGGAATGGGTGAATTTAACTCAGATGACCATTATATCTACTACTGCGGGCAGGAATCCCTCAGAAGAAATGGAGTAGCCATCATGGTCAACAAAAGAGTCCAAAATGCAGTACTTGGATGCAATCTCAAAAATGACAGAATGATCTCTGTTTGTCTCCAAGGCAAACCGTTCAATATCACAGGTATCCAAGTCTATGCCCCAACCAGTAACACTGAAGAAGCTGAAGTTGAACGGTTTTATGAAGACCTACAAGACCTTTTAGAACTAACACCCAAAAAAGATATCCTTTTCATTATAGGGGACTGGAATGCAAAAGTAGGAAGTCAAGAAACACCTGGAGTAACAGGCAAATTTGGCCTTGGAATATGGAATGAAGCAGGGCAAAGACTAATAGAGTTTTGTCAAGAAAATGCACTGGTCATAGCAAACACCCTCTTCCAACAACACACGAGAAGACTCTACACATGGACATCACCAGATGGTCAACACCGAAATTAGATTGATTATATTCTATGCAGCCAAAGATGGAGAAGCTCCATACAGTCAACAAAACAAGACCAGGAGCTGACTGTGGCTCAGATCATGAACTCCTTATTACCAAATTCAGACTGAAATTGAAGAAAGTAGGGAAAACCGCTAAACCATTCAGGTATGACCTAAATCAAATCTCTTATGATTATACAGTGGAAGTGAGAAATAGATTTAAGGGCCTAGATCTGATAGATAGAGTGCCTGATGAACTATGGAATGAAGTTCATGACATTGTATGGGAGACAGGGATCAAGACCATCCCCACGGAAAAGAAATGCAAAAAAGCAAAATGGCTGTCTGGGGAGGCCTTACAAATAGCTGTGAAGAGAAGAGAGGTGAAAAGCAAGGGAGAAAAGGAAGGATATAGGCATCTGAATGCAGAGTTCCAAAGAATAGCAAGAAGAGATAAAAAAGCCTTCTTCAGCGATCAGTGCAAAGAAATAGAGGAAAAGAACAGATTGGGAAAGACTAGAGATCTCTTCAAGAAAGTTAGAGATACCAAGAGAACATTTCATGCAAAGATGGGCTCGATAAAGGACAGAAATGGTATGGACCTAACAGAAGCAGAAGATATTAAGAAGAGGTGGCAAGAATACACAGAAGAACTGTACAAAAAAGATCTTCACGACCCAGATAGTCATGATGATGTGGTCACTAATCTAGAACCAGACATCTTGGAATGTGAAGTCAAGTGGGCCTTAGAAAGCATCACTACGAACAAAGCTAGTGGAGGTGATGGAATTCCAATTGAGCTGTTTCAAATCCTGAAAGATGATGCTGTGAAAGTGCTGCACTCAATATGCCAGCAAATTTGGAAAACTCATCAGTGGCCACAGGACTGGAAAAGGTCAGTTTTCATTCCAATTCCAAAGAAAGGCAATGCCAAAGAATGCTCAAACCACTGCACAATTGCACTCATCTCACATGCTAGTAAAGTAATGCTCAAAATTCTCCAAGCCAGGCTTCAGCAATACGTGAACCGTGAACTCCCTGACGTTCAAGCTGGTTTTAGAAAATGCAGAGGAACCAGAGACCAAATTGCCAAGATCCGCTGGATCATGGAAAAAGCAAGAGAGTTCCAGAAATACATCTATTTCTGCTTTATTGACTATGCCAAAGCCTTTGACTGTGTGGATCACAATCAACTGTGGAAAATTCTTCAAGAGATGGGAATACCAGACCACCTGACCTGCCTCTTGAGATATCTGTATGCAGGTCAGGAAGCAACAGTTAGAACTGGACATGGAACAACAGACTGGTTCCAAATAGGAAAAGGAGTACGTCAAGGCTGTATATTGTCACCCTGCTTATTTAACTTCTATGCAGAGTACATCATGAGAAACGCTGGACTGGAAGAAACACAAGCTGGAATCAAGATTGCCAGGAGAAATATCAATAACCTCAGAGATGCAGATGACACCACCCTTATGGCAGAAAGTGAAGAGGAACTAAAAAGCCTCTTGATGAAAATGAAAGAGGAGAGCGAAAAAGTTGGCCTAAAGCTCAACATTCAGAAAACTAAGATCATGGCATCCGGCCCCATCACGTCATGGGAAATAGATGGGGAAACAGTGGAAACAGTGTCAGACTTTATTTTGGGGGGCTCCAAAATCACTGCAGATGGTGACTGCAGCCATGAAATTAAAAGACGCTTACTCCTTGGAAGAAAAGTTATGACCAACCTAGATAGCATATTCAAAAGCAGAGACATTACTTTGCCGACTAAGTTCCATCTAGTCAAGGCTATGGTTTTCCCTGTTGTCATGTATGGATGTGAGAGTTGGACTGTGAAGAAGGCTGAGCACCGAAGAATTAATGCTTTTGAACTGTGGTGTTGGAGAAGACTCTTGAGAGTCTCTTGGACTGCAAGGAGATCCAACCAGTCCATTCTGAAGGAGATCAACCCTGGGATTTCTTTGGAAGGAATGATGCTAAAGCTGAAACTCCAGTACTTTGGCCACCTCATGTGAAGAGTTGACTCATTGGAAAACATTCTGATGCTGGGAGGGATTGGGGGCAGGAGGAGAAGGGGACGACAGAGGATGAGATGGCTGGATGGCATCACGGACTCAATGGACGTGAGTCTGAGTGAACTCCGGGAGATGGTGATGAACAGGAAGGCCTGGCGTGCTGGGATTCATGGGGTCGAAAAGAGTCAGACATGACTGAGCGACTGAACTGAACTGAACTGATATATGTGTGTGTGTGTGTGTGTGTGTGTGTGTGTGTGTGTGTGTATGTATGCCATGGAGCTTGAAGGATCCTTGGCAGTGAAAGTGCAGAGTCCTTACAGCTAGACCACCAGCAAATTCCTGATTTGGGGAAATTTTTGAATCCTATTAAAGAAGGCTGAGTGCTGAAGAATTTATGCTTTCAAAGTATGGTGCTGGAGAAGACTCTTGAGAGTTCCTTAGATTGCAAGGAGATCAAACCTGTCAATCCTAAAGGAAATCAACTCTGAATATTCATTAGAAGGAATGATGCTGAAGCTGAAGCTCCAATAATTTGGCAACCTGATATGAAGAGCCAACTCATTGGAAAAGACCCTGATGCTGGGAAAGATTGAGGGCAAGAGAAAGGGGTGGCACAGGATGAGATGGTTGGGTGGCATCACTGACTCAATGGACATCAGTTTGAGCCAACTCCAGGAAATAGTGAAGGACAGGGAAGCCTGGCATGTTGCAGCTCATGGGGTGCAAAGAGTTAAACATGACTTAGTGACTGAACAACAACAAAGACTATAAGAGGATATGCAGATATGCATTTGATGAGATGACAGTGTTATAAAGATAACGCTTCTCTTTAGATTGATACAGATATAGACACAGATACAGAAAGTACTTGATTTATCAGACATGCACAGCACTGCAAGTAGGGGAAAACGCAATACCATCTGAACAAGGTTAGGGTTTTGTTAGAAAAGAAGTGGGTGGGGATATATGTTAGGAAACCACCACAGCGTTTGCTGCATCAGTAAGCATGGTGTAGGGAAACCGTCCTGATCAGAAGTCGAGTGAAGTTTGAATATCAGCTTCAACACCAGAACTCTGGAATTTTGGGTGAATCTCTTAACACCTCTGACCCCTTATCATCCTTACAAAAGCCAAGTCTGGACCATTTGCTCTGTAAAGCACATTTAGCTCCATGTTTCATCATTGAAGGAACAGGCTTCGGGAAGGTGGAATGAGTTGCCCACCCCCCAGCCTCCCTGCTCGTACAGCTTCAACTTTTGCATAGCAGCTCAGGGAGCAAAGAGGCACCTCTAGCTCCCAAGGCTCTTCAGCCTTTCTTCTTGGGGAAGATACCCACATGGTTGGTCTCTATTAAAGCCCCAAGCAGTGCCAGGAGACAGTTTGCCATGCTGGGAAGATCAGTAAGTTCCTCAAGGACAAGGGCTGCAACTTGTTAACATCTAGGGTATTAACAAGGGATGAGCAAAATCCCAGCATGAGGTAAATGCCTCATAAACACTAGTTGTGTGAGGCAATAAATACATTGCTCTTACTCAGTTCAGTTCAGTTCAGTTCAGTCGATCAGTCGTGTCCAACTCCTTGTGACCCCATGAACTGCAGCACACCAGGCCTCCCTGTCCATCACCAACTCCCAGAGTCCACCCAAACCCATGTCCATTGAGTCGGTGATGCCATCCAGCCATCTCATCCTCTGTCATCCCCTTCTCCTCCTGCCCTCAATCTTTCCCAGCATCAGGGTCTTTTCAAATGAGTCAACTCTTCACATCAGGTGGCCAGAGTATTGGAGTTTCAGCTTTAACATCAGTCCTACCAATGAACACTCAGGACTGATTTCCTTTAGGATGGACTGGTTGGATCTCCTTGAAGTTCAAGGGACTCTCAAGAGTCTTCTCCAACACCACAGTTCTAACACATCAGTTGTTCGGCGCTCAGCTTTCTTTATAGTCCAACTCTCACATCCATACATGACCACTGGAAAAACCATAGCCTTGACTAGACAGACCTTTGTTGACAAAGTAATGTCTCTGCTTTTTAATATGCTGTCTAGGTTGGTCATAACTTTCGATCCAAGGAGTAAGCGTCTTTTAATTTCATGGCTGCAATCACCATCTGCAGTGATTTTGGAGCCCAGAAATATCAAGTCATCCACTGTTTCCACTGTTTCCCCATCTATTTGCCATAAAGTGATGGGACCAGATGCCATGATCTTAGTTTTCTGAATGTTGAGCTTTAAGCCAACTTTTTCGCTCTCCTCTTTGACTTTCATCAAGAGACTCTTTAGTTCCTCTTCACTTTCTGCCATAACGGTGGTGTCATCTGCATATCTGAGGTTATAGATGTTATGCTCCGAGCCCGTATTTCCGAACCGACCGAGAGAGCAAGGCCACCACAGTATTGCAAACGCAAGAAGGAAGTTTGTTTATTCCTAGCGCGCTAGGGCCCAAGTCTCATCCCACACAAGGGAATCTGACAAGAGCCGCGAACAAAGAAGTATGGTGGCTTATATACAGGCAGTTCTTTGTCTCAGTTACAGGAGTAGCCGGCGTTACATGATTGGCCAGGCAGGATGAGCACATATCCTGTCTCTTTCTGGTAAACATGACTCAGGTCCTAGAGACCGTCGTTTGGTCCCTAACATTCCCCCCTGTTCTTAGATCATATAGAGGAATCTTCCTCTCAGTCCTGAGACACAGTTTGATATTGTTGTCGAAGCACAAACAGCTGTACGGTATTTATGCGTTCCTTTACAAAGGCTACAAGTCTATTGATAATGTATGGGCCAAAGGTAAGCATTAGTAAAAGTACTAGCAGGGGTCCTAGCAAGGTGGAGATTAAGGTAGTCAGCCAAGGGGATCATTGAAACCAAGATTTAAACCATCCCTGTTGAGCCTCACGTTCTCGTTTACGTTGGGCTAGTCTTTCTCTCACTTTGGCCATAGAGAAACAGCACTCTTCTCCTAGGGCAGCACAGAGTCCCCCTTGTTGCAGAAAGAGCAGATCTAATCCCCTCCTGTTTTGCAGAACTACTTCAGATAGAGAAGTTAGAGACGATTTTAAATGACTAATAGATTGCTCTATATGGGTAATGTCTTTATTTATGGCCGCTCTCAGGGAGTTAAATCCTTGGCCTTGCAGGGACAGAGCTGTTATTCCGGTCCCAGCCCCGGCTATTCCAAGACCGAACATAGTTGCTATGGTTATGACGGTAAGAGGTTCCCTCTTAACTTTATAAGTTCTTTTTGGAGGATTTAGAGTTAATTTCTGGGCCCAATAATCATATATTGCTTTTTCTGGTCGGTACAGAATCTTTGGCATGACAGCCACCATAACACAGAATTTTTTTCTGGGGTCAAAGATTGAGCTATGCAGGCATGGAGTTAGCCCCGTGTGTGAACAGACCCACCATCCCCCCATTTGAGGTATTAACCATTTAGCTACAGGCAAATCATCAGGCTCAACAACATGCACACAAAGTGGAGACTTTGCTGGTAACACCGTGCCCATGCATAAGCCCTTTCCCCATACCTCTTTCATCGTCAGACCCACCTTTCGGTCCCCCCAATGACATTGAGGAGGATCGGTGCTGTTGGCCAAGTCATAAGAGGCATTGAGGCCTACTGCTTCGTAATAAGGGGGAATTAAGTTGTAACATAACCAACAAGATTTAGTTGCCTCAGGATGGGTCTGATTCAGGGTGGCATAAGCTGCCCTAATCAGCTTCCATAGGGGATCTATTTTAGCGAGGGCTTCTGCTTTGGGACTCACTGCCAAAGATGTTGGCATGGAAGTCGTTAGGCGGGGGGTTACAGCCAGCTCTTCTACTTTGTTGGGCCCGATACTGTGTACAAGAATTGGCTCTAAGACCTGGCTCACTACTATAATCTCTTTTCCATCAACCCCAAACCCTCCTGATTCTCTCGTCTGTAGTCCCCAAGATAGGCCAGAGATCCAGGTCCCCTCTTTTTTGCTTTTTTTTGGATTGAACCTTATTCTGACTTGTGCATAATTGCAACTTTCACAGCTAAAAGTTGGATCTCCGAGGACCCTAGGGAGGGGCTTGGCGAATGAAAAATTAAGTAAATCTCGATTTCCTACTTCCCAGCACCGAGATCCATCATTAGAAGTAACACAATCCCAAGTTTTACAATAAGAGTCTTGTGCCCCCCCACAGGTCTTCCAGTCATGCCTGGGTGCGCCTGGGCATGCCCAGAACCCTTGTTTTCGGAGATAACCCCTAGCCCAAGGCACATTTACCATCGGCTTGAGGTCAAAGTACAAGTCTGGCCACCATGTGTTTGGTGGATGTATTGCGGTAGTGGAGTTTAGCACCTCTCGTGTTAGTCTATTTTGCAGCTTTTAGGTGATTTTGACGGGTTGATGCGAGTTCACGCTGGCAACTCCGGAGCAGAGTAACTGGGTCATCCACAAGAGGGCCCAGCCGAGTTGTCCTGGTCCTGTTGGCGCCTTCGAAGCTTTAGCCTCAAGGGGTTGGACGGGTGCAGAGATGCTTCCCATTTTTTTTTAGCGTCTTTTTGCTCTGCTGAAGCAGCTGGGCGTACGTGGTTGCAATGCACCCAAGGCCCGATACCGTCAACCTTTAGGGCAGTTGGGGTGGTAAGAAGAACAACATAAGGACCCTTTCATTTGGGTTCTAGTGCCTTGGTTTGGTGCCTTTTGACCCACACCCAGTCTCCTGGGCCAATGTCATGTGAGGGAATAGTTCCCTTATTTTGACCCACATGTATTTCCCGGAGCAGTTTCCAGACACGAGGGTGCACCTTGCTTAAGGCCATCAAGGCCTCTTGGAGTTGCCCCAACGTGGGAGGCGGTAGTTTCTTCCCTTTAAATATTGGACATACAGGGGGAGGTCTCTCATACAGAATCTTAAATGGGGTCAGATTAAGTTGATAAGGAGTATTACGCGCACGGAAGAGGGCGAAGGGAAGGAGGGTCACCCAGTCCCCGCCAGTCTCTATAGCCAATTTAGTTAAAGTTTCTTTTAGAGTCCGATTCATTTTTTTTACTTGCCCTGAGCTCTGTGGACTGTATTCACAATGTAACTTTCATTTAGTCCCCAGGGCTAGGGCAAGGCTCTGAACTATTTGACTCACAAAGGCAGGTCCATTATCAGAGCCGATGGTCACTGGCAGGCCAAACCTGGAACTATTTTTTCTAAAATCTTTTTTGCCACTATCATCGCAGTTTCTCCCTTTGTAGGAAAAGCTTTTACCCACCCTGAGAAGGTATCCACCAACACTAACAAGTACCGGTAACCATACTTGCCTGGCCTTACCTCGGTGAAATCTATTTCCCAGTGTTGCCCTGGTCCTTTTCCCCGATACCTCAGTCCTGCATGTTGTCCTTATTCTGGCCTCATCTGTTGACATGCCTTACAAGCATGCACTATGGTCTTTACAGTTGTCTGGTGCCGGGGAAATCGCAGGCGCGCAGTTTGAAAGAGCATCAGAGTCTTCTTTTCTCCCAGATGAGTAGACAAGTGCAAATGCTCACATAGTTGCCATCCCAACTGAGCAGGGAGTATCAAGTAGCCATCTGAGTCTCGGTACCATCCATCTTTATCTTTTTGAAGGTTGGTGTGTTTTTGGATCCAAGCAAAGTCTGTGGATGAATACTCAGGGGTTGGGGGCAGAGTTTCCATACCTGGAGGTGGAAGTCCGATCGCCAACACAGGGGTGATGAAATCTTTATCAGCTACTTTTCGAGCTGCCAGGTCTGCGGCACGATTCCCTCGTGCTGTGGGGCTGTCACCCTTCTGATGTCCAGGTACGTGTACTATTGACACAGCCCGAGGCATCTGTACAGCCTCTAAAAGTCTACGGATTTTAGGGAAGTTTTTAATTTTTTTTTCTTCAGCTGTCAAAAACCCCCGTTCCCGATATATCGGGCCCTGGATGTGTACCGTGCCAAAAGCATAGCGACTGTCAGTGAAAATAGTTATTTTTTTTCCTTTGGCTCTATCTAATGCTTGAATCAGGGCAATTAACTCTGCCTTTTGTGCTGAGGTATCCGGGGGAAGGGCCTCTGCCCATATCGTCCGTCCAGAGTCATCTACTACTGCGGCTCCCGCCCGTCTCTGTCTATCTTTTATATAACTGCTGCCGTCTGTGAACCATCTTAGCTCACTGTTATCCAGTGGAGTATCAGTTAAGTCCTTTTGCATTGCTGTTACCCCAGCCAGTATCTCATCACAATCATGGAGGGGGCTATTTTTCCCCGGATTGGGCAAAAGAGTGGCCGGATTTAGAGTGCAGGGCGTTTGGAAATGAATCCGTGGGGTGTCAAGTAGCAAGGCCTGGTAGTGCGTCAAGCGGGCATTAGAAATCCATTTATCTGGGGGTTGTTTTAAAACTCTCTCTATGGCATGAGGAGTGTAGACCAAGAGTCTCTGTCCATAAGTCAGTTTATCAGCATCGTGGACTAAGAGCGCGGTGGCCGCGATGATATGGAGGCAAGGTGGCCATCCGGCTGCCACTGGGTCCAGTCTCTTGGAAAGGTAAGCTACAGGTCGCTTTCATGGTCCCCATCTCTGTGTTAGTACCCCTTTTTTTATCCCCCGCTTTTTATCTACAAATAATTGGAAAGGCTTAGATGGATCAGGGAGGGCAAGGGCAGGAGCCTCTAGCAAGGCTCGCCTGAGCTCTTGGAAGGCCTCTTTCATTGGCTCAGTCAATTTTCAGTCCTTGTTTTCTTTGGTCCCCTCATATAGGGGCCTGGCCTTTTCTGCAAACCCCAAGATCCATAACCAGCAATATTCCGCCGTTTCCAGAAATTCTCTCACTTGTCTAGGGTTAGCCGGCTCAGGGATCTGGAGGATGGTTTTTTTCATAGCCTGTGTTAGCCACCTCTGGCCCTGTTTTATCTTATAACCGAGGTATGTAACTTCTTGCTTGGCAATCTGGGCCTTTTTGGCACTAGCCCGGTAACCTAAAGTCTCCAAGGTTTGGAGAAGGTCACCTGTTGCCTCTTGGCACTCTTTCTCTGTAGCCACCGCCAGCATAAGGTCATCAACATATTGTAATAAAACAATGGTAGGGTGTTCAACCCGATACTCACGGAGGTCTTCGTCCAGGGCCTCATTAAATAACGTGGGCGAGTTTTTGAAACCCTGTGGTAAGCGAGTCCATGTCAGCTGCACAGGGGTCTGACCACCATCTTCCTGCCATTTGAAGGCAAAGATCTCTTGGCTTGCGGGGGCAAGAGGCAAACTAAAAAAGGCATCTTTTAAATCTACAACAGTGTACCAAATGTAGTTTGGAGTCAAGTTGCTTAGCAATGTATAAGGGTTAGGAACCATAGGGTGAATATCATTCACCCGTTTGTTGACTTCTCGTAGATCTTGAACCGGTCTAAAATCAGTTCCCCCAGGCTTTTTTACAGGCAGCAGGGGAGTGTTCCATGGGGACCGGCACCTTTTTAGGACCCCAGCGTCTATGAGGTGTTGTATATGAGGAGTAATTTCTTGTCGAGCCTCCTGACTCATGGGATACTGTCGTACCCTCACCGGGGAAGCACTGGCTTTCAGTTCCACAATGATAGGGGGCCTCTGTTTGGCTAGTCCCATTCCTGCAGTTTCAGCCCAGGCCTGAGGGTATCTTTGAACCCATGGTTGTACTTCGGGGCTTATTGTCGCTGGGGCCTCTGGCAAGTAGAGTCTGTATTCATCTTTTAATGCCAGAGACAAGACCTGAAGAGGATGCCCGGTCCCATCTAAAACTGACACTTGTCCGTGGTTGAAATGAATTTGGGCATTTACTTTAGACAGTAAATCTCTTCCCAACAAGGGCGCTGGACACTCAGGTATCACCAGAAAAGAATGGGTCACTTGGTGGGCCCCCAAGTTCACATGCCGTTTTGTAGTCCATCCATATCGCTTAGTCCCAGTTGCTCCCTGCACCCAGCTACTTTTCTTAGACATGGGTCCATCTTTTTGGTTTAAGACTGAGTATTGGGCTCCCGTGTCCACCATGAAGCCAACCGGTTTCCCCTCCACATTTATAGTTACCCAGGACTTGGGGAGGGGCTTCGAGCCCTGACCCCCCTAGTCGCTATCCTCACCCGCGTAGAGGATATGACTGTCTGGAGAGGGAGTCTCGTTTTTGGGGTTCCTGGGCTCCTCTTTTAGATTTTTCTTGGGGCATTTATCTTTCCAATGTCCAAACTCTTTATAAAACGCACATTGGTTTTTCTCAAGCTTACGCCTTGTCGTTTTTTCTTTAGTTTTTGAGTCCAATTTTTTTTCTTTCTGGAACCTGTTTTTGTTTTCAACCCCAGCAAAAAATATCTGGGCCAGCTCTTTTTGATTTTTACGGTTTTCTTCAGCTCTAAATTTTCTTTCTTCTCTTTTAATGCGGTCCTCTCTCTCTTCTGGGGTCTCTCTATGATTAAAAACTCTCTCGGCTGCCCTCACTAGATCTTGCAAGGATTGTTCATTTAACCTCTCTATCTTTTGTAATTTTTTTTTAATATCGGGGGCTGCTTGATTTACAAATGCTAACATAACTGCCGCTCGTGACTCATCTGCCTGTGGGTCCATAGGGTTATACTGTCTAAAAGCTTCCATTATCCTTTTAAGGAAGGCTGCTGGGCTTTCATTTGGTTCCTGCCTCACTGAATTTATTTTGGCCAAATTAGTCGGCTTTCTGGTGGCCGCTCTAAGGCCGGCCATAAGAGTCTGACGGTATACCCGGAGACGCTCCCTACCTTCAACGCGTTCGAAGTCCCAGTTGGGTCGCACCAAGGGGAACCCCTCCTCAATGAGGTTAGGCTGTATTGTGGGCCTCCCATCTACCCCTGGCACATTCTTCCGAGCTTCTGACAGGATCCGCTCGCTCTCTTCTGTAGTGAAAAGCACCTGTAACAGTTGCTGACAATCATCCCAAGTGGGATTATGAGTAAAAAGGATAGACTCTAAAAGATCAATAAGACCCTGCGGTTTTTCAGAGAAGGAGGGAGTCTGGGTTTTCCAGTTGTACGAATCACTAGTGGAGAAGGGCCAATACTGATATGTCCGCTCTCCACCCTCTCTGACTGGCCCCGCCCGGACCGGAAACGCGTGAACAGTGGAGGAGGGGACTTCCGGGTCTTCTTCCGCTACATTGGCCATTTCTCTTGTTTTTCCCCGAGTTTCCTGGGCGGGGCCCCCTTCTCTGGGATGAGCTGAAGGCTGGGTTCTCCTCCTGGCTTCTCCCGATGAAACCTGTGAAAGCAAGGGCGGATGTGGATCCGCATACGGGGGTGGGAACAATTCGGTCTCCAGATCTATCAGATTAGGATACAGAGAAGATTCCTGGAATACCGGCTTTGGTCGATTTTCGTCCTTTTTTTCTTTTTTTTTTCAGAAGCCTTTATTACTAACACCTGTGGGCTTGGTGAGGTTGGAGTTGGGGAAGAGGGACGGGGAGGTTTAGGAGGAGTGAGAACAAAGGGTTTAAGCCATTCTGGCGGGTTCCTCACTAGATCCTGCCAGACCAGAATGTAGGGAGTCTGATCTGGGTGCCCGGCAGGACTAGGAGTAAGCACCCTCTCTTTAACTGCCTGGATAATTTGGGGATTGAAGGTTCCCTCTTGTGGCCATCTGACGTCAAAGGTGGGCCACTCGACAGAACAGAAAGTCACCAGTTTGCTCTTCTTTACCAGTAACGAAAGATTCTGAGCTCTAGACTTGAAATCAGAGAAGTGGTTAATCATAAGAGATAAAGGAGTAGAAGTTGTTTGTCCCATGATCACAGAAAAGTATGCTGGGAGCCAACAGAGCACACAAAGAGCAGCGCAGACACCACAAATAGACAAACAGATAACAAACACAGGGTGGCCACCGACAATGCACTCAATCTTACCTGCAGGATGTTCACAGAGCCAGCTGCCTCCCCAGCACGAAGCTAGGCCCCGGCCTTACACTAACTTAATCCAGTATCAGAGCCAGCTGCCTCCCCAGCACGAAGCTAGGCCCCAGCCTTACGCTGACTTACCTCTGCACTTTACAGCCAGATGCCTCCCCAGTAAGATACTAGGCCTCGGACTTAATCTGGGCTTCTGCAATGTTAGCACCGGTGCTCAGAGCTCTTATCTCCTAACGAGGTTACTCCCTTCTACCAGGAGAGTTGTCCTCCCCAGCGGGACGGAGATCCCGGACGAGCCCCCAGATGTTATGCTCCGAGCCCGTATCTCCGAACCGACCGAGAGAGCAAGGCCACCACAGTATTGCAAACGCAAGAAGGGAGTTTGTTTATTCCTAGCGCGCTAGGGCCCAAGTCTCATCCCACACAAGGGAATCTGACAAGAGCCGCGAACAAAGAAGTATGGCAGCTTATATACAGGCAGTTCTTTGTCTCAGTTACAGGAGTAGCCGGCGTTACATGATTGGCCAGGCAGGATGAGTGCATATCCTGTCTCTTTCTGGTAAACATGACTCAGGTCCTAGAGACCGTCGTTTGGTCCCTAACAATAGATATTTTTCCCGGCAATCTTGATTCCAGCTTGTGCTTCCTCCAGCCCAGCGAAAGTCTTCTTATTCTGCAAGTGACAAAATTGTTGTTGGGGAAGCTGGGATTGTGTAGCCAGGACTCTGTGGTCTGACTGAAACAGAGCAGGAGTCTATGGTCCTTGCCTGCTACCCCCCCACCATGTCCTCTGCCCACATTTTGCCTGTGGAAAATTTTAGCCAAAAAATAAGTTTAATCGGAGAAGTCAGAAATTCGGAAACAAAGGCAAACTGTCAAAGGAGACTAAATAATAATAATGTTGTCATTAAGCATAGTCAAGCACCTTCAGTTCTTTCTCAAGGGCTGTAGAAAATATTCTGAGCCACATCCTGTGAGCTGCCTTATAGATGTTAAAACATCAGGTGGAGAAGTTAACTACATGATGACCAGACTATATGCAGAACGTGAGCTGCCACAATTCCGGGAACTGGCCGCAAACAAATGGGAACAAATGGATCCTGGAACTGAAGATTGCTTGTACCTAAAACAACCAAGATGAGGCTAGTCAGACCACTGATGACCAATTTAAAGATGACTGTTAGAGATGACTGTGCTGTTTTTTTGCGTGTATCCCCTCCCCCTCCCCCTCCCCCCACACACACTCTGTCTATAAAAGTTCTCATTGCCTGCTTGTCAGGGGAGGGGGAAGTAAGCCTTTGGACAGATATCCTTCAGCTTCCCCCACCCCAGTTGCCAGCATCTGAAGTAAAGCAAACTTTCCTTTCCACCAACCTGGCCTGTTTATTGGCTTTGGAGCGGCAAGCAGCCAGAGCCACAGCCTCTTTTGGTAACATGACTACAAATTCTGCACTCTTTCTGATTGATGGCAATGCCTATTTTGTAACCAATCGAGACCCTTTGCAGCTTTCCCAGGACAGATCCCCCCCACCCCACCCCCCACCCCCCACCCCCCCACCCCCACCCCCCACCCCCCTCCATACTCTACTTTAGCTCCTCTCTAAAGTATCCAAATAATAGTATCTGATGCACATTTCTTGGATAGTTTTGCAGATGCTAAAAGCCCCAACAAATGAAAGAAATTAACCACTTGATGAGTGTGAGCCCTTTACCACCCCCCGCCCCCCGCCCCCGAACCTACTAGCCCCTAAGGATTGATAATGTTAAACCCTGTGACACCACCCTATTACCACTCGCCATCAACCAATCAAAACTGTGCACCAATTGACCACACACGCTGTGACTCTCCTCCCTTACCTTGCCTTTAAAAATGCTTTGCTGCATTTTAAAATAATTTTTATTTATGTATTTATTTATTTTTGGCTGTGCTGGTCTTCGTGGCTGCTTATGCTTTCTTCCAGTTAAGGGAAGCGGGGGTCTACTCTCTAGCTGTGGTGCCTAGGCATTTCACTGCAGTGGATTCTCTTGCCATGCAGCACGGGCTGTAGGGTGCATGGGCTTCAGTAGTTGTGGCTCACGGACTCTAATGCATGGGCTCAATACTTGGGGCACACGGGGTTAGTTGTTCCTCAGCACATGGGATCTTCCTGGACCAGGGATGGAACCGGTATCTCCTGCACTGGCAGCAGATTCTCTACCACTGAGCCACCATGTAAGCCCACTTTGCTGCATTTTTAACCAACAAGGATTTACTGTATAGCACAAGGAACTTTGTTCAATATTATGCAACAACCTAAATGGGAAAAGAATTTTAAAAAGCATAGATAATGTATATGTATAACTGAATCATTTTGCTGTACACCTGAAACTAACACAATATTGTTGATCAACTACACTCCAATACAAAATAAAAAGTTAAAAAAGGAACTTCCCTGGCAGTCTGCACTTCAGTGCAAGGGACATCATTTGATCCCTGGTCAGGGAACTAAGATCCCACATGCTGCACAGCATGGCCAAAAAATAAAAATAAGCAAATTATTTTTTTTTAAGTTAAAAGAAAAATGCTTTGCTGAAACCTATTGGGGATTTCAGGCCTTTTGAGCTTTAACTGTCCCAGACTCATTGTATGACACCTTACAATAAACCCTGCACTTTCCTTAACCACAACCCAGTGTCAGTAGACTGGCTTTACTGCACTCAGGCAAGTGGACCTCAGTTTTGGTTAGGTAACAATTTCATATGCCCATTGAAGAGATTGAGAGTAGAGGCCAGGACCCTTCCTCCCCAAGAGTCACTGAAGATGATTGACAGCAATAAATCGTACATGACGGCTGGAGTCTGTGAATGGTTCAAAGTAAGGCAGTCTTATTACGCCCACTTGAGTGCCAGAGGGGTCTCTGGATGCCAGGATGTATGACCACTTATAGACTCGAATAGGCAATATAGTGGGCAACTTGAAGGTCTAGCAGGGGGCTTTCCAAAAGGGATGGAGAAATGGGAAAGAGAGCCCCTGGAGAGATCCCCAAGATACTCAGAGGGACCTCCAGCCACCACATCCCATCTCATCCACAGAACCTTCCACAGGAGAGCTTCACTAATGAAGTGACAGAAATCCAAACCTTGCTTTGCATTTAGAATGAAGGTGTGAAGGGAGGCACCCCTGGCATAGTGCATACGGTTTGAGGATCACTCTCAGAAGGCCTGCCTTCTCAGCTGTTTCCTTGCTGTGTGGCCTCAGGCAGGATGCTTTCCCTATCTGAGTCTCAGTTTTCTCTCTGGAGAAATGGAAGTGATAGTGTAAGCCGTGTCTGTCCAATAGGTTGTTGGGAATGAGTAGGTCTTTGTATGCTGTGCTGTGCAGAATAACATTTGGCATTTTATTCTAGCCTTTGGAAATTTGGAGTTTCTTCGAACTGGGCTGCCCAACTATAATGAAAAGCATCAACCAAAACCAGAGTCAAGAGTCTGTCTGATGAACCTACTTGGAAAAGGAGTCAAGTGAATGGTCTGAGACACTGACAAATCCCACCTTGACCCATACATCTTTATGAGGGGAAAAAAAAAAGGTTTCAATCCACTTTTCACAGCTAATCCTGCCCTTCCTCTGGACACCAGGGTTTTCTTGGAAAGCTTTGCACTGACCCTGGAGAATAGTTCCCATCAGAGATATTTTCAGCAAAGACAGCCAAAGAAGGAGGACAGACTCCAATGCCCTGAGTTACGAGAAGTCAAAATTAATAATTAGTTGAAATTTAACCAAAATTATCAAAAGTTTGGTCAAAGGAGAGATTTGGGTGAGAGCTGGACTTGTGATATAAAATGCACCCCACAACCCCAGTACACATACCTATCAGCAGATGGGGGACTGGTCTTACTCCTGCTTTCAGTGGACAGTGTACATTTTGTGAGCTCTGTCTGCATCATGGAACGGTAGTCTTCCCTGACTATTTCCTTTTTTTCTAAAGATTTTTAAAAATTAACTTATTTTATTTTTGCTTGCATTGGGTCTTCATTGCTGCTTGTGGGCTTTCTCTAGTTTCGACAAGCAGGGGCTACTCTCTAGTTACAGAGTGCGGGCTTAGTCTCAGGGCACTTCAGTAAGTTCAGTTCAGTTCAGTCGCTCAGTTGTGTCCTACTCTTTGTGACCCCATGAATCGCAGCACGCCAGGCCTCCCTGTCCATCACCATCTCCTGGAGTTCACTCAGACTCACGTCCATCGAGTTGGTGATGCCATCCAGTCATCTCATCCTCTGTCGTCCCCTTCTCCTCCTGCCCCCAATCCCTGCCAGCATCGAGTCTTTTCCAATGAGTCAACTCTTCATATGAGGTGGCCAAAGTACTGGAATTTCAGCTTTAGCATCATTGCTTTCAAAGAACACCCAGGGCTGATCTCCTTTAGAATGAACTGGTTGGATCTTCTTGCAGTCCAAGGGACTCTCAAGAGTCTTCTCCAACACCACAGTTCAAAAGCAACAATTCTTCAGTGCTCAGCCTTCTTCACAGTCCAGCTCTCTCATCTAGGGCCCTTGGGCTTCAGTAATAGAGGTGCACAGTCTTAGTTGCCCCAAGGCACACATGAGACCTTCCCGGATCAGGGATCAAACCTGTGTCCCCTGCATTGGCGGGTGGATTCTTAACCACTGAACCACCAGGGAAGCCCCCAACTATTTCCAAAGGTTAGTGAGCTTTACAGTTTCTGTGAAATGCTTATAAGGATATTACTAAACAGACTCCAAGCCTCTCTCATATTCACTCAAGGCACAGGTAATTCCTTTATGCTGTGTAATTAAGGATTCATCAGGCTACAAATGCTAGAAAGAGCTGCCACTGGCAGGCAAAATTTTTAGCATTTGTTTTGTTCTTATCCGTCCACTCAGCCATTCAACAGGCATGTCCTGAGTGGCTTCTACTCTCAGCAACTTTGTTAAGTTCCAAAGACGCACATAAACATATACTCCTGGTCCTCAAGAAACTTACAAATAATAAACAAAAGAAAACAGAAATAGAAGTGTCATTACATACCCAAAAGTTTCATATCTGGTTTTATCATTGTACCTCTGATTTAATACTATGATTATTATTTCCTGAAAGTTGAAATCCTCCCAATCATAGTTCAACAGACTAAAAGTAAGAATTTTGCTTTTTGTGGAAACTTTATGGCTTAATCTAAAGTCCACAGTACTCAAAAAAATTTTTTTCTCTTTCTCTCAGTTTATTCTTTTAATTGAGGATAATTGCTTTACAATATTGTGTTGGTTTCTGCTATTTTCAACATGAATCACACACAAGTATACGTATGTTCCCTCCCTCTTGATCCTCCCTCCTACCTCCCACTCCATTGCACCCCTCTAGGTTGTTATGAGCACTGGTTTGAGCTCCCTGAGTCATACACCAAATTCCCACTGTCTATCTATTTCACATATGGCACAATACTCAAAATTTTAATAACTCAACCAGAGTTTGAAGCATGAGGGGACAGGTGATTATTGAAGGAGTTCAAAGATTTTCCCTTTAGCTTCAGACTGAATGGAATCTTTGGTATTCCCATGCTTATTGGTGGGTCTACAGAATAGCTCAGGGTTACTTTGATGCAAAGAGCTGACTCATTGGAAAAGACCCTGATGCTGGGAAAGATTGAGGGCAGGAAGAGAAGGGGATGACAGAGGATAAGATGGTTGGATGGCATCACCAACTCAATGGACATGAGTTTGGGTGAACTCCGGGAGTTGGTGATGGACAGGGAGGCCTGGCGTGCTGCGGTTCATGGGGTCGCAAAGAGTCGGACACGATTGAGGGTTACTTTTTGGAACTTACAGCTCTTTGAGACCTTTCTTGGCAGCCTCAAAAACACTACAGACCATTTGGTGAGATATCATTTATTGTGAAGCCATCCCAATTTTTGTACATTTGTGGGAAGCATAGTGAAGAAGGCATGACAGTGTTTCCTCCTAAGTGGAGTCAGTCCTAGGTCCAGTATCTATAAGGAGATTAGAATGGTTCTCACATTAATGAACCCATCTGCCCTGGTTTCTATACATGATTCCTATGCATTTGGTGAATATCAATCCCTGTGCTTCTTGATGCACCTGGGAAATCTGATGAAGTCTGACTTCTCATCTTGAACGGATGTCATTGATAGGGATCATCCAGACTCTTCCCTTGGCAGGGACGGATCCATGGTTTTGAATCCTGGCTTCTCTATTTCTCACCTGGGAGAGCTTGAGTAAGTTTCTTTATTCCTCACAGTGCTCATCTCTAAAGTAGATTTTAACATATTGAATAAATGGGATAATTCGTATAAGTGAGCCCGTAATAGTGAATGTTCAGTGTTAGCCTTGTGTAGTGGATAGCTGTAACAGTCAAGGGCAGGCTAGAGGGGCAGGGTGGCCCTGCAATTCTGAGTCTAGCATGGTGGTCTAGATCTGGGAGTTGACTGGTCCCCAGCTGTTCTCATCACCACCGGAGGGAGCCAGGAAGTCCTTATTTAGCAGAAGGAGAGACTGCGCTGAGTATTTCTCACAGGGCAATGACTGCCTCATTTTAATCAATTAATTAATTATTTATCAGACACTAAATACGTTGTGGGGAAAAAATCAAATAAAAGCAAGTAAGCAGTACCTTTCCACGACTCTTTCCCTTCCCATTGTTCTCTTCACAGGTCACACCTGTGAACTATCTGGGATAAACACTTCCTTCCAGACTTTCTCCACACACACATGGGTGTATGTACATCTATGATCATGGTTATTGGGTTTTAAAATTTTAAATGAAATCATATTATGCATTTTTTTCTATAACTACCTTTTATTGGGGCTTCCCTGGTGGCTCAGTGGTAAACAATCTGTCTGCAATGCATGACACTCTGGTTCAACCCCTGGGTCAGGAAGATTCTCTCAGTCATGAAGATCCCCTGCAGGAGGACATGGCAACTCACCCTGGTGTTCTTGCCTGGAAAATCCCATGGGCAGAGGAGCCTAGCAGGGGTCCATGGATTCGCAAAAGAGTTGGACACAACTTAGTGACTAAACAACAACCTTTTATTACCTTAGTAATACATCTTTGGAAATAGTTTCAAAACAGGACGCATTCATTCTTGTTCATGGACTATAATCTATGTAAACAATCCTCTACTGGTGGATATATTAGTTATCCTCTCCCCAGCTCCTTTTGGGGGAAATTGTATTAAATAACACTACAAAGAGAATATCAATGTGGAGGATGTTCATTCATGAACCAAATAAGTTCAAGCTTTAGGGTTAAGGATATTCCAGGTCACAGACCCTTGAAATGAGTGGAGACTACATTTTAAAGTTTAATCAGAACTTGCTGAGCCCATGATACATATATGAAACCAGAGAATCCTATCAGGTGGGGGACCCTGGCACAGGGGTCAAGTGACAAGGCAGCCTGAAGGAATTCTGCTAAACAACTTTCATCTGCTTTGACTGTTTCTGTTGAGCTGTTGACATAGATGCTGGATTTTGCCCTTGGTATTTTAAAGGCATCATGGACATGTGACTATGTACAAACAACCTACTAGGAACTGAAGATGAGTGGAGAGCAGAGAAGGGAGGGCTCCCAAGTACACAAATAGCTTCATTACATTATTACAGCCACCGCTATTTTCATCAAACATTTACTGATCCTGACTCTGTGCCAGAGACTATGAAAGCCCAGTAGCAGAGACAAGGATGAATGCTCGTACCCTATTACCAAGCACCGTGCATCAGAGGGAGGAGAAGACATAAAACCAGGAGAGGTTGTAAAACAGAGCTATATAAACAGTGAGAGAGGCGCAGCAACTGGAGTCTAGAGTGAGGAGGAAATGCTTCCAGCTAGGAGGAGCAGAAAGGGAAAAGGGGAGGAAGATTGTCTTCAGATGATTTTCTTTGGTGGAGGCAGTCCTGACGTGGGTTGGAAAAGAATTTCCAGACACAGAGCATTTCAGAAGGGAGTGAAATTTATTAAGAACAAAGAGCAGTGATAATGTGAGCACTGCAAACCAAACTTCTGACAGACCAGAGCGAGTCAATGGTTCTCATGGTTTAGTAGCCAACTGTTATACCCTCAAGACAGAAAATTCCTGCTGGAAGACTGGCATTATGAGCTTGGTTAGGGCTTCCCTGGTGGCTCAGGTGGGAGTGTAGGAGACCTGAGTTCAGTCCCTGGGTTGGGAAACCCCCTGGAGAAGGGAATGGCCACCCTCTCCAGTATTCTTGCCTGGATAATCCCATGGACAGAGGAGCCTAGTGAGCTACAGTCAATAGAATTGCAGAGTTGGACACGACTGAGCGACTAAGACTAAGACACCATAGGATGATTACTGGAGTGGATGTTTTTACCTAATTTGGGGTCAGGAAGCCTACTGGTGATGATTACGGGGGCTTTTGGAAATGTTTACAAAGGGGTTCAGTCAACTTCAGAGGTGACCTTGGTTCTGGGCTCCACTTCTGTGGCCTTGAAGCAGGACTCAGCATCTTCTCCCTACATCTCCCACCTGAGCAGATGGATGGTGTTAACATCACCATGGTAACACAGGCTGGAGCTTTCAGGAGCATCTTCAATTCCTCCCATACCTTCCCAACCACCTACAAAAGTGAAAAAGCAAAAGTGTTAGTCGCTCAGTCATGTCCAACTCTTTCTGACCTCATGGACTGTAGCCCACCAGGCTCCTCTGTCCATGGGATTTCTCAGGCAAGAATACTGGAGTGGGTAGCCATTTCCTTCTGCATGGGATCTTCCTGACCCAGGAATGGAACCCGGGTCTCCTGCATTGCAAGCAGCTTCTTTACCATCTGAGATGGATCCCCAAATGCTCTCAGTTAGTCACACAATAGCTCTCCAATTCACACCCACTCACCTCTTCCCACATTTAGATCTTCATCCTCTCCTGCCAGAATTTTCACAGGAGTGTCCTATCTACTTATCCACCTCAAGTTCTCTCTCCATCCAACCCATCTTTCATGCTATCTAAGAGTAATCTATCGAAATCACAAACCTGATTATCTTTCCTCTGCTTAAGAACTTTGGCTGACTTTCCATCACCTAGCACAGCAATATCCTAAATTTTTTCACTAGCATATCAATTTCCCATCGTTTTGTCCTATCTCCCTATGTTCTTATGCCAGTTCTTTATTTGTGTCTCTCAGCCCCTTCCCCTCAATTCACCACTCTGCTCTGTGTTTTGGGGACTGGAATCTACAAATTATATTTTCTGAACGCCTTTGCCAGCTGCTTTTCTGTTAGGATGTAGGGTACGCCAGTCATCCAACCAGAAGGCAATTGGACGTCAGAAGGAAGAGGCAATCTTCCTTATTTGAAGTTCTCATGGCTGCTACTGTGGCAGTAGGAGTACAGTGGCTCTAGATTCCAGCCGCCAGGTCAAGGTGGACCCAGTACTGAAGGTGCCTACAACCTCCAACACTGTAGAGGCATGTTTAGACCTCTGAGTTCCAGCCCAGGGGCATCACCAGCTTCAAATCCCCTTCTTCCTTTTGCTCTTACAGCTCCTCCAACACCTTGGTAACCAATATCGTGTATTCAATTCCTGCATTTGAAATACCTAGGGTAATATCTGTTTTCCATACTGGACTCCTGTACTATTAGTTATATACTATTTTTCTCTAAGTGACCCCTTTTAAAAAAGAAGCAAATTGACCTTGTCCAAAGCAATAATATCCATGAGGTTGTACGTTGGTGTATGTTTGTCTAATACATGTTAGACTAAGTGCAGAACTATTCATATTTAAGTTGTTCATCTATCTCCCACCTTTTTGGGGAAAAATTATTTGGTCAGTTACTTATGTTTTCAGCTGTTCTGGGTCTTCGTTGTTGCATGAGCTTTTCTCTAGTTGCGGTGAGTGGGGGCTACTCTTTAGTTCCTGTACTCAGTCTTCTCATTGCCGTCACTTCTCTGGTGGCGGAGCACAGGCTCTAGGGTGCTCAGGCTTCAGTCGTTGCGGCTTCCAGGCTCTAGAGCACAGGTTCACTAGTTCTGGTTCACGGGTTTAGCTGCTGTCTGCAGCAGGCGGGAGCTTCCCCAAGCAGGGATCAAACCCATTATTTACCACTGAGCCCCTGGGAAAGCCCTGTCTCCCATCTTCAATCGTGTCTTGTGCTGATATGCATCCCATTCTGGGGAACTATAGTCTAGAGGCTATAGTGCAACCTCCATATCACCATCTGGTTGTGGCCTCCCTCCCCAGCTGTCTCTGGTTCTCCTACAGATGCTTCCGTCTCCTTCCTTCAGCAACAGCGTCTTTTGTCACGTCTTTGCATGCTTTGTTCTCCATTCGTGAAACTATCTTGATTCCTTCCCTGACTAGAAAATTCCTTACTCTTAATTTAATCATCCCCTACATTCTGAAGTATCATTTAAACTTCATGCTAGTCAAAGGGCAGCTTTGACCTCTTTCACACTCCCCTGCTCAGTGAATTCCTTTGTAGATTCAAAGTATAACCTGTGCAGGAACTTCATAGAGTAGGTCAGCATGTCACTTGTTGGGTGAATAGTCAAGAAGTAGATGAGTTAGCTGATGCCTGTGGCTTCTGTGGGATCTGAGGCTGGGTAAAGTCCACCCTGGAGGAGGGAGCAGAGTGGTGCACACGATCACCACGGAGCACAAGATGAGCGCTTACAGAGTGGCCCAAGTGAAATATCCCAGTAAATCGAATACAGGAAGAGCAGCAGATCCTAACTTTAAAAAATCAAAATTCAATAAAATGTGCTTTGCAGGGCACCTCTTATGAACAAGGGCTCAGCAGTAACCTCAGGACCTTTCATTTCTTCAAAATCTTGTTTCATGCACATGGACTGTCTGGTTATTTGGTCTAGAGCAATAGGACATTTCTAAACCGACAGTAACCCAGCAATCAGTGACTCAAGAGGTCAATAGCACCTAGCCTGTTGTCTTATCAACATTTTCTAGACTCATGTTCCATGGAAAGTGCAATGCTAATCTCTAGTTTAGAAGAATTTTGGAGGGATTAACCAAGATACTCCTTTTAAAATTACAGTGTTGGAGGGCGGTTTGCGGGAGAATGGATACATGTATATGTAAGGCTGAGTCCCTTCACTGTGCATCTAAAAGTATCACAACATTGTCAGTTGGCTAAACCCTAATACAAAATAAAAAGTTCAAAGAATTACAGTATGGAAAAAATAAAAGTCAAAAATAAGCTTTAGGGGTCCAACACATGGGGTTCATGCTGCTATTTGGCAGCTTCCTATTTGGGTAGCCATTACTAACCGCTTCTCACCTTAGTTCTCTCATCTGAAAAATGGGAATAATAATGCTTACCCTAGAGTATCGTTTTGAAGATACAGTAATAAATTTCATTTTTTTAATTGGGATATAGTTGCTTTACAATGTTGTGTTAGTTTCTACTGTATTGCAAAGTGAATCAGCCATATCTAGAAACATATCTCCTCTTTTCTGGATTTCCTTCCCATTTAGGTCACCACAGAGCACTGTGCTGAGTTCCCTATACTATATAGTAGGTTCTCGTTAGTTATCTGTTTTATACACAGTAGTGTACATATGTCAGTCCCAATCTCCCATTTTATCCCACCTCTCCTTGGTGTCCACACATTTGTTCTCTATCCCTGTGTCTCTGTTTCAGCTTTGCAAATAGGTCATCTGTACCATTTTTCTAGATTCCACATGCATGTGTTAATATACAATAATTGTTTTTCTCTTCCTGGCTTACTTCACTCAGTATGACAGGTTCTAGGTCCATTCACAGAGAAAGCATGTACTTAGTCAGTTAGTGGAAGGTGCATTTTATCACTGTTAATGTCATAGAATTCATGGAACTGAATAGAAATCACAAAAGAAGTTGTCGATCTAGAGGAGATGAGCCCCCCAGGAGGGCTACAGGCAGAGGGACTGCAGAGCTGAGCCTTCAGCAATGTCAGCAGGGTGACCATTCTGACTCTAAATGGCAGCTGATTCATGGCCCAAAGACACAGAGAATGCAGGGCTGAAGGGCGGGCGTGTTCAGTTGGTCAAGGGTTGCCTGAGGGGAGCTTTCTTTTTGAAGTGCCAGGCTGACTGACTTTGAAGCCAACTGGAAGCTTCTAACACTCAGAGGGCAAGGGACACAAGGACACAGGGACACAGGGCAAGCAAACACTATTAGCTTTTACAGCCTGCACAGGAGCTTTACAAACCAGCCTTGCAGATAAGTTTCGAGTTCTTCCTTGATTACATCAGCCCTCACGTTAGTGCTACAGCCTCCCATGTAATTCACAAGATTTTCTGCTTTACTGTGTCACAGTAAACTCACTGTGGGCCCAAAGTGAATCACAGGAAGCACTCACTTTTTATCATAGGGATAGTCCAAAACATTACTGTAGAAAAGGAAATTTTATTGAATACGTTTTTCAGTATAGTCTCTGTAAGTGTGATTTCTCTTACAGGGCAAACTACCACCCACAATTTTTGTTTGTTTGTTTCTTTGTGCTCCCCTAGTGACTTCTTCAAGCAGGCAAGACCTCGAAAAGGCCAAGGGTGTTGAGTGGTTCCCATTCTAGGTACTGGACAGTTGCTATAGGAGGGCGTTCTTTTTTTAACATTTATTTATGTTGCATGTCATTTATTGGACTGGATTAGGTCTTGGTTGTGGCATGGAGGATCTTGCATTGCAGTGCACAGACTCTCTAGCTGTGGCTCACAGGCTCAGGAGTTGCAGGTCGTGGGCTCTCTAGTTGTGTCGTGCCAGCACTAAAGCATGTGGGTTTCAGTAACTGCAGCGCACGGGGTTTCTCTACTTGTGGTGCATGGGCTTAGTTGTTCCTCAGCATATGGGATCTTAGTTTCCCATCCAGGGATGGAATCCACGTCCCCTGAATTGCAAAGTGGATTCTTAACCACTGGACCACCAGGGAAGCCGTAGGATGAGATACTTTAAGGAGTTTACAGCGATTGAAGAGACAGAATAGAATATGATCAGCAAGGCTTACGAAGGTGTTTTAAACATTTTTGTCGAAGGATGTACATCCTGAAATCCTACCCAAAGGACCTGAAAAGGCACGTGACAGAAAGAAGAGACTTGCAGGAGCAATGACATGGCCGACGAAGCTGATACGAAGTCTTCCCTCAGGATGAACCTGCTGCTTGAACCATAACAGTGTTTCTGATGTACAGCTGAGGTTGCAAGAAAAGAAAGAAAAATCCCTTGATGCCAGGACCTCCGTACGAACTGAACGTTGGAGCAGTAAGCAGTGAGCTGAGCCTGGAGCAGCTAGAGACATTACCCACTGGCCCAGGGAGATGGGAAGGAAGCTTGTCCTCAAGTTTTGCGTGTGTGTGTATGCTCAGTCACATCCAACTCTTTGCAACCCCATGGACTATAGCCAGCCCACCAGGCTCCTCTGTCTATGGGATTTCCCAGGGAAGAATACTGGAGTGGATTGTCATGTCCTCCTCCAGGGGATCTTCCAGACCCAGGGATCGAACTTTCATCGTCTCCTGCATTGGCAGCGGGGATTCTTTAACACTGAACCACCTGGGAAGCCCTGTCCTCAAGTCAGATCTACATAAAAGTTGGTCTTGAGCTGAGATACCTCTGGACACCCAGCAGAAGCAGATGCAAAGTACTGTGACCCCTGCCTCTGATAGGAGCTTCACATTCCTGAAGGTGACACAGGTTGACACCGTGTTTTCAGGAGGCAGAGACTGTCAGGATCATTCAACAGATAAGTAAGTGGAGCCCCAGAGAAGCTCGGTGCTTTTGTTCAGGGTCGCACATCTGTTAGCCAGGAGAGCTAGACTCAAACTCGAGTCCTTCCCCTCCTGCAGCCCTGCCTCTAAAGAAGTGTGACTCATGTGGCATCTCCCAAAACACCCAGGAAACTGGGCAAACTGGCGCTGCAGGCATCCTGGGGTCAGATCCAAGTGCAGAGGAGCTTGGCCTCAAATGAATGGCGGTCTTATTCTGGCTGCCAGGAGGCTGTCCCTGCCCCCATGCCTCCACACTGCTCATCTAGTAGGGAAAGTAAGGAGAAAGAATGTCTGGTGGGGCTCGAAGGGGGCTGCAGTCTCTGAGTGGACAAAAATCAGAAGCTGAGCCTGTGAAATAGGAGTCATTTTTTTTTCTTCTTGGAAGCCACTTGAACTTTGTCATCACAATTGGACTTATCTCCTTTTGTGTTTACTTAGCTCATGGGCGAGAAATGTCATTACCCTTTTTAATTTTATGGAAAACCATTTACAAGTGTTAAAATTTGCAGTGGCCACTAATCTCTGTGGCTTCAAGACACACACACACACACACACACACAGTCTAGCCAAGAGCAGGCTATCAGGGGCGGCCTGAGAGGCTCCCTGTCTTGCATCTGGGGGAGGGCAGAAGTCCTTGGTTCATATCTGCAGTCTTAGTCCACATGCCTCTGTCAGGCTGTCCCTTCGCGTGGGGGCTGTAGGGTCTCCAGCAGCTGGGCCAGCCCCTTGCCCAGTTTCTGAGCCGGTCACACTCAGTGCTGCCTGGATGGGGAGGCAGGGAATGCAGGGCAGGTGGAAGGGTTGCAGGGAGTTGGTTCTTAGGCACTGCTCTCCCTCAGACACCAGGAAAGGTAGCCAATCCAGGCTTCCTGAGAAGTCTCTGGGACTGATACTGTCCTGCCCTATGAAGAAATTTTATGATGTTCTGTCCCCTCTCCACCCTGGGGCCCACTGAGCAGCGCTGTGGGTGTGGCATTTGACTTTTGTGGTTAAGGGGAGAGAGTCCAGATGTGGAATTTATGTCAGGTATCCTTTTGCCTGAGGAGGGGTGTTAGGCAGGCATGACTGCATATGAGAGTGTGGTGTGTCCAGGGCACTGCCAGTAGTCCTCCCAGACAGAGCAGGGAGGGTTTTAAGGTGGGAGGAGGTCTCAGGTATAAATGAATTTAGCCCAAGGCTCAACCACCGCACAGTCATTAGACAGACACATGCCAGCTGTCAGCCTGTGGGCATTAGCCTACGTGCGCTTCCCTGATGGCTCGGTGGTAAAGAATCTGCCTGCCAATGCAGGAGATTTGGGTTTGATCCCTGAGTTGGGAAGATCCCGGGGAGAAGGAAATGGCAATCCACTCCAGTACTCTTGCCTGGAGAATCCCATGAAGAAAGGAGTTTGGTGGGCTACAGTCCCCGGGGTTGCAGAGGGTCAGGTATGACGGAGCAGCTAAACAACAATAGCCTATGTAACCCAGATGCCAGCAGAGATTGGATGGTCCTCTGGGATTTGAACAAAATTAGCTTGAATTTCTCCTAAACCCAACCTAAGATCTTGGGAGATCCCTGACGGATTGCATCCCTTGGCCACTGGTCTTCCTGGTACTGTTTTCAGTACCAGATGCTGTTCTCAGTGTTTCTTGCTTTCAGTACCAGGTGCTGTTCTCAGTACTTCTTGTTTTCACTGTGCTGTCTCGGTTCCATTATATCAACCCAGAAGTGAAGCTCAGCCCCTCATCATTTTCCTCTCGCACATCTACTGATGCAAGAATTATACTTTACTGTAACATGGAGGTAGCTGGAGAGATAATTAAAGAAAAAGATGGATGGGGATTCACTTGGCAGCAAATAAGCAGCTTCAGATTCAACGTCAATCCTCCTAGAAACCTCCCTGTGCCTGGGGGTGCCTTAGTGACCTGTCACCCCATACCCTCTTGCTGGCCCCTCTCCTTTCTGCGTGCTGCCCTGCTCTCTCCTCTCTCCAACCATCCAGGAGAGAGAAAGAAGATGCAACCAGTGTCTCTCTCTACATCTCCTGATCAGCACAGCCCTGCTTCATCATCTCAGCCTCACTGAACACCTCCCCAGCTCCCTCGCTCTCTCTCCCAAGCAGCTTATCTGATCATTGTCTCTGTCTTACACACACACACACACACACACACACACACACACACACACACACACAGAGTTTCCTCTCTGAGACGAATTCTGATTCCAGTTCTTGAGATAATGGATTTTACTTCTTTGTGTGTGTGTGTGTTCAGTTGCTTCAGTCGTATCCAACTCTTTGAGACCCCATGAACTGTAGGACATCAGGCTCCTCTGTCCATGGGATTCTCCAGGCAAGAATACTGGACTGGGTTGCCATGCCCTTCTCCATTTACTTCCTTACATATCCCACCCCACGCCCCCCTCAAAAACCATCATCCCACCTGGTGGAGACCCTCAGTACAATGAGACATATTTAAAGGAACCTAAGGTTTCCCGGTGGCTAAGATGGTAAAGAATCTGCCTGTAGTGCAGGAGACCTGGGTTCAATCCCTGGGTCAGGTTGGGAGGATTCCCTTGAGGAAGGCATGGCAACCCACTCCAGTATTTTTGCCTGGAGGATTCCATGAACAGAGGAGCCCGGTGAGCTATAGTCCATACAGTGGCAAAGGGTTGGACACAACTAAGTGACTCACACAATTAAAGTTCAGAACAAGGCAAGAGGAGGCTGTGCCGTCATCCTCTCTGAGCCATTTTCCCCACTTCCATCCCAGTGCCAGGGCATTCATGGTGACTAAAAATGGCTCTGAGTTCTCAGCATACAAGTCTGCTGCTTAACGTTCTCCAGGGACCGTGCTGACTTGTGGCCTGGAAAGCACATTGTGTCCCAGGCACTGTCAGAGGGAGGGCAGAGCAGAGCCCGCCTCTGCACTTGAAGGAAAAGGTTTACTCGTGATAGATCCTTGGGCATGTCAGCCACTACCCCCTGCCCACACTGCTCGGTAGGTAGTGATCTCCCCATGGCAGGATGTATGCTAGTGCACCTGCCAGGAAAGCCAGGCTCTGGCATGAGCACATGGACTTCTAAGGTGCTCTGCTGGATCAACAGGTCTGAACTCGGGAAGTTTGGGAAAGTATTGTGAGAGGGCTGGAGGTAAGGGAACGCACCGTTACCGTGGGCTGACACACCCTGTTAGTCTTGCTCTGGGGCACCGGTGTCCCCTGTCATGAGTCCTCAGCTACTCACGGGTCCCCTACCTCATGCACAATCAGAACCTGAGGGCTTCTAGGCTTGCAGAGCAGATGGCCCAGCAGCCCAGCAAGTTCTGGGGTACAGAGTTCTGGTGGGGAGGGCTGCCAGTTTGGCAGATGAGAAAGTGAGCACTTTGGTGACTATGCTACAAGTAAGACCAGATAGGACCCCCCAGCAGGGGAGAGAACTATCCAGTAAACAGAGAGAGCTCTGCCTGAAATCTCCCACCATCCACTCAGACTCGAGCTGGAATGGCAGACCAGGACTGCAGAGAAGGGAGAGAGACCACAGGGGTGGGAAGACTGTCACTGGCTCTTGGACCTGGGGTCCACAGTACCAGCCCTATTCACATCCGCCCATGCTAAACTTTCAGCCAGGCGCAAATCTGTTAGATACACACACACACACACACACACACCCCAATCTCCTGGCTGCCCAGCCCCAACGATTCAGTAGTTTGATAGGGCGGACCAACCTGACTACTCTATCTCTTGTTTTTGTTTAACGAGAAACAAGGTGGCCTCATTGTCTGCTGACCGTTTCTATTTGCTGACTCATCATTCACTGGATGTTGACTACGTGCCTGTGTGTTGGGAATACCAAAAAAAATGTACCGTGGAAAAGAAGACTTAGAGAAAAAAATCCCAGTAGGAATGAGAATATAGATATTTGCAATGTGCTATCTGAGCCCAGAGGATTCACAGAGAAGATGACCAAGGGGAGAAGAAAAGTGAGGCAGAGGGAGCCCCGTGGAAGCCAATAGGGAGGCATGGATACCCCGATAGGTTCAGTTGATCCAGGAGGTCCTACCCTCTTCTTTCTCCTAACTAGTCTCTGGCTAATTAAATGCATCTCAGTTTCCACATGTCTGATTTAAAGGTATCCTTTTGCACTTCCAAAAGGAGACTGTGCACCTGTGGGCATCAAGGAGGGATTCCCAGATTACAAAGCAGCTCTAGGGGCTGCTGACAGGTTTGTAAAAACTAAGTTTGTGTGAAGATAAAGATGGGAAGGCTTCATGGACATAGTGGAGGAAGGAAAGTGGGGACAAACTGAGAGAGTAGCATTGACATATATAAACACCACCATGTGCAAAATAGACAGCGAATGGGAAGCTGCTGTATAGTACAGGAAGCTCAGCTCAGTGCTCTGTGATGACCTAGAGGGGTGGGCTTAAGAAAGAGGGGATATATGTGTACTTACAGCTGATTCATGATGTTGTCCAGCAACATAGTGTACAGTATGTAAACTAACATAATATTATAAAGCAATTATCCTCTAATAAATTAATTTAAAAAATTTTTAAAGATAGGAAGAGATCAAAAAGTTATGTAACTAAAGTGACATTTTGAGACTGAAGGGATTCTTTGGTATTTTTCTTGGAGCATCTAGATTTAGACCCCAACACACACACACACACACACGTATATGTGTATACATACATGTGAACATGCACACACATGCAGGTTTGTGTGTATAGGTATGTATGAGCTTCTCTGGTGGCTCAGCGGTAAAGAATCTGCCTGCCAATGCAGGAGACCAGGGTTCAATCCCTGGGTTGGGAAGATTGCCTGGAGAAGGAGATGGCAACCCACTCCAGTATTCTTACCTGGGAAATCCCATGGACAGAGGAAGCTGGTGGGCTACAGTCCATGGGGTCACAAAGAGTTGGAAACAACTGAGTGACTAAACAACAACAACAATAGGAATGTATGCACATGCACACACACACACACTTCACAGGAAAGTAGCACCTTAAAGGCTGCAGGGCTGTAGGGCTTTGCACCTGATTGACACTCACCAATGTTTGCTGAATTGGAGCAATCTGCTGCCAGGCCCATCCTGTTTTTTATCGTTGACCGTTGCTCTCAAGAGTTAATGTTTGACCCTGGCCATAAAGGAGACAACAGCTGATGACTTGTGACTGACTTTTGGAGAGGAAGGAGCCCCCTATAAATTAGCCCACACCGGCCCACACTGGCAGCCCTGCCAGAAGAGCTGTTGGATCAGCTGTGAAGAGAGCCTCACTGCCACCATGAACTTCTCCGGCAAATACCAAGTCCAGACCCAGGAGAACTACGAGGCCTTCATGAAGGCAGTCGGTGAGTGCTGGGCCAAGGCTGGGGATCACGGCCATGAAGGCTTGGCCCTGCAGGTGGCGGCCAGTCAGGGTCCTGAAGTCAGACAGGAGGAGCAGTTCAAGCTTCCTGCAGATTTGGAATCATGTTCTGCAGGTTCCCTGTGCAGTCTTGGGCTATTCCTCCCTGGACAAGACTGTGCCTTAGGAAAGTGGGAATGGCACTGAACTAAGATCTGATCTAGACTGAAGCCGCCTCCACGGCCACCTCACTGAGTGACCGTGTTCATTCACTCACTCATTCCTTTCTCCATTCTTCTAACTAACTTTGATTCAAGGCCAACCACACGCTGAGCAGAGTGCTGTGCTGAACAGATACCGCAAAGACAGATAACAATGAGCCACATTTCCAAGGTCACAATTTGGAGAAAGAAAAAAGAGAAGAAATGAATGCAACATAGCCTCTCCTAATGTGTCCTGAGTGTTGACTCAGCACCAGACCTCGTGAACTTCCTGTTGTTAGCTTCCTCTCATTCAGTCGTGTCCAACTCTTTTCAACCCCGTGGACTGTGGCCTGCCAGGTTCCTCTGTCCATGGAATTCTCCAGGCAAGAATACTGGAGTGGGTTGCCATTCCCTTCTCCAGGGGATCTTCTGGACCCAGGGATCGAACCTAGGTCTCCCGCATTGCAGGCTGATTCTTTACTGTATGAGCCACCAGGTTGAGTCCTCACCAAAAACTCTGAGCTCGGCACTATTATTTTTCCCATTTTACAGGCAAGGCAATGAAGGCCTTGAAAGAGCAACTAATGCCAACCGGGGTCACACAGATCATAATCCCAAACCGAGTTGACATATAAAGCCAGCACTAGTTCCCAGGGACCCCTCTTTAAATCCCTGTCACCCACCCACCCCACGGAGTCACTTACAGGAGGATGTGGCGGCTGTGGGAGGGTGTCAGGGGAAGGCTTGGTAGGAGCGAAGGTGAGCCTTGGGCCTTGGGAGATGAGAAGGTGTCCCCTGGGGGCTGGAGGAGGAGATTGTGCTGCAGGGGGAGGAAGCAAATGGGGTGGGGAGACAAGGAAGAGTGCTGAGCAGGAGGCGGTGGGAAAGATAGCAAAGGCAGAGGTAAGAAGCCTTTTGGGGCGGCAAGGAGCTGGGATCTTCTCCTGTAGGACACAACACAACACCTCTTGTCCCTGCACCCCTCACCTGGCAACAGGAGCCTCCCCATCACTGTCAGTGCACCGGGTTTTCCTGAGCCTCAGTTCATATGACAGCACAGACACTCTGATATTCACCACACTCTGGCCCCAGAGAAGGGACTCCTGGTCCATCTTCCATAAAAGCCTTGATGGCAGAGGTGGAGGTAGGGATGGGGGTCATAGGCTTGCCAGGCACGATCCCGCTGTGATGCCTCTTGTCCCTGAATAATTTTTTAATTAATTTTTTTTATTGGAGGATAATTGCTTTACAATGTAGTGTTGGTTTCTGTCATACATCAGCATGAATCAGCCATAACTGCATGTATATCCCTTTCCTCTTGAATCTCCCTCCCATCCTGGCATAATTTTTAAGAGCTTCCCTTTCACTCTCAGGAGGGACCTGGCTTGGGAGACAAGCTGATGGTCACCCTGAGTATGGAGGAAAAAAATACTTACTCTCAAAGAGCAAAGTCTCTGAGCTTTAAACAGGGAGGACAGAGGAGGGAGAGCGAGTAAGAAGCAGGTGCTCAGACGAGGAAAGCTTCCCCAAGGCAGAGAAGTGATTTTTTTCTTCTTTTAACAAACCAAACTGGCAAGATAGTGGGCACCTGAGGTCAAGCCAAGTCAGGCCACTGACCTTCCCTTTCAGAGGAAGCTCAGTTTGCTCACAGGGCTCCAGGAAGTGCCAAGGCCTCAAGGATCTCTCCTCCTCCTTCTCACCACGGGGTTTCTCTTGTGACCGCCAGCTTGCGGGTCCCACCTCTGCTGTTTAGTGGTTCCACTCCCATGGACTGTAGGCCACCAGGCTCCTCTGTCCATGGGACTCTGCAGGCAAGAATACTGGGGTGAGTAACCATTTCCTTCTCCAGGTGATCTTCCCAGCCCAGTGATCCAACCTGGGTCTCCTGCACTGTAGGCAGATTCTCTGCCGACTGAGCCACCAGGATGCCCCACTCCCACTTCTACCCACCTCTAAACCTTCAATGCTTCCCTCCAGGGATGCCCGATGACATCATCCAGAAGGGGAAGGATGTCAAGGGGGTGTCGGAAATCGTGCAGAATGGGAAGCACTTCAAGTTCATCATCACCGCTGGCTCCAAAGTGATCCAGAATGAGTTCACCTTGGGGGAGGAGTGTGAGATGGAGTTCATGACTGGGGAGAAGATCAAGGTAGGAGGCGCCCCCTCCAGTCACCCTCTGCTTCCAGAACTTTTCCTGGAGCCTGGCCCCAGGCTTCCTCCCTCAAGGCTCCCAGCTCACAATTCCTACTGCTGAAACTCTACCTCTGAACCCACAGCTGGGGTGGAAAGGCAGAGAGATAGCAGAAACCAAGACAATACTGTCTCCACATGGTTCAGTGGATAAAGAATCCACCAGCAATGCAGGGGACATAGGAGACGCAGGTTCGATCCCTGGGTCAGGAAGAAATGGCAACCCACTCCAGTATTCATGTCTGGGAAATCCCATGGACAGAGGAGCCTGGCAGGCTACAGTCTATGGTGTTGCAGAGTCAGACACAACTGAGTGACTGAACACACAAGCAAAAAACACAATGTTGTAAAGCAATTATCCTCCAATTAAAAATAAATAAACCAGCTCTTAAGAAAGAAGCTCTTAGGGAAGGTGTCGGTTTCCTGGGACCTCCTGGAGGAACTCTGGCCTGAGAATCTGTTATTGCTGTTCAGTTGCTCAGTCACGTCCGACTCTTTGTGACCCCATGGACTTCAGCACACCTGGCTCCCCTGTCCTTCACTATCTCCCTGAGTTTGTCCTTTGAAGTCAGTGATGCCATCCAACCATCTCATCTTCTGTAGCCCCTTCTCCTCTTGCCTTCAGTCTTTCCCAGCATCAGGGTCTTTTCCCAAGAGCTGGCTCTTCACATCAGGTGGCCAAAGTATTGGAGCTTCAGCTTCAGCATCAGTCCTTCCAATGAATGTTCAGCACTGATTTCCTTTAGGATGGACTGGTTTGTTCTCTGTGCACTCCAAGGGACTCTCAAGAGTCTTCTCCAGCACTACAGTTCAAAAGCATTAATTTTTTGGCACTCAGCCTTCTTTATGGTCCAACTCTAATATCCATACATGACTACTGGAAAAACCATAGCTTTGACTAGAGGAGAATTTGAGCTCTCCCATGTGGAGGGTATGGGGGAACCAGGCCCAGAGCAGGAGTCTAAGATTCAGATTCTCCCAGGCCCAGAAACAAGCAAGTGGGAGTCAGTGAAAAACCTTAATAGAGCCCTCAGTTCATCCCTCAGCCTAAAGAAATGGCTTTGCAGAGCCTAGAGCTGGTGGTCATGGGGAGGGACTTCCTGAAGGAGGTGCTGGCTATACCAGAGAACCAAGGCCCCAGGCAGGCCTTCAGATCAAGACTTGCAGGTTGGTCAGTGACTCCTGATCTTCACTACCTCATCTGTGAAATGGGTACAGTCACTTCCCAGAGCAAAGATAGTGGGTAAGCTAGCATCACCTCTACTGGGCTGTGGATAAGGTATGCAACTCAAGCTGGGGGTAGGATGTGTGAGTGGTGGGCAGGCAGTGGCAGGGAGATCCAGGCAAGGAGGTGCCCCTCACAAAGGGTCTCTATTCCTCCCTCCCAAACCCCACATGCCAATACTAGCATCACCAATACCACCGAGAAGAGATCCTCACTTCTCTCCCCCAGCATCCCCGACCCCAGAAAACTTTGTGCATCTATCTCAGCACAACCATTGGTCTTTTTTTTTTTTTTTTTTTTAACCTTTTCTAGTGGCTCTTGACTTCTGCTTCCCCAGATAAAACATTACAGGTCAGGAAACCTATGATAAATTTTAGAAGGGAAACTCTCTTATCCGCCTACAGTAAGGGGCAAACTGTCATGGCCCTTTCCAGCTGTCCATCTTGGAGGCAAATTTTAACCTTGGCCAGTATCTTCTGCTCCCTGCTGGGTTTCCCTGGATGTGTGAAAAGGAGACCACAAGAGGAAAGATGAAGGTGCTAGAAGGAATAACATAACGTAACACAAAACCAAGACAGGTGTTCTCCCAAACGGCCAGTGTTTTGAATCTTACTACTTCCTCCCTCCATTAACTTGGAGAATTGTTACTTGATTTTGTTTTAGTGTTTGATTTGAGACCTCTTAGCCATCCTATGCTGACTCCTGGATCCCAGCCCACAAATGAAAAGTCTGACAAAAGAAGCCCTGCCGTTTTCTTCAGTTCTTACATGACCTCACTTCTGTTCAGAGCCAGGGAAGGGGGTTTGGTTGCTGTAAGCAGAGTCCCATGCCGGGGAGCCAACCTCATTAGCGAGAGAGTTACTCCCTCTTGGACCCCTCCTCATAGGCTATTTCTTCTGTCCCCTACAGGCGGTGGTTCAGCTGGAAGGTGATAATAAACTGGTGACAACTTTCAAGGGCATCAAGTCTGTGACTGAATTCAGCGGTGACACTGTTACCAGTGTAAGTCTGCACTCTCAGCTTGGGGGTCCTAGTACTTGGGGCTGGGTGGGGAGGTGGGCAGTCGAGGGTCAGGGGAGACGTGAAGAGCAGTGACGGTTTCCTGGGCTCAGCCTCTGCTACTACTCCCTGCGCATCCTTTGTGCCCCGGGCAGTTTCACACATTCTCTCGAATCTTCCCACCAATGCTGAATTTCCTAAATGTGGAAACTGAGGCAGCATACAGCCAGGAAATGGCAGGGCTAGGGTTCCTCTGAACTGGATCTATCTAACGAGGCTGATATCCATGGTGATACACTGCACAACCCTAGGAGGAGCCACTCTCATTACAGACGGAGGGGCTTTGTACATTTCTTACCATCTTGCAATGAATGCCAATAAGGCACCTGTGGAGAAGGAAATGGCAACCCACTCCAGGATTCTTGCCTGGAGGATCCTGTGGACAGAGGAGCCAGGCAGACTACAGTCCATGGGGTCGCAAAGAGTCAGACAAAAGTTAGAGAATGAGCAAGAGCAAGAAGTGTTCAATGAAATGTTGAGAAACTGAATTGGATTGAACTGGTCTTGCTCTAAGTCATTGATGTAGAAAGGAATTCTGTAAAAGGCAGGACAGCTCTGCGTGTGAGGAAGGGACAAAGACTTGGCATGGAATTTTAGAAAAGATTGCCGATCCTTCCTCCGGTCCTATAGAGAACAGAGGCATCTCTGAGTTGCTGCGTATATTAGCATACTGGGGCCTTAACTATCCTTTATCATTCTACATCAGATGAATATTTCATGATTTCTTTTCTGGCTTTCAGACCATGACGAAGGGCGACATTGTCTTCAAGAGAGTCAGCAAGAGAATTTAGACAAAGTCTGCATTTCATATTCTTTTAGTGTGTACAACTAATGTAATAAAGTGAACTTTGTTTTAAGAAAAAAATGTCTTCTTTTTGCTTAAAGAAGGAAGGGGATGGGGAGGTAAAGGAGAGAGACTGAGAGAGAAATGGACCTGGTGTTGCCTTTCTTTTTTTTTTTAATATTTCTTTTTGTTTATTTGGCTTCACCAGCTTAGTTGTAGCATGCACGAATCAAACCCAGGCCCCCTGCGTTGGGAGTCTTAGCCACTGGACCACCAAGGAAGTCCCCAAAACGTCCTTTCTTCTTGATGGCTTTTCCTTGATGGAGTTCTTGAACACTGATCACCTCTAGTTTCGTGAGTCTTGACCATCTACATGTTACTTCCTGCGGGGTTAGGTCTGATTCTCACTCTGAAAGCAGACCCCAGGCTGTCCACTCAGGCAACCCTATAAGGAACACATGATGTGGCCGGATCTGTAGACCAGCCGTGGAACGACATGTCCCACTGGACAGCCATACAGCAAGGAGCTGGAGCATGAGGCTGTGTGGTGGACTAGGTCACTCCCATGTGGACAGAGAGAGCAGGGTCTCTGGACAGGCAAAGGGAAGCCATGCCCACAAGTGTGGCCTTGGCAGCCACACCAGCCCCACTCACGTGGGGACATGAACAAAAGGAGCAGGCCCTGAACCACTCAATGGACAATTCTCCCTCTAGGGAGCACCAGAAGTGGACAGAGAAACCTCTAGAAAGTCCTTCTGGGCTGTGGGCAAAGCAGATTAAGAGAGAAGAGGGGTGTTTCCCCAAACGGTACCTTGTACCAGGCTCTGGTAACTGTTATGAGTTGAGATGCATCTCCCCAAAAGTCACATATCAGAGTCCTAACCCTCAGCCTCTGATTGTGACCTTTCTTGTTCAGCCATAGCCATTGCAGATGTAGCTGCTGAGTCACTTCAGTCGTGTCCGACTCTGTGCGACCCCACAGATGGCAGCCCATTAGGCCGCCTCTGTCCCTGGGATTCTCCAGGCAAGAATACTGGAGTGGGTTGCCATTTCCTTTCTTGTTCAGCCATAGCCATTGCAAATGTAACTAGGTAAGTAAAACGAGGTCATGCTGGAGTACGGCAGGCCACTAATCCAATATGGCTGGTATTCTTATAAAAATGACAAATGTATGGGGACTTCGAGCTTCCCAGGTGACTCAGTGGTAAAGAATCTGCCTGCCAATGCAGGAGACATGAGTTTGATCCCTGTGTTGGGAAGATCCCCTGGAGGAGGACATGGCAATGCAC
Source organism: Budorcas taxicolor (assembly GCF_023091745.1). NCBI lineage: Eukaryota > Metazoa > Chordata > Mammalia > Artiodactyla > Bovidae > Budorcas > Budorcas taxicolor. Next base: position 107,359,573 of record NC_068920.1, read on the forward strand.
TCCACTGTTCTTGCCTGCAGAATCCCACGGACAGAGGATTGTGGCAGGCTACCGTCCATGGACTTGTAAGGATTTGGACATGATTGAGTACAAGAAGAAGCAAGATGAGGGCTTCCCTGGTGATCTAGGGGTTAAGACTCCACGCTCCCAGTGCAAGGGGCCTGGGTTCAATCCCTCGTCAGGGAACTAGATCTCATACACTACAGGTAAAGATCTTGCATGCATGCCACAACAAAGACTCCTCGTGCTAAGACCTAGCACAGTTAAATTTAAGAAAAAAAAAAAAAAGCAGAAGCTTATGGAAATGGAAACATGCACACAGGGAGTATGCCGTGTGGAGACTGGAGTTATGCAACCACAAGCTGAGGAACTAGCAGAAACCAGGAGACTGGGACAAGATCCTTTCCTACCTCCCGTGAAAGGAGCAGAGCCTTGTTCACCTTGATGTTCAAGTTCTGGACTCCAGAACTCTAAGATAACAAATGTCAGTTGTTTGAGCCAGCCAGAGAGCTGCCAAGCTCTGGAATTTCTATCTTACATCCCTCAGTTCCCAGAACTGCACCCAGCCCACAGAAATCTCTCAACAAACGTACCTTGATGAGACTTAGAGAATAGACTTCTGGTTGCCAGGAGGAAGAGTGGGGGGAAGGGATATGTAGGGAGTTTGGGAGGGACATGTACCCACTGCTGTATTTAAAATGGATAACTAACAAAGACCTACAGCACAGGGAACTCTGCTCAATGTTATGTGGAAGCCTGGATGGAGGGGAGTTCAGGGAGAAGGGATACATGTGTATGTATGGCTGAGTCCCTCTGCTGTTCACCTAAAACTATCACATTGTTAACCAGTCATACCCCAATACAAAATATAAAGTTTTTTTTTTTTAATAATACATTTCCAGAAATTCACTTCTGAAAAAAAATGTACCTTGATGAACAAATGATTCTGTCATCTTTCCCACCTTCTCTCCTCCCTTTTCTGGAGCTGAAGCCCAATTACTTTTTACTTGCATAGTATCACAGGCCACAATGGCAACTCCCTGCCTCTCTCTCTTACCTGTGAACCTTCATTCCACGAACTGTCATCTTCCCTAAACACAGCACTGGTCATAATGCATCCCAATTCACTGACTTATACAAGAGAGTCAAACTCCATAAATGGCATTCAAGTCTCTATAACAGGGATCAGTAAACTTCTTTTGTAAAAAGCCAGAAAGTAAATATTTTCAGTTTTGTGGGCCACCCAGAATCTGCCACAGCCCCCCAATTCTGCTGCGGTTAACACTGAAGCAGCCACAGATGATTCTCAAACAGGTAGGTGTGGCTGTGTCTTACTGAAACTTTATTTTTGAACACTGAAATTTGAATTTCATATCATTTTAATGTGTTCTTCTTTTGATTTTTTAAAACATTTTTTTAAATTAGTTTTTTATTTATTTTTAAATGTTGGTTGTGCTGAATCTTTGTTGCAGTGTACAGGCTTTCTCCAGCTGCGGTAAACGGGCTTAGTTGCCCTGAGGCATGTGGGATCTTAGGTCCCAGACAAGGCATTGAATCCATGTTCCCTGCATTGGAAGGTGGACTCTTAACCACAAGATACCAGGGAAATCTCTGATATTTTTTTTCCAGCCTATTTAAACATGGAGAAATGTCCTTAACTCGCACACCACGGAGAAAAAGGTGGTAGCCAGATCTGAGTCATGGACCCTATGATTAAAGTGAAGACCTTGAAATGGGAAGATTATCCTGGATTATCCCACTGGGGCTAATGAAATCACAAGAGTTCTAAGTGAAAGAGGCAGGCAGGAGGATCAGAGAAGGAGTGATATCCTGCTGACTGGGGACCACAAACCAAGGAATGTGGGCATTCTAGAAGAAGCATTTAGAAGCTGGGAAAGACAAGACACAGGCTCTTCCCCAAGGATCTCCTTATTGACTTCTTTCTGCGTCCTTAAGAGAAGTAAACCTGAGCCATCCAGGTTAAAGGTTATATCTGGCCTTTAATACATGCCTGTCAATTCACTTGTGGGGCAGTGGACAAGAGGCTTAGTATGAAGGGTAGTAATCAGAGGTCTTAAATTTGTTTGGTGTGGCACTGGATGACAGAGGTTTCAGAATGCAGAGTTCACCCTTGAATCTTTAATGATCTTTCTAACTATCTATTCTGCTGTATCTATGTAGCAAACTCCACTTTTATCGGTTGATAACACTACAAATTAATGTGTTCTTCTAAAGTTCAACCGATCACCATGACGTAAATATTCCCACCAAGGCCAATGGCAGGTTATCAGTGTGATGCTATGCAGAGGTGGGAAGAGGTGTGTGTGGCTGACTGTCTTGAGCTGGTCTATCACACCACTGCTTGTCTCTGTCCTTCAATTTTACTTTCTTAGTAGGGGAAGGGACACCCCAACAGCAGCATGGGTGGAATGCTCATGGACCACTTAGGATGGGACAGGCTCAGTTCTAAGAGACGTATATTTTTAAAAACATATCTCGGGGTACTCTTTCTACACCTTTCTGATGTCTATATCAGAAGCTTTCTCTATCTCCTTTATACTTTAATAAAATTTTATTACACGAAAACTCTGAGCGATCAAGCCTAGTCTCTGGCCCCAGACTGAATTCTTCTCCTCCGGAGGCCAAGGATTCTGGCCTCTTTGCATGATTCAGCAACAACCTTTCATCTTGGGGGCTCGTCTGGGTTTCTTCAGGACAAGATGGGAGCTAACAATTCCAGTCTCACTCATTTGAACTGTATCCTGAAAAACTGGGATAGATTTGATGCCCAGGGCTTAAAGAAGACACACCTGGTCTTCCTATGTGATACTGCAAGGCCATGGTATCCATTGGAGGATGGTGAATGGTGGCCGGTTGGAGACACTGGAGACAACTTACTCCATGCTTATTGAAGCCCCTGGCCCACTTTCTTCCTGATCCGCTTCCGTAATGGGACTGTCTGGATGAGCCAAAAGCTTTTCAACAGGCATTAATGGACTCTGGGAGACGACTCCCGACCCAGCCTCTGAGTCAAGCAAGCCTCTATTTGAGCCAGGAACTGAGCTGTCAAAGTGCCAGGAATTGATTCGTGGGTACATCACACTTGAGTTAAGAGGTGGCACCTTGACTGGAACTAAGTGACTTCATTTTATGTCTTTACTTTCTATGCTCTGACTTTAGACCTTTCAGATGGGCCTGATAATCTATGTGAGCCTACTTCTGCTGACTCCAAAAATCCTGAGTCTGCCGTTTGATCCTCAAGACAAATGCATTCCTGTCCTGGGCTCACTCCTAAGCAGCATTTCATAATCGGTCTAACTGCTGGGTCTATGGAGCACTCCCCTCTTCATCAGTGGAAGGCTTCCCATGGTGGACATCTCCACTTCAAGGAAAAGACTTTTAGACAACAATCATATGTGATGCCTCATCTTAAACTGATGACATCTAACAACCCTAAAATGGAGTGGTGCAACACTTTGTACTTTAACTATGGACATAACGTTGACTTTTAATTTTGATTATACATTGTCTCGGTTTAATGACTATTTCGCTACACATAAGGCAAATAGGTCTAAATCTAATGGTTTTTTCCCTGACGTTTATCAAATATGAGATGAGGTTATATGGTTAACTCCTAAAAAAGGATGTTAATATCTACTGCCCCTATATGCTGGGAACAAACAGAGCCATCCCCAAAAGTTCGCCAACAACTTAATTACAATGATTGGAAACAAGTGGGATTTTTGCCTCAGGAAATATGCAATATAATCATTCCCGTGTTTTCCAGCCCCAGTTCAGGTGTTCCCTTTGTGTGGCCAGGCACTAATTGGGACTGGATATCTCAGTCATGCTGGCTTGCTCCAAATGGAACCTATTGGATATGTGGCTCTTACCGATGGGCATGGCTTCCCCATGGCTGGATAGGGAGATGCACCCTAGGTCTAGCCTTTACTCATGGCTTTATATTTTCAGAACTTTCAGAAAAGCCTGCTAGTTTACCCCACCTTAAAACTCGGTGGGCAAGGTCTATATTTCACTGGTATGATTATTTGGCTGCAGTGTTTGTTCCCTCTTTGGGAACTACAGATGTTATGCTATGAGTAGATACTTTGACTAATTTTACTCAACAGGCATTGCAAGGTTCTCAAAAAGCTATTTCAGCTCTTAATGCTGAACAAGCACAAATTAGAAAGGTGGTTTTACAAAACAGATTGGCTTTAGATATTTTGACAGCTGCACAAGGAGGAACGTGTGCCATTATTCATACCCAATGCTGTACATATATACCTGATATGAGCATGAATGTTACTTATTTTTCTAAACACATGGACAAGATGATCGGGGCTATGGATACTCCTAAAGCCTCAATTGCCTCACTCTGGGGGACATTAACTAGTTCCCCATGGTGGACAACTATCTCAATTACAATAATTCGGATTGTTGTAAAAAAAATTTTAAAATAAATAAAAAATAAAAACGTATCTGTTATAGTAACACTCCATGGTATGCAGAAATAATGAAACTGAAGCATGGATGAAATAACCAGTCCAAGATCATCTAGCTAATATCAGGACCACTGATATGAACTTAATTTGTGTCAGTGTACATGATCTTAAAAACTACACTGAAGAATTCTCTAGAACTGCACTAATACAGTAGACACCAGCCACATTGGCTATTTTCATTGAAATAAAATAGTTAAAAGTTCAGTTCTTCACTCATACTAGATGCATTTCAGGTTCTCAGTTGTCCCATGTTGCTAGTGGCTACCATACTGGACACAGATAAAACACATTTCCATCATGACAGAGAGGTCCATTAACACTGCTCTAAACAGACTGTCCGAAAGAAAGAAGCTGCACACATTTGTTGAAAACATGGAAATTTAATAGCCTCTGTGGACTGCTATAATAAAAACTCAAGATACACAGTTCTATGTCTCTTGTGCTCTGATCTAAGCAAATTCATTCACTTAATCATTCATTCAATACATATTAACTCAGTGCCTACTATGTCCCGGGACCTGTGCTAGGTTCTGGGGATAGAAAGATGAATAAAGGGACAAAGCTCCTGCCCTCCAGAGGCTTACAATCTGATGGAGGAGGCAGACAAGTAAAAAGGTGATGTAAGGTCATGAGGAGAATGTTATGATGGGAGATTCAAGGGTAATATGACAGACTCAGAGAGGCAGCCAGCTGAATCTAAAGCTTTCAGGAAGGGCTTTACAGAAGGGGTGATTTCCAAAATGGGTGCTGAAAGATGAATAGGAGTGATAGGTTTTACATATTTTAGACACAATGTTTCAAAACTCAGAGAGGCACAGGAGGACATGGGTCACCCAAGGACTCATGAGTAAGTGGCTCTGACTAAAATCTCAGATGAAGTAGATATTCAGGAAGTAACTAGACCAGTAGTCAGATGTTCTCCGTGGGGGCAATGGGTGTTGAGGAGGAACAGGTGCAGGAGTGGGGAGAAAGGAAAGAGAAAGAGTTTCCTTTTGGACATGCTGAGTTTGAGGGGCAGATCATTTGACAGGATATGTGGGGCTCATGTTCAAGAACAAGGTTAGAGGGTACAGACTTAAGGATATCAGCCTCAAAAGTATGAAAGTGTTAGTCACTCAGTAGTGCTGACTCTTCGCGAGTCTGTGAACTTCAGCTTACCAGGCTCCTCTGTCCATAAGATTCTCCAGGCAAGAATACTGGAGTGAGTTGCCATTCCTTTCCCCAGGGGATCTTCCCAACCCAGGGATCGAACCGGGGTCTCCATCATTGCAGGCAGATTCTTTACCATCTGGGCCATCAGGGAAGCCCTGAGGCAGTGAGGAAACAAAGAGCCTGGCTGAGCTCCTGGGGGAAGGTGTGCAGCGGGAGATGAGTGACCAGAATGAACAAAACCAGCTCTAGGAAGTACCAGCCTGTCAAGGGCAGGAGAGAAATCTCAACAGAGAATCATTACAAGGATGTGGTGCCCAGAAATCAAGGGCTGTGATGCCAACTGAATCAGAGAAGCCAAATAATACAAAGTTCATGTCCCGCCAAGAGTCGACCTTGGAAAGAGCCATGCTCATTCTGCAGTGGGTTCAGGAAGAAATGAAAAGTAAAGAAAGCTAAATTCCAGTATACAGTAGGTGCAGACGAACACTGTCTGATTCCACTTATACAGGGTACCCAGAACAGTCAAATTCATAGGTCCAGAAAGTACATTGGTAGATGCAGGGCAGAGCAGGGAGGGGAGTTAGTATTTAACAGGGACAGAGCTTCAGTTTAGGAAAGTGAAAAATTTGGGAGATGGACAATGGTGAGACTAGCACAACAATGGGAATGTACTTAGTGCCACTGAAATGTACAGTGAAATACGGTTAGAATAGTATGCTTCATATTATGTAACTGTTACCACAATTAAAAAAGCATTTTTTTAAAAGAGGGAATTCCCTGGTGGTCCAGTGGCTAAGACTCCATGCTTCCGATGCAGGGGGCCTGAGTTCGATCCCTGGTCAGGGAAATATATCCCATGTGCTCAAGTAAGAGTTTATGTGCCACAGCCAAAAAAAAAAAAGCCCAATGCAGGCAAAATCAATAATTAAAAAAAAAAAAAAGAGTTGTTAATAAACATGGGAGACAAAGCCTTTTAGAAAATAGTTAACCGTAAAGATTATGAGTCCCCCACCTGTCAATTAACTGCTTTAAATAAGCCAGAAATGTGAAGAATCCAAAATGAGAGAGAATATAGGGGAAGCGAGGTTCAAAGACCCAGGAGGGGACAGGAGTCCCAGGCACAGGTGGAGAGTTTGGCTTTGGAGGAGAAGGGGGTGTGAGGAGGCGGGGACAGGAAGGACAAGCACAGATACGACATGTGTGAACCCATGTGGGAAGAGGAAACTGAGGAAATCCCATCTCCTGGCCCCTCCATGAAGCAGACACTGAGGGCCTGCTGAAAGCAGAGAACTCAAGAACAGGAGTGAAGATCTGAAATAACCACTGGGCAAAGGGGGAGCCAGTGAGGGGCACGGGAGCATGTCTGGGCTGCACCCCAAGGCCAGCCGAGGTTGGAGAGAAGTCTGTGGAGGAACCTGTGATGAAAGGTGCCATTTTCCTGGCTGTGCACAGACCTCCAGGTACAACAGAGGGAAAATAAGACAGCTGAATTAATCTAGGTCAGAACTCTGCTGGAAGGGGGCATGGGCCAAAAGGAAGACAGACACCTAATTTGAGGAAGAGGGGATGGGAAACAGACCAGGAATATTGGGGAATGACCGGCAGTGTGGCAGAAGAGACTGACAAAGAAGGAAAGAGATTTGGAGGAAGGTTTTATATGAGGGTAAGTCACTTCAGTCATGTCCAACTCTTTGTGGCCCCACAGACTGTAGCCCATCAGGTTCCTCCGTCCGTGAAATTTCCCAGGCAAGAATACCAGAGTGGGTTTCCATTTCCTATTCCTGGGGATCTTCCCAACCCAGGGATCAAACCAGGGTCTCCTGCATTGGCAGGCCAGTTTTTACCACTAGGGCCACCTAGGAAGACTAGGAATAGAAGAGGGACGGACCATTTGAACTGGCACAGTTGGCTCCCTGGGAGAGGGCTGGTTCCATCCTTTGCCATGTAGTATGTGGACTTAGAAGAACTGTCACTCTCCCAGTGAAAGTTCTAAAGAAGCAGGTGTCCTCAAAAAAGAGCCAAGTGCCAGGTACAAGTATTCTGCAAAGAGTTGGCATCTTTGCAGAACTTTTCGGACAAAGATTTTGGCACATTGGCAGGGCTGTTAGGTTCCAAGGGAGGCAGTGGATTGTTCTGAGGATGAAGGGGTGTAAGGATGGAAAAAGTGACTCTTTAGACACAGGTGACAAATAAAGGTCCTGGGGGGATCATGTGACTTCAAGATGTTAGTCAGAGCTCTGGGGTCAAGAGTGGCTCCAAAGGCTATAGAAGACTTGGTGACACTCCCAAAAAGAGGGTTTTGGTCCAGGATCCCCCAAAACACTGGTGAGAAGTTTGGGCTCCCAGAAGATACAAGAGCACAATTAGGACAACTGTCCCAGGCCAATGGGACAGCTGGATTGGTTGATTCCCAAGACCCTCACTTTTGAGTGAAAAATCAAGAGCCCCAGGAGATGAGAGTAAGTTGATCATACCCCAAAGAGGTCCCAACCTAAGTGTGAAGTGTCTCTGGTAAGAAAAGCAGAGAACTCAGAGTATGGACAATGAAAGAAATTAACCCAAGGAAGTCATAATTATTCATAACTAAAAATAGAGATTTCCTGGGCATCAGTGATGAAGTCTAAGCTGATATAGACCACCCAGGCACATGTAACCAAATCAAATATCCAATTCTGCTGGACCCATGATTATCAGGTAGGTGGGTTTCCAAATTTTTCCCTCAGCTTCACCCTTGAGACTTGGGCCAGAGAAATCTCAGCTAACGTCCAACTACTCCCAGAGCATGGGAATCACAGGGCTTGACACAGAGGGTGGAGAAGGGAGCCACTCCCTCTCTGTTCTAAAAGTAGTTTCAGAATAATCCTGGGAACACAGACTTTAAACTGAGGCCTCAAGTGGCTTGAGCAAACCTCCATCTCCTTCTGCACAGTACCCTTATTAAAGAGGTTCTAGCTCTCTGAGTAGGACCCACATGGCCCAAACACAGTCCCTTCTTCATAACTCCACAGTCACCTGTGGAAACTGGATAACACCCATTCCAGTCAGCAAATCCTGAATATCCCTGAGACACCTGCACAGATAGGTGAGCAGACAACAGAGACTCCAGGTACCTGCAACTCTCAGCTCAGAGGTCATCTCCTCCATGCACACCCACCCCCACCCCCGACGACTACACACACACACACCCTAGACACATACCCTCTCTCCATAGAGCTTACCATTGCATTTATTGTCACTCTGTGTTTTGTTTATGTTTCCTCTCCCCAGTTACCTTGGGGACCTCTTTATACCTAAGGTCTAGCACCCAATAAACACTTGTAGGATGAGTTAGACTGGGCTGGGCTGGGATAGAGTTAAACTGAATTGGACTCAGTTGAAGTTAAAGAAAATGACACCAGGGATCACAGAGCAGTACGTTCCCATGGCAACAAAGTTGCCCTTTACCCTGATTTCCTCATCAAGGGTCTCCCCAGAAACCCACCACCTCCAGGATGTCTCCCAAGTCCCCCAGCCACGGCGCCCCTCCCCCACCACGCAGGTCCTCATTGCTTCTTGTGGAACAAAGCTGGCGCCGGCTCGTTGCTGGGCTCGGCCATGACCTGCATGGGTTGGTTGTTCAGGGCGGCCTCGCGCATCTTGTGGTACATGAATTCGTTCTGGCGGAACATGCGCAGTTCCATCTCCGTCTGCATCCGCATGGCCTGTGGGACGCAGATACATCAAAAACTGTGATGACAAAGCCCCAGGACATGTTGGTCTCTGACTTAGGTTGACCCTACTGGAAAGGATACACATACACCCTGCAAACACATGCACGCATGTATACTCACACTCATCCACTGGGGGTTGAATGTCTTGACAGTGGGCTCCATTTGTTAGGAAGAGGCAGTCACACGAACCACTGAGAGAGTAGCTTGAGGGACTGTTCTCAGCAGAGATTATTCTTAGGAAGTGCCAGGTGGGGACCTGGGTTTGAACCTTGGCTCCTGCACTGAAGTCCCATCTAACATTGTGGGACTTAATCCCTTCAGCCCTCAAGTTATTCATACATGAAACGGGTGAGATGCCCGTGTACTTTATAATGTGCCGGGAAGACTACAGACTGTGACACATAGCAAAACCCTCACCCTCGTAATGTTGATTCAAGAAATATTTATCAAGGGCCAGGCTTTGCTGCAGGGCTAAGGTCAGAGCAGTGAATATGGTGACAATGACTTATTTGACAAGCTTAATATACTGACATAAAGTTAGTCTTCTCGTACATTCTATGATGCCAGAGTCTGTCCTCTTTCCCTATACCGCTGCCTGAGGACAGTCTTTTGGACTCTGTTACTTTCAAATAAATCAGTCTTCAAAACACAAAGGAAACCAGTAGCTATGAAGAGCATGCCATTCACACACCAACTCATCAAACTCTTGTGCCAACCCTGTCTTTTTCCTCCATTTCACTGATGAGGAGACTGAGGCCCATACATTCAGTATTAGCAGCCACACAGCTGGAAAGTGGTAAAGCAGGAATTGGATCCCAGCAGTCTGATTCTAGAGCCTGTGCTCTCTGACTCTACTCCATGTAGCAGGTTTTCTAATGTACGTGTTACACACACATGCACACCATTAGGTTTTCTCAGTCCAGACTTTGAGCATCTTAGGGTTCAAGTCTGAGCTTTGCCATCCACTCACTTTGTGACTAAGGACAGGTTATTCTCCTTCCCTGGGCCTCAGTTTTTTCAGATGTAAAATGAGAGGAAAGACTAAGCATGTCTGAATTCCCTCCTGGTCTAGCAGGCAACTAGGGTCTTTGCAAAAGCAGAATCTAGTACTCAGCTTTCATCTTCAGAGAGCCCAGCCCAGCCCCAAGATGCCACTTGCCTCTAAGTCCTTGGTGATGGGATGAGAGGGTCCATGTGTGACCAGGAGGATGGCATAAGCTTTGCAGATCATGCCATGCCCCACCTCAATGTTGCCAGCATGCCAGTTGGTCAGCCCTGCCCGCATGATGGCCATGCCCAGCTGGGCATTGTTGGGATGGTACAGCTTCCTGTAAGGACATAGCAAGTAATCATAACCCATATTCCCAACCTGCCTTGCATCTGCACAGCATTTGACAGCTAACAAGGGACCATGGGACTTTCCTGGTGGTCCAGTGGTTAACAATCCTCCTTCCAATGCAGGGGACACAGGTTCAATCCCTCGTTGGGGAATTAAGATCCCACTTGCTGTGGGGTAACTAGAGAGCCTGTGTGCCACAACTAGAGAGAAGCCTCAGCACACTGCAATGAAGACCCAGGGCAGCCAAAATTAAATAAATAAATAAAATAGTGACCTCACTGATTAAGTCCATTTGCTTTCCCATCAGCCCTGGGAGGTATCCACCATCAAAGATAGATTGAGGCACACAGAGCCACAGTCAGATACCAAACACCCACGTGGTGAGGCTGTGAGATGGAGACTCTGACCTGGGCCACTGAGCCAAATCCTCACAGGGAAATGGGGTCAGGATTGTACTTGGAACTTGAGTACTGGGAGCTGGCAGCCTTTAGGAGCACCCAACCTCTCCTTGGGAAAAAGCTAAGAAGTTTAGGGGAAAAAATAATTTGAATGTTCTTCATGGGACAAAGTGGTATTCTTACTTCCCTGGTACCCTCCTTTTGTACCCTCCATGGATTGAAGAGGGTACCCTCCATTCAAAAAAATACAACTTTCTTATGCAAAAGTATTTATTTGGCCAGAAATACAAATTCACACACCAATGTGGACACATATGGCAAGAGATGACATTAGCAGAGGAAAGGCAAGGAAGTTGCCTTTTACAGTTTATAAGAAAGGATGGCCCACACCTCTTTTATTTTCTTTCTTTTTTTCCTTCTCTCTGTTTTTTGTTTGCTTGTTTGTTGTTTTTTTATCACACTGTGGGGCTTGCAGAATCTTAGTTCCCAAACCAGGGATTGAAATCTCACCCCCTGCAGTAGAAGCACAGAGTCTTAACCACTGGACTATCAGGGAAGTCCCTCTCTTTTTTCTTTTGATAAACTCTAAAGCTGCAAGATTGCCTCTGTTGATTGGTTGATTGGTTGGGGGTGGGGGGAAACTTTCTAGGCACTTAAAATCAAGCCAGATTTAGCCTTAAGGAAACCAAAGGCAGAAGATGCCACCCAAATAATAGACAACCTGGAGGTGGGAAAGACAAAGGTTGACACACAGATTTAATCTCAAGTATCAGATCTGATTATTTGGACATTATTGCTGGGTACACCATGATAAAGAGGTTCAGTCATAAAGAGGATGGTGACTGATTACTAATGCCTGCTGTGGGTGCCAGAAGGAGGGATATAGTGATATGCCTGCCATCTTCTTAGCATCCCTGAAATAGACACATTTCTGGAGACTACCTGAGCCCCAGGATCGTCACCTACATGTAGCCATCCACCATCCTCCTGGCATAGTGTGAGGCCTCCTCAAAGGCCTGCAGGTAGGAGAGGACCTCGGAAACAATGCTCAGCAGCCGCAGCGTGTAGATGTTGGTGTCGGCAAACACTGGCTCCTGCTTCTGCAGGCACTCCCGGCATAACTTCACAACCTAGGAGACACAAGCCCTGTCCGTACTCACTGCACCAGAGCACAAGCTTAATTCACATATGGGAGCATCATGATGCCACTGGACACTCGTGCTTCAAAGACTGAGGAAACTGCTAACAGAGATGGGAAAGCACCAGCTTGTGATTTGAAGAGAAAAATGGTTCCCATTTGGCTAAGATGTAGGGATGGAAAGGGTAACAGTGGGACACAGCGCTGACATGGCAGGATGAGGAGTTACCATAGAAGTTCGTATGGAGTCTGTTAACAGGTGAATGGTACATATATACAAGGGAATTCTACTCAGCCATAAAAAGGAAATGAATTTGAGTCAGTTGTAGTGAGATGGATGACCCTAGAGCCTGTTATACAGAATGATGTAAGTCAGAAAGACAAAAACAAATATTGCATATTAATGCATATATGTGGAATCTAGAATATTCGTTAGAAGGACTGATGCTGAAGCTGAAGCTCCGATAATTTGACCACCTGATGCGAAGGGCTGACTCACTGGAAAAGACCCTGACCCTGGGAAAGATTGAGGGTGGGAGGAGAAGGGGATGACAGAGGATGAGATGGTTGGATAGCATCATTGACTCAATGGACACAAGTCTGAACAAACTCTGGGAGGACAGGGAAGTGAAGGACAGGGAAGCCTGGGGTGCTGCCGTCCATGGGGTTGCAGAGAGTTGGACACGACTGAGGGACTGAACTGAACTGAACAACAACAAATGGAATCTAGAAAAATAGTACTGATGAACCTATTCGCAGAGAAGGGATGGAGATACAGACATCTTTCTCTGTGTCCGTACCTCTGCCGTATGAGGATGCAGTGAGATGATATGCATGGAAAGTGGCCAGACAAACATGAACTAAGTTTTCTATCTGCTGTATGTATGTGTACTAGTCAGGAGTTTCCTTAGCAATTGACAGAAACCTAAATAAAACTGGTTAAGAATAATGGAATCACACAATGGTATATTAAAAGGAACTCAGCCATTAAAAGGAACAAAACTGGGTCATTTGTAGATATGGATGGACCTAGAGCTGTCATACAGAGTGAAATGAAGTAAGTCAAAAAGAGAAAATTAAATATGGTATATTAATGCATATATGTGGAATATGAAACGTGGTATTGATGAACCTATTTGCAGGGAAGGAATGGAGACGCAGATATAAAGAATGGACACATAGGGGAAAGAGAGGGAAGGATGAACTGAGAAGGTAGCATTGACATATATACACCATCATGTGTAAAATAGATAACTAGCGGGAAGCTGCTATATAACACAGGGAGTCCAGCCTGGCACTCCATGGCAACCTAGAAGGGTGGAATGTGTCAGGGAGGGAGGCTCATGGGGGAAGAGATACATATATAATTATGACTGATTGGCATTGATGTATGTCAGAGACCTCCACAACATTGTAATTATCCTCCAATTAAAAAAGAAGTCAGTAAGGAGTTATAAAAGCTATATTCACATATTACTTCCTCTCACAACAGCATGATGAGACAGGTGCTGCTAATATCCTCATTTTCCCAGATGAGGAAACAGAAGCACAAAGAGGGTAAGTGCTTTGCTGAAGTTACACAGACAGTGAGTGACGGAGTGAAGATTTAAACCAAGCAATGGAGCTTTATCTTAACCATCATGTCCATGATTCTCCATCGTGGCTGTGCTTTGGAATCATCTGGAGAGCTTTTTTTTTTTTTACACCTGGAACAAGTAAAATTTCTAGTTCTTAACTATGCTTCAATAAAGCTGGAAAAACATAAAGAGGATACCACATGCTGGAAGATATGGCCCCTTCTCATGAAGTATTGCTTATAAAGCAGTGCTTCACCTGAGCCTTTGACAGCGTTATAAAACTTTTTATTAGGCTAGGAGGATATGTGTGGTATGGTAGGTGATGTAACCAGTAGAATCCAAGCTATGGTTCCATTTCCACACTTCTATGGCTATAAAATGCATCATTTGGACTAGTGATACCAGTGTGCACTGGGACAAAATCTCTGTAAGTCCCTGGAGAGCTTTTTGAAATCCCAGTGTCTGAGTCCTACCCCAGACCAAAAAAATTAAATATCTAGGGGAGGGACCCTAGCATCTGTAGCTCGTATTTGCCCCCGGGTGGCCCTTATGCACAGTGACATTGGACAGTCATGACCTGCTAGAGGTGTACAGGATGGATTGGCAGAGAGAGGGCCCAGGAGACTGACTACAAGGAGGCCACATTGGTCCTGGTGAGGAAGAAGATGGGCTCAATCCCAAGGGACTTGGAGGCAGGCTTTCCTGACTAACTCACGTGCAGACATAGCTTCAGTGATGCCCTACAAAGTCAGATGGTTTCTAGATTTTAGTGGTTCATAGCTCTCTTCTTTTTCCCTTGCTAATCTCATGGAAGAAATGTCACACAATTCTTTCCATTTCTAACGAGTGGAAATTAGTTTTCTCTGAGATTCTCTCAGAGGCCCCTGGGGCAACTGGGCGGGTAGGGGGGAGTGATGGAGTGTGAGCTAACAAACAATCCATCCTGAAAACAATCATGAGCTCATAGGCAGTGTCCAGCCCTACATCTGGCCCTCCCCAGCTTGAGCACAGAAGAAGACAAATGAAGAAGAGGGAACAGAGGAATGGAATCAGGAGCTGAAGCTCTTACCTCAAACCTCTAGATTTTCTATATTGTACAGTAACACTTTGTTCATGGGACTCTCCCTGAGACTTGACAGACTCCTGGGAGGCAAGCAGCATGTCCTGTGTTGGTCACCTCAGTAAGGGCTCAAAAATGGGCAGCGAATGAGTGAGGACAGAAGAATGAAGACAACGGAAAAGCTGACAGAAATGAACAGAAATGAATCTCCCACACTGCCACACCCTGCTAAGTCGCTTCAGTTGTGTCCGACTCTGCAACCCCATAGACGGCAGCCCACCAGGCTCCCCCATCCCTGGGATTCTCCAGGCAAGAACACTGGAGTGGGTTGCCATTTCCTTCTCAATGCATGAAAGTGAAAAGTGAAAGTGAAGTCGCTCAGTCGTGTCCAAGTCTTTGTGACCCCATGGACTGCAGCCTACCAGGCTCCTCCATCCATGGGATTTTCCAGGCAAGAGTATTGGAGTGAAGTGCCATTGCCTTCTCCTAGTGGCATCCAAACCCAGCCACACAAGTTGTTTAAAGAGCTTGGAGGGAAAAAAAAAATACTGTGATGATCCCTGTGTTCTGTCGCAGACTGGGTGAATCACATCTCAGAGGGTGAGACACAGGAATCTGTATTTTCAACAAACTGCCTGAGTGAATTCAATGCAAGTAAGTGCTCTGCAGGTCAGTGCTGGTGGTGGGTCTCAACTTTAGGTACTACATTGAAATCATGTGGGAGCTTTAAAAATCTTGATGTCTGGGTTCCACTCTAAGAGATTCTGGAAGGACTGTCCTGAGCATCAGTATTTTTCAGTGATTCTAGTGTACAGCTTGGCTCTAGTGTAGAGCCAGGGTTGAATGCACAGTTAGAAGAGCTCGGAAACTGTAGGCAGGACACACATTCAGTTACCAGAAAGCAAGCCATCCACTGCCATTTCCATTCCTCCGTCCCTGATGCCAACCTAAAATATTATAGACCATCCCCCAAACCCCAGGGACATTTGTCAGGCTGCCTGTGCTTTCCTCAAACTCTAAAAGAGGCTACATGGCTTAAGGGCAAGAAGAGTCATGGTCTCAATCATGGGACATCTTCCAGAAAAAAATCCTGCTTGGTAGCCTCCCCATCTTGACTGCCCCCCACCATTTCCCTCCTTTACTAGAGAACCCTTCTGCCCTCTTCCCCACCCCTATCCCCTATAAAAATGAATTTTTACCTCGTGGTACAAACCCTCGGAGCGAGCCTTGTCAATTTTTTCCAGTGTATCCTTGGAGAATTGTATCATCTCCTTCACCACCTCCTGAGAGGGCTGGGAAAGGAAAGGACACTGAGTTGGAGGCCCCTTCATGAGACAACCCACCGCATCTCTGAACAGCCAACATTTTTTTAAATCGGAGTATAATTGCTTTGCAATGTTGTGTTAGTTTCTGCTGTTCAACGAAGTGAATCAGCCATAACTGTACACATATCCCCCTTCCTCTGGGACCTCCCTCGCACCCACCCCCCCATCCCAGAGAACCGAAGTGAACTCCCTGTGCTCTAGAGGAGGCTTCCACTGGTTCTTTTTTTACGCATGGCAGAGTATGTATGTCAATCTCCCAATTTGTCCCACCCTCCCATTCCCCCCACCATGTCTACATTTTAGTTCTCTATGTCAGTGTCTCATTCCTGCCCTGCAAATAGGTTCAGTTGCTCTTGTTGACATTTACTGTAGCACGAGATTAATGCCTTCCTCCTTGTGAAAGCTTCGTTTCTGTAAATGCTGCTCAGGATCCCTATAGTTTTTCCAACTCCCTCATTATGCTTCTGATGCACATTGCATTTTCCATTGACCAAGTCCCAGAGCCTTGCTGCTGGGTCACATTCCCCAGCCCAGCTCGTGCCTGGGTTTATAGACCCCAATGAAGAATCTAACATTAATCCCTGTTGTGTTTTCCTTGGCATTTTAGATTCTTATTGTATTCTATCACTCAAAATGTTTGCCATTCTTCCTCTTGACTTCAAATCAACCACATATTCTATAGGTATGACCTTGAATTTTTGTTTTCACCCAAATACTGGCCAGCACAGGTCTGAGGACAGAGGCTGAGGGTTTGACAAAAAAAAAAAAAATCATACTCCAGTTTGCCACTGAAACTCATTAAACAGGGCCCTGTGGCTATGGGCTGTCAACCCTTTCATGTGTCTCTGCATCCAGCTCATAGTTCCTAGGATGACCAAAATGATATCATGGAACGTCCTTGGTGATCTGGTGGTTAAGAATCCACCTTACAAAGCAGGGACACAGGTTCGATCCCTGGTCAGGGAAATAAGATCCCACATGCCCAGGAGCAACCAAATCTGCATGACGCAACTAGTGAGACACGAGTGCCACTGCTACAGTCAGTGCACTGCAACAAAAGGCCCAGGGTGCCTCAGTGAAGACCTGACACCACAAAGTAAATGAATGCATGATTTTAAAAAAACGGCTATCATGAAGAACTTGCTAGCTGTGAAATCTAGACCAATTAGGCTTCCTGTGTTTGCCTAAGCAGTCTAGCAATCTTGAAAAACAAAAATGAGGTTTTGATATTAGAGGTTTTAATATTCGAATATATTCGATGCAATTAAGAAGCTGGTTCCCATGAAAGCATAATTTTGAAGAAAAAGTGCCGGATTTCCCAAAGACCAAAGAAAGAGTTTGCCTGCAATGCTTACCAATATCAGAAGCTCTTTTCTGGGGGAAAAAAAAAAATAGTTTTTTGCTTAGGCAAATCTGATATAATTTTTTGCAAAATAAAAATATCTTTATTATTTATTCTGAGTGCAAAATTAATATATGCAAACTGTAAAAAAATAAATAAAACATATGAAAAAATATGGAGAAAAAAAGCAGAAATCTCCAAACTCACCCAAAGATGGACACAGTATGTTGAGGAGTATTTTCTAATACATATACACAGGAATAATATTTTAAATATTTAACAACTAGTATAGGGAAAGCACTGACAGATCAAAGGCACAGACACATCAATAGTATGTGTATGCGACCATATCAGCTTACACTGGCTGAACTTCGGTCCTGCATGTTCACAAGTGCATGAGTGTGTCTACGTTAATAGCATCATATTCTTCTAACTGGTATAGTAACATATTTCTCTCTATTGCCTGTTTTTTTTTTCACTCATTATGGTCAAAGCTATGGTTTTTCCAGTAGACATGTATGGATATTAGAGTTGGACCATAAAGAAGGCTGAATGCCGAAGAATTGATGCTTTTGAACTATGGTGCTGAAGCAGACTCTTGAGAGTCCCTTGGAATGCAAGGAGATCAAACCAGTCAATCCTAAAGGAAATCAGTCCTGAATATTCATTGGTAGGACTGATGCTGAAACTGAAGCTCCAGTACTTTGGCCATCTGATGCAGAGAGCCGACTCATTGGAAAAGACCCTGGTGCTGGGAAATATCGAAGCAAAAGGAGAAGCGGGTGGCAGAGGATGAGATGGTTAGATAGCATTATTGACTCCATGGGCAGGAATCTGAGCAAACTCAGGGAGACAGTGAAGGACAGGGGGTCCTGGAAAGCTGCAGTCCATGGGTTCGCACAGAGTTGGACACGACTTAGTGACTGAACAGTAGATATTTCCCCATATAAATATGAAAGCAAAGCTACCAAGCATTTTAAAGAACGTTGCAGATATTATCCTGCTGCCCACATGAAGAGCTCATTCATTCTGTGTTCTAAGCATAAGAGTCTGGAGGGAAAGGAGCATGAGACCAATTTTCTAAAGAAAATGGTGTATCCCAGGCAAAAAAAAAGCCCGTAACTGCTTTCTAAAATAAAACCAAAAACTGATACTGCCTTTTTAATAACTAGAATTTTCTACTGTATGAAGCTAGACTAATTTATTTAATCAGATCTCCAAGTATCCAATATTTTTTTTTACCATAAGGAATTGGGGTCAACAACTCTGTTTAGATTTTCTGCTTAAATTGTTTTGTGGAGTCACCTTCCCTAAACTATCAAAAACTAAGAGAATGGGCATCTGTTCCCTTAAAAGCAACCCTCCTCCATAAATGGAGATCAGGGTCTTCTCTCAGGCGCCCAGCTGCCTTGAGCCAGCTCTGCTGTGTTCACCTTGCAGTAGGAGAGCTGCCAACCAAGAAAAGCTTGCTTCAACATCAGGATCCTTAAAGAAGTGGGAATATGTTTCTTTTTCTCCCCTCCCCTCCACTTACTTTGACTCCTGCAGAATTCTTCATTATCCCTACAATTCTAACTTACCTTCATTTCCATATCCTTCTGTACCTGAAAAGTGAAAATGTCAGTCACTTAGTCATGACTGACTCTTTGTGACTCCATAGACTGTAGTAGTTTTCCAGGCTCCTCTGTCCATGGAATTCTCCAGGCAAGAATATTGGAGTGGGTTGCCATTCCTTTCTCCAAGGGATCTTCCCAACCCAGGGATAGAACTCAGGCCTGCTGCATTGCAGGAAGATTTTTTATTGTCTGAGTTACCAGGAAAGCCTGAGCTTCCCCACAATTCTGTGTTTATTTCTGTACTTGCCTCACAGTGCCTTCCACTGGGTCTCACTCCTGGGTTAACCTTCAGCTTGACCTTTGATTTGGCAGAGATTTCTGGCTGCCTTCCTGCTTGACGACCCAAATGTTCACTTCCCACCTGAGTGCTACTCGGCCCCATTAGTTAACTGGTCATGTCTTGGTCCCAGACCACATCATTTCAGTGTGTGTCTGCTTCCTTACAGAGAAGGCAATGGCACCCCACTCCAGTGCTCTTGCCTGGAAAATCCCATGGACGGAGGAGCCTGGTAGGCTGCAGTCCATGGGGTCGCTAAGAGTCGGACACGACTGAGCGACTTCACTTTCACTTTTCACTTTCCTGCATTGGAGAAGAAAATGGCAACCCACTCCAATGTTCTTGCTTGGAGAATCCCAGGGACGGGGGAGCCTGGTGGGCTGCCATCTATGGGGTTGCACAAAGAAGCAACTTAGCAGCAGCAGCTGCTTCCCTAAGCCCATTTGAATAGTGAGAGGAGTCCAGGTCTTGCCTAGTGTGCAGAGTCCTGTAAGTAGGATCCAGAGGTGTATCGTATCATCCATCCATCAAATCTACATCTTCAGTTTCACCTATCATTTGTTGCCCAAGTGTTGGCTCATAAAATCCCATCTAGTTGATGACTACTAGTCTCCAAGTTACTGTAAGTTCCATCATCTTCAAAATTCTTAGTGAATCTTCTCAAGTAATCAATAACTTGCAGGATAGGCTCAGAGAATACCAAGCTGTTAGATGTTAAGAAAAATGGTACTGATGAACCTATCTGCAGGGCGGGAATAGAGACGCAGACATAGAGAACAGACCTTGGACACAGAGGGGGCAAGACAGGGTGGCACAAATGGAGAGAGTAGCAATGAAATATATATATTACCATATGGAAAATAGATAGCTAATGGGAAGTTGCTGTATAGTACAGGGAGGTCAACACGGTGCTTTGTGACAGCCTAGAGGGGTGGGATGGGGAGACGGGGGGAGATTCAAGAGGGAGGGATATCTGCATACTTATGGCTGATTCACATTGTTGTATGGCAGAAGCCATCATAAATGTCGTAAAGCAATTATCCTCCAATTAAAAACAAATTAAAAAAATAAAGTACATCTCATAGAAAGCATTTTTTTTAAAAATCTTCTTCAATTTGATGCTGTAAGAAAAAGTGCTATTTTAAGCTCTTGAAGGGAGTTAAATTTTTTCAAGGAGGCAACTGCCAAGGTTCCCAAAACAACCTGGCTGAAAGGTTGTTAACTGACCCATGCAACATGTGATAAAGCTATTCTGAGAAGGGAAATGGGCTGTTCCACTTGGCTCTCTTTTCAGAGTAAAGGCAGGAAAACTTGATCTGCAGATAGGATTTAAGGAACCCCACAGAGAGAGGTTCCACGCTCCTGGAGCACCAAGATTAATAGAAAATAGGGAGGAAGAGAAAGGAGTCAGAGAAGAAGAGGGAGGAGCTAGTGGTGAAGGGGGTCGGGGGGTTGGGCACCAGAGCAGGAACCAAAAGAAGACGAGGGGAGGGAAAGAGGGTCGCTAGGAGTTGGACACAACTGAGCAACTTCATTTCACTTTTCGCTTTCATGCATTGGAGAAGGAAATGGCAACCCACTTCAGTGTTCTTGCCTGGAGAATCCCAGGGACGGGGGAGCCTGGTGGGCTGCGATCTATAGGGTTGCACAGAGTCGGACACGACTGAGGTGACTTAGCAGCAGCAGCAGCCATTCCCTTCTCCAGTCTGCTATATTATAATAGCCTTTTATTATGTCTTCAAATGCACTTGCTTTTAAAAAATTATACTCAAAAATTTTTTTCTGCTCACTTGTTTTGGTTGAGTCATTGTTATTCCTTTATTTTAATAGAGAAACCAAATTCATGTCTGACTCTTTGCAACCCCATGGACTGTAGCCCACCAGGCTCCTCTGTCCATGGAATTCACCAGGCAAGAATACTGGAGTGGGTAGCCATTCCCTTCTCCAGGGATCTTTCCAACCCAGGGATCGAACCAAAGTCTCCTGCATTACAGGTGGATTCTTTACTGTCTGAGCCACCATGAAAACCCAAGTTATTTCTTTATTTTTGATATAAAAATAATAAAAAGCTTTTGCCTTGAATCCAGGTCGGTTCAAGCAGAAATCATTGATGTTTTGTATCAAGAGAGATGTCAGCTCTTCAATTCAGATTGGAAGATGTGGGCATATGGTCACCATCTGGTAGCAGCTTATCTAAAGTGAAGGGGCAGGAACTAACAGCCACACATCACCTACTTAACTATTGGTATTGCTAGGTAAATATCAAAAAATGCGAAAGCCTGTATGGGAGGGGAGTTTGGAGGAGAACGGATACATACATGTATACCTATAGCTGGGTTGCTCTGCTGTGCACCTGAAACTAACACAACATTGCTAATTGGTTATACTCCCATAAAAAATAGAAAGATTAAATGGAAAAAAGAAAAAACAACGTATCTGATTTCAGAATCTTAAAATGTAACTATAGATTTTTGGGTGTGTATAAGGATATTCTCCTAAAAATGTATAAAATATACAAAAATATTAAAATCTACATGTACAGTGTATTATATGAGCATGCTGCTGCTGCTAAGTCGCTTCAGTCGTGTCCGACTCTGTGCGACCCCAAAGACAGCAGCCCACTAGGCTCCCCCGTCAAGAACACTGGAGTGGGTTGCCATTTCCTTCTCCAGTGCATGAAAGTGAAAGTGAAGTCGCTCAGTCGTGTCCGACCCTCAGTGACCCCATGGACTGCAGCCTTCCAGGCTCCTCTGTCCATGGGATTTTCCAGGCAAGAGTACTGGAGTGGGGTGCCATTGCCTTCTCCGTTATATGAGCATAGATGTGTCCTTTCAGGATAAGTAAATGGGAAGTAAATTAATTAGTACTAATGAACTCAAAGAGGCTTCCCAGGTGACACTAGTGGTAAAGAGTCAGCCTGCCAATACAGAAGACATAAAGAGACACAGGTTTGATCCTTGGGTCGTGGAGACTCCCTAAAGGAGGACACGGCAACCTACTCCAGTATTCTTGCCTGGGAAATCCCATGGACAGTGGAGCCTGGCAGGCTACAGTTCACAGGGTCACAAAGAGTCAGACACAACTGAAGCAACTTAGCACGCATGCAAGAACGCAAAATAAATTAGATAAGAAACAGATATTCCATGACATAATAAGTAATTTAGTTTCTTATCTAATTTATTTTGAGTTCATTTGTACTAATTAATTTATAATTAAACTAATACCTTAACTTGGTTTCTATAAAAAGAAACTTCAAAAGATTCAAAGAAATAACTACAGTTATTTCATTTAATTTCAGAAGGGAGAAAAGAAGATCTTGCGTCTTAAAAATTAGGTAGTGGTTAGAAGTAAGTTGTAAAAAAATTACTCAGGTCCAGGCAGCAGGTGGGAAGGCTGGCTGGCTTGCAGATAAGATACACATTAACCTGCAGGTTCTAGAAGGTCAGGGTAAGGGTGGACACAGTAGCTTATTCCTTTCTGTACCTCCTGTGGTACTGAGCTCAGTGCCCCATACATACAAGCCAAAACATATTACCTGGAATATAGAACCTTTGATTCTATGAAAATGGGGTTGTTCCTATAAAGAACACATTCCTGGGATTTCCCTGGTGGTGCAGTGGATAAGAGTTTGCCTGCCAATGTAGGGGACATGGGTTCCATCCCTGGTCTTGGAAGATTCCACATGCCACTGAGCAACTAAGCCTGTGTGCCACAACTACTGAGTCTGCATGCTGCAACTACTGACACCCGAGTGCCCTAGAGCCAGTGCACCGCAACGAAGAATAGCCCCCACTCACCGCAACTCAACGAGAGAAAGCCCACATGCAGCAATGAAGACCCAGCATAATCAAAAATAAAATAATAAGTAAACAATTTTGTAAAAAGAACACATTCCTGAGTGTTTTGTATCCTGCCCTGTGTCGGGACTGACTTCTGCTTGCACACTCATGTGGGTACGTGTGTCTGTGTGAGTGCATGCGTCACCTCTAATTTTAAGAATTAAATAAATTTAATTTTAATTTGCATTCAGTGTTACATTCCCCTCCCAAATTCAATCCATATGTTTCAGTTCTAACCCCTAGTACCTCAAAACGTGACCTTTTTTAGAAATAGGGTCAGTGCAGGTGTAATTAACTAAGATGGGGTCATACTTAATTAAGGGTGGCCCCTTCATCCAATGGTACTGGTGTTCTCATAAACAGAATGCCAGGTAAAGAGAAAGATACATACATGAGGGGAAGACCATGCAAAGAGGCCCAGGGCCATCTACTATCTAAGGAAAGAGGCCTAGAGCAGATACTCCTTTCATAGCCCTCAATAGGAACCAGTCCAGCCAAGACCTCAATTTCACATTTTAGTCTCCAGAACTGGGAAACAATACATTTCTATTGTAAGTCACCCTGTATGGGGTCCTGGGTGTTATGGCAGCCCTAGGAAACAAACTCATATGTCAATGTTTGGCCCCTTAACTCTTTTCCCTTAAGAAAGAGAGCTCAGACTTCCCTGGTGGCACAGTGGATAAGAATCCACCTGCCAATGCAGGGGACACGGGTTTGATCCCTGGTCCGAGAAGGTTCCACATGCCACACAGCAGCTAAAGCCCATGTGCCACAACTACTAAGCCTGCACTCTAGAGTGCACAAGCCACAACTACCGAGCCTGTGTGCCACAACTACAGAAGCATCTAGCGCATGTGCTCTGAAACGAGAGAAGCCACCACGACGAGAAGCCTAAGCACTGCAACGAAGGGTTGCCCTGCTTACCACAGCTAGAGAATGCCTGTGCGCTGCAGGGAAGACCCAGCCCAACCAAATATAAATACACAAATGCTTCTAAAAAAAGAGATGGAGCTCAGCTAATCACAACAGCTAAGATGCAGAAACAACCTAAATGTCCTTCAACAGACGAATGAATAAAGACGATGTGGTGCCTATATACAATGAAATATTACTCAGAGATTTTAAAAGCCATGTGCAGCTCCATGGATGGACCTAGAGATTATCATACTAAAGTGAAGTAGGCCAGAAAGAGAAAGACAAACACTATATGGTACCTCTTACATGTGGAATCTAAAATATGAGATGAATGAACTTGTCTACAAAATAGAAACAGACTCACAGACACAGAGAAGAGAGTTATGGTTGCCAAGGGGGCGGGGAGGGAAGGATTGGGAGTTTGAGGCTGGCAGATGCAAACTATTGTTTATAGAATGAATAAACAACAAAGTCCTCCTACATAGCACAGGAAACTATATTCAGTATCCCATGATAAACCATAATGGGAAAAAACATGAAAAAGAATTATGTGTGTGTGTGTATAGGCTTCCCAGGTGGCACTAGCGGTAAAGAACCTGCCTGCCAGTCCAGGAGACATAAGAGACACAGGGTCTATCCCTGGATCGGGAAGATCCCCTAGAGGAGGGCATGGCAACCCACTCCAGTACTATTGCCTGGAAAGTGCTATGGACAGAGAAGTTTGGCAGGCAGCAGTCCAGAGGGTCATACAGAGTTGGACACGACTGAAGCGACTTAGCATGCACACACACATGTATAACTGAATCATTTTGCTGTATACCAGAGACTAACACAACACTGTAAATCAATTATACTTCAATTAAAAATAATAAAAAAAAGAAATAGAGCTCCTTTCATATTTGTACATTAAGATATACCTCATCAGTTTTAGTGACTTTGAGGTATTGCCTTAACTTAAATATTTCCCTATTGGTGGTTATTTAGATATTATTCAATATTTTGTTGTTCCCAACAATGCCACAGTGTCCTATCTCTTTACACATATACCCATGCATGTATGCAAGTATATCTGCAGGGTAATTCTTAGAACAGCTTGGTCAAAGGGTAAAAAATATTACCTATTAAAAATGAAAATAAGTTAGTGGCAAAAAAAAAATTGTCTAGAATAGCCTGGGGATGAGAGAAATGAGTGGGGGAGAGTAGCACTGATGCCATAAGTAATTGAGTGGGTCCCACCCTCTGAACCTAGAAGTCAGTTTTGTTTGTAGCCTTTGCTCTAACCAGAGACAAGTGTCTGCCAACACACAGGGTGCAGTGTATGTGTGCGTGCAGTCACTTCAGTCTTGTCCGGCTCTTTGCGACCCTATGGACTATGGTCCCCCAGGCTCCTCTGCCCAGGGGGTCCTCCAGGCAAGAATACTGGAGTGGGCTGGCATGCTCTCCTCCAACCCAGGGATCAAACCCGAGTCCCTTATGTCTCCTGCTTTGGCAGGTGCATTCGTTACACTAGTGCAACCTGGGAAGCCCAATAGGATACAGAAGTTAAGTTAATTCACAAGTATACTTGTGTCTTCAAATGCACTGATGGATTGCGCATTATACAGAAATACTGAGTTAGTTTCTCCAAGGAGTCTGGCACCCAGTTAAAAACCTATATGTGCTTTTTCAAATCTGACTATAAGCTGTACCTGGCAGGCCACACAGGTAGGAGGGAAAGCTGCCCTCCCCACGAAAGACTTGGTGCAAGGCCAGTGCACCGCAGTCTCTGAAGGGAGGTGCAGCCAAGGGCTCAGGCCCATCCTGGCAGGTCACACTCTTCACATAGGGGCATTCCTGACCCAGGTGCCTTCATTCTTAAGTCTCTCTCTCTCTCTTTTTAATTGAAGTACAGTTGATTAACTGAGGTCTTGAGGTCTTCTTCAGGAGCCTCTACTGAGGCCTGCTTATTGTAAAAGTGGAGTTGGGGGAGATTTTCTTTTCCTTTTTAGTATTTTCTTGGCTGCACAACATAGCATGTAGGATCTTAGCTCCCAGACTGAGGATGGAACCCATACCCCATGCATTGGAAGCATGGAGTCTTAACCACAGGACCACCAGGGAAGTCTTTGGGGGATTTTAAGACATGCTTCCTCATTCTGACTCCGTATCCAGGACTTTTCCACTCCTAACTCTTCCCCCACCTCCCACCCCCTCACTCACATGCCTCAGGGTCCATAAAACTGTGGAGCCTTCAGCTCTGGGTCCCTCAGCAGTGAGCCAACCCTCACATCTGTGCTGATCTACCTGACCCTCCACCTGCATGCCTTCCCATGGTGGGGGAATGGACTGGGGGAATCGGCGCCCACTCTAGTCTCAGCCTCATGCTTTACCATTATAGGAAGCTATTAAAGGCTTCCTGCTTTAATTGGCTCTTCTGACACCTAGCAGCCTAGCTCTTCCAATTCAGCAAGCCCCTGACCTCCTCATTGATAAGACTTTCCATGCTCAGTGGTCTCACCATTGATGAGGAAAGAGCTACTCAGGAGGTAAACGTTTTAGCCAATCTCAATATCACCTAGTCTGCACATTGCCCATTTCCATAAGACTAGGAACATATTTGTGATAATCTGACAACAAATCTCTTTGCCCATCTGGTCTCTCTATGAGAAACTCTCTGCATCACTTAATGTGCAAGGGGCCAAGAAGAACTTAAATTTACTAAGTTTCTACTCTCTATGCCATTTCCTTTACATAGATCATCCTGTTTAATCCTCATAACAGCCCCTCACAATGGATGTCATATTCCTATTTTACAACTGAGAAAACAGAGTTACTTCCCCAGACTCAAAAACTTGGCAAGCAGTAGCACCAAGACACCAGCTAGGACCCATCTGTGATGCTCTGTCCACCAATCAGCAAGGCAAGGGCACCTTAGTTAGCTGGGGAATCCACCCTTGTCCGGCTCTTGAGGAAGATGCTCAAAAGCACCCCAGTAGTGGGGCTGCATGTACCTTCGGGTCGTCTTTCACCCCCAGGAAGAGGTCGTCCTTCAGCCCCTTCTGGCAATGCTCACATGTGCAGTCAAAGTAGTACTGTCTCTTCAGCTGCCTCTTGCGTTCTCCACTGATGTTTAGGAAGTCGATGTAGGACACCGTCAGCTCCTCTCCTTCTGAGATTTTGCCCAGGGCTCGGAGCTCAATTCTGGACCAAGGTAAAGGAGGAGAGTCAATCAAATCCAGGGTGGGATATATGCTCTTCAAGGTTTCAAGGAGTTGAACCTCAAAGACAACTCCCACTAACAGTCTGAGAAAACATTCCTCCAAAAGGGGGAATTGTGACATAAAGGACAGTTTTCTGAATAGGTCTGCTCTGCTTGTCATAACAAACAAATCTGCTCTATTCAGTCTGTTGCTCTGAAATCAGCTCAAATAGACTCCCAGTAGAGAGCTGGGCTTGGTCATAAAAGCATATGAAGCTGCCATGTCTGCAATTATCCCTGTACATTTAGCCACTGATTGTAACAAAGGAAGGGAGAAATAATAAGGTACAAACTTCAAACAAGAGAAGACTTAATAGTCATGTCTGGTTAGCCAGGAATTGCTTCTCTCAGAAACACACATATTCAGTTACCCACAATCTTTGCCCATTTTGTGTCTAATTATAAGCCCTGGCCTATATAAACTTTTGGTCCAATGGTTCAGGCAAACATTAAATGGGGAGAGTTATGCTTGGAGATCTCTGAAGGCAACTAAAGGCTGGCTCTTTAGTAGCCCACTGCGTTTTTCACTTTTTTGTTTACTTGGGGACATGGATTTGGGATTGAAGGTGGATTAGAGAAAGCAGATGACATTTCAATCACCTTCCAGCCTAGACCTGAGCCTCCAGTTACCTACAACACTACACACCTCACCAGGTAATAGAGACAGAATGTGCTGAAGACAAAAGGCCGCTGCACAACTGACACCCAGCTAAGCCAAACCAGCAGAGACTAGCCCGTGGGCCTCTCAGCCATGCATCTTCTACCCACAAGGCCAGAAGCTATAGAAAGAGTAGTAAGCCCAGCAAACTGTGCCTCTGTATCTAAGCTGTGCTCCTGTAGCTCCCCAAGATCCTGGCACCTTCCTTCCCAGAGAGAACCCATCACCTAGACAGCAAGTGGCAGAATGTGGAGGGCTAGGAAAGCATCTGCAGAGAGGCCCATGGTCACTCCCTTCACCTCCCAAAGAGGCTGAGTCAGATGCCATGTGAAAGGCAGGAGGTGGTCTCAGTCAGAGGCAACCCCTTTCACATGTTCTGAGGTGACAGCCCAGCAAGGAACAGCTGAATCACAGTGATGCGTGTGTCCAGGTATCTGAGGTGACCACTTCTCTCACGGTGGGGTACACTGCCATGCCCAATAAATGTGACCATACACACACACACACACACATACAAACACACACACACGCAACGTATATGGAGACCGGCAAAACTGTCATCTTTAGTCCCTTGTTCCCTTTCATCTCCACCCTAATTTTTTACTGTCACTGAAGGAGCGAAAAGCAAAAGGAGAGAAGGGCAAGATGACCTACTCACACAGCTCTGCTCAGAATCCTAATATATCCCAGCTACAGAGTATTGACCTTCTCATTTCACAGATGAGGATGCTGATACCCAGAGAGGTGAAGTAACTTCCCTGAAGGTCCCACAGCACTTTGGCAATGGGGCCAAGATTTTGAACTCAAGAGCTTTATTATATCATACTGGCCATTAATTCATAGTTGGCCCAGAAGCCATAAAGAGAAGACATGAATAAATACTTACCAAAAACATCACAATTACAGATACCAGTTTTAGAACTAGTCTGAGTGAGAAATTGGAGGTCATGAACAAACACACAGTCCTTTAGTAGGTCAGTAATATCAACAGTCCTCATTTCATGGTAAACAGGGTTTAGAGGAATCATGTGTATTTTTCTAGGACGTGGACCAGAAGGGACTGGCATACTTTGGAGTTGGAGGAGAGAAAGAAATGAGGAGTAAAAGAGAAGGAAGGAAGGGAGCAAAAGCAAGCACAGCACAGAAGGTAGTGGTGGGTGAGGAACAAGATGATTAACACAGATGCATTAAACATGCAGCATTCAGCAATGATGAGATTTGGGGGAGCAGGCAGGCATTACAGATAGCAACCAAGGGGTCTCAGGAAGGGGCAGTCCCAGCAAATCAGGCAAGTGAGGGAGATGGGTCAGAGGAACAGGGGGGTTTTCAAAGACTGACCCACCTCATCTGGGTATGAAACATGGATTTCACTGCCTCATGACTGAAAAACAAAACAGACACCCAGGTGGAAATCATTACCATCGGCTCGTCCCGTACAGCTAGCAACAGTGCACAGCATTCCAGGTTATGCCGTCAAAGCTTTGGCCAGCACAACCACCTCTCGCCCAACCCCTTCCAGCTGAGCTCCCTTGCCAAGATGTAGCCTGGTATAATGGAAAGTACACTTGATATGGAATGAGAGGTTCTGGGTTCAAAAGGACTCAGCCTTGGACAAGTTACTTCCCTTCCCTGGGCCTTGGTATTTTCATCTGTAAGCTGGCAACGAGACTGTCATAAGACAATAAATTCAAAAGTAGAAGGCTACCATATTTTTCCACAGCAGGGCAAAAAAAAAAAAAAGCATATGAACCATTCATGAAAGATGCTCCTGGTTGCCCAGTCAAGTTTGAATGCCAAATCATGGGCAAATTGGGCTTGGAGTAGCCCTTCAGAGACTTAGGGTCTTCTGAGTGGTTCACCAATAGGGCTTCAACTTCAAGTCACCAGCTGCATTGCCACCAAGAAGCAGAATCAAACAATCCTTGGATGGTTTACTATGGCTAATTTCTCTTTAAATTGAAAATTGAGGGCAAGAGGAGAAGGGGGCAACAGAGAATGAGATGGTTGGATGGCATCATTGACTCAATGGACATGAGTTTCAGCAAACTCCAGGAGATAGCAAAGGACAGGGAAACCTAGCGTGCTGCAGTCCATGGTGTCACAAAGCATTGGACACGACTAAGCGACTGAACAACATCAATTTCTCTTTAATGAAATAAATACTCCTACAGGCATTCTTCCATAAATAAGTAAGGTAGAGTGCTAAAAAGCCATATGGGGAGCTACATATTATTGTCTCTCTAAACAAGCATCTTGGGCATACGGGTGGCCTCTTTTGATGTCTGTCTTGGGAAGAGTTTGAATGTGTCTGGAGACCAGTCACACAGGTAGTATGCAAAAATTGCTGGGATTAGAATTGGACTCTTAACACCACAACCAGTATTCTTTCCACTATGGCAGGCACCTAGACTGTTACTGCAAAGTCACCTTCTCTCATACAACAGCCAAGAAGCTCGGGTACCACGTGCCTGCTCAAAATTAGTGGATGCTTCGAAGCCAGAGCGGACACCGGTGATGATCTGAAGAAAGGGCCCCCCAGGTTTCTGTGGTTGTGACAAGAAGGGCATTGGGTCACCACCACTTATGGGAGGGGTACCCAGAAAGACCAGTCCCACTTGTGAATTTGATCCTCTCTACCTACCAGGGTAACTCCAGACACCAGTCCTTCTGGGGAGGATTCCATGAAGTCCAGGCCAGGGACCCCAAGAGGTTTAGGAAGGGAAACACAAATATACTGGGAAAAGCTTGTCATCTAGGTCCAAATAAACTTTCCTGTCTTGAGTGACTTTCTCAAGTGCTCAAAAGCCTAGTGTCATGCATGCCCTTGCTTTCAGAATTAGGAAGGAAAAGGAAATCAGAGTCCAGGCTCCACTGGAGCATAAGCTTATTTCTTGGCTGAGAACCAGAAACCATTATCTTTGGGGGGAAACCTGCTCATTGTTGATAGCTTATAGTCAACTTGCATCATCATAAGAGCTCATCTCTAACAGTAAAAGAAACATTTCTTAGGCCTTATATCCCCGGTAGCTCAGACAGCAAAGGATCTGCCTACAATGCAGGAGACCCGGGTTCCATCCCTGGGTCAGGAAGATCCCCTGGAGAAAAGAATGGCTACCCACTTCAATATTCTTGCCTGGAGAATCTCATGGATAGAGAAGCCTGGTGAGCTACAGCCCATGAGGTCACAGAGAGTCAGACACCAACTGAGTGACTAACACTTTTCTTCACAACCCCAAAGCTCCCCCAGTCTGAACCATGCACAACCTGGGTTCATCATGTTTTCTGACTCTTCTTCATTTGCACCCCACCCCAAGTTCTATTCTCTGCCTTTCAGTCCCCTGATCTGTGCCTTCCAGGGGGCGAGGCTGACCTCTGAAGTTTTCATTACCAGATTCTTTGGTCGTCTGGCTTCTGGTTTAGCCAATGGAAGGAGATCAGAAGGTGGGAGGAGAGAGAAATTGGGGTATTTAGTCTCTTGGCTCCCTCTCTGCCTGACTGCGGTTCCAGCTGTGGCTGGTTTCTCTACAGGCACAGCTGAGCTGTTGGGCTGGGGGACAAAGAGCCCCCTCCCATGGCTACAGCTCTCATCAGCCACAGGAACAGCACTTCCTCCATCACCCCTCTACCTCTAGAGGAGGTCATGATTTCATGTTGCTGCCCAGACCCTGGACACCTCACCATTCTCATGTCAGTTTCTTCAGCTTTACCCACACTTCTATCAATTGCCGTTTTATTAAATTCTCTTAGGGTAACCCTTGAGTGTGCCTTCTGATTTCTGCTGGTAACTTGACTAACACATGCTCCTGACAGGTGCCTTCTCAGCCAATGATGCTTTGCAATGACCCCTACATAGAAAATCTCAGGCATCAAGTTTGAAATTACACAGTAGTTAGAGGTTTATTTAACATATCTCAGCAACCTCAAGAAACATACAGAGACTCAGAGATCACTTTGTTACCTTCCTCATTACATTTGTCTTCTCTACACTTCTTCTGGAATAAAATTTCAATTTTCTATCCAGATGAAATCCATGCTAGTTCAGGTCCAACAGTTTACTTTTGGTTTAAGTCAAATGTAGAGATGATACCCTACTGTCTCCCCATCCCCAGCACACCAACCCAAGTTAAAGACATACTCACTTGCCATTGTTAAATATGACAGTGCAGTTGGGCCAACAGTCATGGTTCACCAGGGCCAGGTTGGGGAAGACGCCCACGCCCACAGCCTGCAGGCCTCGCTGGTCACTGAGTGTGAAACCATTGCAATTAATCTGCCCAGAAGAAAAGATGAGAGTCAGCTAACAGACCAGACTTGGTGCAGAACACTAACCAGCTGTTGAAAGTTTTTTAAAAATAGAAAACCTGGTCTCATTCTGGAAATGCTTAGAGAGTTTGGAAACAAAACAGTTAGTCTCCTGATCTCTATGTGATTCCAAATGACCCTCAAGATTAGTACCATGTGAGAGTCTCAATTTACACCATTACCTTGAAAGTCTGGGGTAGCTGTATTCTTAAAAAGTCCAAGACGGGAATTCTCCTGTGGCCCAGTGATTAAGACTCATTGCTTTCACTGCCATGGGCAGGGGTTCAGTCCCTGGTTAGGGATATAGGATCTCACAAGCTACACAGCAGTACCAGAAAAAGCCCCGAACTTCCTCTTATGTTGCAGAGATTGTGTACAATAATAAAATAATATCTGGGACACTGGGATGGTTAATTTTATGTCAGTTTGGCTGGGCTGTGGTGGCCAAATATTTGGTTAAACATGATTCCATATGTTTCTAAAAGGTGTTCTTTGGATGAGGTGAACATTTAAATTGGGAGGCTTAGAATAAAGGTGGTTAGCCTGCACAATGGAGGTGGGCCTCATATAATCAGTCGAATACCTTCATAGAGCCAGACTGATTCCCCAAGGAAGAAGGAATTCTTTCAGCAGACTGCCTTTGTACTTGAAACACAATTCTCCTTTTTGGGTTTTCAGCCTGCTGGCCTAACCAGCAGCCCCTACAATCACAAGAGGCAATTCATTAAATCTCTTTCTCACTAGCTCTCTCTCTTTCTATACACACACACCCTTGTGGTTCTGTTTCTCTGGAAAACTCTATTACAGAAGCTCTGGCACATGGGGAGGACTCAGAGGTGCTGAGCACGATCATACTATTTTATTACAAGAATTCCCTCCTCAGCCCACTCACCAGCAGCCCAGAAGGCACTCAGCCTGCCAGATGGGAGACAAGTTCCCATAGCCCACAGCCTGAGTCTGCTGACCCACTGGGCTCCCATCCCCTCCTCTCTCATGACTTCAGGAGACCTGGATTTGTGGCTCAAGACAGCGCCCTCCAGAAAGCCCCTACTCTCCTCTCCCTGGGTCCCCAAGATCAGCCCATTAGATCTGGAAAAAGGAAGAATCTTATTTCCAAAGTGCCTGGTCAGCAAGAAGAAATAGTGATTGGATCTTCATTTTATTTTCTTTCAAGATGGGGGGTGGTGGTGGTGGACCATGTTTAGTCTTTATTGAATTTATTACAATATTGCTTCTGTTGTTCTGGGTGTTTTGGCCATGAGGCATGTGGGGGTCTTAGCTCCCTGACCATGGATGGAACCCATGCCCCCTGCATTGAAAGACAAAGTCTCAAGCACTGGACCACCAGGGAAGTCTCCCTGGGTCTTCATTTTCAATGTGGAGTAGAGAAAGTATAGGAAATGCAGATGAACAAGAGAGTAAATCACCATCCAAACATGCGATGGGAGATAAAGAGTAGTTTTCAGGTGGGATGTTGATTTCAGACCCCACAGGAATGACCTGATAGTAAAGCAAGACCAGAAAGAGAACTGAGTGAGAGCTCCTCATCTAAGGCCTCCTTCACCCTCCAGAGCTATTCTTGGCCTCCCCAGTCACACTTTCTCTTCTGATGCAGATCATGTTTAAAGTGTTTATTGAATTTGCTACAACATTGCCTGTTTTGTTTTGGGGTTGTTGTGGGTTTTTTTTGTCACGTGTGATCTTAGCTCCACAACCAGGGATTGAACCTGCATCCCCTACTTCGGAAGGGGAAGTATTGAC
This sequence comes from Budorcas taxicolor, assembly GCF_023091745.1. Lineage (NCBI taxonomy): Eukaryota > Metazoa > Chordata > Mammalia > Artiodactyla > Bovidae > Budorcas > Budorcas taxicolor. Next base: position 107,393,725 of record NC_068920.1, read on the forward strand.
CACTGGACCACGAGGGAAGTACCTCCCCTTCCTCTCTGACCTGGCAGCGCTGGGGTTGCTGCCCACCTCCACCCCACGCCACCCCCTACGTTGAGCGAACTCTCACGCACCACGCCGAAGATATGGGAGATGTACTGCATGCTGAACTGCTGGCTCTGCGGCGGCCAGTACTGCAGGAACGTGTCCACGTCCAGCCGCAGCTCCTTCTGCTCCTCCTCCCCGAAGTGCTCCACGTGGTTCTGCAGGTCGTCCACGGAGACCAGGCACCCCTCAGTGAGCCCGCTACCTTCTCTCTCCACCCGCCACATGATGCGTGCCGCAAGCCTGTGCAGAAGGGTGGAGTGAGTGAGGCCTTGCTGCGATCATTCTTTCCACAACCACTTGCCAGTGCCTCCTGCTGCCTGGCGCGGTGTCGGGCTCAAGGTAACAGTTCTGAACTAGATGGATGGCATTTCTTGTGTCGTGAAGCGTCTTAGAGTGGTGGTTGGTGGTTTAATCACTAAGTCCTGTCTGACTCTTGCAATTCCATGGACTGTAGCCCGCCAGACTCCTCTGTCCATGGGATTTCCCAGGAAAGAATACTGGAGCGGATTGCCATTTCCTTCTCCAGGGGATCTAACACACCCAGGGATCAAACTCTTGTCTCCTGCATTGCAGGTGGATTCTTTACTGACTGAGCTACTAGGGAAGCCCTCTTAGAGTCGGGGAGACCTAAGTTGAAAAGATAATCTAAACTGGTGCTAAGTGCTGTGCCCAAAATCAAACAGGGTGACCTGAGCGGGAGGGGGAGGGGAAGCCAAGGTGCTCAGCGGAGGCTGGAGGAGGCGCACGGGGCTGCCAGTGGAGTGAACAGGAGCCAACTCTGTGCAGATGGGGAAAGAGCAGCGAATACAATGGCCCTAAAGAGAGGGAGAGAGCTTGGCATGATTAGAAGCAGCAAAGTGGGGACTTCCCTAGTGGTCCAGTGGTTAAGACTCTGAACTTCCACAACAGGGGACATGGGTTTAATCCCTGGTTGCGGAGCTAAGATCCCACATGCTGCAGGGTCCAGTGAAAAGAAACAGGGGGAAAAAGAAACAGCAAGGTGCTGGGGCTAGGGAGCAAGGAGAAGAAAGCGAATAAAGGTGAAGACAGAAGCGGAAGCCATATTGTATGGTCTAGGAAACCATGAGAGGGGTCTGGGGACAGAGTGAGGTCCAGTTACCTGTTGTGGGGCCCTCAATGGGAAACCTTAAAAAGAAGGGCTAGCGTTTTGGTTTAGAGCTAAGATGGTGCCTGGCGGAAGAGAGGAGGGCCTGGCTTAAGTTGTTTGTCAAAATTTTTGATTGGCTCTCTTGATTTCCGTGCACGTGGACAACACATGATCACCATAGACCCCTGTCATGATGTAAGCACGTGGTAATCTGACCTTTAACTTGATTGGTAGAACTATGGAAAGTCCTTCGCAAAACGCCCCTGCTTGCCTATGTAAACCAGGAGCTTACGACAATAGAGCGGAACTGCTTAGACAGAACCCCTGTCGCGTCTGATTGTCTCTCGCTCCCGGAGGGGCTGGGTTGGCGGACAGCAGGCTCACTTTTCCTTGGGACCCCTCAGCTCTGCTGAGGGAAGTTCCACTGCCTCTCTCTTTCTGCGGAGCGCCCCCCGCAACCTGTGTCTCTCCTGACCCTGCAGCTGAGATGAGCACTGGAGAAGTTTGATGACTCCACTTCTTACTGTGTGACTCTGGGCAAGTTGCTTGCCCTCTCTGAACCTCTCCAATGGCGAGTAAAGTGCGGGTAATACACATTCCCTGCCATGCTAACCTCCAGAGTGCTGGTTCTCATACTGCCCTCCCTTTACAGAAGGCAGGAAGAGACCAAAGAAAGGCCCACCACTCCAGATTGGTGGTGGCATTCTGAACCTGCAGGGCCCTCACTTAGAAAGCTTGTCTTGGGTGACCACAGATAAATAGATCTTTCACGATATACATGTATAGCAAATCAACACAATGTACAATACATTTAAAATATCAGTATCTTATGACTTAATCAATTGCACCTCAATAAGAGGGAAATTTATAAATAAATAAAATTTCATGTGAAATTAGAAAAAGAAGGAGTAGGGGAAAAGAAGAAGTAAGATTTCAACAGATGGAACTAGGAAACAGGGGATGGGGAAGCTGACTAAGCAATTTCATTTTGCAGTTTCCCATAAGTTACCCAGATATAATGAGTCCAGTCTGGGCTTTAACTTCACAGTTAAAATGCTCAGTTCAAATGCTCCAGCATCGCCATCCCCATCTCCTCCACTCTCCATTGCCAGCTTCATAAGCACCTACCTGCAATCTAGCATCAGGTCCTACCCTGGCGGAGCCTCCTGCACTTGGTAGCTCTGGAATTAAGGTATTGGTGCAGAGATTTTTGCAAATGCAAATGCCTTTCAGATGTAATGAGTCCAGAGGGCTAGTGTACAGCCATGGGGACGAGTGGAGCTGTGATAATTTGAAAAGTTCTACTTGTTTTTAAAGAGGTTAGTTGTTATTGAGCTCTCATTTTGCCAAATCTTCACGTTTTTTCAAGAGAAGCCAGAAATCTTAATTTTTTTAATGTGAAACTTCCTAATTTTTTGACACAGCAGTCAGTTTTTAATTAATTTTGATTAGAGTGTACTTGACTTACAGCATTGTGTTAGTTTCAGTTGCTAACCATAAGTTTGTTTTCTACATCTGTGACTCAACTTCTATTTGGTAAATATGTTCATTTGGGCCTTTTTTTTTTTTTAGATTCCTCATATAAGCCATATTATATGATAATCAGGTCAATTTTTTAAAATTAAACATTGAAGAGCCACACAGAACAAGTCTGCAGCCAGCTCCACCCAGTGGAAATTCTCTCATAAATGGGCTTCCCAGACCAAGTGGGGCAGGGCTTCCCTGATGGCTCAGATGGTAAAGAATCCACTTGCAATGCGGGAGACCTGGGTTCGATCCCTGGGTTGGGAAGAGCCCCTGGAGCAGGGCATGGCAACCCATGTCAGTATTCTCATCTGGAGAATCCCTGTAGACAGAGAAGCCTGGCAGGATATAGTCCACGGAGTCGCAAAGAGTCGGACACAATTGAGTGACTAAGCACAGCCCAGACCAACGGAGAGCACAGAAGCAGCAATCATAGTCTCTTTGGGGCTTTCCCCTGACTTGCTCTCAGCCCAGCTTGCTTGGACCGAGGCGTGGTGCCCCCGCTGCCACCCCACTCCTCACCTGACATTTGGGAATCCAAAGCCACACTCCAGGGCCCAGCTCTCACCTGATGTTCTCATTGGGCACCTTGCCATATCTCTTGATGGCCGAACATTCGTTCTTGTGGTTCAACCAAGCATCCTTCTGGCAGGTGCGGTCACAGTAGTGGGCAAACTTGCACTGCCCACATCGATGGAGCTTCTCCTGCCTCTTGAAGCAGGTGTGGCACACAACATTCACCAGGCTGAAAATAGAGGGAGAAAACTGTGACCTTGGGGTACCACACCAGCTGTTGGGAGACCGGCATTTGGGTATGGGCTCAGTGGGCTGCCCTTGTCTTTCTCAGCTTCAGAGTCCCACCTTTCAAAATGAGGGGCTTGGGTTTCCAAAGGTCCCTTCCAGCTGTAACCATTCTTTTTTATAATTCTGTTTATTTATTTTTGGCCCTTCTGGGTCTTCACTGCTGCGAGGGCTTTCTCTAGTTGCAGCAAGCAGGGGCTACTCGTTAGTTGCAGCCCCAGGGCTTCTCATTGTGGTGGCTTCTCTTGTTGCAGAGCACAGGCTCTAGGGCTGCAGTAGCTGTGGGACTCAGACTCTAGAGCACAGACCCAGTAGTTGTGGCACATGGGATCTGTTGCTCCACAGCATGAGGGATCTTCCCAGATCAGGGATTGAACCCACGTCTCCTGCATTGGCAGGTGGATTCTTTATCACTGAGCCACCAAGAAAGCCCTGTAACTATTCTTTTGGCAGATATTTTTCAGTGAAACTAATGAAGGGAATGCTGTTGAATTCTGCATATAAACCCTTCAGTTTAATTCAGTAAGTATAGATTTACGACCTGTATGCGTTAGGCCCTGGGACTATCACAAGTTCTGGAGGAACAATTGAACCTGGGGTCACCAGGCAGCCTGAGCAGCACTATAAGAGGAGACACAGGGTGTTCCTGGATCACAACATAGGAGTTCCCCTTTAGGAACCGGGGATGTCTTCTAAGCCAAGGGAGTGGGTGGAAATTCCTCACAGTGCTCTTGCTGAGAGTCACAGGTCATTAGCACCATGGCATGGGAGAGAGCATTCTGTGTCACGTGTCCTTCTCGTTGTTGAAATAGACTGTCCTTTTCTCCAAAGAATAAAAAAGTCATAATTATCTACAGTATAATGGGACATGACCTGTTTTACCCAAAATGACATCTACACATTTATGTCATAGTTCTGTGCGTTTGGCAAGAGTAAGGATGACAGAGTTGCTGATGTCACCAGTGTTATGTGATGTGTTCTCTTGGCTCAGAGAGAAAGTGGAAGTGATAGGTGGCCAACTCCACAAACTGCTGTGAGGTACAATGCCAGTAGTTAATCGTAAAGTGCTCAAGAGTTTGAAAGGTTAGTGCCTACTTACAGGTTAGGTTATTCCCATAGTAATCTCTTCCTCACTCCCTTGTATTCCCTGAAGTCTTCCCAGCGAGAGAGGAAGAGTAGAATTATTTACAATTGCGCAGAATTGCAGCCCATTAATTACTTGAACAAGGAGTAGGCTAGGGACAGAGCCCCAAGATACTACAGTATAGACCTCACCCCATACCGGGTGATGGAGAGACCTTTACAACAATGTATACAATCCTTTATCAGGCCTTGACTCGATTCAGCCACCAGTTCAACAATGTCTTGCCTTCATTTTGTCTCATCAGAGTCTTTACAATCACTTTGTTATAATAAATGTTTAATTACAATTCATAAGAAGAAAACATGATCAATCTGAAATGATCTTTCTCCTAGTGAACTCATGGTGGGTCCCAAATGTTAACCATCAAATCACTGTCTACAGGCTCCCAATCTGTTTTAGATTCCATTCTACAATTTTTAAAGTTTGGGGAAAACAAGCTACAAGGATATACTGTACAACACAGGGAATATAGCCAATATTTTGTCATAGCTATAAATGGAGTATAACCTTTAAAATGTGTGAATCACTACATTGTACATGTGTGACATATAATATCATACATCAACTATACTTTAATTAAATAAATAAAGTTCTAATACCACTTTCTAACTTATTTATTTTAAAGAAGTATAGTTGATTTACAATGTTTCAGGTATACAGTAATGTGATTCAGTTATACATATATATATATCCTTTTTCAGATTCTTTTCCATTATAGGTTATTACAACATATTGAATATAGTTCCCTGTGCTGTATAGTAGGTCCTTGTTGTTTATCTATTTTCTATATAGTAGTGTGTATCTGTTAATCCCACATTCCCAATTTATCCCTCCCCACTTAAAACCACATCTTAGATTCCAGGAGAAAGACTGCTTCTGCCAACCAGCTTAGCTGATGACCTTCACCAAGCCACATTTCTCCTCCTTAGTCTCATTTTTTCAGTCCCCACAAGAGTCCTATTTACACAGTGCTTTGCAATTTTCAGAGATATTTTTAAGCAATTCTCTTTTGTTAAACTGTCACAGCAACCCTTTAGTGTATAGGTCATCACTGTCTTCCCAGGGATATTATTCTCATAGGGGTCCCTGGTGCCTGACACTGTTCCCAGCACAGAAGGCAGAGGAAGCTCCCAAACCTACCTGCTTTGTGTACAGCCCTGAGTGTGCCCTGCCCCAGCCAGTGGGTCCCTGCTCGCTCTTTCCTCTGCAGCCCTGGGTTGTATCATCTGTCAGAGTCAAGAGGGATGGAAAGGCAGCTGCTGCTCAGTTCCTTGTATGGAAATAACTGGTTCCTGGTCAGATAAATGCAAATAGAAGGTGCCTGCAAGGTGAACGAGCCCTCTAAAAACACAGCCAGAGAGGACTGGACCAACTGTTCTGGCTTCCTGGGCTACCTAAAAACTTGTAGCCTGAGAGGAGGTCTCCCCTTAAAAATTGCAGGGGAGAGCATCTGTCTTAAAGAAATCACATCCGGGAGTGGGGTTCAGGATGGGAGGACACATGTATACCTATGGGCAATTCATGTTGATGTATAGCAAAAACCATCACAATATTGTAAAATAATTATCCTCCAATTAAAATAATTAATTTTAAAAAAGAACATCGCATCCCTCAAGTACCTGGAGAACTTTACAGTATTTTAAATTCCTTCTTCCTTCCTTGTTCCTCCCCATCTTTCTTCTTTCACAGTTTTTTATTGGGCATCATTTGCAACAATGTGGATGGACCTGAGGGCATTATGCTTAGTGAAATAAGTCAGAAAGAGAAAGATAAGTAATGTTTGTTATCATGTATATGTGGAATCTAAAAAATAAAATCAACAGATGAGTATAACAAAAACAGAAACAGACTCACAGATGTAGAGAACAAACTAGTGGTTACTAGTCGGGAGAGGAAAGGTGGAAGGGTCGTGATAGGGGTATGGGATTAAGAGAGACACAAACTACTGGGACTTCCCTCGCAGTCACATGATTAAGACTCAGCGCTTCCAATGCTGGGGGATGCAGTTTCAATCCCTGGTTGGGGAACTAAGATCCCACATGCTGTAATGCAGCCAAAAGATAAAAAAATAAATAAAAAATTTAAAAAGAAGGTATAAAAAAAAAAGTTTCATCATAGTTGATAATGATTCCATGATCCTACCACCTCCTTCTGTAAAGACATATTTTTTTAAAAAAGAAATACAAACTACTATGGATAAAATAAATAAGCTGTAAGGAAATAAGCTATAAGGATACAATACAGAGAAATACAGCAAGTGTTCTGTAATAACTTTAGATGGAATATAATCTATAAAAATATTGAATCGGTGTGTCATACACTCGAAACTAATATGATATTGTAAATTAACTATACTTCAATTTTTGAATTTTTTGTTTTCTTTATATTTTTTACTATATTTCCATTTTTAAAAGTAAATTAAAAGTTCTAAGTTTATTAAAAAGTGTTTATTGAGCATCTATTATGTGTCTTGCCTTGAGCTAGCTGACAGATAAAGAAGATACAGACTTTGCCTTCAAGCAGTCCCCAGTTTGGGCTGAAGCATAAACACATATAAGGAAGGTGAGGCATGCCCCCCAGGAATCCTGCTGCAGGATTCAAGGTCAAGGAAGGAGGAATCTGGGAAGGCCATCACCGAGGAGGCTGGGAGGCACGGTTCTGACTGTCTGAAGATGAGCCGAGTTATACATCGAAGGTCAAGTGCTCCGCCACAGAGAGGCACCGGCATGAGTCAAGGGCTTCCATGGGGGAAGCAGTCAGGGCAGGTGTATCTAGCGGACAGGAGGAACTGTTTGACAAGATCACATTATCGGGAAATAGCGTTGGAAAAGTGACTGGACTGTGGGGGACCTAGAATGCATCTTTCAGTAATAAGACCTTATTCTACCGGCAGGGGGGCTGGGGTGGAGGGGACAGAAGGGGTCCAGTGGAGGCTTCTGCAGAGAGGAGAGACATGGCCAGAGCTGGGACACTCAGTTTCTTTTTGCTGCAGCATACACCTGGTGTCATTTCTAAAATTGTGTTTGTTTGTTTTTGGCTTTGCTGGGTCTTTGTTGCTGCTCGGGCTTTCTCTAGTTGTGACGGGGGCGCTCTCCAGTTGCGGTGTGTGGCCTTCCCACTGCAGTGCCTTCTCTTGCTGCAGAGCGTGGGCTCTCGGCAAGTGGGCATCAGCAGTGCTGTGTGTAGGCTCTAGAGCTCAGTGCTTGTGGCATTTGGGCTCTGTTGCTCCACAGCAAGTGGGATCTTCCCGGATCAGGGATCAAACCCGGTATCTCCTGCATTGGCAGGTGGATTCTTCACCACTGAGCCACCAGGGAAGCCCCCAGTCTTGTTTTTAAATGGCCCATTTGCACAATTACTTACCTTAGCGGAAGTTAGGTGGTGCTACATCCCTAGACCAGACCTAGAGATTTTTAACACTTCTTTGATTAAAATAGCAACTTTCAAGATTTTCTCTGCCACAGCTCCCAGGATAAGGCTCACACACCTCACTCAGACTTGAATGCACCTCCCACACTCTACCAAACCCCTCTTCCCAGACTCAGAACACATCTTCAGATGCAAATAAGAGAAGGTGACATTGTTTGGGGGACAACTTGGCATTTGACCTAATCTTTGCTTAAAAAGCTATTATCCCCAAACTTCTGCATTTAAGGATTAGTTAATAAAGTTTAGCAACACAGCTCACTATGGGTCATGCGACATATCAACATGTCTGACCTCTGCAGATGAATTAAAGTGCCAAATTAAAGATATATGTCTAAATCTACTCTGCGGTTATCCTTAACATCAAATGCAAATGTTGAAGACTGTAACCCGAATACTTTCACAGTTACTCACTCATTTTCTGAACTATCTGCTCAGGAACTTATCTAATCCCTTTATTAAACTATTTCCATTTATAGCATCATTTATATCCCACCACTTACCCACCAGCTGTTACCAGATTAAGGTCACACATGTATCTGTGCATGTGCCATGGTTAATTCTGGTGTTCCCATGGGTCCACATAGAATTACATGGGCTGCAAGCCCAGCCGTCTCTATTGGACCTGAAGAAGCTCATAGCTGGCTTAATTTTCAAAAAAGCCCAGCTGACAGTAATTTGTTCTAAAATATCTTTCTTTTCAAACTCTCAGAGAATGAACTTATGTTGTCGGGGGAAAGGATGAGGAGAAGGGACAGTTAGGGAGCTTGGGATGGACATGTACACACTGCTCTATTTAAAATGGATAACCCACAAGGACCTACTGAATAGCACAGGGAGCTCTGCTCAATGTTACGTGCAGCCTGGATGGGAGGGAGTTTGAGGGAGAATGGATCCATGTGTGTGTATGGCTGAGTCCCTTCACTGTTCACCTGAAACTGTCACAACTTTACTTGTTAATTGACTATAATACAAAATAAAAAGTTTTTTAAAAATCTTTATTTTTCTCATATTTTCATCTTTGATTTTCCCTGCTCAGATGGATAGATAGGTTCTCTTGGGCACTTCCAACTCTTTAAACAGAATTATTTAGGAGTTGGTCAAGAACTTTAAAAAAAAAAAATTCACTGTCCTTTTCACTTCTTAACATCATGTGTGAAAAACTGGATTAATAGGATGTGCATATTATTGGTTGAAGTAAGCTGAAAAATAGCCCCCCAAAATGTCAATGTCCTACTCCTGGAAACTACATGAATTACCTTACATAGCAAAAGGGACTTGCGGATGAAATTAAGATGAAGAACCTTGAGATGGGAAGGTAGAACTGAATCATCTGGGTGAGTGTAACGTAATCACTAGGGTCCTACGAAGGATGCAGGAAGTCAGAGGAGAAGATGCTACACAACTGCTTTAAAGCCCAGAGATGCAGGCAGCCTATAGAAGCTAAAAAAAAATCTTGGAAACATAATCCTGTTTTATTTCAGCTAATAAATTTGTGTTGTTTAAACCACTAAATTTGTGATAATATTTTATACCAAGAGTAGAAAACTAATTGGGGCTTTCCAGGTGGCTCAGTGGTAAAGAATCCACCTGCTGATGCAGGAGACATCAGTTTGTTCCCTGGGTCAGGAAGATCCCCTGGAGAAGGAAATGGCAACCCACTCCAGTATTCCTGCCTGGGAAATTCCATGGATAGAGGAACCTGGCAGTCTACAGTTCATGAAGTTGCAGGAGTCAGACACAACTTAGTAACTAAACAACAACAAAGGAAACTAATACATTGGTTTATTATTATAAACATTTTTTTCCTGTATCAAAGTGAAAAGTGTTAGCCACTCAGTCGTGTCCAACTCTTTGCAACCCTGTTGACAGTAGCCCTCCAGGCTCCTCCGTCCATGAATTTCCTCAGGCAAGAATACTGGAGTGGGTTGCCATTTTCTTCTCCGGGGGATCTTCCCAACTCAGGGATTTAACCCAGGTTTTCTGCATTGCAGACAAATTCTTTACCATCTGAGCCACCAGGGAAGCCCCTTTCCCTGTATAGTCACATGTATATTTCTGTTTCTTACCTACAAGTCTCTGGATCTAACCTTTCTCAGGCCCCAGAACCAGATCTTGATTCTTCTGCAATTAATAGATGTATATTCTTTCTTTTATTACGACTAAATATTAATAATTGAATTGACAAGAACAAAAGAAAACTTAGGTAGGCAATGGTAGGCCCACTTGTAGGGGTTGGGTGGTTGGGGAGGATAGTGAAAAGCGATGACAGACAAGATCATGGGAGACTCAACCCCTGCCCTGGCCTGTGTGACCCGGGAAAGCCTCACTAAGCCTCATCTGTAAGAGAGAGGACTTGAATGAATTTGATGGGTCTCAACCCTCTTCTAGGTTGAGGACCATTTTGAAAGTAATAACTTTCTCCCCAGAAATAAAAAGCATGCATGCACATCCACATACATTTTGATCCTCTCATTACAGGTGCTTCCCTAGCTAAGGATCCAAGGATCCAGTCAGGAACCCATAGGCTAGAGATTCTCTAAATGTAAGACATCTGGGACTTTATCAAATAAAAAGAAGAAAAAATTGAATAGTATTTCTGGCTTCTAGAACTGCCCACGAGCACTTTCCTTATAAAAAGTATATTTGTTGTATTTGATGCTAAATTAAATCAAAACAAGCTTTATTCCTATATTAGCCTAACACCCCTGTCTTGCCACACTGTAGTCCCTTGCATGTACTGAAAAAAATGGTATAACTCAGAAAATCTCAGGTTGGAAGAGATCTTCAGTGTCCTATGATCCAATTCCCCTCGATGGCCCGACACGTACTCTACATCATCTCTGTTGTCATCAAGAAATACACACTTTTCACTTCCAGACTGCCAACAACCCTGTTCTACCTAGAAGGTAATAGAAACTCAGTGTCAGGGGCTCAAAAGCTTACAGATGCTCCAAGGAAAGCTTTGGAACTAATAACATCTTTTTTGTTGTTCAGTCCGTCAGTCATGTCCGACTCTTTGTGACCCCATTGACTATAGCATGCCAGGCTTCCCTGTACTTCACAGGGAAGCCCTGTAGTAATAAACAAACGAGCTACAATATTATTTTTAAGTGAGGGCATCAGTAGAAAATAGACAAACTGCAGAAGAAGAAACGTAATGACCAATAGGCATATTTAAAAGACCTTTCACCCCCTTAATAATAATAATAAATTCAAACAAAATAATGCTGGGCTTTCCTGGTGGCTCAGTGGTAAAGAATCTACCTGTCAATGCAGAGGACATAGGTTCAATCCTGGTCTAAGAGGATCCCACACGCAGCAGAGCAGCTAAGCCCTTGGGTCACCACTATTGAGCCTGCGCTCTAGAGCCTGGGAACTGTAACTACTGAGCCTATATGCCCTCCAGCCTATGCTCTACAACAAGAGAAGCCACCAAAATGAGAAGCCTGAGTACCACAACTCGAGAGCAGCCCCTGCTCGCCCCAACTAGAGAAAAGCCCACAACAAAAACCCAACACAGCCAAAATAAATAAATAAAATTATGTTAAAAAATAATAATAATTCTAAAATAAGTTTTAAAGGTTAGTGTTAGTCACTCAGTCATGTCCAACTCTTTGTGACCCAGTGGACTGTAGTCCACCAGGCTCCTCTGTCCATGGAATTCTCCAGGCAAGAATACTAGAGTGGGTTGCCATTTGCTTCTTCAAGGGATCTTCTCCCAGGGATCAAACCAGGGTCTCCTGCATTGCAGGCAGATTCTTTACCATCCAAGCCAGCAGGGAAGCTCCTAAGAATGAATGTCTGCCATTACAGGAAGACACAGGTTCAATCCCTGGTCTGGTAAGACTCCCACATGCCTCGGACAACTAAGCCTATATAAAATTAAGTACAGAGCAAAAGGAGAAGAGAGAAACATTGAACAACTCAAGCTTATCCACCATGCCTGGGGGCTCACCCACTTTCAAAGACCAAATCCATGAAAGACGACTCCTTGGTAAATTGACCTTATCCACCTACTTTGCCTTCATCCCCTTCCAGCATGAAACTCAGAATCCCCCAAAAGCATGACACACAGGCTCCCTTCTAAACGTCAGTTTTGGTTGATTCGCAGTGGCTGCTGCTAGAAAGAACAGTGAGGCCAAGTTGGAGTTCAGGAAGAAGGTGTTGCCTGATTGATTAGCCATGTCTACCAGGGATCCTGGTGCCCAGGTGCTGCTCATTTGCCAGGTCTCAATGGATTATCTCTGTTTTATTCTTGGCCTTTTATGTTTAAGCAGATGACCTGTTTTTCCAACCAACCAAATTAAAGCGATTTTAACCAGACCTAAGGGCTATATAACAAAGGCCTGAAGAGCTGCTCTGAATGCTAAGCCCACTCTATTCTAACAAAGACACAGTTCAACTTGCAAGTCAACATGACACAGTGCAGCATTATATTTTAAAGCTAAATATATCATGCATTATGAACCAGAAATTCCACTCCTAGGATACACATCCCATGTATCTGTTGACCAAGAGATAGAAACAAAAATGTCCCATAGCAACTACTTGCAGGAGGATGGAAACATAAATTGTGGTACATACACATACAGAGCTTACCCATTTTGTTAGTTACACAAAACCATATGTATAAATAATAGAAGAACATTTGAATGAAAGAAGCAAGAACATAAAACCACCTATAACTGTATACCTTGGCATGTTGATGTATGGCAAAACCAATACAATACTGTAAAGTAAAAAATAAATAAATAAATAAACAATAAAATTAAAAAAGATGAAAAACAAGTTATAAAAACTAAATTATTTGTTGTTTAGGAATATGTACATATGTGGCAAAACTATCATTGAAAACACAGGGGAATAAGTAAACGAAATTCAGACTACTACTGTAGTTACCTTTGGGGCAAGTATGGGACAGGATAGGGAAAGACAGGCAAGATGAATGTAACAGAATGTTCTAGTTAAGTAGGATGGTGGTTTCACAGGGGTTCATTTATTGTAATGCTTCATGTATGTTTGTGTGTGTACTCAATCACTCAGTCGTGTCTGACTCTTTACGATCCCATGGACTTTAGCTGGCCAGACTCCTCTGTCCATGGAATTTCCTAAGCAAGAATACTGGAATGGGTTGCCATTTCCTACTCCAGGGGATCTTCTCAACGCAGGGATCGAACCCTCGTCTGTTGCATCTCCTGCATTAGCAGGCAGATTCTTTACCACTGTGCCACCTGGGAAGCCCTGTAATGGTTCACAGAATATATACATAGACATACATATATATTTCATGTATTGTTTGCAAGAAGAGATTTTCATTTAATGCACTACTCAACTAAAGATAAAATCTTCATTTTGGAAGGTAACGCAGATAGCCTGGTTTGCAGTAACACAGTGTTAGAAAATGCTTCTTTCACAGGGTGACTTTTGTGGGTCACCTGGTCCTACCTCCCCAGTCAGGTTTCTTCCTTACAGTGGCTGAATCTCACCAGGACCCTAAAATTGGAGTGAAGATAGGATGAGCAAAGCTTTCCTCTGATGCTTCTCTAGGCTGTCTCAGGTACACCCGAGCAGTTCCCTCATCTTTGCAGTGATGAGTTTGGTTATATCTCTTATTTTTTAATTATGAAGCAGTCATTTCAATTTCTATGTTTCTTTCTTTTTTATTGAAATATAGTTGACTTGAAATGTTGTATTAGTTTCAGGTGTACTAGGTAAATCACTTTTAAAAATAATCTTTTCAATTTTTAAAATCATTTTAAAGATCATTTACTTTAATCATCCTAATTTTTATTATTATTATAACAAGATTTTATTAGCATTTTATCTGCAACATGCACTAAAGTTGTTTTTATATAGTTATTACTTCAAATGAATGATGAATTTTTTCTAATAAGAAAAACATGTAAACAATCTGAATGTCCATTTATACAGGAATGGTCAGAAAGTATGCACTCTTAAACTCTACAAGGAGAGTATAGTAACACAGAAGATACCTAAATCATTACATGAAAATCTTCCCAGGTTGGGAAGTGGTAAAAAAAAATCTGCCTGCCAGCTCAAAAGACACAAGAGGGGGAGGTTTGATCCCTGGACCAGGAAGATCCCCTGGAGTTAGAAATGGCAACTCACTCCAGTTATTCTTGTCTGGAAGGTTCTACAGACAGTAGCCTCATGGGCTATAGTCCATGGGGTCCCAAAGAGTCAGACATGACTGGGCATGCTTGAAGTTTAGATAAGATCCCAACTAATAATACAAATAAATGAAACCTATGTTTTAAAATGGGTTTCCCTGGTGACTCAGTGGTAAAGAATCTGCCTGCCAATGCAGGAGACTCAGGTTCAATCCTTAGTTTGGGAAGATCCCTTGGAGAAGGGAATGGCAACACACTCCAGTATTCTTGCCTGGGAAATCCCATGAATAGAGGAGCCTGTGGGGTCACAAAGAGTCAGACATGACTTAGTGAATAAACAACAACAACGTTTTAAAACAAGCTGGAAGGAAATAGACAACCATGTCAATGTTAGCTTCGTGTGAAGATACATTTTTTTCTTCCTAAGTTTTACTCTTGTAATAGAAAGAAAATCCACTCAACTTTGGACACTTTTGAAAGGGAAACTGATTGGCAATGTTGGTTTTTAGGGAGTTGAAGACACCCATGGATGTTCTATAAAAGGCAAGATGGTGACTCAGTAGTAGTACTAAGATCATTGTTCAGAGTTCCTGTGTTTCTAACTTTTTCTGTCTTAATTCTGAATCCAATTGATTCCTCAACTGCTCCCAACACACCCACACAAGTAAATAAAGTAAGACACACTCCCCCTGAAGAAGTATTACTGTCATCTCAGCCTTTCTAAATTCCTCAGCTGTAGCTAGCCATGTACTCCATTCACAGCCTTTTCCTTGAAGGTCTGGGTGGGCAGGAAGAAATGAGAATTTGAATGCTACTTAAATTATCTCTGAAAAGCTGTGCCTATTCTCAGGATGGTCGTACAGTGAGTCAACCACCAAATCGAGGTTATCAGAGGCCATCTTAATTTAGACCACATCAGTGTCAGTCAGGTCATCCCAATTTGGGGGCTCAGAGAATACTGTCATAATGTTATCACAGTGGAGGGTTTTTTAAAAATAAAGATTATTACTACTGGTTCGGGAAGATCCACTGAAGGAGGGTATGGCAACCCACTCCAGTGTTCTTTCCTGGAGAATCCCATGGACAGAGGAGCCTGATGAGCTACAGACCATGGGGTCACAAAGAGTCAGACACGACTAAAGCGACCGAGCACGCACACATGCAAAAGTGTGGTGGGCAAGTACCGACAGGACTGTAGGGGGAATGGGAAGGTAAATTTAATAGATCCTCTTTGCAGGGCCTATTAAAATGGAAAACTGCACACCCCAAGGCACAGTGATTTCTCTCCTAGCCAGTTCTCCTAGAGAATAATCACACATGCATGCAGGTGGACATGGTCAAGGATTTCAATCACAGAAACATTTGTTTGTATGAAAAATTGGAAACCACCAAATATCTCTCAACAGGGCAATAGATTTTCAAAAGTTCATATATTCATATGGTAAAATACCCACAGCAGTTAAAATTGGTGGTCCATAGCATATGGATCAACATGGATAGATCTACATGTGGGCAAAAAAAAAAACAAAAAAAAAACAACACAGATCTTTGAGGATTTAAAAGAAGTGACTATAGACTTAACGGTTTCCATGAGGATAAATATCAAGACATGTTGTTTAGTGAAAGGAGCAAGTTCAAGGATAACATTGAAAGTATGATATTATTGGGCGTTCCCTAGTGACCTAGTAGTTAGGATTCTGTGCTTTCAGTGCCATGTCCCAGGTTCAATCCCAGGTCAGGGAACTGAGATTTCCCCAAACCACACAGTGTGGCCTGGAAAAAAAAAAAAAAAAAAAAATATATATATATATATATATATATATATATATATGTATATATATATATATATATATAGTGCCATTTCTGTTAAAAAGAAAAAACAAACTACAGCTATGCATTTTGATAAGTACAGATATATATAGATATATATATATGTATGTATGTAGAGAGATGTAATAGCACAAGAACATTCTAGAAGGAAACAAATTAAAGTCAAAACAAGGATTACCTCAGAGGAAAGACAGAGGGAACTGGGACCTGGGGTGGGAAACGTGAAACAGGGTTACAGGTCATTGGTGATATTCTACTTTTCAAAGGTAAATGGATTCCAGTGTTACTTGTGTGTCTGTAATTACTTTTTAAAAGTCTCAGCAATTACATAATCTTCTAATATATTTATTACACCTCCGAAGCAAAAAATATGGAGCGTTCCATAGAAGAATGTCTCCTGGACACCACACCCCCTTTTCATTCCCTTTCCCTCCACCATCTGCACACACAGCACTCCCACTCGGGCAAGTTCACATATGTTCTGAGTGCTTGTGTTGTGCTTAGTCGCTCAGTAATGTCCAACTCTTTGCGACCCCATGGACCGTAGCCCGAGAGGCTCCTCTGTCCATGGGATTCTCCAGGCAGGAAAACTGGAGTGGGTAACCATTTCCTTCTCCAAGTGATCCTCCCCACCCAGGGATTGAACCCAGGTCTCCTGCATTGCAGGCAGATTCTTTACTGTCTGAGCCACCAGGGAAGCCCAGTATCCTGAGAGTATGCCCTACAGCCTTCAATCACCTTTGCAACCCTCCTAGGCACCAGAGCAAATCCTATTGACCATGACCCTTTGCAGAAAAAGTATTGTCAGCAAACAGCTGTGCATGTACCCTTCATTATCAATAGCCACATGAATTGTATCCCTTTCCATGATCATTTTCTTATTAATTGGAGGATAATTGCTTTACAATGTTGCCTTAGCTTCCGCTGTACAACAATGTGTATCAGCTATATGTATACATATACCCTCTCCCTCTTGAGTCTCCCTCCCACCCCAACCCTATCCCACCCTCTAGGTCATCATATCACCAGGCTGAGCTCCCTGTGTTATACAGCAGCTTCCCACCACCTACCTATTGTACAACAGTAGTGTATATATGTCAGTGCTACTCTCCCTCAATTTTGAGAGCAAAGAATTTGAGAGTGTGGCACTGGCCAAATCACCAGGAGGAAAGAAGGCAATAACCCACATTCCATACCTGTCAAAAACCACAGCGGAATAAGCCCGCTCGGCGAAGATGATGTCGGCAGCACAGAACTCCTTCGTGGCCTTCAAACCTCTGCCTTTGCCCTCAGCAGTGAAGACCTCCACATTCTCCATTTCCCCTATTGTCATCTCAGAGTCTTCGGGCAGCTCGGCAGATATTTAAAACTGAGCCAAGTCCCTTGTCCTCACAGCTATTTCAGCACCTTCAGCATCCCAAAGAGCAAGTCTATAAATGGACAAGCACCTCCCCTTCCCTACCCCCTCCAGCCCCTGGGCCCTCTCTCACTCCCCCTTCTGCTTCTTTTCCTGGAGACCGGGATGGGGCAGGCCAGAGGACAGTGACCCAGGAAGGATCCCCTCCACCTCCCAGCCAAGCTGACAAAGTAGAAAAAGACCATGGGCTGGTGTGCTTCTCAAATTGGGCCTGAAAATTTTGGAAAAGTTCCTTTGCAAGGAGTAGCTAAGTCCTGGATTGCAGTCGTGCTCAGCTTTAGTTGGAATGGGCAGCACTTGGTCAGTAGGGTATTTTTAGCAACCAGATGCCTCTGTCAATCCAAAGCAGAGACAGCTGAAGTGGTCCAAGAGAAGAGGCGAGGTGATGCTTGCTGCTCTGGGACCCTTCAGCTGTCAGGCTTGGACTTTCTTAAGTGAGATGGGCCCCTTGTTTTCTCCATGGGTAGACTATTGGCAGAAAGTAACAGATGCTAATCTGACCCTTTGCCATATATATAACGTCTCTCTTCCCTGGTGGCTAAGACAGTAAAGACCCTGCCTGCAATGCAGGAGAGTCGGGTTCAATCCCTGGCTCAGGAAGATCCCATGGAGTAGGGAATGGCCACCCATCCCAGTATTCTTGCCCGGAGAATCCCGTGGACAGAGGAGCCCAGCAGGTTACAGTCCATGGGGTCACAAAGAGTCAGATATGACTGAGTGAATAAGTACTCTCTAGGTTCCAAGGGGCCTCCCTCTTCTCTAATATTCCTTGGCTCTCCCACAGTGCCCCACCTAGGGCATGGAGCTCTGAGCATTCTCTGATGAATGTAGCTATGTTGGACCACAGGATGTGTTATGAAAGGAGGCCAGCTTTGAAGATGAAAGCCCTCATGTCAATCATTCTGTCAAATCTCCCTTAAACATCATGTCTGCTACCAGAAAAGTACCAATACCTTCTTTACCAGGAATGAGGACATTGGAAGGATTAAGTCTAAAATCTCAGCTATTGAACTGGATGCCACTCATCTTGCTCACCAGACAGCTCTCACTGAGGTTGAAAAGAAAGACACTTGCAGATCTGGAGCTATGGTTTATCTTTTTAGGTAATATTTTGTTTCTGGGATGCATCTGATTACGGATTTCTGTGCTCTGGGTTTCTGTAAGTGTACTAGTTTACAAGCACTGGCTTCTGAGTTAGACAGGTCTGCATTTGAATTTTGAGCCTTCTAGGACTATGGGCTTCCCAGGTGGCACTAGTGGTAAAGAACCTGCCTGCCAGTGCAGGAGACATAAGAGACCCAGATTCAATCCCTGGGTGGGGAAGATTCCCTGGAGAAGGGAATGGCAACCGACTCCAGTATTCTTGCCTAGAGAATCCAATGGACAGAAGAGCCTGGCAGGCCACAGTCCATAGGATCACAAAGAGTCGGAGATGACTGAAGCAACTTAGTGGGACAACTTTGAGATAGTACCTGTAAAACAAGGGTGATAATTTCTATCTCACTGGTAAATGAGATAATAGGTACAGTGGACATGGCATAGCACTTGGCTGTGTTCATACAGAACTTACTAAATGATAGCAAATTTATTTATTCTGTCCATTTTCTTCCCCAAAACCATCAAGATACATTCAAAATTCTAATGTGTCTTCAACCTAATTGTATCTCCTGACGCTTCTTTGCTCTTGCAAGCAGCTGGAGAATTGTCTGTCAGACCTTGCGTGCATGCTACGTCACTTTAGTCGTGTCCGACTCTTTGCGACCCCATGGATGGTAGCTCGCTAAGCTCCTCTGTCCATGGGATTCTCCAGGCAAGGATACTAGAGTGGGTTGCCATGCCCTCCTCCGGGGGATCTTCCAGGGATCGAACCCAATTCTCTTGTGTCTCTTGCATTGTCAGGTAGCTAGCACCACCTGGGAAGCCCTCTCCATGTATCCCAGGTTTTAGGTCATAACACATAGTGCCTGGAACTAGAGAATAATTCAGTGAACTCTGATCTATTCCAAAGGGCAAAACACATTAAGACATTTAAAATTGGGTGCCCCCCAAAATAAACATCACATGCTCTCCGGGAAAAACAAAAGCGATTAAATAGGAGTTCTTCAGGTTAGTCTCAAATGAATGTCTATACCCACGTTGCCTGGCAACAGCCAGGGTCCACCCTTGGGAGCCAGCAGCTCTGCCTGGTAGAGATAACTTCGTTCTTCTTTAGACACAAGTTCAGCCCAACCCAGGGTCAAGGAAGACATCTACCTGCCCGAAGTCAGAAAGAGAGATGGAGCATCAAGCTTGGTGCTTTCATTTCAGTGAGTCTCAACCTTTTCAGAACAACAAGATTATATTATTAAAACATGGTAGAGGGTGGTGCAGTGGATGAGAATGCAGGGGACATAAGTTCAGTCCCTGGTTCGGGAATATTCCATATCCCATGGAGCAACTAAATCCGTATGCTATAACTACTGAGCCTCAGAGCTGCAACTACTGAAGCAGACATACCTTTGGCCTGTGGTCTGCAACAAGAGAAACCATCGCAATGAGAAGCCAGCACGCCACAACTAGAGAAAGCCCACACAAACCAACAAAGACCCAGTGCAGCCTAAATAAATAAATAAATAATTTTTAAAACATGGTAGACAGAATAATGGTTCCCCAAAGATACTCAGGTCCTACTCCACAACCCTGTGAATATATTATCTTACATGACAAAAGGGACTTTGCAAGTGTGATTAAATTAAACCTCTTGAGAGAGGGAGGTTATCCCTGGATTGTCCAGTTGGCCCAGTGAAATCATAAGAATCCTTATAAGAGGGAGTTGGGGGATGGTCAATGTCAGGTGGAAATGTAACAATGGAAGCAAGAAGATCAGAGTCAGAGAGACGTTTGAAGATGCTATATGGTTGGCTTTGAAGTAGGAGGAAGGAGCTATGAGCAAAGAAATGTAGGTGCCCTCTATAAACTGGAAAAGGCAGGGGTATAGCTGCTCCTCCAAGAGCCCCCCAGAGGAGCATGGCCCTGATGACACTTTGATTTCAACCCAGTGAACCCTCCGTTTCTGGCTTCTGACAACTGAATTCTAACATGATAAGTTTATGTTATTTTAAATCACTAAGTAATTTGTTACTTGAACTTCCAGATGTTCAAGCTGGTTTTAGAAAAGGCAGAGAAACAAGAGATCAATTTGCCAACATCTGCTGGATCATGGAAAAAGCAAGAGAGTTCCAGAAATACATCTATTTCTGCTTTATTGACTATGCCAAAGCCTTTGACTGTGTGGATCACAATAAACTGTGGAAAATTCTGAAAGAGATGGGAATACCAGACCACCTAACCCGCCTCTTGAGAAACCTATATGCAGGTCAGGAAGCAACAGTTAGAACTGGACATGGAACAACAGACTGGTTCCAAATAGGAAAAGGAGTACGTCAAGCCTGTCTACTGTCACCCTGCTTATTTAACTTCTATGCAGAGTACATCATGAGAAACGCTGGGCTGGAAGAAGCACAAGCTGGAATCAAGATTGCCGGGAGAAATATCAATCACCTCAAATATGCAGATGACACCACCCTTATGGCAGAAAGTGAGAGGAACTAAAAAGCCTCTTGATGAAAGTGAAAGAGGAGAGTGAAAAAGTTGGCTTAAAGCTCAACATTCAGAAAACGAAGATCATGGCATCTGGTCCCATCACTTCATGGGAAATAGATGGGGAAACAGTGGAAACAGTGTCAGACTTTATTTTCTTGGGCTCCAAAATCACTGCAGATAGTGACTGCAGCCATGAAATTAAAAGACGCTTACTCCTTGGAAGAAAAGTTATGACCAACCTAGATAGCATATTGAAAAGCAGAGACATTACTTTGCCAACAAAGGTCTTTCTAGTCACGGCTAGGATGTTTCCAGTGGTCATGTATGGATGTGAGAGTTGGACTGTGAAGAAAGCTGAGCGCCGAAGAATTGATGCTTTTGAATTGTGGTTTGGAGAAGACTCTTGAGAGTCCATTGGACTGCAAGGAGATCCAACCAGTCCATTCTGAAGGAGATCAGCCCTGGGATTTCTTTGGAAGGAATGATGCTAAAGCTGAAACTCCAGTACTTTGGCCACCTCATGCAAAGAGTTGACTCATTGGAAAAGACTCTGATGCTGGGAGGGATTGGGGGCAGGAGGAGAAGGGGACGACAGAGGATGAGATGGCTGGATGGCATCGCCGACTCGATGGACGTGGGTTTGGGTGGACTCTGGGAGTTGGTGATGGACAGGGAGGCCTGGCAGGCTGCGATTCACGGGGTTGCAAAGAGTCAGACACGACTGAGCGACTGAACTGAACTGAATTTGTTAAAAAGCAGCAATAGGAAACTAACACATACAGTATTATACTTTGTTTTACATTAGAGTAAATATTATATAAAATCCTTTTTGATGTATGAAATTAAATTTATAGATAATATAATGTGTTAGTTCTTGAACCTAAAAAACATAGATTACTAACTCCTCTGGGGCTTCCCTGGTGGCTCAGATGATAAAGAATCTGCCTGCAGTGCAGGAGACCCAGGTTCAATCCCTGGGTCAGGAAAATCCCCTAGAGAAGGGTATGGCAACCCACTCCAGTATTGTTGCCTGGAGAATTCCATGGACAGAGAAGCCTGGCAGGCTACAGTCCATGGGGTCAAAAGAGTCAGAAATGACTGAGCAAAATTCAGTCAGAAATGACTGAATGGCTGCGATCCAAAAGTCTACAAGCAATAAATGCTGGAGAGGGTGTGGAGAAAAGGGAACCCTCTTACACTGTTGGTGGGAATGCAAACTAGTACAGCCACTATGGAGAACAGTGTGGAGATTCCTTAAAAAATTGCAAATAGAACTGCCTTATGACCCAGCAATCCCACTGCTGGGCATACACACCGAGGAAACCAGAATTGAAAGAGACACATGTACCCCAATGTTCATTGCAGCACTGTTTATAATAGCCAGGACATGGAAACAACCTAGATGTCCATCAGCAGATGAATGGATAAGAAAGCAGTGGTACATATACACAATGGAGTATTACTCAACCATTAAAAAGAATACATTTGAATCAGTTCTAATGAGATGAATGAAACTGGAGCCGATTATACAGAGTGAAGTAAGCTAGAAAGAAAAACACCAATACAGTATACTGACACATATATATGGAATTTAGAAAGATGGTAATGATGACTCTGTATGCGAGACAGCAAAAGAGACAGATGTATAGAACGGACTTTTGGACTCTGAGGGAGAGGGAGAGGGTGGGAGGATTTGGGAGAATGGCATTGAAACATGTATACTATCATGTAAGAAACGAATCGCCAGTCTATGTTCGATACAAGATACAGGATGCTTGGGGCTGGTGCACGGGGATGATCCAGAGAGATGATATGGGGTGGGAGGTGGGAGGGGGATTCAGGATTGGGAGCTGGTATACACCTGTGGTGGATTCATGTCAATGTATGGCAAAACCAATACAGTATTGTAAAGTAAAATAAAGTAAAAATAAAATTAAAAAAAAAAAAAGAAATGACTGAGCAACTAACAGTTTCACTTCACAAAGTCTGAATATTTGTCCCCTCCACCTCCAAATTCATAAATAGAAATCCTCACCCTCAAAGGTGATGGTATTAATCTGTGGGGGCTTGGGTAGATCCTTAAATCATGAAGGTGAAATCCTCAGGAATGAGATTCATGCCTTATATATAGAAGAGGCTCCAGAGATTGCCTCGGCCCTTCTCTTCTGCCATGTGAGGATACAAGGAGAATTCTGTGACTTGAAAAGGAGCCTTCATCCGAACATGCTGGCACCCTGATCTAGGACTTCAAGCTTCCATAACTGTAAGAAATAAATTTCTGGTGTTTATAAACTACCCAGGCTTTGGTATTTTGTTATTGCAATTCAAATGGACTAAGACTCTGATCTAACCTAGTAAGGGAAAAGGGAAAATGACAGTTAAATTATAATAAAATAACATATATTCATTGTAAACTCCAGGAGATATTGAAGGACAGGGAACTCTGGCATGCTGCAGTCCACGGGGTCTCAAAGAGTTGGACACAACTTGGCAACTGAACAACAACATTAAAAAAAAAAAAACCTAGCTTGTATAATGTTACTACTATTTAAAAAATAAAAGGACCCAGCTTTTTAAAAAAATTTACAGAAACCGATCTATGATTACATAAGACAGTGTTCTAGACTCAGATAATTATAAATACGATTTTACATAAGTGAAATGAATATCCAGATATTTGAAGTACAAGGCTGTTGCTTACTTCCCGGGACACCCGGCATCTCTGGCCAGGACCGTGAGACAGGGGATGTTGACTCTAGTTATCAGGCTGGTGATGGAGAAGGGAGCACAGGGCCCTGTGGCGTCAAACACCAACACAAATCTTAGGCAAAGGCTTTTTGCCCATCTGTCCACTTCCAGTTCATTTTTTTCCCACTGGGATCCCAACCTTTCTTGCTGGCCCTAGCCCAGTTCTGCCCACAGTATGCCAGTGCTTGCATGTGCGTGCTCAGTTGTGTGACTCTTTGCTACCCCGTGGACTGTAGTCCGCCAGGCTCCTCTGCCCATGGGATTTAACAGGCAAGAATACTGGACCGAGCTGCCATTTCTTCCTCCAGAGGATTTTCCCAACCCAGGAATCAAACCCATGTCTCCTGCCTTGGCAAGTGGATTTTTTACCACTGCACCACCTGGGAAGCCCACATTATGTCAGTTGCACTCCACAATCATCGTAACAACCAAAACACCCCCCCCCACATACACATTTCTAAGATGGCCCCTAACTAGTGGAACTGCCTCCATTGAAAAGTGCTGGTCTTCATCATCAGAAAAAGCACGTCTAGGGTTTTTAGTGGATTCCTTATCGCTCTACTGGAGACGTTTAGCCAGAAGAGATTCGAGAAGGACATGAGAGCTTTCTTCAGTGCCATTCATCAAAGCACGGGAGAAGCAGTAGATTCATCCCACACTTCTTAAGAGAGCAAATGAGGGTCCAGAGTGGGCCTAACCATTTGGCGATGTGGTATCGAGGTTAAGATGCTAAACTTGAGCTTCACAGACCCTCACAATCCTATCTCTCTTGAGCACTTTTCTGCTCCAAGAAGATGGAAACTTTTCCATCGTTAATGATTTTAATAGCCATCCAATCTCTTTCTTTGATGTATCTATTAACAGATAAAGAAGGGTGGTAAGAAAGAAAGAAAAATGAGACTGTGCAAGTCAAAGGACCCCTGGTCCCACGAGTACCGGCTGAGTTAGGAGACTGCAGACAAGGGGATGATGAGAATGAGTACAGTGGTTCTGTAACTGAAAGTGGGCTCCAGCTGCTCGCCACTCGAAAACCATTAAAGAGGCCAGGCTGGTGGAAAGAAAAGCTTGCGTTATTTTGGTTGCTGGCAACCAGGGGTCAGGAAGGCGGATGCTTGTCCAAAGGTCAACTACTCCCCAGCCCATGACAATTAGGGCACAAGAGCTTGTATAGACAGAGAGAGGGGCTGCATGCAGAAACAACAGAAACAGCAGTCAGCTCTGACGGTCATCTTGAACTCGGTCATCGGTGATCTGACCAGCGTCATCTTGATTAAGTACAGTTACTCTTCAGCTCCAGGGTGGGTTTATTCCCATTTCCTTGAGGCCAGTTCTTGGAATTGTGGCAGCTGATGTCATGGCTACAGTCTGATCATCATATAGTTAAATTCTCCCCCTGGTCAGGGGTTTGGTATCTGTAAGAGAGCTCACAGGATATGGCTCAGATTTTTGTCTATGGCTCTGGAGAAGGAACTAAAGGTCCTTAGCTGTGCTTAATGACTATATTATTATTATTTGGTCTCCTTTGACTGGTTTTCTTTGTTTCTGCATTTTCTTACTTCTCTGACTAGATTTATTGTTTTTTCAGAAAAATTATCTTTTTATTTATTTATTTTTGGCTGCATTGATCCTCCTTGCTGCACTCAGGCTTTTTTCTTTGGTTGAGGAGAGCTGGGCTACTCTCTAATAGCGGTGCACAGACTTATCTTTGCAGCGGCTTCTCGCTGCATGGACTCCAAGGCGAGAGGGCTTCAGTAGTTGCGGCATGTGGGCTTATTTGCCCATGGCATGTGGAATCTTCCCAGACCAGAAATTGTCCCTTGCGTTGGTGGGTGGATTCTTAACCAATAGACCTCCAGGGAAGCCCCTGGATGTCTTATTTGGCTGAAGTTTTTCCACAGACAAAAGATCAGCAGAGAACATGGGTGGGATGATGAAGGGGAAGAAGGTGGTAAGGACCATAGGGTCCTGCTCCATTTCGGTTCCATTTACCTAGGTTTTAGCTGAACTCCCCTCCCCGCTCAGGCCATACACACATACCAAGGACATTACTATGGCTATTGAGTACTCAGTACCCTAAAGAAGTAAGGGCAACCATTGCTGGGTCCCCAGTCTTGCACCTCAGTGGTAGAAGAAGCTAACATGAAGTGGCCAAGACTGGGGCCTATTTTGGAAAGAATTCAAACACAAGCCTAAACATGGGCTTCAAGCAACCATTACTATAAGCTCCACTGGTTAACTTTTTTTTTTTAATTTATGTATTTTTGGTGGGGGGGCTTCCCTGGTGGCTCAGATGGTAAATAATCCACTTGCAATGTGGGAGACCCAGGTTCAATCCACGGGTTGGGAACATCTCCTGGAGAAGAGAATGGCTTCCCACTCCAATATTCTTGAGACTTTCTCTTTTTTTTTTCCCTAATTTATGTATGTATTTATTTATTTATGGTATAGAGTCTCAGATTCTTACTTTATTCAATAAGTTGTAAGACATTGTTATTGTTTTTTCTTTTCATTTTTTATTTACCCCTGTATTTTACTTTATTTTTTTCAGCTTTATTGAGATATAATGACATATAACATTGCATAAGTTTAAGGTGTGCCATATGATAACTTGCCACTGGTTAACTTTCATCTCGGATAGAATCTGTTCCCAGATTCCACATAGCAGCCCCCAAATCTTTTTTTTCAGCCCCCAAAATCTTTAACCATATTCTGTTTTCATATTTTTATCCTGAATTTTTGATCAAATAATCTCAGAGGCCTTGAGAGGGTGATTGCATTCCCTTCAGTTGGATAAGCTGCAATTCAAGGAATATGTAGAAATAAGTGTGCAGGTGGAGATGTCAGTGAAACCAAGAGTAACGATTTTGAGCCACTGAGGCAGTTTGTGTGCCGGTGTTAATATCATGGTAGCTGATCGACCACACTCAATCCTTCCTTTTGGTGAGATTCAGTCACACACCTGCAGGGACCACCACCTAGTGGCAAATCAAGAGAGCTGCAAGATTTTAAATCTTTTTTGAAGACCTTTTTTTTTTCCAGGCAAGGCAAAGGGCGGAACAAGAATAAACAACAGGTTCCCTTGCTTGCTTGCTCCCCTAGGGAGGGGACAAGCTTGTTCCTTATTTGGGGTGAGGGTAAGGATGTGTCCAAAGGTTGGCTGGAGGGGTGGCTTAGGTGATTTGCCCAGAAGTTGGGCTAGAGGGATGGCTTAGGTGTTGTGGGCAGAGGGCATGCTCTGTACCCTGCTTTTGTTCCTGACACCCAGTTTTTGTTCCTGGCTCTTCAAAAGTGGCAGCTGGGTTTTTTGGTCTCTCTATATCTTTTGTCCAGAGTTCACCCCAACTGCACATGCAGGCAGTTAATTTTAGTCCTATATAGTTTCTTTGTATTTTGCTGTTCGGAGGAAAGGTGTGTCCAGGCACAAGCATTTTAGCAAAGGTTCTCTGGTCTCCCAACCTGTCTCATTCCCCACTGTGAAATTCTGTGCTCAGTCGCTCAGTCATATCTGACTCCTTGCGACCCCATGGACTGTACCCTACCAGGCTCCTCTGTCCATGGGATTTTTCAGGCAAGAGTACTGGAGTGGGTTGCATTTCCTACTCCAGGGAAGAAACTCTACACACTTATTATTTTAGTAAAAGTACAGCACTTTATCATTGAATTTGACCTTCCTTTGTACCCAGAGCTAAGATTCATTAGGCCAGGGGTCAAAAATGTTCCTTTAGGCCTGTGAATTAAGAACAGTTTGTACATTCTTTAATGATTGGCACTGGGGTAGAGTGGGGGAAATCAAAAGAAGAATATTTTGTGACACTTGAAAATTATTTGAAACTCAAATTTCAGTAACGATAAATCAAATTAAAGAAACAGCCATACTCATATGTTTACATATTTTCTATGGCTTCTTCCACACTATAGCCCCAGAGTTGAATATCTGCAACAAAGACCACATGGCCCACAAAGTCATAAATATTTACTGTCTGGCCTTTTACAGAAAATGTTTGCCAATCCTGCTTTAGACAAATAGTAGCTAATGCCTAGCAGTGTTAAATAAGCCAGGGGTTGCTCACTGTTTTCAAGTGCATTCACTGGCTGATTCATTATCATTTCATAATCACAGGATCAGAGAGGTTTGTGGACACACCTAGCCCTCACCTTCCAGAATGAGAGGAGCAGGTTCCCTCCTGAATAGTCCATTATATCCTGTGTAATCGGGGTTCCCAGGTGGCAACCCACTCCAGTGTTCTTGCCTGGGGAAGCCCATGGACAGAGGAGCCTGGCGGGCTACAGTCCATGGGGTTCCACTCGGACATGACCAAGTGACTATACAGCAACAACAATAATCCTATAAAATTACATCACTGACAAAACTCCACACTCTCTCTGGCCCCTGCATTCTTACTAAAGTAGCACTCCTGCTTCCATCTTTCTTCCTTCAGCTTCTAAAATTCTCAGCTCAAACTGCTTTCCTCTCAAGAGCTCCTGAAGGCACTCATTCCACATGCATTCATCAGCACTTTTACCAGGCACTATACTCAGTGCCCCCACACAAAGATGATTAAAGTGTAGGCCCTGAGGATATATAAAATAGATAACTAATGAGAACCCACTGTGTTTCACAGGGAATTCTACTCAATGCTTTCTGGTGATCTAAATGGGAAGGAAATACAAAATACAGTGGATATATGTATGCATGCTAAATCGCTTCAGTCATGTCCGACTCTTTGTGATCCCATGGACTGTAGCCCACCAGGACCCTCTGTCCATGGAATTCTCCAGGCAAGAATACTAATGTGGGTTGCTGTGCCCCCCTGCAGGGGATCTTCCCCA
Source organism: Budorcas taxicolor (assembly GCF_023091745.1). Lineage (NCBI taxonomy): Eukaryota > Metazoa > Chordata > Mammalia > Artiodactyla > Bovidae > Budorcas > Budorcas taxicolor. The sequence goes on from NC_068920.1 coordinate 107,422,353, forward strand.
CCCAGGGATCCAACCCGAGTCTCATATCTAACCTGCAATAGCAAGCAGTTCTTTACCACTAGCGCCACCTGAGAAGCCTAGATGGAGAAGCTCTATACAGTCAACAAAAACAAGACCGGGAGCTGACTGTGGCTCAGATCATGAACTCCTTATTACCAAATTCAGACTGAAATTGAAGAAAGTAGGGAAAACCGCTAGACCATTCAGGTATGACCTAAATCAAATCCCTTATGATTATACAGTGGAAGTGAGAAATAGGTTTAAGGGCCTAGATCTGATAGATAGAGTGCCTGATGAACTATGCAATGAGGTTCATGACATTGTACAGGAGACAGGGATCAAGACCATCCCCATGGAAAAGAAATGCAAAAAAGCAAAATGGCTGTCTGGGGAGGCCTTACAAATAGCTGTGAAAAGAAGAGAAGCGAAAAGCAAAGGAGAAAAGGAAAGATATAAGCATCTGAATGCAGAATTCCGAAGAATAGCAAGAAGAGATAAGAAAGCCTTCTTCAGCGATCAGTGCAAAGAAATAGAGGAAAAGAACAGATTGGGAAAAACTAGAGATCTCTCCAAGAAAATTAGAGATACCAAGGGAACATTTCATGCAAAGATGGGCTCGATAAAGGAAAGAAATGGTATGGACCTAACAGAAGCAGAAGATATTAAGAAGAGGTGTCAAGAATACACAGAAGAACTGTACAAAAAAGATCTTCACCACCCAGATGATCACAATGGTGTGATCACTCATCTAGAGCCAGACATCTTGGAATGTGAAGTCAAGTGGGCCTTAGAAAGCATCAATACGAATAAAGCTAGTGGATGTGATGGAATTCCAGTTGAGCTGTTTCAAATCCTGAAAGATGATACTGTGAAAGTGCTGCACTCAATATGCCAGCAAATATGGAAAACTCAGCAGTGGCCACGGGACTGGAAAAGCTCAGTTTTCATTCCAATCCCAAAGAAAGGCAATGCCAAACAATGCTCAAACTACTGCACAATTGCACTCATCTCACATGCTAGTAAAGTAATGCTCAAAATTCTCCAAGCCAGGCTTCAGCAATACGTGAACCGTGAACTTCCTAATGTTCAAGCTGGTTTTAGAAAAGGCAGAGGAACCAGAGATCAATTTGCCAACATCCGGTGGATCATGGAAAAAGCAAAAGAGTTCCAGAAAAAACATCTATTTCTGCTTTATTGACTATGCCAAAGCCTTTGACTGTGTGGATCACAATAAACTATGGACAATTCTGAAAGAGATGGGAATCCCAGACCACCTGACCTGCCTCTTGAGAAATCTGTATGCAGGTCAGGAAGCAACAGTTAGAACTGGACATGGAACAACAGACTGGTTCCAAATAGGAAAAGGAGTATGTCAAGGCTGTATATTGTCACCCTGCTTATTTAACTTCTATGCAGAGTACATCATGAGAAACGCTGGGCTGGAAGAAACACAAGCTGGAATCAAGATTGCTGGGAGAAATATCAATAACCTCAGCGATGCAGATGACACCACCCTTATGGCAGTAAGTGAGAGGAACTAAAGAGCCTCTTGATGAAAGTGAAAGAGGAGAGTGAAAAAGTTGGCTTAAAGCTCAACATTCAGAAAACGAAGATCATGGCATCTGGTCCCATCACTTCATCAGAAACAGATGGGAAAACAGTGGAAACAGTGTCAGATTATTTTGGGGGGCTCCAAAATCACTGTAGATGGTGACTGCAGCCATGAAATTAAAAGACGCTACTCCTTGGAAGAAAAGTTATGACCAACCTAGATAGCATATTGAAAAGCAGAGACGTTACTTTGCCGACTAAGGTCCGTCTAGTCAAGGCTATAGTTTTTCCTGTGGTCATGTATGGATGTGAGAGTTGGACTGTGAAGAAGGCTGAGTGCTGAAGAATTGATGTTTTTGAACTGTGATGTTGGAGAAGACTCTTGAGAGTCTCTTGGACTGCAAGGAGATCCAACCAGTCCATTCTGAAGGAGATCAGCCCTGGGATTTCTTTGGAAGGAATGATGCTAAAGCTGAAACTCCAGTACTTTGGCCACCTCATGCAAAGAGTTGACTCATTGGAAAAGACTCTGATGCTGGGAGGGATTGGGGGCAGGAGGAGAAGGGGACGACAGAGGATGAGATGGCTGGATGGCATCACTGACTCGATGGACGTGAATCTGAGTGAACTCTGCGTATTGGTGATGGACAGGGAGGCCTGGTGTGCTGCGATTCATGGGGTTGCAAAGAGTTGGACACGACTGAGCGACTGAACTGAACTGAACTGATAGCTGTTTCACTTTGCTGTACAGTGGAAAGTAATGCAACATTGTAAAGCAACTCTACTCCAACAAAAACTTTTTGAAATACAGGCCTGGTATCTAAGACATTGACCATTTAGAGAGCATTCTAGGAAATGGCAGCTTCCCTGGTTGCTCAGTGATAAAGAATCTGCCTGAAATGCAGGAACCAAAGGAGACAAGGGTTCGATCCCTGGGTTGGGAAGATCCGCGGGAGCAGGGCATGGCAACCCACTCCAGTATTCTTGCCTGGAGAATCCCATGGACAGAAGAGCCTGGTGGGCTACAGTACATGGAGTTGCAAAGAGTCAGACACTGAAATGACTTAGCACACACGTATGCATATAGAGATGTACAAGGCAAAGGGGAAAGGGTAGTAATGGCAGCCTAGGAAATTAGGGAAGGCTTCAGAGAAGTAGCAGACAAAGATAAGTGTGGGGGTGGGGGGAACCATTTCAGGCCCAAGAACAGAGCAGTATGAGCAGAGATATGGAGGTAAAGAAACAACATGATATTGTATAGACAATCAGTTGGTATTCTGGGAGCTAAAGAAGCGCACATATTACACTTCACTTTATCCTCTGTCACCAGACTATGTCTCCCTTTATGTCCCAGTGTTTCATATACAGCAAAAATAAGTGTTTGAATGCTTGAAACTGTGCTTTAATTGCATTACTTCATATTGCTTTCACAATATCCTTTGAGGTGGGTATTACTGAGACTTCCTAGTTAGAAAGTAGATCCCTCTCCTAAGTATAACCCCCAAGAGAAACTCTCACATGTGTGCATAAGGAACTGAACAAGAAAGATAAAGCAGCATCATCTATAAAATTAGAAATGGGAAATAAGCCCAAAGTCTTAAGACAGGAGAATGGACAGCTCATGTGTATTCATACAATGGATGTTATAGAGCTATGAAAGGGAATCAGTTATAACCTCACAACTCAACAGAGGTTAATATCAAAAAATAGTATAGTAGGCAAAATAACATTTATGTAAAGTTTTAAATTATGCAAAGTACTATGTCATGTTACTTAGGGATACATATCTATGTAGTAAAAATATAAAGAACCAGGCTGCCTCTCCCCTTGCTGGCATTCAAATAAAAGAAAACTTTCCTTTCCACCAACCTGGCCTCTTTATTGACTTTTGAGCATGAGAATAAGAAATGCTGAATTCAGGATAGTGTTTATTTCTGAGGAAAAGAGGAATTCATTCGGAAGTAGGGAGAGGGTGTTCAGGAAGAAGTCGCAGATGCAATAAACTGAGTTATGCGTGGTGTTTATGGGAATCAGTAAAGGTTTAATGTTGCTGAATCATAAAGCGAGAGCAGGGTGGGGAGGTGAGAACAGCGGGAAGATAATGAGATCAGCGAGGTGCACAGAAGCCCAGTACTACAGTATTCATGTTTGACTGAATGAAGAGCCAGTAATGACTTCCAGGTAGTACCCTTTGGCAGTACCGAGAGTAGGCTGGAGGGTGAAATTGAAATGTAGCAGTACCTTATGGTCCTTCCCATCCCCCACCCCACTATGTCCTCAGCCTGCCTTTTGTCTGTGGAATAACTCTTTTTCTTCAGCCACTCAGTCCTATCCAACTCTTTTTGACTCCATGGACTGCAGCACACCAGGCTTCCCTGTCCTTTACTATGTCCTGGAGTTTGCTCAAACTCATGTCCATTGAGTCAGTGATGCCACTCAACCATCTCGTCCTGTCGTCCCCTTCTTCTCCTGGCTTCAATCTTCCCCAGCAGGGTCTTTTCCAATGAGTTGGCTCTTTGCATTAGGTGGCCAAAGTACTAGTTTCAGCTTCAGCATCAGTCCTTCCAAAGAATATTCAGAATTAATTTCCTTTAGGATTGACTGGTTTGATCTTCTTGCAATCCAAGGGACTCTCAAGAGTCTTCTTCAGCACCAAAGTTCAAAAGCATCAATTCTTCTTTGAAAGAAAGCACTCAGCTTTCTTTATGATCCAGCTCTCACATCCATACATGACTACTGGAAAAACCATAGCTTTAACTACATGGACCTTTGTGGGCAAAATAATGGAACAACTTTAGCCGAAGAATAAATTTAATCAGAGAAGTGAAAAAATGCATAAACAAAGGAAAACAGGCAAAGGAGACCAAATGATAATGCAGTCATTAAGCAAAGTCACGGGCCTTTAGTTCCTCCCCAAGAGGTATAGATAATATTCTGAGCTGTATCCTGTGAGCTGTCTTATAGATACTTCTCCCCACAGATGAAGTTAACCACATGATGACCAGACTGTAGGCCATGACATAAGCTGTCCCAGTTCCGAGAACTGGCCTCAAGGAAATGGGAATAAACCCACCCTGAAGATTAACTGTACCTAAAACAATCAGGGGCTTCCCTGGTAGCTCAGCTGGTAAAGAATCTGCCTACAATGCAGGAAACCCTGGTTCAATTCCTGGATCAGAAAGATCCCCTGCAGAAGAAGTAGGTTACCCACTCTAATGTTCATGGGCTTCCCTGGTGGCTCAGATGGTAAAGAATCCACCTGCAAAGCGGGAGACCTGGGTTCGATCCTTGGGTTGGGAAGATCCCCTGGAGAAGGGCATGGCAACGCACTCCAGTATTTTTGCCTAGAGAATCCCCATGGACAGAGGAGCCTGGCTACAGTCCATGGGATTGCAAAGAGTCAGACATGACTGAGCAAACAAACCACAGCACACAAAACAATCAAGATGACACTGGTCAGACCACTGATGACCAATTTCAAGGTGACTGTCAGAGCTGACTGTGCTGTTTCTGCACGGAGCCACTCCCTCTGTCTATAAAAGCTCTTGTCCACTGATTGTCAAGGGTAGGAGTTAGTCTTTCCACAGATTCCACCCTATCTACCCCTTGCTGGCATCTGAAATAAAGAAAACTTTCCTTCCCACTGAACTGGACTTTTTATTGACTTTTGAGCACCGAGCAGCCCAGAATCCACTTTTGGTAACAAAATCAGGAATGATGATAAGTAAGGCAGATATTGCCCTGGCTCTAACAAAAGATAATGAGAACTTGAAATTAGGCAATGCTAGTTTGACAGGAAAGGAGAACATACAGAAGAGAAAATTTTGCACAGTGCACCAGGGGGCGTGCCCATCAACTGGGAGATGGGTGGAATATTGTATAGCAACGAAAGGAGGAAATTACACGTATATGCAACAGCTTGGATGTACCTTAAAACAGCAAGTGAAACAAGTCCCAGAATACTGCTAGAGAAAGACGTAAATCTTCTGAAATTCAAAAATAATCGAAACTTTTTTCCCCAGTCACACATATATTCCTTTCAAATGAGTATATCTTTATCACATGATCACATGAATATATATTATATTCATATGAAAGGAAATGACCACAAACAGGGTATTAATTTCCCTGGGAGACAGGGAATTAGAGGATGAAATGAACCGGTGTGTATGTATACTTGCATACACTGAGGGTGTCAGGAGAGAGAAAGAAGTCATTTACGGAGCAATGATGACAGCATATCAAGACCAAGGATTTTTCACCCTGTATTAAAGGCTCTAACAAAGAAAACCAGCACGGGAGGAAGGCATGTATTTTTCTGATTTTTTAAAAATTTTATTTAGTTGGCTAAGCCTGGTCTTAGTTGCAGCACTCAGGGTCTGTGTTGTGTCATGCAGGATCTTTCCTTGTTGCACATGGACTCTCTGCAACAAGGGCAGGCGTAGTTGCTCCTCAGCATGTGGGATCTTAGATTGAACCCAAGTCCCCTGCTTTGCAAAGTGGGTTCTTAACTACAGAACCAGGAAAATTCTAGGGTTTTTTGTGGTTTTTTTTTTCTATTAATTGGAAGATAATTACAATATTGTGATGGTTTTTGCCATACAGCAACATCAATCGGCCACAAGTATACGTGCCCCTCCACATCCTAAATCTTCCTCCCACCTCCTTCCTCACCCTATCCCTCTGGGCTGTCCCAGAGCAACAGCTTTGGGTGCCTGACTCATGTATTGAACTTGCACTGGTACAAGAGCATATGGTAACGCACATGATTACCATATGGTAAATGCACATGTTTTAGGGCTATTCTCTCAAAACCTCGCCTTCTCCTACTGAGTCCAAAAGTCTGTTCTTTACATCTGTGTCTCCTTTGCTGCCCTGAATGTAGGATTGTCGGGTACCGGCTTCCTAATTGGTTTCAGACTCCCAAAGTGAGCTGCCCCAGGAGTTTTTCCTCTCTTCCAATGGTGGGTGCGTGCTAAGTCGCTTCAGTCCTGTCCGACTCTTTGTGACTCCATGGACTGTAGCCCACCAGGCTCCTCGGTCCATGGGATTCTCCAGGCAAGAATACTAGAGTGGGTTGCCATTGCCTCCTCCAGGGGATCTTCCTGACCCAGGGATCGAACTCAGGTCTCCCATATTGCAGGCAGACTCTTTACCGACTGAGCCACCAGGGAAATCACCAAAGAACAGCAAAAGACCAGGGAACAGCAAGGAACACCAAGGTACACCAAGCAACAGCAGACGAAAGGCTAATGCAAGCCAGGGTAGAAGAGAACTCGCGAAGTGGCACACTGAGCGGGTAGGGCAGCCGGGAGGGCGGGGCTTTCTAGAGGCGGGAGACTGCGCAAGCGCGGTAGTGCGCCTCGCCGCCATGGTCCCCGGTTCCGTCCAGTCAGCCGCTGGTGGTGGCGGCGACTTCCCCTCAGGAAGTCCGGTCTCCGCCTCCTCCTCCTCCTCTTACCCCGCCTGTTCGGCAGCGGCGGAGGCGGCGGTGCGGCAGCGGTTGTCCCTGCCTCTCCGCCACCTCCACCTCGGCCTATCCCCGGGCTGGCGGCGCTGGCGGGGAGGGGGACAGTAGTTGTAGACGCTGCCCCTGCCTCAGAGAAGGTGAGTTCCCGCCCCGGCGGCGGGGGCGGCCCGGGCCTTCAGCCCCTCCATCCTGCGACCCGGTAAAGGCCCGGCGCGCCCGGAGAGTGCGAAATGGCGGACCGGACAGGACCTGAGGCTCTCCGCTCCCCTCCCCACCCGTCACCCCTGGGAAACGGGCGCCGGGCTCCCACGTGGATCGCGGAGGGAGAAGGGACGTCTCCGCTGCCGGGGGCGCTGAGGTTGGAGCGGGAGAGAGGCGACCCGGCCGAGGCTGTAGACAGTGTCAGGGCGAGGGAAGGGGAGGATGTGAGGGGGACAGGCAAGGAAAGAAAAGGCCCCAGACGCGGAAGGGCGTTGACCTGCGCTGGGTGAAATTCAACATCCCGGAAAGTAGCGACCTCACAACGTAGGAAGAAGTGGAGTCGGAGTTTGGGGAGAATAGGAAGTAAACACGCGAGCCCAAGGTTCCTGGGGCCCTGGAGGAAGAGAAGAGGGGGTGAAGTTTTTGAGGGATCACTTCGCAGAGTTTCTCCGGGTTTTTTGAGGATAACACCCTTTAAAACAAGCCTCCAAGATGTACAAGCTCATCTTGTTAGTGGTGTGGGTTTTAATAGGTACCACCTGCCAGTGTCAAAGCAGGACTTCAGTTAGGGCGGCGAAAACAACTTTTATTCAGTAACTACTGATAGTAGGAAAAATACTGAGCTCCATTCCGACTTTTCGCAGAAGTGACTGGGGGTCTTAAGGAATGGGGAAGGGTGGGGTTCAAGTAGAGTCGGGGAAGTGCAGAACTACAAAGGGTTGGGCAGTGTCAGCTTGCTGGCAATTACGGAAGTGAGAATTCTGTTTTCCCACAGGAACTGGGAGACAGGCTCTGAAAATACATGATCATCACATTTCAAAGGAATGACTTTTAGATCCGTGAGACTCAGACACTCCCGAGCTGTAGGAGACACAAATACATTTCAGAGACTGAGGAAGAGTTCGCAATTGTAAACCCTTTAGTAAGAACTATGAAAGAGAGGCCAGGAACCTCATCAGGTGTTGGCTAGAACAAACAGTAAATATTTGACAGCCGTGAGCGTTTCCAGACCTGAACTCAACGATGGGGCTGGTTCATTCAAACTTGACCATGTTAAAATTTGGTCAGGTCTCTGCAAAAGTTTGAAAGGAGTATACCTGCCTAGAGTTTTTACAGTTTTCACCAATTCATTTTCCCTAAAACAAAGAGCTACTTCTTGACCATTTCGATCTAAGAGGTGTTTGGATTCTTACAAGTACTGTAAGAACTTACAAACAAACTGCTGGTTCCAAACTGAGTTTAGGCTTTAAGGCAGTTTTGAAATGATTTTGCATGGTGGCGCTTGTTCCCACTGCAGAAGATTCTAGTAGAACATTCAGCCATCTTCAGTTTCATAGTTAATTTTTAGTATTTGCAGTGTTGCCTCGTGTTGCTTTTTGTCTCCAGAGAGACAAAATGAGAACATTATTTTTGGTGGAAGGCAGAACATTGTTGGATAATTTTCTTTTTTCCTGAGGGACAGCAGTAAATATAACTTCATTAAAATAATTTTTATTTTCATCTTCCACAGTATACTATATTTTTGTGTACTCTTAGCTAACCTTTTATACCTTTCACTTGAAGGAATGACAAAACAGTAAATGTAAATTTCTTAGAACATTTTGTAAGTATTTTATATAAATTCCATTCACTAAAAATGGAAATCAGAATCTGCAAGCAAATGATGTTTCATTAAGTACCTTAGTGATAGCAACTTTTAGAAGACTAGGTTTAGTGTCTTCAATCAACCTGGGTTAGTATTACTGTTCTGAGATTAAAAAAAATAAAATCTGAATTTTCTGCTTTCATACCAAACTTCTTGCCTTTCACTAACAAGCCTGAGCTATTATGATGTCAAGACTACAATTCAGTGTAGCTTCCATAGCCACATAACAGAAATTTGGAAACAGTTTCTCGTGGGGGAAAAAAACAGCTTTTTGCCAGAGTGGGGTTTTTTTTTGTTTTCTGCAGTGACTTGGAATATGTGCAGTTACTAAAGACTAAACAAAATCAGTTCAAAACAAAGTGTTGGCAGGCAATTACCTTTCTGTACTGCTTCAAGGTGGTTATGAGGGCATAGGAGTCTTTGACTTAATAGATTCTAGTGCTAATTTCTCAACTAGCTTTATGACACTAAGTCCCAAACTTTCTGAACTTGTTTTGTCATCTGTGGGGAGGGGAGTTGGACTAGCCCAATTGAGTGACTTTCACAAACAGATGCTTTTGCCCCACCCCGACCTTAGAGGACAGTTGGCAATGTTTGGAGACTTTTTTTCTTAGTTTTTGCCACTGGACAAGGAACGGCTTGGTGAGCACAGGTACTGCTGGTATCTGCTAGATGCCAGAGATGCCACACACAACATGAAAAGCACAGGGCACCGACATAGACATACCACAGCCTCCACAAAGGGTTATCCTACATGAGATGTCAGTGTCAAGACTGAGGAAGTCTGCACTAACCAAATAGAGGACCTCGCCAACTTTAAAATTATGAACTGGTTTGGCTTGGCTGTGTACTAGAACAGCAATTTATAAAATGTGAAACTTTGACTTACAATGGCTGTCAAATGACATTCAAAGAGTAGTGAAATATTTTGAGTTACAGCTGAGATTTTGTTAGGATTTGGAAAATAGAATTTACTACCTAAAAATTACCTCTTGTCACTTTTAAGTAAATATGTTTATTAATTGTTCAGTTAACTGCTACTTAACAAATGGTAAATATTTTATATTCTATTTAAAACACTCCTAGGACCCAGTATATTTTTAGTTTAGATATTTATAAAAGCCTAATGTAATTTCTAATTGTACATGAGCCAGAAGAGAAAAAAAATTTATCTAGTACTTAGCCAGTATCTTTTTTTCTTAAGATTCCTCCAAAAGGTGTCAAAGAATTGTCATCCTTTCAATTATTAAATTCCTCTCTCCTTTTCAAGATCCTGAAAGGACTATTAAAACTCCTGATCCATTTTCACCTATAGCTGTAATACTTAATGAAGGAGCATCTCTTAAACTAGGCTTGATAATAAAGGTCAGTAAGGATTAAGAATTTGCAAGCAAGGAACATATAGAAGGTATAAATTACAAGTAGGAAGTTGAGAAATTAGACTCAATCACAAAAACTCAAATACCACATGACCAGATTTACATGAAAAGAAATATACATCACATTTATGGTGAAAGTGTAGTAAGATTTTCCAGGACACTTTGTAATTCATTAAAAGAAGTTTCTCAAATATTTTTGACAGTTAAAAACTTTTTTCAGAACAATAATATCCCTAAGAAATCAATAGAAACAACACCATAGCAAACAGTTCTTTCTTATCTGGCTTTTTAAAAGAAAATTAGACTCATTTTGAGAATGAAGAACATTTCCAACTGCTTACTGAATCTAACCCATTTACATAGCAATTGTTGAAGTGTTCCTTTGTTTTTTCGCAGAGATTCAAGACAGATGACAGGAAATCAAGCTAATAAGCCCTTATAGTTATTCAGAAACCTTTTAGAGCCCCTCCCATGAACCAGGTTCTTTCGTTAGGACATGATCATTCTTACTGACCTATTCACATTTACTGACCTTTGGCAAGGAGTGGCACGTATTTGATGACATTCTGATTCAGAATGTCTGCCTTGGCCCAAGTAAAGCTAATTTGTTAGTTGATCTAGTCAAGATCTTTGAGCTAGCTAGCCATAGATTACTTACAGTGATTGATATTCGAAACATTTGTGTATGCGCAGTCACTCGGTCATGTCCAACTCTTTGTGACCCCATGTACTGTAGCCCACCAGGCTCTTCTGTCCATGAAAATTTCCATGCAAGAATACTGGAGTGGGTTGCCATTTCCATCTCCAGGGGTCTTCCCAACCCATGAGTCGAGTCCAGGTCTCCTGAACTGCAGGTGGATTCTTTACCAAAGGCTTAGTTTAAGTAAAGACAGGAAATTCCCTGACGGTCTAATGCTTAGGAATCCGCTTTTCCTGCTGGGGTCTAGGTTAGGGAACTAAGATCGCGAAAGCTATACAGCACAACCAATATAAATACACATAAATTTTATATTACATCTGTAATCAGTAATCCCAAGTAATGATTTGTTAATTCCTTTATGTTTTGTCATTGGAAATGTGACATAGCAAATCCTGTTACTTTTGTGATTTTATTAGTGTAAAATATAAGTCATCCAGTTCTATGGCAAACTCAGGTCACATACTAATTTCATTTCCTGAAAAGGCAAGGTTAATAACTTACTCAGTTAAGAATATTCATAATGCTAGAACGTATGCACTGCATCTCTCAAAACTTCTTAAATGAAATTTGACCCTCTGGTAAAAAGGAATAAAGCAGCATATTTTGGTTAAGAGAATGGAATAGGTTACCTAGTCTAAAATAGCTTTCCCCAACAGTTTTGGCGCCAGGGACCGGTTCCGTGGAAGACAATTTTTACACGGACTGGGGAATGCAAGTGATGATCAGGTATAAATACAGATGAAGCTTTGCTTGGTCGCCGGCCGCTTATCTTCCACTTTGCAGCCCTGTTCCTAAGAGGCCGAGACAGTTAACTGTCCGTGGCCCAGGGGTTGGGAACCCCTTTCCTGATACATAATGTGCTCTAGTCTTCCTTAAGGTTATAATGGTATTAAAAGATTGCCAATCTCAAGAGCCAGGAGCAAGGCAGGGATGTCTATTCTCACCAGTTCTTTTTGGTATTGTCCTGGACGTCCTAACCAGTATAGTCAGGAAAGGAAAAAAGGTTTGCAGATTGGAGAGGAAGAAATCACACTTTGTTTGCTAATACTAATGATCTGATCATCTATGGGCTCCCTGGTGGCTCGGTGGTAAAGAATCTGCCTGCAGTGCTGGAGAATAAAGTTCAGTCCCTGGGTTGGGAAGATCCCCTGGAGAAGGAAGAGGCAAACCCACTCCAGTGTGAAATTTCATGGACAGAGGAGCCTGGCAGTTCACAGTCCACGGGGTCACAAAACAGTCAGACACGGCTTAGCAACTAAACAACAATAAGTTATCATCTATGTAGAAAACCCCAAGGAATTTTGGAAAAGCTACTAGAATAAGTGAGTTTAGCAAGGACACAAAGTACAAGGTTAATATACAAAACCAATACTATTTATAAATGTTAGTAACAATTAGACATTGAGATTTTTAAAAAATACTATTAACTATTGCATAAAAAACAATACTTTTGGATAACTTTAACAAAGTACAGTGAATAGTACATGACATTGCTGAGAGAAGATGCAAATGGTGGGGAAAATGTCCTTTAATGCTTCTTAGTGAACTCGATGTAAAAGTGTAGTACCGTGTCATTAATTTGATATATTTAAAGAAGAATTTATTAAAGGGAAACTACACCTAAAACTTGCCAAATTAACATTCTAATTTTGCTCAAACACTTTTTCTTCAGTGATTAAAGATATTTAATAAGTATTTTTAAAAACTTATGTCACAACACAAATCAGGTAGTATCCTGTGGACATGAAAATTTTTAGTAAATTTTTCACTCAGATTGAGTTGATTTACTCATCAAACCTACTAAACCTATTGTGGCATATTAAAAACATATACATTGCAAAAGTTAAATTCAGGTTTTGAGATTTCTAAAAGGGTGATTGTATGCTTGCTTAGTGGTGTCCAACTCTGTGACCCGATGGACTGTAGCCTCCCAGGCTCCTCTGTCCATGGAATTCTCCAAGCAAAAATACTGAAGTAGGTAACCATTCCCTTCTTCAGGAGATCTTCCCCACCCAGGGATCAAACCTGGTCTCCTGCATTGCAGGCAGATTATTTTCCATCTGAGCTGCCAGGGAAGCCCCTGAATTGGGGTGTAACAAATTTTCTGACAAGACTAGAATTAGGAAAAGTGGAGTGGTTCTTAGTATTTTATTAAATACTAAGTCTTTTTAGACAGTTTGAATTGCAAGTAATTCATACTTTTCATTTTTCATATTTGACTCAGTAGTTCATGTGCAGTGTTTTTATTACTTTAGCTTTTGCAATGGCTTTACCTGTTAATACTGAAATAAGACCAAGCCTTGTACAGATATTGAATAACAAGGTGCAGTTTCATTTCTCTAAATAAAAGATTACATTTTCTTTCTATTTGCACTGTATCTTTCCTGGAAGTGAATGGCATTGTAGATAGTCATCTATAACTAGACTTGTGATGTACAAATAGGAACATCAAGTTTTCAGAATTTTGCTAGATTTTTTACAAAAATTAACCCCAATCTGAGAAAAATACTGCAAATGAGTTTCAGAAGAAACAAACTATTTCTTGCTTGAGACCTATCAACTTGTAAATAGATTGGGTACTTCTGCTTAACATTCGATTATTCTTTTAGACATCAAAGTACGTATAGCAAACATTAACACAGGACATAAACTGAAATCTTATAAGAGTTGGTTTAAAATCAGCAGTCAGAAAAGATAGTAAGAATCAAGTTGAAATTTGACCTTTCATTTAAAAAAAAAAAAGGTTAGCTTGAAATGCAAATAATTAGGTACTCCTGTCAGGTGCTCCTGACCTGTATAACCATAATCTTTTCTTCATTTGGCTTTCTGTAGTTACTGGAATGGGCTTTTAGATGGCTCAGTGGGTAAAGAATCTGTCTGCAACGCAGGAGACAAGGAGACGCAGGTTCCATCCTTAGGTGGGAAGACCCCTGGAGGGCATGGCAACCCACTCCAGTATTCTTGGCTGGAGAGTCCCGTGAACAAAGGAGCCTAGCGGGCTACAGTCCTTAGGGTCCCAAATGGTCAGACACAACAAGCAGCTGAGCACACAGTTACTGGAATAATTGGTTGGGAAAACATTTCAGTTAAATGGATGAAATCCCGAATAACAATAAAAACAGCCCAATTGTACAGCATTTACTATGTGCCATATAGTCTTCTAAGTACGTTACATTTGTTAATTTCCTTAAGATCCACAATACCTGAAAAACTTAACCAAGTCTATATAATAAGTGCCAGTACTGACTCCAGAGTCCCTATGTCTAGCTCTAGAAGCAGTGAGAAAGTTAACATTGTGTGCCAACCAGTAGTTCTGCATAGTTGGCTTAAGCTATGTTAGGTGGATGATCTTCCTGGAAACAAAGCCAACATTTAAAGATCAAGTTTAGGGACTTCCCTAAAGTTCAGTGGTTAAGACTGTGCTTCTGGTGCAGGGGACACAGGTGTGTTCCATCCCTAGTCGGGGAACTAAGATCCCACTTGTTGCTTGGCCAAATATCTGTGTGTGTATATATGTATATGGTGGCTCAGATGGTAAACTGCCTGCAATGCAGGAGACCTGGGTTCACTCATTGGGTCCGAGAGATTCCCTGGAGAAGGGAATGGTAACCCACTCTAGTATTTTTGCCTGGATAATTCCACAGACAGAGGAGCCGGTCAGGCTGCAGTCCATGGGATCACAAAGAGTCAGACACAGCCGAGCGACTAATACACAGTTATGTATCCAGTTTAACAAATTATGGTAGAATTTTTTCCCAAAACATTCAGTTTAGATCTTTAAGCTCCTCTCATACACTTTACTGAGGTTTACTTTACTTATAGTAAACAGCACTCATTAAAAGTGTACAGTGAGTTTTTGGCAGGTATTTGACATGAAACTACTTTCATAAACAAAACACCAGGTATTTCCACCAGCTTGAACACTTTCCTCCTGCTCCTTTACAGTTTATCCCTCCCTCCATCCTTGTGCCTGGAAACCACTAATCTGCTTTCTATCACTATAGATTAATTTGTGTTTCTAGAACTTTTATAAGTAGACTCATAGTAGGTACTCATGCCTTTTACTCAGCATGATTATTTTGTGATTCATCCATGTTGTATGTATTGCTATTTTGTTCCTTTTCACCGCTGAATAATTCTGTTGTATGGACATACCACACTTTGCTTACCCATTCCCCTGCTGATGGAGTTGTTTCTGTTTTTGGCTACAAGAAATAAAGCTGCTATGAATATTCATGTACAGGTCTTTGCATGGACATGTTTTCATGTCTTTTGGGCAAATACATACGAGTGTAATGACTGGGTCCTATAGTAGGTGTTTAACTTTTAAAGAAATTGTTCAAAACTGTGTACCATTTTAGATTATAACTAGTATTGTAGCAAATGCCAAGATTAAAAGAATCTGAATTTTAAAGATCGTCAGAGATGAGAATGGTGGCCTAAACCTTTAACAGGGTAAAGTGTAAAGTCCTGCATTTAGAAAAGTAAATCAATTACATTAAGTCCCAGATGGGAGAAGTTAGCCAACATGGGGAGAGAGATGCTACCACTGGGCTTTTAACAATTACAAAGATCAGAAATCAGAAACATGTCTGCTCTAAGACACAAAGTACTAAGGCTGAACGCCCCAAATCATTTCCCTCAAGTCCAGAGTCCTACTGCAATGTGCCCCAGTAACTTCTCCTTCAGAGCAGTATTTTCTGAACTAAAAAATACATTATTGTTGTTGTTCAGTAACTAAGTCATATCCAACTCTTTGTGACCCCATGAACTGCAGCACTCCAGGCTTCCCTGCCCTTCACTGTCTCCTGGAGTTTGCTCAAGCTCATATGCGATATCAGAGGCTTACTAAATGTTTTCATACTGAAATTGCCATTCCAGTGAGCAAAAAGCTAGTACTTTAGCCTTATAAGCAGTCTTAACTTGAGAAGTTAAGATTTGATATGGTATATGAAATGATACAGGGTTGAAGATTGAAAATATTATCGTAAATGTCTTACCTGCCCTTATTTTATTCATAGATACCACGTTGAGTGAGCAAAGACTGAACATTTTACAGATACCTTTTGTAGAAGGCTTATAAGAACTAGTGCCATAATTTGAATCATAATGGATTTCACATTATGAGGTAGGTTGAAAATAAAGGACATCTCAATTTTTAGCATTATTTATACTGAAGCATTATACATATTTATACTGAATTATTTATATATGTTATACTAATACTTTGACTTGAAAGCAAGCAAAAGTGTAACACTCTTAGTTCAGACTAAATATAGTAAAATTCCTGAGTAAATAATCTAAAACTCACAAGTGCTCTTTTCAAATTCAGAGGTGTAAATTTTGGATCACTTTCTCTAAAATAAACAATATTATTTTTCAAGGGTAAAATACACACTGGGCTTCCCTCTTGGCTCAAACAGTAAAGAATCCACCTGCAATGCGGGAGACCTGGGTTCGATCCCTGGATTGGGAAGATCCCTTGGAGGAAGGCATGGCAACCCACTCCAATATTCTTGCCTGGAGAATCCCATGGACAGAGGAGCCTGGACGGGCTCCAGTCCATGGGGTCGCAGAGAGTCAGACATGACTGAATGATTAAGCATAGCACAAAACACACACTCAAAAAGTTGGCTTTACTTTCAGATTTATAGGAAGCAAAATAAGAAATTGAAGATGCATTTTGTGAGTTTTCAGATGGTTGATCTATGTTGATGTAATTCTAAACTTTGAATTATTTAATCATTATAACAAGATTGTGCTTGCAACATTATAGAGCAATTAACCTTCAATAACTTCAAACCTCAAAATAAAGCAAGTTTAATTTTTTTTTAGAAGAAAGAGAAGATTGCTTGGTTTCAGGTGAAAGGAAGTGGAATATTGGGCAAAAATAGATTTTTTAAATCTCTGCTGTCATGGTTTTTAGCTCCCCGGTTGTTGCACAGTCTCGCTGTTTGGAGAAAGTTCATGCTAAAAAACGGAAGCAATTAATGAGTGAATATGATCAGATTTCTCCACCAAGGTCTCAATCTGATAAGGGTAAGGTTCAGTTCACCTCTTCATTGATCTCTGCACCATCTGTAATCTTTTGGGGTTGGCTTTTTTCACTCTACATGTCTTCAAGTTTCATCCATGTTATACCATTTTGTAGTACCTCATTTCTTTATATTGCTGAATAACATTCCATTGTGTGAATTGCCACATTATGTTTATCCATTCAGCAGCTAATGAACATTGATTGTTTCTAATTTTAGCTGTCAGTAATAGTGCTGCTGTGAACATTTTTGTACAAGTTTTTGTGTCGACATAGATTTTAATTTCTCTTGGGTATATATTTAGGAGTGAAATTGCTAGGGTTGTGTGGTGACTCTGTGTTTGACATTTTGAAGAACTGCCAAACTGTTCTCCAAAGTTGCTGTACCATTTTACATTCCCACCAGGAATGAATGAAGTTTCCGGTTTTTCCTCCTCTTTGCCAACACATTATTTATTATCTATCTTTTTTATTATAGCCATCCTGTTAGTATGAAGTACAATCTTTTTATTATAAAACATTTTTAAACATAAAAATAGAGAAAACAGTATTATGACACCTTCTGTACTTATCATCCAGTTTTGACAATTGTCAACATCTTTTTAATCTTATTAGTGACTTTTTAAAAGCAGCTTTATTGAGGTATAGTTGAGATATATACAGGAAACTGTACATATTCCAGGTATATAATTTGATAGGTTTAAAACATAGGTATTGATGAAATGATCACCACAGTTAAGATAGTAAACATATCCATGCCCCCAGAAATGCCTCTTAAAATGCTGTGCTGAGTCACTCAGTCATGTCCAACTTTGTGCAACCCCATGGACTGTAGCCAGCCAGGCTCCTCTGTCCATGGGGATTCTTCAGGCAAGAATACTGGAGTGGGTTGTCATGCCCTCCTCCAGAGGATCTCCCCAGCCTGGGGATCAAACACAGATCTCCCACATTACAGGTGGATTCTTTACTGTCTGAGCCACCAGGGAAGCCCAAGAATACTGGCATGGGTTGCCATTCCCTTCTCCGTTAGATCTTCCTGACCCAGGAATGGAACCAGGGTGTCCAGCATTGAGGGCAGATCCTTTACCAGCTGAGCTCCCTCCTACTTTTTCCCAGGCAACCAGTGTATCGCTATAGGTTAGTTTTCCTATTTCAAGAGCTTTATGGACATGGAATCATATATTATGTACTCTTTTCTCAGGCTTCTTTGAGTCACCTTGATTATTTTGAGATTCATCCATTTTGTCAAGTGTATCAATAGTCTGATTCTTTTTATCATTGATTCCATTATATGGATATACCACTGTTTGATTTATGCATTTATCTGTTGATCAATATTTGGGCTTTTTTTTTTTTCCTTTCTGGGGCTATTACACATAAAACTGCTGTATAAGTCTTTATGTGGACATATACTTCCTTCTCTTTAGGATAAATATCTAGGAGTGGAATAACTGGATCATATGGTAGGTGTATGTCTAACTTCCTTAGAAACTACCAGACTATTTTCCAAGTAGTCATACCATTTTACATCCTACCAGCAGCATTTGAGAATTCCAGTTATTCTACATCCTCACCAATCTCTTTAATTTCAGTCATTCTAGTAAGTACATGGTGGTATTGCTTTGTGGTTTTAATTAACATCTACTTGATGATGAATAATACTGAGCATCTTTCATGTGCTTATTGTCCATTTGTGTATATTCTTTTCTGAAGTGTCGGGTCAATTTTTTTGCCCATGTTTAATAATTATGTTACATTTTGCTCTAGTCAAATTTTTCTACTATTTAAGTTGAATAGGAACTAAATTTTCTGGCTCACCAAATTAGGCTTCATTTAAACTTCCTTTTTAATCTCAAATTGCCAGTAAAACTAGCTGATCATTGATGACTCTAGATTGCTGTCAGACTTGTTTCTGTTAAAGGAAGGAACTACATGGGTTATACTGCCTCATAATTTTTGGAAATAAAGCAGATTACCAAAAATATTATCTTCTCATACTAAGTACATTTTCTGCTATATTTGTAATGCAGGATTTGAGGTGGGGGACAGAAAGAGAAATAGTAGTTGTACTGCCCCATCCCCCAAAAAGCAAGCAAAGGTTAGCATATCTGCTTGAAATTTCTTCTGAAACTTTTCTCTAAGCTTTCACCTCCATTTCCCTCTTAACCCTCCCACCAGCTCTTTAATAGAGAACAAACCAGAAGGCATTCTAGAATGTCTTTTTCACCAATCAGAAGTAACGGAATGAAATCCAATTCCCTATGCAGAAGATACAGAACTCCGTTCCCTCATCTTTTCTCATGCCCTGTAGCTAAGAGTAGTTTTGTCTCATACCTGGATTTCTAATTTCCAGCAGTCCCAAACCATTTTACAATTTTATTGTTAAGTCTTACAATACTGTTGTCTGGTGAGTATGTGTGTTTATTTTATTTTGAGTGAACAGAAGATTTTAAAAATTACCTCTCTATGGTTTGTTACTTTTCTTAGACAACAGTGTTTAAGAATCTGAACTTTCAAAATTATTTAAACACTCAGATCAGGCCACTCATCATGGATGTGTAAGTCCTTCTATCCATACATCCCTACAAGCCTTAGATTTTTAGCCCTACAAAAGAATTATACATGTCAGCTCCTTTCTGCCTCCTTCATCTCACTTCTGAGAAGGATAAAATTACTTGTGAATGGCGTAGGCAATATTTGACTTCCTTATTCTCCTTTTTGGCATATAATGTCATGACATTTAACTTTTATACCAAAGTAGATTTTAATTTTGGGATGGGGAAGGGGCTTCTTTATTTTGTCTTTTGAGACTCTTCAAGAGTAAAGGAAATATTTAGAATTAAATAATCTAATAAGAAGAATTTCCTCTCATTTTTTCTACCTACAGAGAACCCCTTGTCAAGCTAATGAAGCATTCAAAGAAGACATACGACTCTTTTCAAGATGAACTTGAAGATTATATCAAAGTGCAGAAAGCCAGAGGCTTAGAGCCGAAGACTTGTTTCAGGAAGATGAGAGAGGATTATTTGGAAACCTATGGGTACAAAGAAGAGGTCGACTCTAGACCCAGGTGTAGAATGTTTGAGCAAAGACTCCCATATGGAACCGTCCAAACCTACCCAAGATCATGCAGTATTTCACAAAGAGTGGAAAAGCAGTTACCTCAGTGGCTACCAGCTCATGACAGCAGGCTGGGACTAGACTCCCTGAGCTACTCTCAGTTCACCAGGGACTGTTTCTCAGGAAAACCTGTACCCCCGAACCTTAGTCAGCACGAGTCTAACTGTAGCTCATACAGTGTAGAATCTAGAGTTTACAGGCACCTCTCCTCAGAAAATAGTACCAGTGCCCATCAGGCTAGTTATAAACACATACATCAGAAGAGGAAAAGGCACACAGAGGAAGGCAGAGAAAAGCCAGAGGAGGAGCGGCCCAAGCATAAGAGGGAAAAAGCTTGTGAGGAAATAGATTTAGACAAATACAAGAGCATCCAAACCAGCAAAACGGAGGCAGAAACAGTCAGAGTCAGTACAGAAAGGCTTAAGAACCGGAAGGAGAAAAAAAGCCGAGATGTAGCCTCTAAGAAAGAGGAACGTAAGCGCAGAAAAGAGAAAAAGGAACAAGGCCAAGAAAGGACAGAGGAGGAAATGCTTTGGGACCAGTCTATCCTTGGATTTTGAAACTCTTGCATTGGTTCCCCCAGGGTTAAACTAATAGTTGAGAAGCTTGGTTTTACAGTGTTCATGTTCAAATCCCTCTTCTCACATGAGCAGGTACAAAGGCTAAGAGAACAGGAAACAGAGTACGCTTGCTATCCAACATGGAAATATTTTTCCTCATTTTCTAAAATCATTACTACATTTTTCTTTTCCATAATGTAATTTCCCTTAACAAGAGTGGCTCTGCTTTTATTCATCTGGTTGCTGTGATGGTGGAAGTATTTTTCCCTTGGGAGGTCATTTATATTTAAGTAGGATTAATAGGAATAACAGAATCTATTTGATTCGGTTTTAGTTTGGGGTGGGTATTTTTATATTCATTAGTTTTCTCTGTGAAGCAATTTAGATAGATATTTTTCCTGTTAGATCTAACTTGCAGTATATTTTCTAGATTGAAAAGTGGAAAATGACATACATTATAATAAGCTTAAGTTACATACAGTTTTTAAAAAGTCGATACAAAATCAGTTTATATTCTGGAAATGTTTATAATATAATAAAGTTCTAATTTCTACTTTTTTGTTTTGTTTTGTTTTGTGTCAATGATCTGTTCCTATTCGATGAATATTTTCTTCTGGAAGAGCAATAGCCAAGTAAATTTAAACCCACTTTTTGGATAGAAATCTGTGAATGACCACAGTTTTTCCAAATAGTTGAAATTAAATGGCATTTGATTATTCTTTCCCGACCAGTATTTTCCATTCTGATAATCCCCTTTTTTATGATAAAGATATCAAGTATTCAAGCACTGCTCCTTTGTTGTAGAGAGTAGTGACCTGGAAATCTAATCCCAGAATTCTAGTCTCAGCTATGCCTTCAAGTTGTTACATGACTTTGGGGAAGTCTCTCAACTTTATTTTCCTCAGTACTAAATATAACTAGAAGCACTGGCCTCTAAAATGCCTTGGATAACAAGATGCCATGATATGAAAACTCTTTGCATTCTACAATGTTGTGCATATATATTATAATATTAACTTTAACATTATTTTGTTAATATGATTTTTTATTTTATATTTTATTATATATTCCCTTGGGACTTTCTGGTGGCTCAGACAGTAAAGAATCTGCCTGCAGTACAAGAGACCCAGGTTCGATCCCTGCATTAGAAATACCCCCTGGAGAAGGGAATGGCAACCCCCTCCAGTATTCTTGCCTGGAGAATTCCAAGGATACAGAAGTGCAGCAGGCCACAATCCATGAGGTCACAATGAGGCACAACTGAGTGACTAAGCGCGCGCGTGCATGCACACACACACACACACACACACACACACACACACACACACACACATATTCCCTTCACCTGCTCAACCCTCTGCATGTAACCAATCTCCCCACCCTTGCTAGGCCGCTGCCTTACTCAGCCCTGAACCCTCGCTGGGTCCCTACCTTGCCTAGCCTCCTACCTCAGTGGGCCTCAAATAGCGAAGAAGAAGGAAGCGGAGGAGGGAAAGGGCATAGGTGACCCATTTTATTTTAAACTAATGACCACAACCTCCAGTCCATCCGGTTTCCCTAGTAAATTTCCCACCATCAGAGATGTCTTTTATACTCCGCTCTCTTCTCAAACCTTCTCCTCCCTGGTGCCTCCCATACAGGCCCCCTTTCTCTCAGTTGATGGACCGCAAGTACTTATTTAAAAAAGAAAAAAGATCAGAGCTAGCTGAGCTACCCAGTCTATGATAATGTATTTAAAACAACCCAAACTGACAGAGACGGTGACCTCTAAATTTCTGTTTCTAGACTAGATTTCTCCCTGAGTTCTGGACTCATAACCAACTGCATTTGTTGCTATTTCCAACTAGAACACCAAAAGGGCACACACTTCTCAGCAATCATCCTTCTCAGTCTTCCCCCATCTCCGCACACAGTAACACCATCTTAATTGTTAAGCCAAAAAATCACTAAAATCACACTTAACTCTCTTCTACATCAGAGCCATCAGTGATTCTTCATGGTTTTACCCCCCAATTATCTCTCCTATTGTCCAATTCTATCTTCACTCTCACCACCCTGAGCCAAACTAACCCTGGTATTGTTTTGGGTTTATTTGAACCTAACAGGATTAACAGGTCTGAGAAGAGCTGAAAACTGGGAGAAGTCATCACAGGCTCTGAGTTAATGAGTTTAAAACCAGCAACAGGTGTATCAAGAGATCAAATAATGTCATGGCCATCTAGCACTGCGGACTTCAGAAATGCCCAGCAAATATTTTCTTCCTGAAAGACAAAATCTTACCTGAAAAGAAAGCTGCTAGGTTGAAAAACCAAATTGAGCAGGGAAGTAGCACTGGGGGTAAGGCAAATAAAAGGTTCCAAGAGTAGAGAGCAGGGGGAGGTGCCAGATGAAGAACTCAGAAAGTTCAGCAACAGCAAAATACAGCATCTGAGGTGAGAATACCACCTTGCCAGGCAAGCCCCACTGGCCTGTAAGAAACAACAGAAAAACTTTTCTGAACCAAGCTCCACTCTGAATGGCAGAGAAATAACCATATCTTGAGCCCTTCACTGTAACAAGAGGAATCCCTCAAGCCATGAAGCCGGAAAAAGTACCCAGAGCATTCCTTCTCCACAGAAATGTCCTCACAGTAGTCCAGGTCAACACATTCCATTTAAATTTTGGAAAGGAGGAGGAGAATATTATCTAGCCATACAGAGTGTTACAAGAGAAAAATGAGCTAAAATACTTTGACAAGAAGACACCAAAAAAAAAAAAAAGCAAACACAAAGCAGATTAAAAACGTTAATGTTTTGGGACCTACCCAAAGCAATTTACAAATTCAATGCAATCCCTATCAAGCTACCAGCCATATTTTTCACAGAACTAGAACAAATAATTTCAAGATTTGTATGGAAATACAAAAAACCTCGAATTGCCAAAGCAATCTTGATAAAGAAGAATGGAACTGGAGGAATCAACTTGCCTGACTTCAGGCTCTACTACAAAGCCACAGTCATCAAAACAGTATGGTACTGGCACAAAGACAGACATATAGATCAATGGAACAAAATAGAAAGCCCAGAGATAAATCCACACACATATGGACACCTTATCTTTGACAAAGGAGGCAAGAATATACAATGGAGTAAAGACAATCTCTTTAACAAGTGGTGCTGGGAAAACTGGTCAACCACTTGTAAAAGAATGAAACTAGATCACTTTCTAACACCGCACACAAAAATAAACTCAAAATGGATTAAAGATCTAAATGTAAGACCAGAAACTATAAAACTCCTAGAGGAGAACATAGGCAAAACACTCTCAGACATAAATCACAGCAGGATCCTCTATGATCCACCTCCCAGAATTCTGGAAATAAAAGCAAAAATAAACAAATGGGATCTAATTAAAATTAAAAGCTTCTGCACAACAAAGGAAAATATCAGCAAGGTGAAAAGACAGCCTTCAGAATGGGAGAAAATAATAGCAAATGAAGCAACTGACAAACAACTAATCTCAAAAATATACAAGCAACTTATGCAGCTCAATTCCAGAAAAATAAACGACCCAATCAAAAAATGGGCCAAAGAACTAAATAGACATTTCTCCAAAGAAGACATACGATGGCTAACAAACACATGAAAAGATGCTCAACATCACTCATTATCAGAGAAATGCAAATCAAAACCACAATGAGGTACCACTTCACACCAGTCAGGATGGCTGCGATCCAAAAATCTGCAAGCAGTAAATGCTGGAGAGGGTGTGGAGAAAAGGGAACCCTCCTACACTGTTGGTGGGAATGCAAACTAGTACAGCCACTATGGAGAACAGTGTGGAGATTCCTTAAAAAATTGCAAATAGAACTCCCTTATGACCCAGCAATCCCACTGCTGGGCGTACACACCGAGGAAACCAGAATTGAAAGAGACACATGTACCCCAATGTTCATCGCAGCACTGTTTATAATAGCCAGGACATGGAAACAACCTAGATGTCCATCAGCAGATGAATGGATAAGAAAGCTGTGGTACATATACACAATGGAGTATTACTCAGCCGTTAAAAAGAATTCATTTGAATCAGTTCTGATGAGATGGATGAAACTGGAGCCGATTATACAGAGTGAAGTAAGCCAGAAAGAAAAACACCAATACAGTATACTAACACATATATATGGAATTTAGAAAGATGGCAATGACGACCCTGTATGCAAGACAGGAAAAAAGACGCAGCTGTGTATAACGGACTTTTGGACTCAGAGGGAGAGGGAGAGGGTGGGATGATATGGGAGAATGGCATTCTATCATGTATACTATCATGTAAGAATTGAATCGCTAGTCTATGTCTGACGCAGGATACAGCATGCTTGGGGCTGGTGCATGGGGATGACCCACAGAGATGTTATGGGGAGGGAGGTGGGAGGGGGGTTCATGTTTGGGAACACATGTAAGAATTAAAGATTTTAAAATTAAAAAAATTAATAAATTTAAAAAAAAATTAAAAAAAACTTTAATGTAATACTTTGAACAAGGCTGAAAGAGATTAAGAAAACAGTTAAAACTTTAAGAGAAGTTAGAATGGACTTCCCTGGGGGTCCAGTGGCCAAGACTCCCTGCTCATGATGCAGGGAGCCTGGATTCAATCCCAGGTCAGGGAACTATCCCCACATGCCACAATTAAGACCCTGCACAGTCAAATTAGTTTTTTTAAAAAAGAAAAAGCAAAAAGGGCACAAAACAGAAAAAGAACTCTGGAATAAAATGGCCAATTATGCAACTGAAAAAGACAGTAGTCAATTTCAAGAAAAATAAAATATACTGCAGTAATGAAAAAGTAATTCTAATTTTTAGTCAGAAACATTCATTGAGCCTTCACTGAGCATCAAATTAGAGCCAGACATGGTTACTAAATAATAACCTTGACAGATAATGGGGCGGGGGGTGGGGGGGCAGGATATAGTAAAAGAAAAAAGATCAAGTCATTAAAAGGAATACAAGAGAATATAGGCACCATAGAAAGAACAGGGTAGGAAGGAGAATAATGAAGATATTTCAACAAAAGTAAATTTACATCTTGCAAGAAGGTGATAAAAGATGAGCAAAGATGATCCAAATATGAAGCAGGGGACTTCCCTGGTGGTCCAGCTGTTAAGAATCTTCCTTCCAAACCAGGAGATGTAGGCTCCATCCTTGGTTAGGCAACGAAGACCCACATGCCTCAACTGACCCCTCACACACCCCCAGCAATGGATGCAGGGGCACTCAGCGACTTAGCTGACTCCTCTGGGAGTATAATGCATGGCCCTCTGCAGACAAGGAACAGGCCGAAGGAAAGGACAACTCTCAAAGGCAGGGTGGATGTCCAGATCAAATCAATATACCACAGATCGCCTGGAGAACAGAGTCCCTAATAACAAGGGACTCCAAATGGTCCCCAGGTCCTGGCAAATATTGAACATCCTTGTATACCTCACGCCCACAACTACCACAAAGAGAGCTGCAATGCTCCCACCATTTTACTTGGAAGAAATTGAAGAAAGCTGAGGCTCTGAGAAACGGATTTGTCCAGGGTTACTCTGGAGCCCAGTTGTCTCTCCTTCCAGGACCGAGGTTTGAAACACCCTACCCCCCTTTTAGGGAGCTGGAATCCAGGAGAAGCCTACTGGGTGGGGTTGGGAGCATGCGGTACATAGGTGCTGTCTGGAGGGGCCAAGGGTGAGAAACTGCATTTACCATAGATCTTGAAGGGAAGCAGGGAGTCCTAGCCTCAGGGCATATGAGAGAATATGCAGGTGATGGTGGGCACAGGCTTCACTTGAAAAATGAGGTTATTGTCCTGGTCTGATAGGAGAGGGGGTAGTGAGTGGTTTCTAGGCAGAAAAGGAGGGCGTTGAAATGGGTGATCTCAAAGCTTCCGCTCCATTTGGGAGAATGGAGCTCAGCAGCAGGCTCTGCCGCAAGGGGGCCTCATCTCTCATCTGGAGCGGCCTGAACCCAGCACCTGTGAGCTCCTGCGCAGGCCTGCTTGTCTTGCCCTCCCAGGTCCCCCACCATACTTCACTCCATTTCACTTCCCGCCCAAGGTTGCTGGTGAGGTGGGAGCAGGAAGTGAGCCTGAACAGCACCCCTCAGCTGGGCGCAGTCCCGCAGCCTTGTTTTCATTGCGTTGCTGTCTTCCTGCTGGATGCAGGGTGCTGCAAGGCCACCTCCTCCTCCATCAGTAATCCACGTCAGCTACATCCCAGGCAGGCACACTGCCTTCCGATGAGTGATGAGGAGTCTGGTGTGCTATAGTTCATGGGGTTGCAAACAGCCGGACACAACCGAGCAAATAACACACACACCACCCTGCTTTGTATAATGTAACATTAAGTGGAGTTTTGAGATTAAGAGAAAGATAGGCATACCAGACCACATGACCTGCCTCTTGAGAAACCTGTATGCAGGTCTGAAAGCAACATGTAGAACTGGACATGGAACAACAGACTGGTTCCAAATAGGAAAAGGAGTACATCAAGGCTGTATATTGTCACCCTGCTTATTTAACTTCTATGCAGAGTACATCAAGAGAAACGCTGGGCTGGAAGAAGCATAAGCTGGAATCAAGATTTCCAGGAGAAATATCAATAACCTCAGAGATGCAGATGACACCACCCTTATGGCAGAAAGTGAGAGGAACTAAAAAGCTTCTTGATGAAAGTGAAAGAGAAGAGTGAAAAAGTTGGCTTAAAGCTCAACATTCAGAAAACGAAGATCATGGCATCTGGTCCCATCACTTCATGGGAAATAGATGGGGAAACAGTGGAAACAGTGGCTGACTTTATTTTTCTGGGCTCAGAGACATTACTTTGCCAACAAAGGTCCATCTAGTCAAGGCTATGGTTTTTCCAGTGGTCATGTATGGATGTATCCATATCCAGTCATCATGACCTTCCCTGAGTTCCAAAGGGCAGATGCGAACAGTTGCTAATAGAGTGAAGAGCAGCCAAGAACCCAAAAGAGGCAAGATTAAAGGGACCAGATAAACTCATCAAAAGTAGGAGACCGCCCACCCGAGATGAGATTAAGGGAGTGCAAGCCCACCCCCCGCCGCCCACACACACTAACCTTGTCAGACCCCAACAGTATAAAAACCCTCAAGTTCTAGGTTCTCAAGACAGAAGCCTTGGTGCATCTCTCTTTGCGTGGCGAAGTGGTAGAGCTATTCTTTTCTACTTCACGCAAAACTCTTGTCTCCGGGATTTGATTCGACACAGATGTAGACGAGCTGAGCTTTCGGTAACAGAAGTCAGTCTCTGAGAAGAGTGTGCTAGACTAGCTCTAGGAAAAGACTGAACACTTTCCTAGGCAATTTCCAGTCTGAAGGTTTTGGTTCACCAGGAAGAAAGTGAACATCATGGATCGGAATGATAGCCTCTCTCCGTTTGACCAGTATCTGGCCTCCCCTCAAGGGAGTCCTGGAACCCCTGTCTTCAGTCCAATGATGCATTATGGCACAGGACTGACTCCGCAGCCAGTTCAGAGCACCGACAGTCTGTTTACGTTGGAGGAGGAGCAGCAGCAGGCGACGGTGGCAACAGGTCAGCTTTTGAAGACGTCCCAGCAGGCAACCCAGGAGGCCTCGGACCAGACACCACAGCTCTTCGAATCACAGCCTCTTACGACCGCACCCGCGCTGGGTACCACTCCCCTGTATCCATCCCCCATGACCCCCATGACCCCCATGACCCCCGTGACCCCCATGACCCCTGCCATGCCAGCCTCAGAGATCGCTGAGTTGGTACCACAGCTGCACAATATTGTATGCACAGTGAATCTCGGTTGTAAACTTGACCTAAAGAGCATTGCCCTTCATGCTCGAAATGCTGAATATAATCCCAAGAGGTTTGCTGCTGTAATCATGAGAATAAGAGAGCCCCGGACCACTGCACTTTTATTCAGTTCTGGGAAGATGGTGTGCACAGGAGGCAAGAGTGAAGAGCAGGCCAGACTAGCATCAAGAAAATATGCCAGAATCATACAGAAGTTGGGTTTTCCAGCTAAGTTCTTAGACTTCAAGATTCAGAACATGGTGGGGAGTTGTGATGTGAAGTTCCCCATAAGGTTAGAAGCCCTTGTGCTCAGCCACCAACAGTTTGCTAGTTATGAGCCAGAGTTATTTCCTGGTTTAGTCTACAGAATGATCAAACCGAGACTTGTTCTCCTTATTTTTGTTTCTGGAAAAGTTGTGTTAACAGGCGCTAAAGTCAGAAGTGAAATTTATGAAGCCTTTAATAACATCTACTCTATTCTAAAGGGTTTCAGGAGGACATCGTAATGGCTGTCGTGTGCTCCTGCCTCCTCCACCCACTTTTTTTTTTTTAACCAATTGGTTTTAGTGTATTTGTTGTGTTGTGGACGGTCCCATGTAGTGAGAGGTTGGACTTGAGGTTGTAAATCACAGTTCCAACTGAAGCTCTCCTGCGCGTGTACCCCATAAGGGTGCCAAGAAGGGGTATTATTTCTGCAGGAAGAACACCAAAAGTGTTACCGTAAGTTGTTGAAACTGTGTTACTAATCGGGCAGTAATGTCTGTTTATTTATATTTAGATTTCAAACATTTCATGCTTTTTTTTAAAAAGTTTTTAAAAATCCTTTCATTTTATTGATTGATTTTGGCTGTGCTGGGTCTTTGTTGCTGTGCACAGGTTTGCTTGAGTTGTGCTGTGCGGGCTTCTCCTTGCTGTGGCTTCTCTTGTTTCCGAGCATGGACTCTTAGGTCACTCAGGCTCTGTAGTTTTGACTCCCAAGCTTAGTTGCCCTGAGACATATGTGGAATCTTCCTGAATCACTGATCAACTCCTGTGCCTTGGCAGATTCTTAATCACTGCACCACCAGAGAAGTCCACTTACTACTTTGGACAAGTTGGTTTAAGGGACAAAACTTTGTGTTAAGGCACCTCAACTGATTAGACTTTGTTTAATTTCTTCCCCATAATCCAGAGTTTTGTTTTGTTTTCTACCAGGAAAAGAAAAATCTGTTTTGAAAGGTGTTGTTTTCTAATTGGTAACTCTTAAGGATTATGTTTCTACCAGATACATTCGCCTTTTCAGTATTTCAGGACAAAAAAGAACGTTTGCATTCATATTAATGAATTCAAATGGCTGCGCATATCTTTCTTCCTTCAGAGTACTATGTAGAATAAATGCTGTTTATAAGAGTGTTAAGAAACAAACCAAAAAAAAAAAAAAAAAAAGCCCAAAATTGAGTCCCTTGGGCTAAGCCCCATTATGATTAGTTTAGGCCCCTCCCAGGAGTAGAATTTTAAACCAATCAATCTAGAATTACCCAATCAACTCCTGCGATGTAATCTGCCTAAAGCCCCCTGCCTTTCTCTAAGGGAGGTGACTTTGCCTAAAATAATCCAATCTTAACTTCCTCTTCCCATCTTCCTTCTGTCTATGAAAGCCTTCCATTTTGTTCAGGTCCTCAGAGTTCTTTTCTATTTGTTAGAAGGGATAACTGCCAGACTATCAAATAAAGCCAATTAGATCTTCCAGTTTACTCAGTTGAATTTTGTTTTTTAATGTTACAAAAGCAGCACCACAGAACAGTGAGGAAGATAGATTTTTTAATAAATGGTGTTGAAAAAATATGATATCTGCAAGGGAGAACTAATGACATAGAATGCCTGCCTCAGAGCTTGGACAAAAATCAATTCCAACTGAATCATGTATCCATGAAGCTTTTTACAAGACATCCTGTGAGAATATACCTTTATGATCTATGGCAATGGTTTTCAGTCTGGGCCAATATTGCTCCCCAGGAGATATTTGACAATGTCTGGAGAATTTTTGGTTGTTAAAACTGCGGGCGGGGGGGTGGCAGTGGTGGGTAGGGACTTCCTGGTGGTCGAGGGAAGTTAGCTACATAGAACTGAGTGAACTGGTAAATATGGTTATAATTTTTATGGCTTCTATCTAAAAAATTACTGGTTTAAATCTGTGTTTTCCAAGAGTAAGGAAAATCTCCCCCTTAAGCTAGTTATGACTTACAATAATTTGGTAAATTATACCTTTGTAAGAAGAATTGAAACATTTATCTTTTTCTATTTGGTTGATCCTGCAAGCAACATTTGCCTGTCTCAAAGGTTAAGCCATGTGTAAGTTGTGTACCGCCTTGACAATGAAACTATGGATAGCTCATTAAATCAGTTATGACTCCTTTGGTTGCTTGACTATTGCAACTGGATTTCAACTAGTTATACTAATCATTATTTTAATTTGTTCTTTGTTTTCAAACTGTTTGTGCTTCGTGCCTCCCTGCTGCACTTTGTCAATGGTACTGGCCGCATTACTTATATCTTGTCTAATTTATAAGACTGTTGTCTCGTGTAATACCCAGTGTGTAACCAGGCTTCCAACAAAGCTTAAATGACTAAAAATATAACATAAAATAAATGCAACAGTTTCATTCTAGGTATGGGAAGAAGCAACAAGGGAAAATGTCTGCTGGATCTTAATTAGGCACAAGATACAGAGGATCTTTCATTACGCCTGGGGTCTAATCCAAAATTTAGCACCTGGAGTGGCATATCAAGAGCTTTCACCCAATCTGGGATGAGCCTCCCAGCACCGTGAGACGAAATTTGATCATGAACTGTCTCCCAAATATTGATCAAATTTCCAACCAAGAGGGGAGAATCTGAGAAATGGAATACTTCCTGCCTTGTCAATCATCAGCAATTTCAGCCCTCCAGTGGGAGTGGATGAGCCCTGAGAAAACAGAAGAATACCTGCCACCAGGCAGTCATCAGATTGCAGCCACTACCTATGGTGAACCCTGAGGAAATTCAGGATATGAAAATACAGGATTACAGGCCCCAGACAGCTGAGGTACATATCAAGGAAATAATTTAAATGAGCCCTGACTCTTGCATCTTCCCATACATAGAAAAGCACATAATTCCTTAACATGAGATGCCTCCTGGCTTATATGTCCAATATTTCTAGGTCTACAGGGTAGACACATTCCAAATAGGAACAGAAGAAGACAAATATCAACAACTGGAACACCGATAGCAGACACTCTTGGACGGATCCATCTGATAAAGCAGTTAGAACAGTCATCACTCCCATTTTCCAAGACTGTGGAATGGACCTTGACAATGGGGAACTGCAGCAGGGAAGAGCCATTTCTGACATCTGACTCCGATGGATCTGTTTCTTTGACTTTAACCTTTGTTTTTGCTGCTTTTGTTATTATAATCATACATAATGGCCTGTGTCAGGGAATCCTGCCCCTCTACTGGGCTGTTAAAGTGCCTTTGTTAGTATCTGACCCAGCCCACCTGTGAAACTGGCACCCAGACCTGGGTAAGATGGCTGATTTGAGACATTAGTCTGCCATCCTCTCAGTCAGCTGGCTTTCTGAATAAAGTTGTATTATTTGCCTAAACACCTCGTCTCTCAGTTAATTCTGTAACATGCAGAGTTCCCAGGTGTGGAGAGCCTTTCTATCCCCCATTTCTTGTAGGCAAGTCTCCAGCCTCCATGGCCTTGCTTGAGTTCCAAAAGGTGGATTTGAACAGTAGATAAATTAAAAGACGCTTGCTCCTTGAAGAAAAGCTATGACAAACCTAGTTCAGACAAACCTAGACAGCATGTTAAAAAGAAGAGACATTACTTTGCCGACAAAGGTCCATCTACTCAAAGCTATGGTTTTTCCAGTAGTCATGCATAGATGTGAGAATTAGACCATAAAGAAAGCTAAGCAGCAAAAAATTGATGCTTTTGAAGCATCAATTGTGGTGTTGAAGAAGACTCTTGAGAGTCCTTTGGACTGCAAGGAGATCCAACGAATCAATCCTAAAGGAAATCAGTCCTGAATATTCATTGGAAGAACTGATGTTGAAGCTGAAACTCCAATACTTTGGCCACCTGATGCAAAGAACTGACTCACTGGAAAAGACTCTGATGCTGGAAAACATTGAAGGCGGGAGGAGAAGGGGGCGACAGAGGATGAGATGGTTGGATGGCATCACCAACTCGATGGACATGAGTTTGAGCAAGCTCCAGGAGTTGGTGATGGACAGGGAGGCCTGGTGTGCTGCAGTCCATGGGGTTATGAAGAGCTGGACACAACTGAGTGACTGAACTGAACAGAATCAAGGGAAAGAAAGTCAAAGTGAAAGTCACTCAGTCCTGTCTGACTCTTTCCAACCCCATGGATTATACAGTCCATAGAATTCTATAGGCCAGAATGCTGGAGGGGTAGCCTTTCCCTTCTCCAGGGGATCTTCCCAACCCAGGTATCAAACTTAGGTCTTCCACATTTCAGGTGGATTATTTACCAACTGAGCCATAAGGGAAGCCCAAGAATACTGGAGTGGATATCCTATCCCTTCTCCAGCAGATCTTCCAGACCCGGGAATTGACCAAGGGTCTCCTGTGTAACAGGCAGACTCTTTATCAACAGAGCTATCAGGGAAACTTCAGCTTCAACTTCAGGTTGAAGTTGAACGGTTCTATGAAGACGTACAAGACCTTCTAGAACTAACACCCAAAAAATATGTCCTTTTCATTATAGGGGATTGGAATGCAAAAGTAGGAAGTCAAGAAACACCTGGAGTAACAGGCAAATTCAGCCTTGGAGTACAGAATGAAGCAGGGAAAAGGCTAATAGAGTCTTGCCAAGAGAACACACTGGTCATAGCAAACACCCTCTTCCAACAACACGAGAGAAGACTCTACACATGGACATCACCAGATGGTCAACATTGAAATCAGATTGATTATATTCTTTGCAGCCAAAGATGGAGAAGCTCTATACAGTCAACAAAAACAAGACCAGGAGCTGACTGTGGCTCAGATCATGAACTCCTTATTGCCAAATTCAGATTTAATTGAAGAAAGTAGGGAAAACCACTAGACCATTCCAAGTATGACCTAAATCAAATCCCTTATGATTATACAGTGGAAGTGAGAAATAGATTTAAGGGACTAGATCTGATAGAGTGCCTGATGAACTATGGATGGAGGTTCATGACACTGGGCAGGAGACAGGGATCAAGACCATCCCCATGGAAAGAAATGCAAAAAAGCAAAATGGCTGTCTGGGGAGGCCTTACAAATAGCTGTGAAAAGAAGACAAGCAAAAAGCAAAGGAGAAAAGAAAACATATAAGCATCTGAATGCAGAGTTCCAAAGAAGAGCAAGGAGAGACAAGAAAGCCTTCCTCAGTGATCAGTGCAAAGAAATAGAGGAAAACAACAGGATGGGAAAGACTAGAAATCTCTTCAAGAAAGTTAGAGATACCAAGGGAAAATATCATGCAAAGATGGGGTCAGTAAAGGACAGAAATGGTATGGACCTAACAGAAGCAGAAAATATTAAGAAGAGGTGGCAAGAATACACAGAAGAACTGTACAAAAAAGATCTTCACGACCAAGATAATCATGATGGTGTGATCACTCACCTAGAGCCAAACATCCTGGAATGAGAAGTCATGTGGGCCTTGGGAAGCATCACTATGAACAAAGCTAGTGGAGGTGATGGAATTCCAGTTGAGCTCTTTCAAATCCTAAAACATGATGCTGTGAAAGTATGCCAGCAAGTTTGAAAAACTCAGCAGTGGCCACAGGACTAGAACAGGTCAGTTTTCATTCCAATCCCAAAGAAAGGCAATGCCAAAGAATGCTCAAACTACCGCACAATTGCACTCATCTCACATGCTAGTAGAGTAATGCTCAAAATTCACCAAGCCAGGCTTCAGCAATACGTGAACCGTGAACTTCCAGATGTTCAAGCTGGTTTTAGAAAAGGCAGCAGAACCAGAGATAATTTGCCAACATCCACTGGATCATCGAAAAAGCAAGAGAGTTCCAGAAAAAACATCTATGTCTGCTTTATTGACTATACCAAAGCCTTTGTGTGGATCACAACAAACTGTGAAAAATTCTGAAAGAGATGGGAATCCCAGACCACCTGACCTGCCTCTTGAGAACCCTGTATGCAGGTGAGGAAGCAACAGTTAGAACTGGACATGGAACAACAGACTGGTTCCAAATAAGAAAAGGAGTATGTCAAGCCTGTATATTGTCACCCTGCTTATTTAACCTCTATGCAGAGTACATCATGAGAAACGCTGGGCTGGAAGAAGCACAAGCTGGAATCAAGATTGCTGGGAGAAATATCAATAACCTCAGAGAGGCAGATGACACCACCCTTATGGCAGAAAGTGAAGAGGAACTAAAGAGCCTCTTGACAAAATTGAAAGAGGAGAGTGAACAAGTTGGCTTAAAGCTCAACATTCAGAAAACGAAGATCATGGCATCTGGTCCCATCACTTCATGGGAAATAGATGGGAAAACAGTGGAAACAGTGCCAGACTTTATTTTCTTGGGCTCCAAAATCACTGCAGATTTCCAGGCAAGAGTGCTGGAGTGGGTTGCCATTTCCTACTCCAGGGGATCTTGCCAACACATTTTGTATATCTTGCATCTCCTGCATTGGCAGGCAGGTTCTTTACCACTGAGCCACCAGGGAAACACCAGTGTACTCGAGGCCAAGCTTAAAGATCCCGCATGTCACAACGAACACCCAATGAAGATCCACGTGCTGCAATTCAGATAGCCAAAGATTAATTAATTTGAAAAACTTGGGGTAGATGTTGCTATTGTCATCTAGCTGGTAAAGAAGAGGGATGCTGTCCAACGTTGTATAATGCACAGGACAAAGTGTACATCAAAAAGTTAGCTAAACTGAAATGTCAATAGTGCTGAGGTAGAGAAACTCTGGTCTAAGGTTAGGAAATTACATCTTAAATAGGACACAAAAAAGTGCTGTTTA
Source organism: Budorcas taxicolor (assembly GCF_023091745.1). Classification (NCBI taxonomy): domain Eukaryota; kingdom Metazoa; phylum Chordata; class Mammalia; order Artiodactyla; family Bovidae; genus Budorcas; species Budorcas taxicolor. Next base: position 107,457,826 of record NC_068920.1, read on the forward strand.
ATTATTAACTTTAACAATGTTACAATTAAGAACTTCTGTCCATCAAAAGATACTTCCAAGAGAATGAAGATGTAGGAGATCTCATACACACAGACCCAGCGAAGAACTCAGTCAAGAACTCGAGAAAATCCAAGAGGTCAATAGATATTAGGAAAGGTACTCAGTATCATTGTGAACATGGAAATACTATTGATTCTAATTGTTGCAATTTAATACAGAATTTAGAGCCAGACAATTCCAAGTATTAGAAAGAATGTGAAGCACTCAAATGATTCTGGGAGGATTTAACCTCTTGATAGAACCGCTTGAAAAACAGTGTCTGATAAAAAACAGTGTCCCACAGTGTGGGACTGTGTCTGATAAAACTAAATGTGCCCACCGTGTAGACTGTAACTGCAGATATTCCTCTACTGGGTATACAGCCGACAGGAATGCAGGCTGAAGTGTATCTAGAGATGATGTAAAAATATGCATGACAGTGTTGTTTAAAAATGGCCCTGGACTGGAAACCCTCATGATGGCCATGAATGGATAAATGAACTGTGGTTGTGTATGTACGTATGTATATTTTTTTCATAGAATGGAATTCTATACCGCCACGAAAATGAGTGCACTGTAGTGAAATTCAGAACAAAAGAACTGTATGTGATATGATTCCATTTATATGAAGTTATAACCAAGAAAAAGTAAAACTATCATAGCTTGAGATTTATACTTGAGCTATAAGTATAAAGATAGCTATAAGCTATCTTTAAGCTATAAAGAGCAAGGATGGGATGACCATAAAAATCACACACTTGGGGAGTTAAGATTAAGAAAGGAGCCAGGGCATGGCAGTGTTTTATTTACCAACCAAAACTGTAGTTTAATAAACTTCTCCTTTGTAATCATCATGCTGTAGGTTTTTGATGGTGCACATTTCTGTTTGTGTGCTTTATTTTATGGTTTGAGAATGGCTTGCTTTATTTTTAAAATATTTCAAACTAAATTCTTCAAACAGGATAGAATAATAAGGTTTAGATTTGAGACTGTGTCCCAAGGTGATGAGCTTAAGTGTTCCTGAAAGAAAGAAAAAGTGAAAGTCCTGTCCGACTCTTTGCAACCCCAGGGACTATACAGTCCATAGAATTCTTCAGGCCAGAATACTGGAATGGGTAACCTTTCCCTTCTCCAGGGGATACTCTCAAACCAAGGATTAAACCCAGGTCTCCCACACTGCAGGCAGATTCTTTCCCAGATTCTTTCCCACAAGGGAAGCCCTAAGTGTTCCTAAATCACCTTAAATGCTATGATTGGATTTCTTTCTCCTAATAGCCTGAAGCTGTGAAATGGTAAGATTCTAAAACCTGAAATCCCCAGACAAAGAGGCGTGGCTTCCTGCTTCCCAGCTTCGCTGCTCCTAGGGGATCTGGCAGAGAAGTTTGAGCTGCGAAGAAGCTGAGATTCTTCTCTTGGAGCTGAGTAAAACCTACCCCTGGCTAGGGATCCCTTCCTGCCTCCCTCCCTTCCTTCCTTCTTTCCTTTTGAGGTACTAGGCAGGCAAAATTCTGCTCTCTGTAGGCCCACAGGTCTACTTACATGACCCCAAAGACTTGTAGGCTCGAGAATTAAGGGTTCTACCCGTGGAAATTTCTCTCAGTAAACTAGTGCATGCACGGTGGTGATTCCAGGTAAAAGGTGAGCCAAATGTGTTGCTTTTTCTTTTTTTTTTTTTTTTTTCACTCCTGTTTGATGGCTGTGGGCGTGCTAGCTGGGAGAGGTGGTGGCTTGAGAGGCAAACTGGAGGATGCTGGGTGGGAAGCACAGCTGAGGCAGGTAGGACTCCTTGGATCTGGGCTTCTCAGGGCACCTGGACTTGTGGGGGCGAAGTGTGGAGAGAGGTCAAGGCCCTTCTTCACTCCCATATTCATTCAGCAAGTGTGGGATTAGGCATCTACCTTGGCCCAGGTGGCATGGTGGTAAAGAATCTGCCTGCCAGTGCAGGAGAGATAAAAGACATGGCTTCAATCACTGGGTCAGAAAGATCCCGTGGAGGAGAAAATGGCAACCTGCTCCAGTATTCTTGCCTGGGAGAGTCCACAGATAGGGGAGCCTGGAGGGCAACAGTCTATGTGGTCACGAAATTCAAAGTTGGACATGACTGAGCATGCACGCACTTAGGTCAGCAAAACTCGATATGAGACAGCAGCAAAAGAGGAATCTCTGCTTGCTGAAATATTTCTTTTTCTTGTCAAATTTTTGTTGTTGGTAGCTGCACTGGGTCTTCGTTACTCTGCCCAGGCTTTCTTTAGTTGTGGTGAGGAGGGGCTACTCTTCCTGCAGTTCATGGGCTTCTTGTTTGGGGGACTTCTCTCATTGCAGAGCACAGACTCTAGGGCTCAGTGGTTGTTGCTTTCGGCCTTAGCTGCTCCATGGTATGCAAAATTTTCCTGAACCAGGGATGGAACTCTGTCCCCTACATTGGCAAGCAGATTCTCATCCACTGTGCTACTAGGGAAACCCTTTTTAATTTTAAAAAGGGTTTGTTTTTTTTTTAATTTTTGGCCACTTTGCGCTGTATGTGGGATCTTGGTTCCCGAACAAGGGATCCAATCTGCACCCCCTGCAGTGGGAGCACGTAAGCTCGACTACTGGATGGCCAGGAAATTCCCTTGGTGAGGGGTTTCCATTGGAGGGTGAAGAAGTGAAGTCGCTCAAAGAGTTGGACACGACTTCTCCTAGGATCCATAGTCCAAGAGCTTGACCTAGAGGATGCCCACGCATCTTCTCTGGCAGGGAGAACGAAGGCTAGAAAGGAGGAACAGGGGAGGGTTGTCAGAAAGAAACCGGAAACTTCAGATAAGTAAGACGACCAATAGTGGCTGGGCTTTGTAGGCACCCTTGGGGGTTTGGGCTCCCTGGTGGCTCAGACAGTAAAGCATCTGTCTACAATGCGGGAGACCTGGGTTTGATCCCTGGGTCGGGAAGATCCCCTGGAGAAGGAGATGGCAATCCACTTCAGTACTATTGCCTGGAAAATCCCATGGACAGAGGAGCCTGGAAGGCTATAGTCCATGGGATCGCAAAGAGTTGGACACAGCTGAGCGACTTCACTTCACTTCAATGGATCTGTCTGCAATGTAGGAGACCTGGGTTCGATCCCTGGGTCGGGAAGATCCCCTGGAGAAGGAAATGGCAACCCACCCCAGTACTATTGCCTGGAAAATCCCATGGATGGAGGAGCCTGGTAGGCTACAGTCCATGGGGTCACAAAGAGTCGGACACGACTGAGTGACTTCACTTTTATCACTTTATCACTTAGGAAAGAAGCATACCCACAGGATTTTAGGCAGAGGAGTGATGGTTTGACCAGGATTACATACATTCAAAGAATTATTTTGCAAGTATTCTGCAAGATAACACATTTGCAGGAGACTTAGAAAATACAGAACAAGGTTCCATATAGTTTACAATTGTTTTTTTAAGTAGATAAGGTTTTTAGTTGGAGTTTCAATATCAAACTCTCAAAAATTAAGATAATGAATATACAGAGATGTAGAAGGATATAGCAATCATATTTTCATAATTTAAAAAATAACAAGTTTAGACAAACAAAGGTAATTATTCTGGCTGCTGGTTTGGAAACAGACTCATCAAGCAGAAGCTAGAAGGCCAATCAAGAAGGGACAGTGAGAAGGAAATGGTAAACCACTCTAGTATTCTTCCCTGGAAAATCCCATGGACAGAGGAGCCTAGTGGGCTACAGTCCATAGGGTCGCAAAGAGTCAGGCATGACTTAGCAACTAACACTTTGACTCTCAGGATGGATTTTCTACCTCCAAGTCACCCTTTGAGGAACTGCCTCATTTTGTACTGCTTTGTGTAAACATAAAGACTATTGTTTAAGACAACATCAACAAAGCTGTGATACAGCAGAAATGTGGTCCCGCCCCCTACAGGACAAGCTTCCATGCAAAGAAATGCTCCTCTCCTGGATGCTTTTTGTGTGTGTGTGGCTCCAAGGGGCACCTCAGGCATGTGTGATCTTAGTTCCCTGACCAGGGATCGAACCCAGGCCCCCCACATTAGAAGCAGGGGAGCCTTAACCACTGAACTACCGAGGAAGTCCCCAATCCTGCAGAGCAAGCAGGACTTGTAAAGGTGCTGCCTGGTGAGGTAGGGAGCAGCAAATGTCTCCTAGGGTTCTGGTCTGAACCATGGAAGGAAGGACAGGAGTGGAGGGAGATGGAGAGCCTGGAGGCAATTCGAACTCCCCAAACTCCCTACAAGTTCCCTGGGAGAAAAGTGGACTGGAATCTCCAACTCTGAGGGTGAGAGCAATGGGAGGGGAGAGGAAATGATGTGAGCTCTGAGCAGAAGGAAATGTCTTCGAGGGCTTGGTTTTAACCAGATGTGGTATTATTATTATTTATTTAACAAATTTTGCTTCCTACTCTATGGTATAGCCAAGTTTATCTTAATATAGAGCATCCCAACTAAAAACAAAGCCAGAGGACCAGAGATGAGGCATAGAAGTAGGCTGGAAAGGGATAACCTAGCAGACCATCAAGAAAGGGAGAAGCTGATGGGGGCTGGGGGGAGAGACCAGAGGGAGTATGGATTCTATAAAGGCTGTGGGGGTGGGGTGCAGAAAGGGAAAGGCAGGCAGCAGTTGCAGCTGGTACTTGAGACTGAGGAGTAGGTAGAAGTCAGACGTGGGTGGCCTGAGGACTTGTGTGTGTGTGTGCGCGTGCGCGTGCACGTGCACGCTCGCTCGGTCAGTCCTGAGTGACTCTTTGTGACCCCATGGACTGTAGCCCACCAGGCTCCTCTGTCCGTGGAGTTTTCCAGGCAAGAATTCTGGAGTGAGTTGCCACTTTCTTCTCCAGGGGACCTTGCTGACCCAGGGATCCAACCGTGTCTCTCACATCTCCTGCATGGGCAGGCAGGTTCTTTACCAGCTGAGCCATGGGACAAAGGACAATTTTAGAGCAGTAAGAAACAGAGGGCCTTGACTGGAGGAGACATCCAGCTGTCCTTTGGTCTGTGGGAATTGGGCCCAGGATGCCCCATGCTCAGGTCTCTTATATAATGAATATGACTCAGGCTATGAATACAGTCTGGCTCTGGTATTCATGATTTCACATTCGTAGATACGGAGCACAGCAGAGAGTGCTGGCTGTAATCAGATTGACTTTAAAAAGATTTCTCTGGCTGCTTTTTCCTGGAGAAGGATTCAAGGGTGGGTGAAAAGGGATGGAGGCTCATATGTGGCACTGGTGAAGAGACCAGGGTTAGACTGGGTAGGTGGTAGCCAGGAAGAAGGACTCTAGGTAGCTTCCAGGGGTATGTAGTAGGTAAACTAGGCCAGGCTTGGCAGATGTCACAGTGCACACATTTTCTGTGTATGACTATATCCAAGCCCTATGTAAGCAGGGTCTGCTTTCCCCAGCCCTGTCCCCTCCCACTCACCTCCCAGTGGACAGGTCTGGACCACATCCCTCTCTTACCAGTGCTTGTTAAGACTGTTTATGTTGCATATTTAGGGGGTGTGGTGGGTGATGGTTTAGTCGCTAAGTCATCTGACTATTTTGTGACCCCATAGACTGCAGCCCGCCAGGCTTCCTTGTCCCTCACTATTGACATAAGTCAACAGCATGAATAAGTGGCAGCCCGACTCCAGATCCACACCAGCCCAGAGCTGTAACCTGCCTAAAGGCTCTCATATCCCACCAGTGCCCTGGGGGTGTGTGTGTGGGGTGGGGGGAGTGAATCCTTTCAGGGACTTTGCATTCCACCCTCCTTGTGGCTCAGGCAATAAAGAATGCAGGCAACTTGGGTTTCTACAATTTCCTACAATGCAGGAGATCTCGATTCAATCTCTGGGTTGGGTAGGTCCCCTGGAGAAGGGCGTGGCAACCCACTCCAGTATTCTTGCCTGGAGAATCCCATAAACAGAAGAGCCTGGAGGGCTACAGTCCCTGGAACTGCAGAGTTGGAAATAACTGAGCGACCAACACTTTCACTTTCATCCTTCCACAGTGAGGAAATGACTAGATGCCTCTCTGAAATCACCTCACCAGAATCCAGAATCAGTTTGAACCCCCCCCACAAAAAAAAAAACAAAACTGAACCCCTCGCCTACAAATTCAAACCCCTCTCAGGTTCTATTTAGGGGAGGAAGTTTTCTTCCTGACCAAGAATGTTTCAGGAGCAATTCCTTCCCAAGGAGGAACTTCCTTAGCCTGGCAGCCCACCTCTGGGCCAGCACCCTACTGCTGCTGCTGCTCAGTCATGTCTGACTCTGTGCGACCCTAGGGACCATAGCCTGCCAGGCTCCTCTGTCCATGGGATTCTCCAGGCAAGAATACTGGAGTGGGTTGCCATTGCCTCCTCCAGGGGATCTTCCTGGCAAAGGGATTGAACCTGCAGTCTCTTACATCTCCTGCATGGGCAGGCAGGTTCTTTACCACTAGCGCCGCTTGGCAGCACCCTACAGTGCCCCACAGACCCAGGTCGCTCAGTCAGTGTCCGCAAAATACTGCTACTTTGTTGACCATAGCTAAAAATTAGGAGGACCTAAATTTTCAGGGATCTGATTTTTTTAAGTAAATTTTATATATATATATATATATATATATATATATATATGTATATATGTATATGTCGGAGAAGGCAATGGCACCCCACTCCAGTACTCCTGCCTGGAAAATCCCATGGACAGAGGAGCCTGGTAGGCTGTAGTCCATGGGGTCGCTGAGGGTTGGACACGACTGAGCAACTTCACTTTCACTTTTCACTTTCATGCATTGGAGAAGGAAATGGCACCCCACTCCAGTACTCCTGCCTGGAGAATCCCAGGGACGGGGGAGCCTGGTGGGCTGCTGTCTATGGGGTCACACAGAGTTGGACACGACTGAAGTGACTTAGCAGTAGCATACGTGTATATATATATGTATATATATATTTAGCATAAGTATATATATATATATATATATATATTTTAGCCTTGCTGGGTCTTGCTGTGCACAGGCTTCTCTCTAGTTGCTGCTGGAGGGCTCTCTAGTTGTAGGGTGTGGGCTTAGTTGCTGCTTGGCATGTGCGATCATAGTTCCACCACCAGGAATCAAACCTGCATTGGAAGGCAGGTTCTTAACCACTGGACCACCAGGGAAATCCCTGTTTGTCTTTTTAAAGAATCATTGTCCATGTCTGTTCTGTCACACCAAGAAGATCCCATAAAGATAAGGTACATTTGTGCACTGAAGTAGAAAATGAGTCTGAATACATTGTTTGGGAAGAAAAGCTGAATTGCAAACCAGAATGCACAGTCTGACCTCCCGCCTGTTTGATCAGAGTTTTAACACAGTAATATAGAGCATTCCTGGTAGCTCAAACAGTGAAGAATCTGCCTGCAATGTGGGAGACCCAGGTTCAACCCCTGGGTTGAAAAGATCTCCTGAAGAAGAAAATGGCAACCCACTCCAGTATTCTTGCCTGGGAAATCTCACGGACAGAGGAGTCTGGCGAGCCTCAGTCCATGGACACCCCAAAATAGTAATATGTTCAGTAGTTACCTCTGGAGAGAGAAATCAGCTCAGGTTTTTTTTTAAAGGAATTTTATTCATTTTTATTTATACTGCCAGGAGTCTGCATTGCTGTTCTCGGGCTTTCTCTGCTTGCGGTAAGTGGGGGCTGCACTTTGCTGTAGTGTGCCGGCACCTCATTTGCAGTGGCTTCTCTTGTTGCAGAGCACGGGCTCTAGAGCTCCAGTTTAGTAGTTGTAGCACACAGGTTCAGTTGCCCTTAGTTACCCTGAGGCATGTGGAGTCTTCCCAGACCAGGGATCGATTCTTTACCACTGAGCCACCTGGGAAGCCTGAAATCCACTATTTGATTTTACAGTGTATATTGCTGCTGTGACTTTTTTTTTTTTAACTTTTAGCACAAATAGGTGTTTATTTTAATTAACTAGAAAGACAAAACACTAATGTAAAACAGAGACAAAGTTCTCAGAATAGACCACCAGTAGCACATCAAATGCTGCTAGCCATCATTCCAGCTCCCTAATGAGAATATTAATAGCTGATGGGCACTGACCAGTGTCTCTGCACCCATCACTCTTCCAGTCCTCATAACACCCGGAAGGTTGGTGCCAATATTGGAGTAGTTAAGTGAGCAGGCTCTGGATCCTCTGTCTCGGTTCAATTTTTGGCTCTTCCACTTTCTGGCTGTGTGACCTTAAGTTAGTTATTTAAACTCTAACTCAGTTTCTCATTTGTTAAAAAAAGAAGAAGAAGAATAGGTCTAGACTTTATCACAATAAGTAGAATCTTTCTCTGTTCTTTTACCCCACCTATGAGATTAAAACACACACGTGTGTGTGAGAGAGAGAGAAAAAATGTTTGAGGATCTCTTTTATTTCTTTCTTGGCACATAACACAAAGACTCGCCAGTTCTGTTTTTGTAGAGTTTATGAATAATTTGTTTGCCTGATGTTCTCTCTGCTTTCTTAAAATGACTTGACTTTCTATATATTCCCAGGGCTTCCCTGGTGGCTCAGTGGTAAAGAATCCACCTGTCAATACAGGAGATAGGGGTTCAATCCCTGGTCTGAGAAGGTCCCACATGCCTCAGAGCAACTAAGCCTGTGTACCACAACTACTGAGCCTGTGCTCTAGAGCCCGGGAGCTGCAAATACTGAGCCCAAGTGCCTCCATTATAAAGCTCGAGCACCCGAGAGCCCTCGCTCCACAGAAGAGAAGCCACTGCGGTGAGAAGCCCATGCACCACAACGAAGAGTAGCCCCCGCTCGCTGCAACTAGAGAAAGCCCGTACAGCAACAAAGACCCAGCACAGCCAGGAATAAATACGTGATCTTTTTAATGATATATTCCCAGATCCTCAAATTTACACAGTGTTTTAGAACACATTTTCTTAGTCCATTATATTTTATGATTCTCAGTCTATGTCAAAACCACATGTGTTTTTATTGATGTATAAGTGATTGCCAATGTTGTGACAGTCTCTGCTATACAGCAAAGTGACTCAGTTTTACACATATATACATTTCATTTTTTAATACTCATTTCCATTATGGTTTATCCCAGGAGACTGGGTATAGTTCCTCAGGCTGTACAGTAGGAGTTTGTTGGTTATTCATTCTAAATGTAGTAGTTTGCATCTACCAACCCCAAACTCCCAGTCCATCCCTCTCCCTCCCCACCTCGCCTTGGCAACCGCAAGGCTGATCTCTATGTCTGTAGGTCCGTTTCTGTTTTGCATCTAGGCTCATTTGTGCCATATTTTAGATTTCACATATAAGTGATGTCATACAGTATTTGTCTTTCTCTTTCATGACTTACTTCACTTACTATGATAATTTCTAGCTGCATCTATATTGCTGCAAATGGCATAATGTTGTTCTTTTTAATGGATGAGCAGTGTTTCGTCGTATATATGTAGACAGCTTCTTTTTCCACTCATCTGCTGATGGACAGCTAAGTTGTTTCCATGTCTTGGCTATTGCAAATAGTGCTGCTATGAACATAGGGATACCTGCATCTTTTTGAATGACAGTTTTGTTCACTGTATGACCAGGAGTGGGATTACTGGATCATATGGTAATTCTACTTTTAGTTTTCTGAGGACCCTCCATACTGCATTGCCTAGTGGCTGCATCAACTACACTCTCACCAACAGTGTCAGAGGATTTCCTTTTCTTCACACCCTCTCCAGCATTTGTTATCCGTAAACTTTTAAATGATGGTCATTCTGACCAGTGTGATGTCTTCTTTGGAGAAATGTCCATTAAGTTCTTCTGCTCATTTTTTGATTGGGGTGTTTGTCTGGAAATCAAGAGCTACATGGTATTGACAGCTACATATATTTTTTAAATCAACATTTTCTATATATGTATATATAATACATAAATATTTTCAATATACATATATTTTCAAAACCAATAGCTACATGGTATTTATAGTACATGATTAAAATAATATTATCTCCACTAGAAATTTGACAACCTGATCTTTTCAAAGAAAAAGCATACATTTGTAGCAAAACAATTAACAGAAAGTTTTTCTTCATCTTCCTTGGCAGAGATTCATCCATAGTCAGTATAATGGAAAATTCTAAGACTTGTGACTCTTTTCAACATGAGCTTCAGGATTACATCAGAAAGCAGAGAGCCAGAGGATTAAAGCCAGAGGTTTGCTTTAGAAGGGGGACAGAAGACTCTGCATACAGAGAAAGTGACCACACAGCACCCAGACCTCCAGTTCTGGAGCAGGGCTTCCCCTTCAGGCAGCCCCACAAGTCCTGTGGTTCCTACAAAAGGCCAAAAACAGTGGAGAGCCACTCGTCCCCACTGTCCGGTAGCCATCACTTGAGACAAAGACTGGAACCTGTAAGTCACTGTCAGAAAAAACACGACCATTTTTTCAACACCTGGTGGTTTCCAAGGCCTCCTGTACAAGGAATGACCACTGGTCCCCACGCCACACAACACAAAGATGAGGCTAGCTGCATCTCAGAGTACCTCACCAGCATCCATCAAGACAAAGATCAAAACAAAGGCTGGAAGAGAAGATCCAGGGAAAAGGAAGGAGGAGGACACAGTGGCGAGGAGCAGGCAGAGTGGAAGAGGAAGAACCACAAGGATGGAGATTCCTACGAAGAGAACAGGAGGAAGGCCAAGGTGGAGCCAGGCAGCACAGAGAAGTCCAAACACAGAAAGAAGAGCACCCACGACTGGGACATCAGGAAGGAGAGGAGACGGTCCAGTAGAGAGAAGAAGCATCCTGGCAAACACAGCGCCCAAGAGTGGGACTTGTGGGATGAAGCTATCCTTGGCGGTTGTTACTGATGCTGGGGATTTGGGCCCTGGATATTAAATGATTTGGATCCATTGGAAAGACTGGATTACATGGTATTGAAGCAATTCATTGGCCATACTGTTAGAGGAGACACTAACTGAAACAGCCATCCCTGGTCAGGCAAGATAGCAGTCACTTACGTGAGCTATTTTATAACAGGAGGTCCCAGTAAGAAACCTGGAACTAACAAGCTACCACCAACCGGAAGAACTCAGGAAAGGTCAGAGGACAGAGGAGACTCCAGGTCATGTATTTTACCATCCTCCCTCCAGAGGATCCTTCTCTCTGGATTCCATCTTGGCTGAGTGAACCACATGCTACCAGGAAGTCCCCTGAGGAAGTGATTGGCCAGAGACAATCCAGAAACTCATCCCATCACCGCAGAAGCCCGAGACTGTGAAGCATGTGGCAGAGCAGTCCTCCTGGGTTTCCTGACCTTCCTGCTCACCAGCCAGGTGCCCCTTCCCAATAAAGTTTCTTGCTTTGTCAGCTCAGACAATTCATTTCTGAGTGTTCTTCAAGAGCCCAACCTCAGGCCCTAGAAGAGGTCCCATTCCTGCAACAACACTTCAAAGAATATAAAATTAGATCCCCACCTCTCACTCTGTTCAAATATATCAAATATAAAACCCAGTTGGTTTCAAGATATAGATGTAAGCCAGCAAGATGATACCATCCATGCTGCTGTGTCCCTTTCTCAAAGCTGAGACCCAGCGAGGCACCTGAGTCAGCAAGGTCTACATCTGGGAGTCTCCACATGGCAGACCTGATTGGCTGAAAGTTGGATCGACCTCGGGCACCTCTGTTTTCTTGTGGATCTATCTCATCAAACAACATAATGAAGATGTTTTAGAGTACAAAAGAAGAAGTGGGTTGGAATAAACTTTTGAAAGACTGGTATACTATGTTAAGAATATAGATTTTAAGAAATCAATGCTGAAGGATGTACTCCTTATATCAACTTTAAGTTTCTAATCAAAATATTTATTCTTTAGTGATCAGGGTGCTAGAACTAATCCTAATCTATCATTAAAAGTAAAAAAGGATCCAAATACCATTTTCTTCCAGAGAAGGAAGTAAAAATGAATCCTCTTGCCAGAGTTTCTTCTGATTCCATTTCCTTAAGCGTGAAAGATTATCATTTGGGTCACTGGTTTGTTGTTGTTGTTTTTAACAGATCAATCTTTTTTTTTTCTAATTTTTATTTATTTGTGTCAACTACAAATTTACACTTGCCATGGGCACTTGCCATCTACCTCTATAAGAAGTAAATCCTGTTTTGCTGCAGCTGCTGACCTTGAACACTCTCTGAAAGGAGTTCAGAGTGGAGAGCAGAAATGAGGCACTCTGTGCTGGTGTAGGGGTGGGGAAACTACCAGGATAGGTCTTCAGATAGTTAGATATTATCAGGAGCCGAATCTTGCATTTTTCCATATCTAGAAAAGTACTTAAATCCTTCATGGTGATGACTGTTTCTCTTGACTAGCAAAAGCTTCATGAGACTAGTGGAAACATTCTGGAAAAATATGTGCTTGATTGCATGTATTCCCCCTTCAGCAAAAATCATATATACACTCACCTTTTCCTCCTGCCTCTTTGGAGCAGTTTCTCGGAGCTATCCGAGATGCTGTCTCCTGGGCTGCAATCCTCATTTTGCCCCAAATAAAACTTAACCTGCAACTCTGACATTGTGCATTTTTAAAGTCGACATTTGGCTGCACCTGGTCTTAGTTGCACCACTTGGGATCTCTGATCTTTGTTGTGGCATGTGGGGTCTTTAGTTGTATCCAAGAACTCTTAGTTGTGGCAGGTGGGATCTAGTTCCAAATCAGGGATCAAACCCAGGCCCCTTGCATTGGGAGCAAGGAGTCTTAGCCACTGGACCACCAGGGAAGTCCTTACCTTTGAAACAACAACAATAAAAAATACTTTTAAAGGTAAGAAACAGATTGGGGAAAAAACTATGTGCAAAACAACAACAATAAAAAATACTTTTAAAGGTAAGAAACAGATTGGGGAAAAAACTATGTGCAACACTATTACTATCTCTTGTGCCCTTATCAAATAACTGCCTCTTAGCTCCAAGCATCTTTGCTCTTTGAAAACTGACCCTTTGCCAGCTGTCTTGTTAGTCTCTGCCAGTAGAAGGCGCTGGAGGGACACCATAAACTGGGAGCTGGAGGGACTTTTCCTTTTCCCAGCTTTGCGTTTTTCGTGGTAGCAACTCCCTGACTTTGTGTGTGTGATCTAGCGGCAGCCCATGCACCCTGACATATTTCTTTGTTACTGAAAGACTGTGGGCATTTATGTTCTTTCTGCAGAGGTCTGAACCTGGGTCACAGGAGCCCCTCTTCAGTTTTTCAGTCCCTCCTACCTTCTTCCTCCCTCAGGGAGCAAGGGTGGGCAAACTTAAGCCTGCAGGTTAAATCCAGCCCTCTCTCGTATTTGCACACCCCTCTGTCTAAGGACGATTTTCACATTTGAACCCCAAAGTAGCAGAATGTTATCCCAAAGCAGTGGACCCTATTCTTCTCATTAAAGAACTTTATTAGCAAAGCTTGTACTCAGTTATTACAAAGATGGTGGAAATTCGTTTTCTGTGTTGTTTTATAAGCAGCTACGTAATATCCTTGACTGTGCCTCTTCCTCCACAAAGCCTAAACTAAACTGAAACTTGCCTGTCCCTGCCTCGGTTTTTTTATACCTCTTTTAGTTGTTGTACTTAGTCACTCAGTTGTGTCCAACTCTTTGCGACCCCAGGGACTAACCCACCAGGCTCCTCTGTCCATGGGGATCTCCAGGCAAGAATACTGGAGTGGTTGCCATACCCTCCTCCAGGGGATCTTCTCAACCCAGGGATCGAACCCAGTGAGGATTCTTGTTAACCACCTCTTATTAGTTAAAAATTCTTTATATCTAATTTTCTCTATTCAAATTAGTGGTACGGTTTGTCTCTTGATTTGGCCCTGAATGATATAACCCTAAAAGACAAATATCTTCTACCATTTTATTTTAAAAAAATATGTAAAAACCTAATAGGAAAATCAGCATTTATCTATTCACTTAGTGAAAAAAATATTGAATTCTTGTCATTGTTCTAGGCCTTAAGATAAAGCAGAGGATGAAATACAAGTGAAATACAAAGAAGAAAAGTGAGAAGGAAGCCTCTGCTGATGTATAAAATAGAGCTCATTTCTGGGATGGGGTCATGATGAGCAGGTAGATCACCTGGAAGTGGATCTGGATGAACCCTTGAGAGTCTTGCAGGCTGTGGGAGCATCCATTTTTTGTTGTTTGGTGAGTGAAAGTCGTTCAGTCCCGTCCAACTCTGCGACCCCGTGGACTATATCCATGGAATTCTCCAGGCCAGAATACTGCAGTGGGTAGCCTTTCCCTTCTCCAGGGGATATTCCCAATCCAGGGACCTTACCCAGATCTCCCTCATTGCAGGCAGATTCTTTACCAGCTGAGCCACAGGGGAAACTCAAGAATACTGGAGTGGGTAGCCTACCCCTTCTCCAGCGGATCTTCCTGACCCAGGAATGGAACCTGGGTCTCCTGCATTGTGGGTGGATTCTTTACCAGCTGAGCTATCAGGGAAGTACATCTGGTATCCTTCGTTCCCAACTGCTTAAAACCAGTAGGCTTCCCACGTGGCACAGTGGTAAAGAATCCAACTGCCAATGCAGGAGACTCAAGAGATACGGGTTTGAACCTTGGGTCAGGAAAATCCACTAGAGAAGGGAATGGCAACCCTCTCCAGTATTCTTGCCTGGAGAATCCCATGGACAGAGGAGTCTGTCGGACCACAGTCCATAAGGTCACAAAGAGACATGACTGCGCGTGCATGCACAGCACACACAAATGCCAGTACCCCAAACACTTCTCCCTACCCGAAACACTGAGGTGATCACAGGCCCCTTGTGTCTACAGAACATGCCCCCTCCCGGAGGTTTCCGTTCCCTCCGAGAATGCCTGACTTAGCCTCCAAGTTCAGTTGAACAAGCAATTAAAAATCAAGTCCCTGATTTCCTTTGTCCCTGAAGACAAACTGGTGAGACATGTAAGGTTGTTTTGTTTTTTTTTTTAATAAGTTGAATATATTTTAACAGTTTTGTTGTGCTGTAATTGACATATACATATTTAAAGTGTACAATTTGATGTCTTTTAAAATATTTAGTTACTTATTTGACTGCATCACGTCTTAGTTGTGTCACTCAGGACCTTCCTCTGCAGCATATGGTCTCTCATGCTGTAGTGTGTAGGCTTAGCTGCATTGCTCCACAGCATGTGGGTTCTTCGTTCCCCGACCAGGGATCAAACATAGGTCTCCTGCATAGCAAGGCGGATTCTTAACCAGTGGGCCACCAGGTAAATCCCCAAGGCTGGTATCTCAACCTCCACTTATCAGAGGAGGAAATCAAGACCTCATGGGGTGGAAGATCCTAGTATTGATTCCAACCTAGGTTTTCTGAGACCCGACCCAGTGCTCTTCCCACCCTTGCTTCCGAATGCTACCTTAAGGGATGCACGAATACAGCCTCAAACTACATTAAGTGACACAGGGAGAAGGTGGTTCACTGTTGAGTTCTCGTCCTCTCTCTTTGCTCAGCAAGGAGAAAGGCTCTGTTCAGTGCTGGTGTGTCTTTACACCCCTCTCCAGGACTGTTAACCTCCCCTGCCGACTTCAGCTTTTGTTTGCATGGTATATGCAGCAGTTACCTTCCATTTATGGCCCTTGTTACAGATGTAGAAAACAATGTTATGGTTACCAGTGCGGAAAGCAGGGGGGGATAAACTGGGAGACTGGGATTGACATATACACACTACTATATATCAGTTCAGTTCAGTCACTCAGTCGTGTCCGACTCTTTGCGACCCCATGAATCACAGCACGCCAGGCCTCCCTGCCTATCACCAACTCCCAGAGTTTACTTATAAATAGATACTAAAAAGAAACTACTGTACTGCACAGGGAACTTGTCCCAATACTTTGAAATGACCTATATGGAAAAAGAATCTAGAAAAAAGTGGATATATGTATATGTATGGGCTTCCCAGTTAGCACTAGTAGTAAAGAATCCATCTGCCAATGCAGGAGACACAAGAGATGTGGGTTCAGTCCCTGGGTCAGGAAGATCCCCTGGAGAAGGAAATGGAAACCCACTCCAGTATTCTTGCCTGGAGAAGCCCATGGACAATGGAGCCTGGTGGGCTACAGTCCATAGGGTCACAAAGAGTCGGACATGCCTGAGTGAGGACACACACATGTATAACTGATACACTTTTCAGTATAGCAGAAACTAACACAACACTGTAAATCCACTATGTTCCAAGAAACATTTAAAAATTAAAAAACTTACTCAAGCTTTTCTTTTAAAAGTCAGTTTAAAGAAAATGCAACCCTGGAAGACGTAATCTGGAAAAATAAAAGTGAGAGGTGAGTAACAAATGGTTGGGAAACACCAGCCTAAACCACACCTTGTAGAGTTTACAGGCTGACATGTGGTATTAGATAAGATTAAGATTCAAATAAGGAATAACTGGCAATCTGGGAAGAATTTATGAATAGTTATATCTAAAGCTGTGTCTGGAGGCTGGGAAAGGTTTTTCTTTTTTAAATATATTTTATTTATTTGGCAGCATCATATTTTAATTTTGGCATGTGGGATCTAGTTCTTTGACCAAGGATAGAACCCAGGTCCCCCACATTGGGCATGTGGAGTCTTAGCCACTGGACCTCCTGGGAAGTCCCTGGGAAAAGATTTAGGCTGAATGGTGAGGGCTTTCTAGGGGGATCCAAGCTAGTTTTGCTTCATCGGGAGGCAATAACCACTGAGCTGTTTCAAATGTATTTCTCATCATCTTGAGCTCCTTAACTTGAAAGTTCTTGACTAGAAAGCTCAGGAGTCTACATCATCATCCCCCATGATGAAATCGTATGTCATTTCCAGCATACGCTTGAGAAAACTACTTGTTTGCTGAATGGAAGGCATGAGGGCAAGAAAGCTTTTCTAGATCAGCACAGCCTGCAGAGGCTGGAGAGAAACTGGAAACGTGGCTCAGCTTTGATGATTCAGTCATTAATACCTTTGCCGCATTGACTACAGCACAGGAATGGCTTCAGTTCTAAAAGCTTTCACAAGCCAAAGCAGCTCAGTGGCCAAACTGGCACAGAGCCTCACACTAGAGACCAATGTCCCTTATGAATATAGATATAGAAATTCTTGACAAAATCTTAGCAAGCTAAACCCAGGCTTCTTGGGTGGCTCAGCAGTAAAGAATCCGGCTTCTAATGCAGACACAGGTTTGATCCTTGGGTCAGAAAGATCCCCTGGAGAAGGAAATGGCAACCCACTCCAGTATTTTTGCCTGGAGAATTCCACAGACAGAGGAGTCAGGTGGCCTATAGTCCATGGGGCTGCAAAAGACTAGGACATGACTTAGCAACTAAACAACAACAAACCCAACTACATATTAAAAAGATTACACATCATGACCAAGTGGTATTTATCCTGGAAATGCAGGGGTTCAACAAAAGAAAATTAATCTATGTAGTACACCACATTAATAGGACAAAGGGAAAAAGAGCCCACATGATCATCTCAATGAAACCAGAAAAAGCATTTGACAAAATTCAATACCCTTTCATGGTAAGAACACTCAGAAAACTACAATAGATGGGAACTTCATCAACACGTATATGGCAAAACCATAGCCAACATTATACTCAATGGTGAAAGTCTTACTCCTAAGATCAAAAATGAAACAAGGTTATCTGCTTTCACCCATTGCTATTCAATATTAAACTGGTAGTTTTACCAGCACAATTAGATAAGAAAAATAAATAAAAGACACCCAAATTGAAAAGGAAAACTATCTCTGTTCTCATACGGCATGATCCTGTATGTAGAAAATCTCCAAGAATCCACACACGAAAAAACTATTCCAGCTAATAAACATTAAGCAAAGTTGTAGGGTACAAGATCAACACACAAAAATCATTGTTTCTATACACCAACAATGAGCAATCTAAAAAGGAAATGAAAATAATTCAACTTACAATAGCATCTAAAAAACTATAATACCAAAGAATAAGTTTAACCAAAACAGTGAAGTACTTGTACACTGAAATAAAAAATAAAATGCTAAAGGAAAATAAAGAAAACCTTAATAAATGAAAAAATATTCTGTGTTCATGGAATGGAAAATGTAATATTGTTTAAATGGCAATTCTACCCAAAGCAATCTACAAATTCAAGGCAAATCCCATTAAAATTTCAACATTTTTTTTTTGGCAGAAAGGGAAAGGCTGATTCATGTGGAAATATAAGGGGTCCCAAATATTTAAAAAGAACAGTGCTAGGCAACTCACATGTCTCCACTTTAAAACTTACTACACAACTACATGTATTGGGTTTTGTCGTTCAAAGAAAGGCCTGAGAGCCAGAAGGCCAATGGTGTAGATTTCAGTTCTAGTGCAAAGGCCTGAGAACCAGGAGTGCTAAGGGCAAGAAAACATCAATGTTCAGCACAGATGGACAAGCAGAAAGGGGGCAAATCCAACTTCCCTCCACCTTTTTGTTTTACTCAGCCTTTCAACACATTGGATGTTACTCACTCACACTAGGTTGGACCATCTACTTTACTCAGCCCACTAATTCACATGCTACTCTCTTCCAGAAAAAATTTCACAGACACTCCCAGAAGTAACATTTAATCAGGTATCTGGGTATCTGTGGTCTGGTCAAGTTGACATAAAATTGGCCATTACACTACAGTAATCAAAACAACGTGTTGCTGGCATGATGGTAGACATATACATCAATGGAACAAAACTGAGAGTCTAGAAATAATCCCATACCTTTGGTCAACTGATTTGCAACAAGCATACTAAAATTTTTCAATGGGAGAAGAACAGTCTTTTCAGCAAATAACACCATAACAACTAGATATCCACTTGCAAAAAAAATGAAGTTAGACCCCTATTTCACACTGTATATAAAAGTGAACTCAAAATGGATCAATAACTGAATTATAAGAACTAAAACTATAAAACTCTTAGAAGAAAATTTCAGGGTAAATCTTCATGATCTTGTATTCAGCAATTGATTCCAAATACAAGACCAAAAGAAAAATAGAAATATTGGACTTCATCAAAATTTGAAATTTTATGCATTAAAATACATTATTAACTAAGTGAAAAGACAACTAGCAGTATGGGAGGTAATAGTTGCAAATCATATATCAGAGAAGAGTCTAGTATCCAGAATATATAAAGAGCTCTTAAAATTCAACAACAAAAAGAAAACCTAAAATTTTAAATGGGCAAAAGATTTGAATAGACATATAAATAAGAAATACAAATGGCCAAGAAGCATATGAAAAGATATCTAACATCATTAGTCATTAAGAAAATGCAAATCAAAACCACAATAAGATACTACCTCACAGCCACTAGAATGGATGTATTAAAAAAAAAAAAAAAGAATAGAAAGTTACAGGTGTTTGTGAGGATGTGGGGAAACTGGAACCCTCATACATTGTTGGTGGAAATGTAAAATGGCATAGCTGCTATAAAAATAGCTGTAAAAACTCCTCAAAAAGTTAAATACAGAATTACTACATAACATAGCAATTATAATCCTAGGTATAGTGGTGGTGGTTTAGTCACTAAGTTGTGTTTGACTCTTACAATCCCATGGGCTATAGCCCACCAAGCTCCTCTGTCCATGGGATTTCCCTAGCAAGAATACTGAAGTGGGTTGCCATATTCTTCTCCATGGTATCTTCCTGACCCAGGGATCGCACCTGGGTCACCAGGGAAGCTTTGTTGATCAGCTGCTGACTTTCCATTTCAGTGTTATTTTAACAGGAATTACACGTGTGAGAAAGGTAGAGAGCATGATAATTTTCTCAGCTCTTCCGGACTCTGAAGGTCAAGGTCTGGATGTGCCCCTGGCCCAGCCCAGCGCCCCAGCTCACCTTTCTCAGCATCAGACTCTGTGTCACTGTTAGTTAGCTTTCTTTCACCCTCTCAAGTGTGTGCTCTTGAGGGCAGGGCCTGGGTCTTGGTCACTCCGGGCCCTGCTGGCCCGGGGGCACCCAGAAGGCTCTCTCGGTTAAGAAACGACTCAAAAAGGAAGGAAGTGACCGGAGTTAGGGTCATGCTCCATCAGCACTCTCGAGGGACCCTCCTGAGCACCCTGACTTCTCTGAGCCTCAGCTGCTTCATCTGGAGTCACATAGAGTCATGACCCTGTTCTGACCTCCCAAGGCAGAGAGCGATCCCACACGCGCGATCGCTTGGAGCGGGAAACGGCGTAGCCTCCCTACTGGAGGAAACGCAGCCAAGACGTTTGAAATGCGTGGAGGATGAGGGCGGAGACCTCCCCATCCTCACACCAGACTCCCGCCCTCTCCCCGGCCAGGGCCCTCCCTCCCCGCTCCCCGCTCCCTCCTCCACCCCCACCCCGCCCCCAACTGCCCCGCCCGGACCTTCTCAGCCGAGCGCCGCTGGGACCGGGTGTCCCGGGCACGCCAAGATGCAGGCGCGGCGGTGGCTCCTCCTCGCCGCGCAGCTGGCAGGTAAGGCGGGGATACCCTGGGGGCGCGGGGCTGGATGCGAGGGCTCTGCGCTGGGCGCGGGAAGGGCCTGAGGCGTGAAGTTTAGGCAAAGCTGTCCCCGCAGGATGCCGTACCCAGGCCCCCGATCTGCAGGGGCACCCGGGAGGCAGCCTTGGTCCCTGGGGGTGGAAAACCTCCCAGGGAGCCCATCACCCCCAGGAGTCCCCAGAGCCTCTGCACTGAGGCCACCTCTGCCCCCAAAGCCTGAACCTAGGAAAACAGAGACCGGAAGAGAGGAGGGAGAGTTGAAGGAGATGGAAAAGAAGAAAAGAGATGGGGAGGTCGGAAAGGAAAGACATATGCCAGGGCCCCAGTTCTGGCTTTGGTGCCCATCTCTTGGCCCAGGGTTCCATAGACACATTTTGATTACTTCCGGGGAAGTATCTGTAGGACAGTTCGCCAAATACCAGGCTGTTGCCAGTTTTCAGACAGGTGTGGCAGCAGGGTGCCCCCCCAGGGTGACTTCGTTCCTGAATATTCCCCCGGGTTGGGTACTGTGGGCAGTGTAGCTTCCAGAACAAGCAGCGATGGAGTTGGAATGTTGGAACAAGAACAGAGCAGGGAGTCTGTCCCTCTGGCCAGCCCAGTCAGTCTGTCTTGTAGAAGAAATCCCTCCCCACTCCAAACTGCCCACTAACTAGTGGTTGATTTGCTCTCTAATCCAAAAATTCCCAAACTGGTCCTCCTGCCAAGGTGGCACGGCCTGCCAGCCTGGCTCTGACCTAGTGAACTCAATGGCATCTCTAGCAGAAGCTAGTCTAGGCCATTCAAAGCGACTAGAGTTACTGCGGATCATTTTCGAAAGAGCAGGTCCCTCTGAGTGGGATCACTGGGTGATTGAGACGATGAAATGAATCACTGAGACGATGAAATGAATCAAATGAGACCCTGCGTGTGGCAAGGCCTGGCCTTGGGACCGGAGCACACACGGGACTCGACCACAGCCAGGGGTTCCGTCTCCAGGGGCTGAAAAGCAAGTGGGCGTGAGAGAAACCAGGGTGTGTCTGAGCCAGGAAGTCTTCGAGTCAGGACGCAGGCAAGGATCTACACAAAGACCCCAAAGCCCCTCTGACCTGTCTGTCTCTGGAGGGGGGCCCATTGGGGCTTTCTTAGAAGGTCCTGGGAAGTCTGTGTATTCTCAACCCCGCTATGTGCACATGAGCCCGTGACCGGGATCCTAGAGAGGATCACAGGTTTCCTCATTTCAGAGAGTGACACAAAGCTTAGGTTCTGGGGTCCCAGACCTGGGTTTAAATCTGAATCTACCACATAGAGGCCGTATGACCTTAAGCAGGTCGTTAACCTCCCTGAACCTCTGTTTCCTCGTGTGTAAAATGGGTGTTATCTCCTCCCGAAATTTTGGTGAGAATAAATGAGATAATGCATAAACCATGTTCAGCACAATTTGATAAATATTGGCATTATCAGTTCTTTTTTAAAATTTATTTACTTTTGGCTCCACCACACAGCATCTGGGATCTTAGTTCCCCAACTGGGATTCAAGTTGTGTCCCCTGCAGTGGAAGGGTGGAGTCTTAATCCCTGGATGCCAGGGAAGTCCCTATCCGGTTCTTATTGTCTTCCCCAGGAGGTCAATGTCCCCAACAATGGAGAATCTCTACTCTGCTAAAAAGGCAGCATGGTTTTCAGGGAGAGGAGAGAAGGCTCATTAGCCACTTGGGCCCCAGGTATCTTTTCATTCTCAGTGGGAGTAAAAGCTTAGAGTGATCTGTGATGGGAGTCCAGAAGTTTGCTTCTTCAGTGTTAGAGAAGATCAAGGCCAAGGAACCTGAGCCCCAAGTAGGATTATGAATGTGGGCTTGTTGTTCAGTCGCCAAGTCATGTCCCACTCTTTGCGACCCCATGGACTGCAGCATACCAGGCCTCAGTCAGTCCCACACCATCTCCCAAGGTTTGCACAAGTTCATGTCCATTGAATCGGTGATGCCATCCAACTGTCTCATCCTCTGTTGTCCTCTTCTCCTTCTGTCCTCAATCTCTCCCAGCATCAGGGTCTTTTCTAATGAATGTGGGTTCAGAAAGGCTTGGGTACACACACACATACACACACACGCATGCACACACAAACATCCTCTGCCCATCCAAGCCTATATCTTCTCTGGGGTTCAGTGCTCCCGGATCTAGGTCCTGGTCTGCAGAGTCTTCTCTGCCCCACAGCTAAAATGAAAGCTTTACCAAGTCAGGTTCCGTTCCAGTAGCAACTGCTGAGAGGTGTCACATAGATGATGATTTACCCGAGTACAGTGAGGTTCAGTTTGCAGTGCTTATTTGGACATTCTGAGTCTTGGAGGTGGCTCAGTGGTAAAGAATCCGCCTGCCAATGCAGGAGACCCCAGTTCAGTCCCTGGGTTGGGAAGATTCCCTGGAGAAGAAAGTGGCAAGCCAGTACAGTATTCCTGCCTGGAGAATCCCATGGACAGAGGAGCCTGGCAGACTACAGTCTGTGGGGTCACAAAAGAAGTCAGACACTCCACAACTCTAAACAGCAACAACAAGCCTGGGAGGTAGGCAAGACAGCAGCATCAAACCGCCCTCCTTTTCCAGGAAGGAGACAGGGTCCACAACTTGCCAGAGATGCCACAACTGGTGTGGGGCTCAGGCAGGGTTCAAGGCCAGGTCTGTGAGTTCTGCTCTGGGCCTCCTGATCAAGGCCCTACCTGCAGGGCCCATTTGAGCCTGAAGTGAACTCCCAGCACCTCTTCTGGGGTGTCTGTCCCTCCACTTGGGAATGGGGATGCATTACTCCTCAATTACTGGCTTGGGGAGTAATGGGCTGGGATTGTGTCTATGGGGGACAGTGAGCTCCCCTTGCTGGTTGTTGTCACTGTCTGGAGACGGCGACTGGTCCTCTTGTAGGTTGACCAGAGCAGCCAGGTGTTCTGCCAAAAGGCCACCTGGAACCTTTTGAAAGTCTTCATAGAGTGTCCACAGAACAAGGTGAAAGGCAACCAGCTTTGACTTCAGACTGTATCCTTGACTTTGACTCCCGGGTCACTTATTAGCTGTACGCAGGACTTTGAAGAAGGCATTTCAGGCCTCAGTTTCTCATGTGGGGATAAAAATCCTAAAGTAAGTCTGAAGCTTGATGGAGGTAACTTATGCCAAGAGCCAGACATAGAAGCATGCAGTCAACAAGTGGCACTTTTTCCCCTGTCCCCTATGTCAGGCTGGCTTCATGAACAACTGCCTGAGATGATCACCCTGGTGGGTGGGGTGCTCTAAGTCCGGGAACTACCGGCTATATTTCACACAGCCCCTGGGCCCTGCAAGCGGGCAGGCTCTCTCATCACTTCTCCTCTCACGTTTGACTCTGGGACCCCACAACCCCGGCCAAGAAAAGGTGCTGATGGTCTCTGCTCTTTCTGCTTCTCATAGCTCTGCACGGCAGCTTGGCCCTCGTGCAGACCCCTGCATCCTTGATGGTTCAGACCAACCAGACGGTGATGCTGTCCTGTAAAACCAAAACCTCACCTTCTAACACACGCATCTACTGGCTGCGGCTGCGCCAGGCCCTGAGCGCTAGCAGTCACTATGAGTTCCTGGCCTACTGGGAGTCCACCAAAAAGACTGTGCATGGCAAGGAGGTGGACAAGGAGAAGCTGACTGTGCTTGGAAATTCTCCCCAGAACGTGCTCAAGCTCCAAAGTGTGAAGCCTGCCGACAGTGGTGTCTACTTCTGCATGATCATTGGGATGCCCAACCTGATCTTTGGGACGGGAACTCAGCTGAGTGTGGGTAAGAATCCGGCTCAGTGCTGCAGATGAGCACTGAGTCCTACTGGGTGCTGAGTGCGTGCCATGTCCTGGGACGGCTCCCATTCTCAGCGAGCCCTACTTGGAGGGAGGGGTTGACTTCCAGGCGCAACAGCGCTACTGGTCTCTTTTTTTTCATGACTGAAAGCTGCATTTGAAATTTTTTATTTTGTATTGGAGTATAGCCAGTTAACAAACAATACTGTGATAGTTTCAGGTGAACAGGGAAGGGACTCAGCTATACATATGCATGTATCCATTCTCCCCCGAGCTGCCCTCCCATCCAGGCTCCCGCTTAGCACTGAGCAGAGTTGCAGTTGCTGTACAGTCGGCCTTGTTGGTCATCCACTTTAAATATAGCCGTGGGTGTCCATCCTAAACTCCCCTTAGCTATCCCTCCCTCCCATCCTTTCCCCTGGCAACCATAAGCCTCGTTCTCTAATACTACTGTTACAGCAACCCAGAGCCAAGCTGGTGCAAAGGTCGTATGTAGTTATTTCATTTCATGCTATCGACCACACTGGGAGGCAGGTGCTGTTTGATTCCCATTGGAGATGAGATGCTTTGGAGCATTGCTGCTTCTTCCAGTAACAGGGTGGCATTCTAGACCCATCGGAGGCTGAGGCTGGATTGGTCCAAGTCCCGACACCTGCTAGAAGTCCCCTCCCAGTGTGCCCACAGGGAAAGAATATTCTTGCTGCCTGGACATACCCAACAAGAGCATTCATGTTATGCATGGGGGCCTATGGCTTGAACCCACACCCAGAGCTGCAGGGAGCAAGGAGGCTAGACCCCAGACCCAGCTGCAAATTTACCATGTGCCCATGGGCAGGTCACTCCCCTCCCCAGGCCTCAGTTTTCCCATCTGTATCATGGGACTGCTAGGGACCTCCATGATTCCCTCTGGCCCTTAGAAGCTGCAGTTCCTCAGAAGTTAAGTCAGCAAGTGCAGTAAAAATATATTTCAAGCCACAGATGTAATATAAAATTTTCTAGGGAGTTCCCTGATAGGACCCTGATTCAATTCTGGGTCAGGGAACTAGGACCCACGAACCTTGGCAAAAAAAAAAAAAAAAAAATTGTACAAAGTAGCCACATTCAAAAAAAGTCAAAAGACACAAGTGAAATTAATTTAATACGTTTTGTTTAACCCAGTTTATGGACAATATTATTATTTCAGCATGAAATCAGTATGCAGTTAATTACTGATATATTTTACATCTTCTTTTCGTACTAAGTGCTCGATGCGTGTTTCACGCGTACAGCACATCTCGAGGCAGACTGGCCACATTAATGTGTTCTGTAGCACATGTGACCGGTGGCTGCTGTGTTGGACAGTGAGGATTAAACTATCAAAGGTGTAAAGGAATTCTCAAAGGCCAACATCTGGCTTCATCCCCCTCCCCAGATTAACTCATAGTCAAGGCCAGCCCGCAGTGGGCCTCCCACTATCTTGCTTCCCTCTCACCTGAGATCTTCTCAGCTGGAGCGTTGAGAGTGACAGGGGGCCCCCACGAACTGGATCACTCGGCATGGGAGGTGCAGACATAGCAACATAATTAAGACGCAAGCCAGAGTGATGCCCTCTTCACATGTCACCAGCCTCTGATCTTTTTTATTTTTTAACTTTCTATTTTGTATTGGGTATAGCCGATGAACAATGTTGTGATAGTTTCAGGTGAAGAGCGAAGGGTTTCAGCCATACATGGACTTGTATCCATTCTCCCCCAAACTCCCCTCCCATCCAGGCTGCCACATAACATTGAGCAGAGTTGTCTGTGCTGCACAGTAGGTCCTTTTTGGTTATCCATTTTAAATACAGCAGCATGTATGTGTCCATCCCAAACTCCCAAACTGTCCCTTCCTGCCCTGGGTCTAAAATCAGGAGGTGGGGAGGATGGGGAGAACTCTCGCACCAGAAGCTGAGGCATCCCTGGAGGGATGGGTGCTAACTGATTCTTGTATTGAATATTAGGCTCTTCTGAGTTTGGGAGTTGAGTTTGGTTTATTGTTTTTGTCTCTATAAGCCTCACACTTTCCACTCAGAGATTTCAGGGGCTAAGAAAGGTAGATGGTGAAATAAGAAAAACTGGCTTTCAGAAGTTCCCCTCACCTCCTCCACTACCTGCCCACTCCTGGCTTTGATCTTCCCAACCCCCTGACTCTGCCTGGCTCCCCGGGAATGGCAGTCTCTCCCCAGACACGTGCTCCCAACCGTATCATCTCCCCGGGGGTGGGGACTCCAGAGCAAGAGCTCACCCTCTGGCTGGAAGTTCAGGACAGTTTAAAGAGGACTCTTGGATGCTAGTGGTAAAGAACCTGCCTGCCAATGCTGGAGACATAACGGATGTGGATTTGATCCCTGGGTCGGGAAGATCCCTTGGAGGAGGGCAGAGCATTCCATTCCAGTATTCTTGCCTGGAGAATCCCCAGGGACAGAGGAGCCTGGCAGGCTACAGTCCTTAGGGTCGCATAGAGTTGGACACGACTAAATCAACTTACCATGCACTTGGATGGCAGAGAAAGTATTGGGGGGAAGATAGGCTTTTTTCAGGCACATCAAGACACCATGGGCTCAAAAGTCCTGCCCTTTTCAAAGAGGAGAGAAGTGGGGAGATTTGAACTGGGTGCTTCATTCACGTCCGACTCTTTGCAACCCTGTGGACTGTAGTCCGCCAGGCTCTTCTCCGTGAGGATCCTTCAGGCAAGAATACTGGAGTGGGTTGCCATGCCTTTCTCTTGGGGATCTTCCTGACCCAAGGACCAAACCCACGTATCTTACATCTCCTGTATTGGCAGGTGAGTTCTTTACCACTAGCGTCACGTGGGAAGGTGAGGGTGGGTGATCAAGAAGAATAAAGGACTCCTGACTCTGGGCAAGAAGACATTAAAATCCAAAGGTGGGACTTCCCTGGTGGTCCAGTGGTTAGGACTCCATGCTCCCAAGGCAGGGGATGTGGGTTCGATCCCTGGTCAGGGAACTGAGAGCCCACATGCCACGTGGTGTGGCCAAAAATTTTAAAACAAAAATTAGAACAAGTTCCCCCACAAACCTCCCAGCAGCCCCAGGCCACTGGGGTCTGTAGATCTGCCCCCTGCAGGTTCACCACTGCCCCAATGGGGGCCTGTAGGAAGGAGGGAGATGAACACTTCCGGAGCAGCGAGGACTAAAAGGGCTAAGGGAAGGCCAGGCTGAGACACCCCAGCTGAGGGCCGGGCTCCTCCCAGGCTTTCAGGACATGAGACTAAGGCCGTTCTCCCTGAACCGTTTCCTTCAACATCCTGATGACCTGACGTGCCTAACCTTTAAAATGTATTTATTTATTTGTTTGGCTGCATCAGGTCTTAGTTGCCTCACGTGGGATCTTCGCTGCATCACGCAGGCTCTTTCGATGCGGTGCTCAGGCTCCCTAGTTGTGGGGCAGGCTCCAGAGAGCCCAGGCTCAGTATTTGTAGCACGTGGGCTTAGCTGCTCATGGCATGTGGGATCTTAGTTTCCTGACCAGGGATCAAACCCACGATTCCTGCATTGCAGGGCAGATTCTTTACCACTGGACCACCAGGGAAGTCCCCGTGCTTAACTTTTTGTCAAAATACATTTGGCCGTTAGGAATGTGTGGCTCGAGAATCTAATATAGGCATTCTTTGGCTCAGATGCTGGCCCTGCTGTTTATTGGCTCTTGAACTTGAGCAAGTTCAAATAAGCAACTTGAACTTATTTCAACCCTCTGAGCCAAGGTTTCTGGGGATAAAATGGAGAAACTAGTGCCCATCCCCAGAGTTATTGGTTCAGTAAGCTTAAGCTGACGTGCTTGGCACAACCACTAGCAAGAGGTAGGAGCTTGGTAAGGGTTAATTCTGGTTAGCTAGGTCTTCTTGAAACCCCCCAGATCATGCAGAGCAGGGGGCACAATTTCTCTACTGCCCATGTCTCAGGGTGGTGAGGGTCCAAAGGGCCAACATTTTATACGGAAGATGCCAGACCCGAAGGATCAAACACTGGCTGCCCCTCCCAGTGCCCTTGACTCTAGAGTCCAAGTTCGCATGTCACACGATTCCCTCTCCTACTATTTTGCAGAAAATCAGTGAAATGTCCTTCCCCGGCTGTCAGAGGCAGGGGGTTGGATTCTCGAGCCTCGGGTGTCTCCCTTTGCCCTGTGGGCTTGTCTGCCTGCCCTGTCCCACCACTTCAGTCATATGACAGTGGATTAGAATGAAAGAGAGGCGTTACCCACCAGGAGTCAGGAGAGGAGCTTGCGGACCCCCGCCGGGCCCTTTTCTTTGTGGGGCCTCGTAGGGGTCAGTCCCTTACATCACTAGTGTTCACCTTTGAAATTAAAGGTTGAGACTAGTCTAAAAGTCCCTCTGATAACATATGTTTGCTTGGCTTTTTTTTTTACTTGGTTGAGCGCCAAAGCATGTGGGATCTCAGTTCTTTGACCAGGGATCGAACCTGTGCCCCCTGCCATGGAAACACAGATTCTTAACCCCTGAGGTTGAGAAAGAAAATCTCAACTTGCACAACCTCCCAACCTGCTTGGTATTGTCCACCATCTCCTTTCTTCC
Organism: Budorcas taxicolor; assembly: GCF_023091745.1. Classification (NCBI taxonomy): domain Eukaryota; kingdom Metazoa; phylum Chordata; class Mammalia; order Artiodactyla; family Bovidae; genus Budorcas; species Budorcas taxicolor. The sequence continues at coordinate 107,486,650 of NC_068920.1, forward strand.
AGCTTTTTCCGCACAAGGAGGAGGGCTCGGGGGCTGGTTGTGCCAAGGGCTAAGGGACTCCAGATGTAGCTCAAGATCTTCAGCGAGGTGAAGCCATCCCTACTACTCACTTTGCTGGGCTCACTGTTCCCTTTCATTCTCACAACCACCTTAGAAAGGAGATGGGGGTCACCTGACAGAGAAGCGATAGGACTTGCCCCTAGTCATTACTGTTGTTCAGTTGCTAAGTCGTGTCTAACTCTTTGCAACCCCACGGCTACAGCACACCAGGCTCCTCTGTCCTCCTCTGTCTCCTGGAGTTTGCTCAATTCATGTCCATTGAGATGGTGATGCTCTCTAATCACATTCTCACTGCCTCCTTCTCCTTTGACCCAGCATCAGGGTCTTTTCCAGTGAGTCAGCTCTTCAAATCAGGTGGCCAAAGTGTTGGAGCTTCAGCTTCAGCATCAGTCCTTCCAATAAATATTCAGGGTTGGTTTCCTTTAGTATTGACTGGTTTGATTTCTTTGCAGTCCACACAGTGGTTGATCAGGGGTCTTTTCATATCTGGGTGGCTCCAGAGACCCTCTCTCCAGGACACCAAGTCGACCTCCATCTCTGAGCCCTCAGATCCATCTGAGAATTACTAGATCAAAAATCCCATTGATCTGTGACCTTCAAGCCCGTGACAACCTAGGAAACACTGAGAAGGATTTTAATACCTGAGTATCAGACATGCAGTTTTAAGTTTTGTCTCTGAGTCCACCTGCTGTTTACCTGGCTAAGACGTGTGTCTTGCTTGTTTCTGCAGTTGATGTACTTCCTACCTCTCCCCAGCCAACTCAGAAGACCAGCCCTAAAAAGAAAGTGTGCCGATCCCCAAACCCGGCGACTCGGAAACGTGAGTTCTCCCATTCCTCTGGATTCTCAGAAGCACAGCCAACACTCTTTCTCCCCCTCTCCCTCCCTTCCTTCCATAAACTCTTCCCAAGTGTGGACTCTAGCCTGTTTCTCTAGCCCTGAGCTGGAGTCTAAAGGAGAGCTGAGTGTGATAGCAGTGCTGTTTTCCAATCGCTCATATTCTCGTGCAGGCCACGCTCGTAAATCGTCACAGGACAAAACTTAATGAAGGACTCAGTGTTCAGTCGCTAAGTCGTGTCTGACTGTTTGCAACCCCATGAACTATAGCCCGACAGGCTCCTCTGTCCATGGACTTTCCCAGGCAAGAATACTGGAGTGGGTTGCTGTTTCCTTCTCCAGGCGATCTTCCCCAACCAGGGATCGAACTTGCATCTCCTGCATTGGCAGGCGGATTTTTTTACCACGAAGATACCCGCGCCCCTGATGAAGGATCTATCTGCCCAACACTTGCACACGAATGTTCCCAGCAGCATTATTCTTTGTTTCTGTTGTTGTTAGGTTGTTGTTTGTTCTTTGGCTGTGCTGGGTTTTCACTGCTGCACAGGCTTTTCTCTAGTTGTGGTGCACAGGCAAGGAGCAACTTTCCCTGGAGTCACATTTTGGGGAGGTGATCACACTTCACCGAGGACCTTTAGCTGTGTCTAGGTCTCTCGTTCAGGTCATAGCTCAGGAGGCCTCCGCTGACCCCTCTCTGCCCAGAAGAAAGGGGACTTTCTACCTTCCACATCCCTGCAGCTTATGCCCACCTCCATTACTTAAAACTTTATCCTGACATAATCTGCATGTCATAAAATTCACCCATTTTAAGTGCACGACTCAGTGATTTTTAATAAATTTACCGAGTAATGCAACCATAACCACAAACTAGTTTTAGAACGTTTCCATCAAACTCTCAGATCCCTTGTGCCTATTTATAGTTAATCTCTGTCCCCTTCCCAGCCCCTGGCAACTGCTAATCTACATTCTGTTGCTATAGATTCATCTCTCCTGAACATTTCATACAAATGGAGTCATATGGTATATGGTCTTTCGTGCCTGGTTTCTTTCACTTCACATCACTTTTCTGAGGTGCATCCAGGTTAGGAAACCCATGGAGATGAGAGGGAGGCAGACAGAAGCTTCACGTCTCAGAAGGGAAAAGGGCCTCCCAGGGCCTCTCACCAAACTTTCCTCTCCGCATGGCACCATCCAGCCTTGGTGATGTTGGTTCCCTCCCCAAGAGCAGCCCATGCCATTTCCTTCCTCCCTTCCCCACCCCGCCCCGCCCCACCACCTCTCCTGCCCTAAAGCTGTAGCCATGAGACTGGCAGGACTATAGAACTCAGGGGACTTGAGTCTGTATCCAGGCCCTGCTTTTTACTATCCAGATCGCCCTGGGCAGGTAATTGAACTTCTTTGAATCTTGTTTTTTCTGAACTGTAAAATGAGAGATAAAAATGATAGTAATCCCTTCCTTCCTCACAAGATGGAAGTTTGCAAGTTAGTACTGTACTTGACACGTAACAGATCTTCGGTAAACGTTCTACCCCTTCTCTGACATCCAAAACTCTTTCTTTTTCAACCTTGGGCATCCGTCTGCAGCCTTGCCATTTTCACCCATGGGTCCTGATTCTTCCTGCTTTGCTATTCACAAGGACCAGTCGCAGGGAAAGAAAGTATCAGAGAAAGATTTGGGGTATCAGTTTATATTTGATATAAACTCTGCTGTTTACATAATTTACAAAATGGGCAGAAGGACAAATAGGCAACCCATAGAAGAAAAATCATGCATGGTCAGTACATGAAAATAGGCTGAAACTGGCAAGTAGGAAATTGAAATGAAATATCATTTTTCACCCACTGCTCTGCAAAAATTAAAATCTCTGATAATGTCAGGGGTAGGCAGGGTACATGACTGGTGATTAGGAATGGAAATCAGTGAAGCCTTTTTGGAAGGCATTTTACCGTATCTGTTATTATTGAAAATGGATGTAGTCTATGGTTAGTTGTTCTTGTTTTCAGTATCTGCCTTGGGCAGGCTCCTGCACAGGGAAACATACCTGGATGTTCTCTGCAGCCTTATTTGTAAAATGCAAAAAACAAACAAAATGTACATTAATGGCTAAATAATCCATGGTACAGCCATACTTCAGATGGCATGCTGTTAGAAAAAAGAATATGCTGGCATGTTTAAGAAAAAAGCCTGGTTGCAGAACAATTTGTACCGTATAAGCCTCTGTATTTTTAAAACTATATGTGCTACAATGAACATTGGGGTACATGTGTCTTTTGCAATTATGCTTTTCTCAGGGTATATGTCCAGCAGTGGGATTGCTGAGTCATAGTGGTTTCATTTTTAGTTTTTTAAGGAATCTCCATACTGTTCTCCATAGTGGTTGTATCAGTTTACGTTCCCACCAACAGTGCAAGCGGGTTCCCTTTTCTCTACACCCTCTCCAGCATTTATTGTAGACTTTTTGGTGATGCCCATTCTGACCAGTGTGGGGTAATGGGAAATTGCTGTATAGCACAAGGAGCTCAACCTGGTGATCTGTCAAAACCTAGACAGGTGGGAGGGAGGTTCCAGAGGGAGGGGACCTATGTATACCTATGACTGACTCATGTTGATGTATGGCAGAAGCCTACACAACACTGTAAAGCAACTATCTCCAATTAAAACTAAATTAAAAAAAAAACTGTATGTGATGTGTCTATATAAATTACATATATGTATATGCAAATTAACAATGGTAGTTACTTCTGTGAAGGAGCTACAGTGAATATATATTCAGCTATTTCTTCTAAAATTAAAAATGTTTTTAAATAAATAATAAAAATCCCGTTAACAGGCATGCAAATTGTCTATCTCATTTTGAACAAAAGTAGCTACTGAGTATATTAACTGTTTAAATTTGGATGTGGGATCTGAAGATTGGGCTTCTCTGGTGGCTCAGACAGTAAAGCATTTGCCTGCAATGTGGGAGACCCAGGTTCGATCCCTGGGTCAGGAAGATTCCCTGGAGAAGAAAATGGCAACCTACTCCAGTATTCTTGCCTGGAAAATTCCATGAATGGAGGAGCCTGGTGGGCTACAGTCTATGAGGTCGAAAAGAGTCAGACACAACTGAGTGACTTCACTTTCAGTTTCCTGAAGTTTTATATATGAAATGATTTCAATATGTTTAAAGAGCCTAGAAAAGACTAGAAGGAAGCGTGCAAAAAAGTGGTATTCTCTGAGTGGTGGGTGGGGCTTCCTGTGGATTTTTCCTTCTTTGTGTTTATCTGCACGTCTCAAATGTTCATTCAACATGCGTGTATTTTCCAGGTCTGTCCTGTGCCCCGCTCATCACCGGCCTCCTGGTGGCCGGTGTCCTGATTCTTCTGGTGTCCTTGGGTGTGGCCATCCACCTGCGCTGTAAGTTGTGTCCTCTTGGGCCGCCATGTACACGTGTTTGCTCAGTCGCTCAGTCGTGTTCTACTCTTGCAACCCCAAGAACAGTAGCCTGCCAGGCTCCTCTGTCTATGGGATTTCCCAGGCAAGAATACGGGAGTAGGTTGCTGTTTCCTTCTCCAGGTAGATTCTTTATCACTGAGCCACCTGGCAAGCCTGGGTCTTCATGGTGACTCCTTTTGCTGCTGGATGTGTCCCCGAGGGTCCTTTCTTCTCTAGGGGAACAGGGCAGGTGGCAGCTGGTGGGAAGTTTGCTCCTCCAACCCCAAACCCATGATAATTCTGAGAAGTGATTCTTGGCCTGAGGCCAAGCTGCAGGAGTCAGAGACCACCCCATCTCTGGAGTCAGACAAACCTGGATTCGAATTCAACTCTTGATCTAGCGACTTGGGCAGATGCCCTGGCCCCACTGAGGCTCAGCAGCCCTACCCAGGGTAACCATATTACCTACCTCCCCGGCTTGTTTTTGTAAAGTCCTGCCCGAGGGCATGGTATTGTGTAAGCAGGAACACCGGGGAGCAGTTGGGGGTGGAAATAGTGCATGGAAATTACACTGGGGGTTGCATTTCGCTCCCCAGAACTAGAAATCCTCCCCTGAGGCTGTTGGGAAATTCAGAGATGGTTTGCTGTTCTCGGCCACTTCAAGGGTAGGATCACCTCCTTCTTCGGGCCCCCAGGGGAGCCGGTGGCTCAGATAGTAAAGAATCTGCCTGCAATGCAGAAGACCTGGGTTTGATCCCTGGGTTGGGAAGATCCCCTGGAGAAGGGAATGGCAACCCACTCCAGTATTCTTGTCTGGAGAATTCCATGGACAAAGGACCTGGTGGGCTACAGTCCATGGGGTCACAAAGAGTCAGACTTGACTGAGAAACTAGCACTTTCACTTTCAGGGTAGTTTCAGGGAAGGCCAGCACCCCAGAGCCCCAGACTCTCCTCACCGGTGCCACTCTGGGCTTGAGCGAGCCACTCACCCTCTCTGGGCTTCTATAAAATGAGAGGGGTTGGGCCACTGGAACATGGACTAGGTCAGTGGCTCTTTCATAAGTCACAGACCCTTTTGAACATATGATCGCAATTATGCACCCCTCTACAGGAAAATGCATGGTGTGCACACTTTTGCATATAATTGCCACCCCAAAAAGGATCCATTTACTTCATTCTAAGAACCATTAGAGCTCAGGGGTCTGCTAACATTTTGCTCAATGAACTCATCAGTGAAAAAAATCTTTTAATTATTAATACTAACTGCAACTAACTGTATTTTTAATATGTTATGTATGTATGTATATATTTAATATATACTTATAATATTTATTTAATAAATTATTAACATTTACATTACCTGGGTTTATTTAATATGTTGCATTAGCCAAAATGTTGGTTCAGATTTCTCTGTACCATCTTAGAGAAATCCCAAATAAACTTTTTGGCCAACTGAATACTGTGTATATTCTTAAATGTTCTTCAGAAATAAAAAGGATGAGATAAACATGAAAATACACATGCTCATATTTCCTTCTTACATTCCAAGGGGAAGTCTTGCACACCCCCGGAGTCCACAAGCTCTGGTTTAAGACCACCTGTCTGTACAGCCTCTCCTTCGTGACCTGCCATGAAGGGCAAGATGGTGCATTCAAGGGCATACAAACAATCACGCACTAGCTACAGGATTTTAAGCAAGTTACTCAGTTACACACTTGCTCTCTAGAGCAGTTTCCCCATATGCAAAATGAGATAATAAAATTCAACTCATAGCATTAAAGGAGTTAAAACCCATGAAATGTTTGGAGCAGAGCCTGGAACCAAAAGAAGTGGTTCCAGGTGTTCCCTGTCCCTGTCATCACTCTGCTTGCTCTCTGGGGCTTGGTATCTGCAGTTCACAACCCATATCAACCAGCACTTTTGTTTTCTCCTTCCAGGCCTGCAGATGAGAGCCCGGCTTCGTCTCTTAAAACAGTAAGTGGTTAAGGTCTTAAAGAAGTGCCCAGCCGGCAGCCCTAGGTGTGACCCTGACTTTCTCACCCCTGGTGGCTGCTCACAGGCATCTGAGGAGCCCCAGCCAGACACCACCTTCAAAAACTCACACGCTGTATAAGTAGATGGGGTGATGGAGTTCAGGCAAAGAGAGAAACTAAGCAAACAGAATACTGGCTAGTTGTTTAACTTTATGTCAAGTGTGCTGAGATTTAGCTCTTAGCTTTTCTGAGGATAACAGTGAACTCTTTTCTTTTTTTTTCCTAATTGCAATATGGTTGATTTACATTGTTGCATTAGTTTCAGGTGTACAGCAAAGTGATGCAGTTATATATATTTTATTTTTCAGATTCTTTTCCACTATAGGTTATTGACTAAGCAATCAACTCCTGCTTGGTTAGAACCAGTAGGATATCCCAAACTTTTGCCACCTGTTATTTCATTAAACTTGGTCCTGTATGACATAAGAGGTTTATTTTTACACATCAAGACCTGCTCAAAGCATTTTGGGCTGTAGAGAGCAGAATGTAACTTGAAGACAAGTCAGCTGACCCCCACAGGCAGTGGAATTCCTTCCTGGCTAGTGTTGTGTTGCACTTGACCCCACCTGGGTCCCAGAAGTCAGCAAATCCACCGGCTGAGTCACACAGACACAGGGGCAACAGGCTTGCTCTTTAGGCCCACTGAACTGTGTAAGCTCCAGCAGAAGCCAAGGCTGCTTGCTGCTTCCATACTGAAGGGCTTCTGGACCACTATTTGGACATGGGCAGTGCCCTTGGACTGATTTTTCTGCCTCAAAACAAAGATAGTTTCACATTTACCTATCTCATTAATTACATTCCCCTCTATGTAGAGGTGTTTGAAAAAAAAAGAAAGTTCCTGCCCCTAGATTGAGGATCAAGAGCTCTGGCTCCATTCACGCAGATCTTGGTTTGAATTCCGTCTGCTACTCACCATCCTTGTGACTGTCAAGGCAAGTCACTTGGCCTCTCTGAGCCTCTGATCCCTCATCTATAAAATGGGACAGCAGTAACAACCACATGGCTATTGTAAGGACTTACTGGGGAAACACCTTCCAAGTGCTCAGCTCCTGTACTCTTGGAGTCCAAGCACCAGCTCATGCTACTTACAAAAGACAATTTTACGAGGCCAACAACCAAGACACAAAATGTTTTCTTGTTGATTATAAATGACATACAATATTATAAGTTTCAGGTGTGCAACATACAAAGTAGTTTTTAAAAGTTTGTTTTTATTTATTTACTTATTTTTGGCTATACTGGGTCTTCATTGCTACACAGGCTTTTTTCTAGGTTAGGTGAGCAGGGGCTACTCTCTAGCTGTGGTGCAAGGGCTTCTCATTGCGGTGGCTTCTCTTGTGGAGCACAGGCTCTAGGGTTCTCGGCCTTCAGTAGTTGCAGCTCCTGGGCTCCAGAGTACAGGCTCAGTAGTTGTGGCGCACTGGGCTTAGTTGCCCTGAGGCAAGAGGGATCTTCCTGGATCAGGGATTGAACCTGTGTCTCCTGCATTGGGAGGCAAATTCTTAACCACTGAGCTACCAGGGAAGACCACAATGTACTCTTAAATATTCTGAAATTATAAATTTTCAAATATACTCACTATATGTTCTACATTATCATATACATTGTATTTGTGTATATTTGTACATGTTGTATTATATAGTTGCTTAAACATGCCTGCTACATTTCGTATTTTTTTGATGATAATTTTTTTTTTGGCTGTTGTACTGGGTCTTTATTGCTGCGAGCAGACTGTCTCTAGTTGTGGTGTGCAGGCTTCTCATTGTGGTGGCTTCTCTAGCTTCAGAGCACAAGCTCTGGGCACGTGGGCTTCAGCAGTTGGGGCTCCTGGGCTCTAGAGTGTGAGCTCAGTAGTTGTGGTGCACAGGCTCAGTTGCCTCGCAGCTGGAATCTTCTAGGACCAGGGATCGAACCCACGTCCCCTGTATTAGCAGGCAGATTCTTAACCACTGGACTACCAGGGAAGTCCTTCGATGATCATTTTGATGGTCTGCAATTCTTACTTCATGTGCTAGATTTAGAAACCCTCCCACGTTTAGGAGACAGTAACTTGAGAGTTTTTGTCTCACCCTGGACCTCTGGTGTGTTTCCTTCGTATCTTCCTTGTGGTGACCTTTTATGGAAAATGTCTCCCCGTCAGGGTACTGCCTGTGACTCAGCCTCCCTCCCACCACTTTGTTTTAATTTGTTCCCCTGGTGACTTGATGCCAGTTTAGGGGGAGTCTTTTGCCAGACCTCATGCTGTGGCAAACCCAGGGGTGCTGAGGATCAGGTCAGGCGAGCAAGGGGCTGGGGGTGGCCCTAGGTGGGACCCGAGCCTCTTCACCCTCTTCATTCCAAACAGCTCTCCTCTCATCCATTGCCCATAGTTACACTTACCTGTAAGATGTCATTGAACAAAAGGGTCTGAGGCTAAAAGAAGTTTGGAAACCACCTCTGGGTTTACTCTCACGATCCAGGTGTGGATGAAATAGTCCCTGGGCCTCAAAGAGCAGCTGTTACATATTCAGGTTGCAGTTTGGGGCAGACATTCCCCACCTGCTAACTGGCTTTAGAAAATCATCCAGCAGGTCAGCAGGTCATCTTCCTCTGGTCCCTTAATGCACATGGGTGAATTGCTTATCTTAGAAGGCTCCGCAAGAGGTAACGCTATTCAAAGCTAGAGTTCTTAGAGCTGCATTTTTTTTTAAGCATTTAAATTTTGTGTGTGTGTCTTAAACAATAGTCTTTATGTTTACACAAAGCAGTACAAAGTGAGGCAGTTCCTCAAAAGGTGACTTGGAGCTAGAAAATCCATCCTGAGCGTGAAAGTGTTAGTGTTAGTTGGTAAGTTATGTCCAACTCTTTGCTACCCTATGGACTGTAGCCTGCCAGGCTCCTCTGTCCGTGGGATTTCCCAGGCAAGAATACTGGAGTGGATTGCCATTTCCTTCTCCAGGCATTTTTAATTTTTCTTTAATGACAAAGATGGGCCTTAAAAACATTCTAACACAAAACTCTTGGCCCTAGGCTACTTACTGGGACTGGAGCCCTGCATCCTGAGGAGCTATTTATCTCTGTTATAGGAAATTCAATAGCAATTGCCTGAAAATAAGTGGTTTCACAAGTTTCCCTTTGTTTTAAGGTTTTACAAGTGACCAGAGAATATGTTTTCTGGTGTCCCGCTACAAAAACATTGGTCAGTGATGAGCGAGATCCAGAAGAATGAGAGAGAATGGACACACTCAGCCATGGAACTGTCACTGAAACCGCAGAAGCTGCCTGTTTTTAACTACAGCAAGTTCTTTCTATGGGCCTCCTGCATGGGATCTACTTGTTCATGATCACTGGCAATCTTAGAAAGAAGGCTTCAGAACCCCACGGCACTTCCTGCTACTTGCAAGGCACTCTGGAGGACTGAGTACAGAATGGTGCCCAGTGCACCACTTCTGGCTCCTGTAACTCAGCCCGGGTTGGGCTGGGAACTTTATGTTGACTGTCCAGCCACCACATTTCTTTGCCCAGGTAGGGCAATGACACTGAGACCTGAATCTCTCATGGGATGGTGATAGGATGCGTCCCCTTGGTCTTCCGGGGCTAACCCTTTCCACAGGGTGGCCCCTGAGGGCAGACCCAGATTGGAAATGAGGCTTCCAAGAGGCTGATCTGGCTCTCAGGGTCACTTCAGTTTCTGAGGACCTCCTTTGGGCAGGAACTTGTGGTCTGGGAGACGAGGCCCCTTGATCTCGCACTAGGAAGTTCCGCTTTCACTTCTGCCCTCCCATGGTTTATATATTTCTTTTCTTGCTCGCTGTTCCTTTTATGATAGTATCTTGGTTGAACAATAAAGTCTTGAGTAAAAAAAATGCAGATGGTTCCTGTGATGTAAATGCACAAAAGCTCTTCTATGCGGCGAAGATGTTTGTGCTCAGTTAAAAAGAAATTAATGAGGTTAAAATGACTATGGCTTCATTCTGCATCAAGCTCCTCGTGTGTACGTGCTAAGTTGCTGCAGTTGTGTCCTACTCTGCAACTCTGTGGACTGTAGCCTGCCAGGCTCCTCTGTCCATGGGATTCCCTGGGCAAGAATACTGGAGTGAGTTGCCATTTCCTCCTCCAGGGCATCTTCCCAAGCCAGAATTGAACCCACATCTCTTATGTCTCTTGTATTGGCAAGAGAGTTCTTTACCATTAGAGCACCCTCATTTGCCCCCAAACATGCTGTAGTCCTCTTTGTAGCTGTAGAGAAAGCCTGGAGGGGATGGAAGCACCCAGAGCACCTAGAGCCAAGATGCAGGTGCCTCCAGGGCCAAACCCCGCTCCAGCCCAACCCTCAAACTGCTTTCACTAGCACCTGTTCATTTCTACTGAGCATGAAACCCTGGGGACACCTGGCCATGAGGCAGGAGAACTTGCACCAAAGAAGAAGTGAGAGGGACTTCCCTGGTGGTTCAGTGGTTGGGACTACACCTTCCAACGCGGGAGACGGGTTCAGTCTCCCCAGTTTGGGGAGCTGGGATCCTGCATGACTCCTGGCCAAACAACCAAAGCATAGAACAGAAGCAGCATTGTAACAAACCAAATAAAGACTTTAAAAATGACCCATATCAAAAAATAGAGGCGGGGGGGGAAGGTGAGAGACCTCGGGGTCTCTGCCGCATGTCCATTAATATTTTACTGTCTCTCAGCTTCGGTAGTCAGAGAAGAAAGCTACAAGGAGAAGACGCTGAGCTGGAATGGAGGAGTCATAAGAGCCCTGGATCTTATCTTAGTTTCCCAGCCTGCACTTGAGCAACTTAAGAGCTATCGGGTCAAAGAAGAATTCAGCCTTTGGCCATGTTAATAGAAGCACCTGACCCAGGTCAAAGAAGGAGAGAGTCCCACTGCATTTCCTGGCCTGCCCTGGACTGGGAGGTGTAATTTAAGAAAGGCAATGACAAACCAGGCTCCATGCAGAGGCCTCTGGCAGCCACAGAATGTGACTGTGACTCAGGCTGGTGTGAAACATCTTCTGGCATCTGAAAGGCTCCCTGTGGAGTCGGAGGGCCGGGCAGGTCTAGTTGCGGTAGATGGGAGTCAGAAACGCTTAGATGAAGGAAGTGCGGAAGAGAAGCAAACATTTTCTGCCCACCAACTGTGAGGTCAACACAACAGGTTGTCTTCTGAGGCTGACGGGTCAGCGGAGAGGGCCGAGTTAAGCTAGACCAGAGTCCTCCAGGGTTCACTTTGCTCCGAGATGCCCTATTTAGAAGTGTAGTGTTAGTCGCTCAGTTGTGCCTGACTCTTTGCAACCCCACACACTGTAGCCCACCAGGCTCCTCTGTCCATGGAATTTCCCAGGCAAGAATAATGGAGTGGGGTGCCGTCTCCTCCTCCAGGGGATCTTCCCGACTCAGGAATTGAACCTGGGTCTCCCACATTGCAGGTGGACTCTTTACCATCTGAGCCACCAGGGCAGCCTGGACCGGAGTCCTCCAGGGTTCACTTAGCTCCGAGATGCCCTATTTAATAAGAGACTAAGGCCCAGATGAGTACTCTGCCCTCCCTGAAGGTCACACCCCATCCGCAGAGGAAGTTAAGAGCAGGCCTCAACGGCCTCATCCCTTTACGAGCTCTGCTATTTAACTGTGTCTCCCAGCCGCTGTCTTTGTGGTAGTGTTTAGTTGTTTGCACGTTCTCATGAAGTGAGGTTTGGGGGTCTGGGTGGGGGAGGGGGACCCTCTGTTTTCGGTGCCGCCTGGGCTCCATCTGCCTTGGGAGCCAGGTGTAAAGACTTGGCTGCCAGTGAGGGGGGCTGCGGTGAGGAGGTTTGCACTCAGCATCTGACTCTTGTTTTGAAGAAGTAACAGAGCATTTATTGCTTTCTGTAGGGTTGCTACAGCAAAATATCCAAAAATGTTTCTTGATTTAGCTATCTTTTGACTAGCAGTTTCACTCATCAGTGTGTATCTTAACGAGACACATCCCAAAGTGATGTGGCATAGAAATAGGCATCAGGTTGTTCCTTAGAGTGTTGCCTGTGAGCCACAAATTGGAATCAATCCAAATGTCCTTAAAAAGAGCCAGTTAGATCAAATGCTGTCCAAGGGACCCCATGTAGCTGTGAAGAAAAGAACTGATGCCTATTCACTGCCATCAAATGATGGCCACTACATCTGTATCTATTTTAACATCTGTATGGATTATTCTCTTTTTATTATTTATTTATTTTGGCCTCACTGTGAGGCATGTGGGATCTTAATTCCCTGTTCAGGACTCGAACCTGAGTCCCCTGCAGTGGATGCACAGAGCCTTGACCACTGGAATGCCTAAAAAGTCCCAGATTATTCTCATTTTAAATGTAATACATGGTCATTGTTAAAATTCAACAGGTTTTAACAAACAGGCAAATGTATGTAAGTTAGAAGGCAGGATATGGGTACCCTTGCTGCAAGGATGATCATGAGAAGGGAGCAGAGGTTTGGGGTGCACATGTTTTGTTTTTCCATATGGGAGCTCATCCCAGGGGGGATTCAGCTTGTGAAAAGTCATACAGCTGTATAGTCATGCGATGTCAACTTTCATGTTGTGGCTTAGTCACTAGGTCGTGTCTGACTCTTTTGCGATCCCAAGGACTATAGCCCACCAGGCTCCTCTGTCCATGGAATTTTCCAGGCAAGGATACTGGAGTGGGTTGCCACTTCCTTCCCCAGGCAATATTCCTGACTCAGGGGTTGAACCCACGTCTCCTGCATCGGCAAGCGGATTCTTTGCCACTGAGCCACGTGGGAAGCCCTCAACTTTCACATATAGCTATGGAAATAAATGTACATTATACTTCTATAAAAAAAAAAGAGAGATTTTAAAAATCTAAGTATAGAACATTGCAGAAATGTGTAAAACTGGTATTTTAAACTTTCTTATTCTTCCAAAATGTACTTTTTAAAAAAAATTTATTAAAAATTCTGTGTACTTTTTATTTATTAAAAAATTCTGTCTTATCTTTTTTTAAAATTTATTTCTTTTTACTTAGTTGGTTGTGCTAGGTATTCGTTGCAGCATGTGGAAACTTTTAGTTGCAGGATGTGAACTCATAGTTGGGACATGTAGGATCTAGTTCTCTGACCAGGGATGGAAACCAGGGCCGCTGCACTGGGCCACTGGACCACAGGGAAGTCCCTCTGCATGTACTTTCTAAACCAAAACTCGGAATCTTATAAAATATAATGTATAATATAAAACATAGAACACAGAATCGTTTTGCTTGATTTTTTTTCCCTAATAATATATTGAGACCACTGAACATGTTTGTTCCTATATGCATAAGAAAAGGTCTGGAAAGATCGACTCCAAACTGGTAATGGCAATTACACTGGGGAATTTCCATTTCTATATCGTACATTTCTATGGTCTGTGAATTTTTTTTCCCCACAACAATCACCTATTACTTTTATAATTGGGGAGAAAGAAAAAGCTTGGAAAAAAGAAACAGCTTCTATTAAAAGAGGCTCTGGTGATTGTAATATTAAAAAACTGGAATCAGTTGAAATAACCATCAATGAGGGATTTGTTATTAAATCATGATTTTTAAAAATCTGTACAATGGAAATCAGTGATACACACTGAGGTGGCTGGACAACAGGGTCTTACTCTACCAGCTTTATAACCTTGAGCAGGCTATTTGACCTCTGTGAACCTGTTCTTTCCTTTGAAATGGAGGCTCCAGTGGTATCTCCTTCTTGATCTTGCTGTTGGCCTTGAATGACCACAGATAGGAGGGTCTGGGGCAATGCTGGTTTCCTCCCCTCCCTTCCACTCAGTGGGAAGCAAGGGTGTGCCCCCTCCCCCAGTGGAGGCCAAGTTCAAAGGAGAAAGGAGGCTCTCACATCCCCTTCCCTTACACCCTGACTCAGCCCCACCCCCACCCCCACCCTCTCTACCTGTAGGAAGTGAGCAACTTGTTTTCAGAACGTGATCCCCGGCCCCCCAGTGTGGGCTGCAGAGCTGATCTGAATCCACTACCCCAGTCAAAGGGAAAGAGAGAAAGAGCCCTGTGTTTAGGGGCCTTTCCAGGTGTGGAGGATGAAAGAGATTTCCTCTGTTGCTTCTTGGGAAACCTCCTCAGATGTGTCACCAACACTCCTTGGTGGCTGTGAGTCACTGGTTCCTGGAGTCCTCCCGCGGCAAAGCTCTGTGCATCAACCCCAACAGAAGGAAACCATAGGCCCCAACACTGATGAGTTTGGGATTCCCAGAAATACGTGTGACACATGTGATTCTTATCAAACCGAAAGCAGAAGTGCTGTAAAGGGCACTTCTGTCCCTCGGAGGTCTCATTGGCTCTCCGGAGGCCTGTTTTTTTCCATTAATTGACTGCCTTTTACGTGCAGGTCCTCATCTTAGGACTTCCCTGGTGGCTCATTTGGTAAAGAATCCACCTGCAATGCACGAGATGCAGGTTCAATTCCTGGGTTGGGAAGATCCCCTAGAGGAGGACGTGGCAATTCACTCCAGTAGTCTTGCCTGGAGAATCCCATAGACAGAGGAGCCTGGCAGGCTACAGTCCAGGGAGTCACAAAGAGTTGTACACTACTTAGCAACTCACCACTCCATCTTAGAGTTTATCTCAATTCATATATGATTTTTTTTATTGATTTTCATTGGAGTATAGTTGCTTTACAGTGTCATGTTAGTTTCTGCTGCACAGCAAAGTGAATCAGCTATACATACACATGTATCCCCTCCTTTTTGGATTTCCTTCCCATTTAGGTCACTACAGAGCACGGAGTAGAGTTCCTTGTGCTATACAGTAGATTCCACTTAGTTATCTATTTTGTACATAGTATCAATAATGCGGTGGTGGTGGTTTAGATGCTCAGTCTTGTCCAACTCATTTGCGACCCCATGGACTATAAACCACCAGACTCCTCTGTCCATAGGATTTCCCAGGCAAGAATACTGGAGTGGGTTGCCATTTCCTTCTCCAGGGGATCTTACCAACCCAGGGATTGAACCTGCATCTCCTGCTTGGTAGGTGTATTCTTTACTACTGAGCCCATCAATAGTATATACATGTCAGTTCCAATCTCCCAATTTATCTCGCCCCTTTCCCCATGGTAGCCTTACATTTATTCTCTGCATCTGTGTCTCTATCTCTGCTTTGCAAATAGGTCCATCTGTAACATTTTTCTAGATTCCATACATATGCATTAATAAATGATACTTGTTTTATTCTTTCTGACTTACTTCACTGTATATGACAGTCTCAAGGTTCATATATTATTGATTGCAGACCATCTTCCTTCCTGCCTCTCATTTATGTGAAGAAATCACCCAGTTCTCTCTGTCCAGTTCATGATGCTCTTCCTTAGGTTGCTTGCTGCGGCTTCAAATATATTAACTCCAGCACCTTTGTGTGCTGGTCTGCCCTGTGCTGGGATGAAGGGTGGCCAGGGTGTCACCAACCAGCCCTCCAGACTCATGTCTGCTACAAAAGAGGTTCTAGGCTGGAGCCAATCCTTCATTTCCTGGAGTGAGGGGACAGAGGACTGTGGGAGCCTTCTGGCCCTGTACTGCCACCTGCCCAGATGCTCAGCATTCCCAAGGTCTGGGACCAGAGTCTAAGTGAATAAAAAAACAAACAAGAAGGCTCACCTAGGAGGCCTCAGGCGCCCACAGGCAGAGTGCTCTGATGTCAGTGGGCCAGAAGCACTGCCCTCTCTCTCTGCACACACCAAACCCCCGCCAGCACTCACCTTCTCCACTTTATCAATGTTTGCTGGCAAGTACAATCGACAAACCCTCTGGAGAACACAAACTCGACATATTAGATACTAATTGAGCACCTAATGTACTCTTGGCACCAACCCTGGGCTTACATCATCTTTGGGGGCCTGGACAGAAAGAAGGCTAGCACTTGGGTGATGTCAGAGAGAATACCTTTGAGGCATCACTCCCCTCACCTTTGAGCTGGCCCTAGGCAGACAGTAAACAAGTCACCAGTAAACACCTAGCTGATGGGAACACAAGGCTATGGCATGACTCACATCCTCACAAAAAACTTTGTTCTGGGACTTCTCTGGTGGTCCAGTGGCTAAGGCTCCACATTCCCAATGCAGAGGGCTTGGGTTTTATTCCTGGTCAGGAAACTAGATCCCACATGCTGCAACTAAAGATTCTGTGTACCCAAACAGATGGAGAAATATACTATGTCCATGCATCAGAAGAATCAATATAGTGAAAATGAGTATACTACCCAAAGCAATCTATAGATTCAATGCAATCCCTATCAAGCTACCAATGGTATTTTTCAGAGAACTAGGACAAATACTTTCACAATTTGTATGGAAACACAAAAATCCTTGAATAGCCAAGGCAATCTTGAGAAAAAAGAATGGAACTGGAGGAATCAACGTGCCTGACTTCAGGCCGTACTACAAAGCTACAGTCATCAAGACAGTGTGGTACTGGCATAAAGACAGAAATATAGATCAATGGAATAAAATATAAAGCCCAGAGATTAATCCACACACCTATGGACACCTTATCTTTGACAAAGGAGGCAAAAATATACAATGGAGAAAAGACAATCTCTTTAAAAAGTGGTGCTGGGAAAACTGGTCAACCACCTGTAAGAGAATGAAACTAGAACACTTTCTAGCACCATATACAAAAATAAACTCAAAATGGATTAAAGATCTAAATGTAAGACCAGAAACTATAAAACTCCTAGGGGAAAACATAGGCAGAACACTCTCTGACATAAATCACAGCAAGATCCTCTCTGACCCACCTCCCAGAGTAATGGAAATAAAAGCAAAAATAAATAATAGGACCTAACTAAACTTAAAAGCTTTTGCGCAATGAAGGAAACTATAAGCAAGGTGAAAAGACAGCCTCAGAATGGGAGAAAATAACAGCAAACAAAACAACTGACAAAGAATTAATCTCAAAAACATACAAGCAACTCATGAAGCTCAATACCAGAAAAATAAATGACCCAGTCAAAAAATGGGCCAAAGAACTAAACAGACATTTCTCCAAAGAAGACATATAGATGGCTAACAAACACATGAAAAGATGTTCAACATCACTCATTGTCAGAGAAATGCAAATCTCTGAGGTACCATCTCATGCCAGTCAGAATGGCTGCTATCAAAAAGTCTACAAACAATAAATGATGGAGAGGGTGAGGAGAAAAGGGAGCCCTCTTACACTGTTGGTGGGAATGCAAACTAGTACAGCCACTATGGAAAACAGTGTGGAGATTCCTTAAAAAACTGGAAATAGAACTGCCATACGACCCAGCAATCCCACTGCTGGGCATACGCACCTAGGAAACCAGAATTGAAAGAGACATGTGTAACCCCAATGTTCATCGCAGCACTGTTTACAATAGCTAGGACATGGAAGCAACCTAGATGTCTGTTGGCAGATGAATGGATAAGAAAGCTGTGGTACATATACACAACGGACTATTACTCAGCTATTAAAAAGAAAGCATTTGAGTCAGTTCTAAAAAGGTGAATGAAACTGGAGCCTATTATACAGAGTGAAGTTAATCAGAAAGAAAAACACCAATACAGTATATTAATGCATATATATGGAATTTAGAAAGATGGTAATTATGACCCTATATGTGAGACAGAAAAAGAGACACAAATATAAAGACAGACTTTTGGACTCTGTGGGAGAAGATGAGGGTGAGATGATTTGAGAAAACAGCATTGAAACATGTATATTACCATATGTGAAATAGATCATCAGTCCAAGTTCAATGCATGAAACGGCACTCAAAGCCAGGGCACTGGGACAACCAGAGAGATGGAATGGGGAGGGAGGTAGGAAGGGGGTTCAGAATGGGGAGAACACACATATACCCGTGGCTGATTCATATCGATGTATGGCAAAAACCACCACACTATTGTAAAGTAATTAGCTTCTAATTATAATAAACAAATTAATTTTTAAAAAGATTCTATGTGTTGCAACTAAAGACCTGGGTCAGCCAAATATGTAAATAAATAAACATTAAAAATAAATAAAATAAAATAAAATAAATTAAAAGAGTTGTGTTCCACTGACAGAAGGGTTTGCAGCTGCTCACAGTAGATTGGTGGAGGTCTCTGCGGTTGGGTGGGGGCAAAATGAAAAGGGGAAGATTTGAAGTGTTGGCAGGTGGCAGAGGCCCCCCTTCCCCAGAGCATCCCCTCCCCCAGCAGCCCCCCAGCCTCCTGTGGGCAGAAAGCTGGCGGCTTGGTTAGATCTGCTGTCAGGGGAGGGACAGACCAGGCCAAAGGGGTGCTGTGATACTTGTCTCTGCCCCCTCACCACACTCCAGGCCTCAGCCAAGCCTGGGGGTCCCAGGGAGATTGGGAGATAGGAAGAAAAATGACTCCCGCAAGGGAAGCAGGCCTTTGTGGAAGACCTACTCTGGACCACACTCAAACTCAGAAACTCAGAACCCCATCTCTGATGGCCCACCCAGTCGTGTGGAGGATTGAAGAAAGCAAGAAGAAAAGTGCACTGGAGCTCGAACAAGAGCCAGTCTTTCCTCCAACGGCTGTTCACATCTTCCTGTGCCAGGACTCTGTTAGCTCAGCCAGAGCATAAGCAGCTCACCTGTGGAAAAGAGAATGATGCCATTGGGGTTTCATCTATGTAATTTCCGACTGAGTGTGCTCCTGTGTGTATGTGGCAAGTAAAGTGGGTCAGTGTATTTGCCGTGGAACATATTCCTGATTATTGACAGACAAGGCCTTTCAATAGACAGCTGTCCTCATACCTGAACCTGGTCAGACTCCGCTGATGTTAACACAAAATCTCCCCACTGCCTCCCTACCCTGCCTTTAGTATCCAACCAAACTGAACTTAGACCTTTGCGTGTATCTGTGTGTTTACGAGAGGAGGGTTAACTCAAACTGTTCTCCATCTCCTGCCATCACCTCTACAGCAAAATTTCATCTTCAAAGAATGAGTTGTGACTCCATCATGGTTAAGAATACATTTTCCAGAAAATGGAAATCCGTCATTTACATACAAACAGTCACTGGGTGAAAATGTAAATGCAGGATACCACTCACTGCTGGAGAGGATGTGGACAACCTCAGAGGCATTGCCCATAGTATCATGAAACACTGGAAACTTCAAGAAAACAGTTTAGCAGTATCTAGTAACATCTAGTAGTTATGTACAGACATGAGAGTTGGACCAGAAAGAATGCTGAGTGCCAAAGAATTGACGCTTTTGAATTGTGGTGCTGGAGAAGACTTGAGAGTCCCTTGGACTGCAAGGAGATCCAACGAGTCATTCCCAAAGGAATCAACCCTGAATATTCATTGGAAGGACTGATGCTGAAGCTGAAGCTCCAGTACTTTGGCCACCTGATGCAAACAGCTAACTCATTGGAAAAGACCCTGATGCTGGGAAAGACTGAGGGCAGGAGGAGAAGGGGGCAACAGAGGATGAGATGGTTGGATGGCATCACCAACCCAATGGACATAAATTTGAGCAAATTCCAAGAGATAGTGAAGGACAGAGAAGCTTGGCATACTGCAGTTCCCGGGGCTGCAAAGAGTAGGACACAATTTAGTGACTGAACAAAAACAACAACAACCTAGTAACGTCTAATATAAATTACATACTCTAACTCAGTACTTCTATAAAGTAAAAGCACATTACCTTAGAACAAGTATATAAAGATGATTATTGCAGTTTCCTTTCTTTGGGCAAAATAAAAAGTGGAGATAACCCCAAGCTAATGAGTGGGGAATCACTAAATAAATCATGATCTATCCACACCCTAAAATATCACAGTCATCAAAAGAATGACTTACGAGAGTGATCTGGCAAGACCACCAGGAATCCTCAGAAAACAAAAACAGAGTGTATTTAAAATATGATGCTGGGACTTCCCAGGTGGTCCAGTGGTTAGGACTCTGCTCTTCCAATGCAGGGGGCATGGGTTCCATCCTTGGTCAGGGAACTAGCATCCCATATGCCGCAGGGCCAAAAAACCCCAAAGGATCCTATTTCTATACAGCAAATAATCGCCTGTAGAAAACCTTCTACAGACGTATAGCTGAGCATATATGATTGCATGAGGAGCTATCAATAAATACTGCTATAGAAGGACACCTGCCTGATCACCAACATGAGGCACAAGTGCTTAAGCACACTGAAGAACTAGTTTCATTTCAATAATGAAAGATTAAAACAAAAGTAACCCTTCTTTTATTTTAATTACCTTGACTGTTAAAATTCAATTTCACAATACATCAGAAAGCACCTAAAATCAATATTTTTATTTATTTGGGCACTGCTCAACTTCCGAAAGGATTTGGGGCAGTTTACAAAGCTATATGCAGGGAGGGAGCCATAAGAAAGGATGAACCAGCAATGGGACAGAGCCGTGGCAACATCACACAGCCCCAGCTGGCCTTCAGCATCTCTAAGCCAGTGGTAAAACTCGATGTTTCTGTGTCCTTCATCCTCAAATGATATCACCTCTTACTTTCCAGCTTTAGTTTTCCAGTCACTCCAGGAAACTTATTTTCTCTTCTAAATTTGTCTATAATTACAGTTTGCCTCCCCCCATGGGCTGTGATGCTCCGGCTGTGGGTTCATGGTGTGAACACTCAGGTCGCTCAGAAGCACAGTGAGATGATAGAGCACAATTTCGACTCATCTGTACTTTTTTCCACAGAAAGAATTTGTTACTGCAGTAGCTGAACAAGTTTCTGCATTCAAAAAGATGCATTTTGAGCAGTAGCTGAACAAGAGTTTCTGCATTCAAAAAGACGCATTTTGAGCATATTGGTCCAATGAAGTTGTTGACTGAGACGAGGTTCTTTGATTCTTTTTAAAAAGTTATTTATTTTTCCTAAAAGCTGGAGGATAAAATTTCCCTCATCTCCCTGAACTCTTGTTGTTCAGTCACTAAGTGATGTCTGACACTTTACGACCCCAAAGACTGCAGCACACCAGGCTTCCCTGTCCTTCATGATCTCCTTAAAACCCTTAAAAACTCTTTAAAAACTTAAAAACTCATAGTTTTTAATTTCTCATCAGGGTCCCCGAATCTAGCTGATTTCTCAAAGTGTCGGAATCCCTGAGGCTGATCTTTAGATTTTTTGTGTGTGATGACCCTCCACCCCTGGGGACTGGGGGAGCTTAAGCTTTCACAGAAGCTTTGTTACTGGTTGGTCACGTTCTGAATTCCTGCTTCCTCACTGTGGTGGCCTGTTTTTCCCATCCTTATGTCCCAACAGAGGGAAAATTTTGCAGAGATGGAAGAATGTGACTCAATCATCTTTTTAGAGTCAGAAAGTTTTCTTTCTTAAAAGTGAGAGCCTCTCCCTCCTGAAGGAAGTGACAGCTACTGGACACATACTGGTCAATTTACAATTACTAATCCCAATAATTAAAATACAGTGATTCAAAGAACAGACCCCAGTAGAATACATGGATTACATGCTACGAGTGGCCTTCACATATACAGGGAGAGAATGGATTCTATAATATTCTATAATAAAGGGTATTGAGACAATTGGTAACTATTAGGGAAAAAGAACTTTTAGCTTTTTACATCTTGCACCAAGAGAAATTTCAGGTGGTTTCAGTAAGTGACTGTTTCAAGAATTAAAGACAAATTTATTTCTAATATGGACTGAAGTTGTTTAAACAAGTAAACAAAAAATAGAAATTCATTTTTAAAATGCATTTCACCTGATCATAGCAGAAAATAATATTCTAGATAGATGAGAATGCTGATACATGAGCCCAGTTGTATTCCATGGCTCAGCATGCAGACTGGTGCCACTACTGTGAAGGGCAATTTGTTAACATGTATCAGGAGACATAAGCTGTTTATATTTTTTGACCCAACAATTCCACTTCTATGAATTATATCATGAAAAGGTGATTATGGCTATACATAGGGATTAGTAACAGCGAAGATATGCATCCTGCTATTGTAAGCATATTGTAAACATGCAAAAAACCTAAATATCCACCAGTGGAATAAAAGAATACATCCATACACTGTAAAGAGAGCCCCTAAAAAAATGCTATGCAAGAATGCTTAATAACTGGAAAGATATTCACAATATATTTGCTTGTTTTTTATTTTTTATTGAAGTAGAGTTGATTTACAATGTTTCACATGTACAGCAAAGTGATTCAGTTATATGTATATACATATTATTTTTCAGATTCTTTGCCATTATTGGTTATTACACGATACTGAATATAGTTCCCTGTGCTCTACAGTAGGTCCTGTTGTTTATCTATTTTATATATAGTAGTCTGTATCTGTTAATCTCAAATTTCACATCTATCCCTCTCTTCCCTTTTCCCCTTGGTAACCAAAAGTTTGTTTCCTATGTCTGTACCCAATGTATTTTCAAATTTAAAAAGAAGTTAATGGAACATCAAATGTTATAGGAACCCAATCTTGGAGGAGAGGGGAATTATCTGTGTATAAAAAAGACATATTAAAAAGAGAGTCAGGAAGACTATGTGCCAAAATGCTCAGTCGGATTGTTATAGGGGTTGGGGGAGGGGGCAGATTACAGGTGGTTTTTACCTTCTTGTTTATGCATGTGAATTGCTTCCATCTGTGTATTACATTTATAGCCAGACAAAACAGAAGCAATTTTAATTTTTTTAATATATATGAGGAGAATGTTTAATGACAAAAATTACTGCTTTAAAAAAGTTTTTAAAAAGCTATGAAGAATTATCCAGAACATGGTCCAGAACATGGTCCCATTTTTAAGACAGAGAATCTTGAAAGTGCCGTAGCAGAGGTTGCCGGTTATGTCTCTGGGCATAGAATTGTATGAATATTTTAATTTTCCTCTTCTCTTTGCTTTGCTATATCCTAAATTTTCTCTTAAAAGATACATGACTTTGAAAAATAAGAAAATAATGTTTTTTCAGGCTGTACCTATTTAAAACATACTTCTAAAACATACAGAATTTCACACTTATATGTTGGCTGCAAACATCACAGACTCACCATCTCCAGCCGCCCTGAAGATTTCATGTCTCAGTCCAGGGCTGTCAGAAAGGCAGCCCTTTAAACTGAGCTCAAAAACAGCATCCTCCACAGCTGCAAAAATCTCCTTTGAGAGGAAAAAAAAAAATCATCAAAAGAAATGTAAAATTTCCAACATATCAATAAGGTTATGGACTTTATGGACCTATTTTTAAAAGTTGTCTGTGGGTCTGACCACACTCGTATACACATTTCTACTTGTTTTCAGAGGAGGGTTGCCTGTCTCCAATCTCACTTAGAGTTTAAAGTTACCAGATGACCCACGTCTTCACACATTGTTTACTGACGTTCGATTCGACCTCAACTGCCAGTCACTGTCTCCACTTATTAAGCACTTATGTGCTTGGTGGGGCTTCCCAGGTGGCTCAGTGGTAAAGAATGTGACCGCCAGTACAGAACACACAGGAGACGTGGGTTCAGTCCCTGGGTTGGGAAGATTCCCTGGAGGAAGAAATGGCAACCCACTTCAGTATTCTTGCCTGGGAAATCCCATGGACAGAGAACCCTGGCAGGCTACAGTCCATGGGGTCACAAAGAGTCTGACACAACTGTGTGCAAACACACACACACACACATGTGCTTGGTACTATACTGTTTTATCTGCACTGTCTCAACTAACCCCTTACGCACAGACGTAGTCTTGCTATTTTATAAGCAGGACGCTAAGCCCAAGCTCCATCCAGTCCCCAGGCTAGAAAGTAAATGGCAGAGAAAGGACTTTACTCAAATACCACCACCCAGTGACACCTGGTGTGATGTCCTGTCCCCCACCCCAACCTATAGAGACTAGTACAAGAGTGGTTAAACTTGGCTCCTGCATACACTTACCCAATCTTCTCACTATACAAAGTCCCAGAGTTCATGCATGATCCCTACATAGAAGGTGTGCTGTGGGCTCCTTCCCTACTTTATTTGTGGCTAAAGCAGCAGAAAACTGCAACTAAAATTCAAAAATCTTTGCAACTGGTAAAGTCTGATCCTTCGGGTATAGATCTCTATGTTGAGAAAGGAACTGAAAGCCCATAGAATTCAGCTTCCAAAATAATATTGGGTTGGCCATAAGGTGTTACAGAAAAACCCAAATGGATCTTTTCAGCAACCCAATACTTGAATACCCTTTACAACAACCTTGCCAAGAGTTCATCCACCTCCCATTTAAATATCTTCTGTGACATTGATCTCACATTCTCTGGGCAACCCAACTCACATTTAACTAATTCTGCTGGGTAAACACACTGACTGAAACTGCCCATCCTGGCCAGGCACCATAGTAACCATTTCTGTGAGTTATTTTATGACAGGAGATCCTGATAAGGAACACAGAAGTAACAAGCCACCATAAACAGGAAGAATTTGAGAAAGGTCAAAGGAGATGCCACATGTCCTACCACCTCCCAGAATCCTTCTCACTGGAATCCATCTTGGCTGAGCGATATGCACACCCCCAGGAAGGACCCTGAGTCAGAATGAGTGGCCAGAGACAACCAGGAAACCAATCCCATCACCGTAAAACCTGAGACTGTGAGCCATGTGGCAGAGCAGTTCTCCTGGTTCCTTTACCCTGCTGCTCTCCAGCCGGGGGTGCCCCTTCCCAATGAAGTCTCTTGCTTTGCCTGCACACGTGTCTCCTCAGACAATTCATTTCCAAGTGTTAGACAAGAGCCTCCTTTTGGGCCCTGGAAGGGGTCCCCCTTTCTACAACAGTTCCACTGGTGGAACTCCTTTTTTCTCAAAGGGAGACCCTTCATCCTTCAAGAACCCCTCAAAATTCACAGCTATATCCACATGTTACCATCTCCATGGCTGATTCCCAGTGTGCCAGCTGTCACTCCATTGCTTTCTAGCCCACACAAGGAAGCCAACAGCAATGCAAGTGATACTGTATTATATCAAAGAATAACCTTGAACCTGCTCTCCATTTCAGGAAGTAGGTATTTTTAATTGCCACACTTCACACCCAGCAGTGACCCAGTAAGCTACCCATATAGAGAAGTTTGAGACGGTGAGTTGGGGTTCTTTCCATGTGGTAGGGCTTAAGCAATGCACCCACCTGTACTTAAGGAAGTATAGCCACCCTTCCTGGGTCATTTGCTTTCCCAGCACATCTGTTGGTGTTCCCCTCGCCCAGCACTTTCAATGGTATTACTATGAGTTGATCCATGGCCCTTGTTTCCTCTTCACTGACAAGCCCACACATGTCAGATTCTCTGAATATTTCATTGTTTGCAAGAAAATCACCATTTTAGAATCACTCTTTGTCTTGTTGATTGGGAGGAGATATCTCCATCACCCTGCCACACCACCGGGGTGGTGAGCTGGCTAAGCAGGGGGGCAGGTGTGACTGCCTCTTCACTCCTATGGCCCAGATGGACTCTTCCGACAGCTAGTGGCAGAGCTCAGAAGACAATGCAGGCTACTAGCACCGCCGCTCCCCACAAGACCACATTTCCTCCTGGGGTTTCAAGGGCACATCAGTATAAGATAAATGAGACTTCCTAAAAATCTACCTAAAAACATGAGTGCCTCCGCCTGCTGGGTCTACAGAGTTATCAGAGTTTGGGCGAGCTGTCTTGGATGTTTCCTCCAAGAGCTCCAGCCAGCGATGTCCACCCATGCAGGTACGTGCTCCTGTTAATGACCAAGCAGCGTCCCCTCCCTGAGGACAGTGTCGTGGCTATTCTCGGTGTGACTTTGTGAGTAGCTGACAGACACATGCTGAGTCACTCGGCCTGACAGTAAGGGCAGTAGAGGGTGACAGTGGATGGGCAGGAGGTGAGCTGACCCTAACAGAGGTGGTCCTTTCTGGAAAGCTCCCACGCCTCAGTTATGGTCTGCTGAGTGTTCAGGCTTAGAGGCAGCACTAAGATCGGTCATAGTACTTTTCTTCTTCTGTATATTTTCTGTTGGTTTCTTCCCAGAGGGGTCTGGCCCATGGACATCAGCCAGTAAATAGGAGGCTGAGCAGGCTGGAGCCCAGGCTCCCAGGTCAGGGTCTCCCCCAGAGTCTCAGGGCATCATCCACTAGGACAGAGCAGCCACCACGTTCTGACTGCTGCGTGATCACGGCTGATCACAGCGATCGCAAGCCAGCCACAAGCCTCTGTCTTTGCGTGCCTGGGGTTTGCTGTGACAGTTAGGGACCCTGTGGCTGCACTTCAGATGAGGTCAGATTAAAATGTGCAAAAGTCCCTGTACCCTGGACTTTTTCCCAAGGGGAGTTAAAAGGAATGACCCAGGGAGTGCTTTGGTGGGGGGCGGGGGATGCTCAAGGCAGGCCATTGCCGCCCATGCACAAGCGAGGGGAGTCAGGTGGAGTTGCTGCCACCCAGGTCCCACCTGCACACTCGTCTCTTTTATGTGGGGACGTTATGTAGGGCGGCCCCTTCCCCTCCAGCAGCTGCTTGGTAAGAGGAACAAGTTCACTTACAAGCACAGATGCCCTGTCCCGGCTCCATCCTCTGTGGCAGGCCCACAGCTGCCTTAGGCACCTTGGAAGGTCCAAACCGACAGCGCCCAAAGAAACCACTCAGACCTTTGAAACCCAGACTGGAGCTCAATCCTCAGGAAAGACTATTCTTGGTATTATTAGCTTTACTTAATATTAATAACATGGTTCACATGTTTCAGAAATATCAAAACAACACAAATAATTGATGCTAAGAGGACATTTTAATACATTGTGGTCCATTTACTTGGTGGACAATTATTCAACACTCAATAACTGTCATAAAGATTTTTTTAAAGAGACTCAGAGTGTTCATGCAAATAACTAATGGGCTTCCCTGGTCACTCAGACAATAAAGAATCTGCATGCAATGCAGGAGACCAGGGTTCCATCCCTGGGTTGGGAAGATACCCCGGAGAAGGGAATGGCAACCCACTCCAGTATTCTTGCCTGAACAATCCGATGGAGAGAGGAGCCTGGTGGGCTAGAGCCCTTAGGGCCACAAAGAGTCGGACATAACTGAGTGATTAACATTTTCACTTTCTTTCACAATGGAAAAACAGAACGTAACGTTGCATTTACAGCAAGTAAGGTCTAGATGAGACTGTAGGTAAGAAGCAAGAGAATCTAGAATCTTCTTTTCACCCTCTGTGGTGGACCCTGCTCTCCCTTCCTCTCCCCACCTCTCCCCACAGGCCTCCCTCTGTCGACTCCACCCCACAGTGAAGTGATGAACAGCACCCCCCACGACCCTGGGAGGGAATGGGGGAGAGAGGGAATAAGGGAATGAGGGGTGAGGGGATACGATTTCTTTTCTCTTTTCATTCGATCCTTCATCTGATCACTCATTCAGTCTGCACTCACTTGCTGCTCGACCTTGGGCAAGATGGCTTTTGGTCCCTAAGCTTGTTTTCACTCCTACAAATTAGAACAACCGCCTCCTTGCCCTACATCAGTTACTGTACCTACAACCACTCAGCAGTAAATGAAAGTATGGAACAAAGTGGTGATTCCGGGCTCAAGGCCATGCCGGGTGAGAGACTGCACTCATCTGTGCCTCAGTCTTGGTGTCTGAGAAAAGGGGCTCCTAGGTACCTGGACCCAGAGGTCATGCAGGTACATCGTGTGGCAGCGTGAACTCGCCACACAAAGTAGTGGCATTTGTTCCTAGTCTTGGCTGTGCACTTGGCCAAGCCCAAGGCACTTCTCATCTGGGCCT
Source organism: Budorcas taxicolor (assembly GCF_023091745.1). Lineage (NCBI taxonomy): Eukaryota > Metazoa > Chordata > Mammalia > Artiodactyla > Bovidae > Budorcas > Budorcas taxicolor. The sequence continues at coordinate 107,514,676 of NC_068920.1, forward strand.
CTTCCTCAAAACTCCCACCACAGCTAGAATATACCACTGTTCCCCCAATACCCCAGGTCATCACACCCAGGACCCCTACACACACGCACACGCACACATACACACACACTGCACAAAGGCCGCTTCCTCCTCACACTCTGTGCTCCCCTCCCTCTGCCTGGACACCCCAGGGCTCCTCTTTTCCTCCCCTCATCCTAGGGGACGCCTCCCCCACTCATCCTATGACACTTAGGTTTTCCATAAAGCTCCCCCCGCAAAATTCACTGTCTCACATGGCTCAGCGCATAAACAATCTGCCTGCAATGCAGGAGACATAGGAAATGGAGCTGCACGTTCGCTCCTTGGGTCAGGAAGATCCTGGAGGAAGGCATGGCAACCCACTCCAGTATTCTTGCCTGGGAAATCCCATGGACAGAGGAGCCTGGAGGGCTACAGTCCATGGGGTCAAAGAATCGACACGACTGAGCGACCAAATACAAACACTCAGTGTACTTCTCATATTCGATCTTTCTCTGCGTTTTTCCTGTTCTCTCTGCCCCACTACACTGTCAGCCTCAAAGACCACATGTGTTTCTTGAGCCGTTGCTCAGTGCTCTGCCTAGCACTACAGTATTTACATAAATGAGCAAAGATGCAATATGTTTAAAATGAAAATAAATCAGAGACTTGGTCTGAGCTTTGAAAACGATTGGGGATTTTTAAAAAATGATTGTGGAATATGATGAATATTACATGATTTACATATATGAGATTCCTAGAGTAGTCAAATTCATGGAGACAGAAAGTAGAACGGTGAGGGGAGGGAGGCTAGTTGTTGCTGAGTTGCTAAGTCTTGTCCAGCTCCTTTGTGACTCTACGGGCTGTAGCCCACCAGGCTCCTCTGTCCGTGGGATTTCCCAGGCAAGAATACTGGAGTGGCTTGCCATTTTCTTCTCCAGGGGATCTTCCTGACCCAGGGATCGAACCCGAGGTTCCTGCATTAGCAGGTGGATTCTTTACCCTTGAGCCACTGGAGAAGCTCAGGGAGGTTAGGGCTCAACAGAAACATGACAAAGTTCTGAAGATTGGTGCTGCCAATGTTGCAACGTGAATGTACTCACCACCGCTGAACTGCACACTGAACAGTTAACGTGGTAGGTTTTGTTATATACATTTTGCCACAATTTTAAAAATTTATAATAGTTGTGGGAAAGACATAAATATACTAAGCTGGAAAATTCTGAAACAACATATGAATAAATGGCACAGACAACATGGAGCAAAAGCCACACATGTACTACGTGATTAAGCCCCCGAAAGACAGAGCCCAGTTCTGAAGGCTGTTTCAGGGCGGAGTGTGGCTTTGTGCTGAGCATCTCTTCCCAAGAAGGGAAATAAGTTATTTTTAAGTCCTCCATTTGTAAAAGTAATACAATCGTGGTACTATACATGGCAGAGACTAGAAACTAGAAAAAAAAAGAGTGAGGAAGAAGCATCTTGATGTATTTTCATCTAATGCTTTTAAAACATGTTTTAGTTTTAATCATGCTGAGTGTGGGCTTCCCAATGGTAAAGAATCTGCCTGCTAATGCAGGAGATGCAAGGGACATGGGCTCAATGCCCGGGTCAGGAAGATCCCCTGGAGAAGGAAATGGCAACCCACTCTAGTATTCTTGCCCGGAAAATCCCGTGGATAGAGGAGCCGGGGGAACCCTTGTCCATGGGGTAGCAAAGAGTCAGGCACGACTGAGCATGCACGAGTTTGTGTTCTATACTGAGTATGCTTTCATTTAACATATATATATATTTTTTACATATGTATATTTTTATACATATGTACGTATTTTTATACATATGTATATGTGTATATTTATACATATGTACATACATACATATTTTTATGTTTTATATTTTATTTATTATATGTCTTTATACTATAAGCAGTTTCTTATTCTTATACAATTTTATAATTATGATTCATAATTTTAATGTTTAAAATTGTATCAACAGATTATCACAGTTTACTTAATGACCCTCTATTTTTGAACATTCCAGTTGTTTTCAACCTTTAACATTTCTGTTCATATCCTACTGTACCAAGTCTAAGATTATATATAATCTAGAGAATTTTTCCAGATTGGAATTACTAGGCATATGGGTATAAATATTTTTTATAGTTTTTAATACTTGGTATCAATTGCTTTTCAGACCATCAACAATTCTACACCACTTTCATCCACAATAGGTATCATTTCTCCCCTTGCTGAGTTATGGGTGGGAAATATTTTTTCAGTATCGATATGATTTGGTATTAGAAGACTGCCACATTTTTCAAAGCCTTTATATTTTTAGAGCAACTTTAGGTTCACAGCAAAATTGAAAAGGTACAGGGATTTCCCACATACTCACTGCCCCAACACAAGACTAGCCTCTCCCCTTATCAACATCCCCCACCAGAGTGGTGTATTTCTTACAATTAATGAACCTACAGGGACACAACATTATCATCCAAAGTCCATAGTTTACATTAGGATTCACTCTTGATGTTGTACATTCTATAGGTTTGGACAAATGTGTAATGGCATATATACATCATTATAATGTCATGTAGAGTAATTTCTTTACGCTAGAAATCCTCTGTGCTCCTGTTTATCTCTCCCTTCCCTTAATTTTCTCCCTTCCCTTAATCCCTGCCAACCACTAGTCTTTCTACTGTCTCTATAGTTCTGTCTTTTCCAAAATGTTATATAGTTGGAACCTTCTCATATTGACTCTTTTACTTAGTAATATGCATTTGTTTCCTATGTCTTGATAGTTCATTTCTTTTTAGCGCTATTTTTTTCTTTGTAGTGCTCAATACTATTCCATTTTATAGATCTACAATTTATTTATCCATTCACCTACTGAAGGGTATGGATGTGATAGCTGGACTATAAAGAAAGCTGAATGCTGAAGAACTGATGCTTTTGAACTGTGGTGTTGGAGAAGACTCTTGAGAGTCCCTTGGACTGCAAGGAGATCCAACCAGTCCATCCTAAAGAAAATCAGTCATGAATATTCATTGGAAGGATTGATATTGAAGCTGAAACTCCAGTACTTTGGCCACCTAATTCGAAGAGCTGACACATTTGAAAAGACCCTGATGCTAGGAAAGTTTGAAGGCAGGATAAGAAGGGGATGACAGAGGATGAGATGGTTGGATGGCATCACTGACTCAATGCACACGAGTCTGAGTAAGCTCCAGGAGTTGGTGATGGACAGGGAAGCCTGGTGTGCTGCCGTCTATGGGATCACAGAGTCAGACACGACTAAGCAACTGAACTGACCTGACTGAACTGAAGGGTATCTTGTCTGTGTTAGTCGCTCAGTCATGTCCGACTCTTTGCAACCCCATGGACTGTAGCCCACCAGATTCCTCTGTCCATGGAATTCTCCAGGCCAGAATACTGGAGTGGGTTCCCATTCCCTTCTCCAGGGGATCTTCCTGACCCAGGGATTGAACCTGAGTCCCCTGAAATACAGGCAGATTCTTTATCATCTGAGCCACCAGGGAAGCTGGAAGGGTATCTTGATTGCTTCCAATCAGGCAATTACAAATAAAGCTGCTATAAACATCTCCGTGAGGTTTTTGTATGGACATGAGCTCTCAACTCCTTTGGGTAAACCCAAGGAATATGATTACTGGGTCATAGGATTAAAATATGTTTAGTTCTGAAAGAAACTGATAGACTGCTTTCCAAAGTGGTTGTACCATGTTGCATTCTCACTAGTTGCTCCACATCCTCACCAGCATTTGATGTTGTCAGTATTAATATTTTGGACTTTGGCCTTTTTAATAAGTGTGTGGTGGTATCTCATTGTTTTTATTTGCATTTTCTTGATGATGTATAATGTGGAGCATCTTTTCTCAGTCTAAATTGCCATCTTCATATATTCTTTGGTGAGGTATCTGTTAAGATTGTGGCCCTTATTTTAATCAGGTTGTTTATTTTCATACTGTTGAGTTTTTAAAGTTCTTTGTATAATTTGGATCACAGTCCTTTATCAGATGCATCTTTTGCAAATACTTCTTCCGGTCTGTGGCTTGTCATAGCACTCTCTCGACATTGTCTTAGCAGAGCTGAAGTTTTATTTCAATGAAGTCTATCTTATCATTTATTTCTTTCAAGGATCGTGACTTAGAATGCAGCACTTTAAAACTCTGTTTCCCAGATGGAACAGCTTTCCTTGTAGTACACAGACCTTCCTGCTCTTCTGTTTATAGACCTAAAGCATGGAACTTATGCTAGAAACACTGCAGGAACTCACATATAGTTATGACTGATTCACTGTGATGTACGGCAGAGACCAACACAATATTGTAAAGCAATTACCCTCCAGTATATATATTTGCTGCCTTCTATGGGGTCGCACAGAGTTGGACACGACTGAAGTGACTTAGCAGCAGCAGTGTGTGTGTGTTAGTCACCCAGTTGTGCCCAACTCTTTGTAATTCCATGGACTGTAGCTCTCCAGACCCCTCTGTCCATGGAATTCTCCAGGCAAGAATACTGGAGTCGGTTGCCATTTCCTTCTCCAGGGGATCTTCCCTACCCAGGGATTGAACCCTGGTCTCTTGCACTGCAGTCAGATTTTCTACTGTCTGAGCCACCAGGGAAACCTGTACTTAAATTACCACTTGCAACTAATCCTGCCCCAAGGATCTGCTAATTTTGTTTCCAGGCACCAGATACCCACCCTGAGGTTTTTTCTTTTTTCTATTTGCTGCATTGCCCGCATACCAAGGAGGGTATCTGGTGCCTGTAAACAAAATCAGCAAACCCTTAGGGCAGGATTATTTACTAGCGGTAATCTAAGTAGGTTACACTGAGTTGCTCGAGGTGATAGCAAGGGAGTCTTCCCAAAGTTGTTGGTCAGAACCCCACCCACCCCCATGCAAGCAGAGGGCAGAGGGACAACCCAGAACCTAAGAGCAGTCAGTAGTTCTCCAAAATAAGAGAGAAGCAGAGCTGGAAAAGGCAAAAGAATAATGAAGGTAAGATGGGGTTAGCAGTGGGAAGGGAAGGGTGCCGGAAGCAAGGGGCAGAGAACAAGTGCAACTCTACCCCTTATGTGGACTCTGACTTCGGAGGGCTCGTTATTGTGGGGGCTTTCCCCTACTGCATCGCGGTCTTGCTAAAAGTGAAACTGTGATTTTCCAAGGGTTCTGAAGTGGTTTGCCCTGGGAGGGAAGATGTTCCACTTAGGGGGTCCACACTGGCTTGAAAACAGTCCTCCAGCTTTCAGTTACCAAGCCCGAAGGCAGTGAGCCCCAACTCACCCTGTGTCCTAGAGTGGGCCGGGGGTGAAGGAACCCCAGAGCTCTTCAGCTCAAGTGAGACCTGGTGGGCCTAGACCCCAGCTGCTTCATCACCACAAGATGAAGATGGGTAATAAAGCTCCCATCCACTGGGTCCCCCCAGATGCCAGCAGTTTTAGTGAGCCCTTTAACATGTGAGGAGATTGAGGCTCAGAGAGGCTCCCCAACATGGTCAAAATCACACAGCGTTTAATGAATCAAAGTGCTAGGATTCAACCCCCAGGGATCTAACTCCAATGCTTTACCTACTACACACACGTGCCAGAAATAACCCAGCTGCTCTTTAAGACGTTGAGGAGATGCAAAGCTGTAAGTTTGGTGGAAAAACTTGGGAGAAGCCTGTGTAACCTGATCAAAGTCTGAGTAATTGAATTATTTGAGAAGAAATTCTCAAATTAATGAATCTTCAACTTCTCAGATTTCAAATTAATGAAGTCCAGCTACACAGACTGGTTCAGGAAAAGAGGTGAGACTGGAAGGGAAGTGGTGGGAGCCCTGGGGGCAGACAGAACTGCTCAGTAGTTAAGACAGAGGCTGGTGTCTGGCAGACCTGGGCTGCCATGTGATGCTGGGCAAGTGATCCTGGCTATTTTTTCTTTAGTTTTATTGAAATAAGATTGACATAAATTATTGTATTCATTTAAAGTATACAATATAATGCTTTGATAAATGCACATAGTGAAATGATGAGTAAGTCTAGTTAAGGTTCCTCATCTCAGTTACAAGTTTTTCTGATAAGAACTTTTTTGTTTGTTTGTTTGTTTGTTTTTTAATTTTTATTTTTACTTTATTTTGCTTTACAATACTGTATTGGTTTTGCCATACATTAACATGAATCAGCCACGGATGTACATGAGTTCCCCATCCTGAACCCCCCTCCTACCTCCCACCCCATATCATCTCTCTGGATCATCCCCGTGCACCAGCCCCAAGCATCCTGTATCCTGTATTGAACATAGCCTGGTGACTCATTTCTTACATGATAGTATACGTGTTTCAATGCCATTCTTCCAAATCATCCCACCCTCTCCCTCTCCCACAGAGTCCAAAAGTCCGTTCTAAACATCTGTGTCTCTTTTGCTGTCTTGCATACAGGGTTATATGATAAGAACTTTTAAGGTGTACTTTCATAACAACTTTTGAATGCACAGTACAGTGTTGTTAACTACAGTCACCATGCTGTACACTACATGCTTGGGATTTGTTTATCCTTCCATCAGAACGTTCATACTTTTTGATCCCCTTCATCCATTTTCCCCACTACCCACCTCTCCTAATTGCTAATCTTTGCTTTGTTCAGTGTTTTTAGATTCTACAAATAAGTGAGCTCATACAGTATTTAGCTTTCTCTGACTTACTGCATTTTGTTAATGCCCTCAAGGCCCATCCATGTTGTTGCAAATGGCAGGACTTCTTTGTTTTCTGTGGCTGAATACTATTCCATTGTTTATATATACCACATTTTCTTTAACCATGCATTCATTTAAGGATACTTCAGTTGTTTCCATATCTTGACTATTTTAATAATGCTTAATGAACATGGGGATACCAACAACTTTTCAAGATAGTGGTTTCATTTTCTTTGGATAAATACTCGGAAGTGGAATTGCTGGATCTTATTGTAGTTCTATTTTTAATTCTCTAAGGAACCATCATACTATTTTCCATAGTAGCTGCACCAATTTACAGTCCCACCAACAGTGTACAAGGGTTCCTTTTTCTCTAAACATCCTCAGCAACACTTGCTATCTCCTGTCTTTTTTTTTTTCCTGTCTTTTTGATAATAGCATTCTGACAGAAGCCAGGTGAAATCTCAGAATGGTTTTGACTTGCGTTTCCCTGATATAGTAACACTGAGCAGCTTTTCATATACCTATGAGCCGTTTGTATGTCTTCTTTGGAAAACTGTCTATTCAGGGCTCCTCTGCATATTTTTGAATAGGGTTGTTCGATTTTTTTGCTACTGAGTTGTATGAATGCTTTAAATATGTTGGATGTATGCCTGCTCAGTCACTTCAGCTGTGTCCAACTCTTTACAACACTATGGACAGTAGCCCACCAGGCTCCTCTGTCCATGGGATTTCCCAGGCAAGAATACTGGAGTGGGTTGCCTTGTCCTCCTCCAGGGGATCTTCCTGACCCAGGGATCAAACTCTCATCTACTGTATCTCTTCACTGAAGGCAGATTCTTTACCCACTGAGCCACCTGGGAAGCCCATATATGTTGGATATTAACCTCTTATCAGATACATGATTTCCCTGGCTGTTTTTGAATACCCTAAATCCCACGCCCACTCAAGGCCAGGAAACAGCTGCTTCATTAACCTTGGAATTTCCAGTACTTCAAGCAGTTCATAGGACACAAAAGGTACTTATTACATGTAATTATTCTATTAAATATCTAAAGAGGATGGAGTTTTTAAAATGTTATCTTAAATTGTATAACATGTCAAATAAAAGTACTGAAAGTCATATAATAAATACACAGAGACCCCTGTTAGATTTAGAAAGTTTAACATTTTTCCAGTTTGTTTCAGTTTTTTTTATTTCAAGAGATAAATATTAGGATTGACTTCATCCCCATTCCCTCCTCCAAAACTGCCTAGAGATCATCAGAGCATAAAAATACAAGACTCAACCATATGTTGTCTACAAGAAACCTACTTTAAATGAAAAGACTCAGATGAGTTGTAAAGGGATGGAAAAGCTTTAGCATGCTAACACTAATCGAAAGAAAGCTGCAGTCAGACATAACAGACCTCAGAACAAAGTAAACTAACAGGGTTGAAAAGGGTCATTAGATATTATTAAAGGGGTCAATTCTCCAAGAAGACTCAACAGTCCTTAACACGAATGTACCTAACAACAGAGCATCAAAATATTTGAGATAAAAACTGAACGGGCACAAGGAGGAACTGACAAATCCACAATTACAGTTGGATTTTTTTTTTAATTGACCTCTCCACTTAGCAATGGCACCCCACTCCAGTACTCTTGCCTGGGAAATCCCACGGTGGAGGAGCCTGGTAGGCTGCAGTCCATGGGGTCGCTAAGAGTCAGACACGACTGAGCAGCTTCAATTTCACTTTTCACTTTCATGCATTGGAGAAGGAAATGGCAACCCATTCCAGTGTTCTTGCCTGGAGAATCCCAGGGACGGGGGAGCCTGGTGGGCTTCCATCTATGGGGTCACACAGAGTCGTTAAAGTGACTTAACAGCCACTTAGCATGTGGGATCTTAGATCCCAGACCAAGGATCCAACCCATATCCCCAGCCTTGGAAGCTTGGAATCTTAACCACCGGACCACCAAGGAAGTCCCTATTGTTGGATATTTCAATGCCCTTCTCTTAGTAACTGGTAGAGCTAGCAGGCAGAAAACCATCATGAATTAACTGACTTGCACAGCACTACCAAAGAAATTGATTTAATTGACATTTATAGTATACTCCATCAAACAGCAGAATACACATTCTTCCCAAGCTCATATGGAATACACACCAAAGAGACCTGACTCTGGGCCATAACACATACCTTTACAAAATTAAAAGAATAGAAACCATACAAAGTATGTTCTTAGAAGACAGCGAAATTAAACTAGCATCAATAACAGAAAGATACCTAAATAATATATTCTATTTGGTGATTAAACAACATACATCTAAATATTACATGGGTCAAAGAATAAGTCTCAATAGAAATTAAGAATATTCTGCTTCTTTTTTTTTCCCCTGGCTGCACTGGGTCTTCATTGCTGGGTACCAGCTCTTCCTTGCAGCAAGCAAGTTTCTCTAGTTTTGGGGCTTGGGTTTAATTGCCCCATGACATGTGGGATCTTAGTTCCCTGACCAGGGATCGAATTCATGTCCTCTGACTGAAGGCGAATTCTTAACCACTGGACCACCAGGGAAGTCCCCAGAAATTTAAGAATATTTTGAACTAAATGAAAATGAAAACACAATTTATCAAAATGTGTGAGATGCAGCAAAGGCAGTGCTTAGAGGCAAATTTATAACATTAAATGCATATATTAAAAAGGAAGAAAGATCTAAAATAAAAAGTCTAAGCTTTCACCTTAGGAAATAAGAGAAAGAAGAACAATTTAACCCTAAAGCAAGCAGAAGAAAAGAAATAAAATTAGAGTACAAATCAATGAAATTAAAAACAGAAATAATAGAGAAAATCAAGGAAACTAAAAGCCGGTTCTTAGAAAAGATCAATAAAATTGATAAATCTCTAACCAGGCTAACCAAGAAAAAAGAAGAGCAGACACAAATTACTAATAGAGAAATGAAAGCAGGGTCATCTCTACTGAGCACATGGACATTAAAGGGATGCTGAAGAGATACTGTAAATCGATGGAATTACTTGTGTCTGACAACCCGGGCCATTCCTCCTCTTTCTTAGTCCTGAAAAAAAAAAAAGGACGTCAGTTGCTCACACCTTACCCCACTTCCCCAACAACACTCCCTTATTTGAGGGCCATTAGAACAGGAATCTATCAATTTCAGGAAAATCATGTAATCTCATTGGACTTCACTTGTCCCTGTATTTCATCTCAACCAATCCTAAAATCTCACTGTCCTGTGTGCATACTAAGTCGCTTCAGTAGTGCCCGACTCTTTGTGATCTACTGGACTGTAGCCCGCCAGGCTCCTCTGTCCATGGGATTCTCCAGGCAAGAATACTGCAATGGGTTACCGTGCCCTCCTCCAGGGGATCTTACCAACCCAGGGATCGAACCCAGGTCTCCTGTGGTTCCTGCACTGCAGGTGGATTCTTTACCACTGAGCCACTGGGGAAGTCCCCTCAGTGTTCTAAGTATGAATTAAAGAAATCTCTCCCACAATTGTATAAGCTCTGGGCCCCACACAACCGCTACCCGCTTTGTGTGCCACCCTGAAATACTTGCTCAGGTGTGAGGGCAGCAAGGAGAGAGGCAGTCAGGGTGGATTCAGGGTATCAGGTTTGAAGGGATGGATTTCTATTTTTCAAAAAGGTGTTTTATGGCAGAATAAACATAATTTCTGGGCTTCTCAGGTGGTAATAGTGGCAAAGAACAACCCACCAATGCAGGAGACTCAGGTGTTAGATCTCTGGGTTAGAAAAATCTCCTGGAGAAAAAATGGTAACCCACTACAGTATTCTTGCCTGGGAAATCCTATGGGCAGAGGAGCTTGGCAGGCTACAGTCCATGAAGCCTCAGAGTCGGACACAACTGAGCAACTTCACACACACACACAAGAGCTGAAAGAGACTAACCTCCACAAATGAAAAGTTAGGGAAAAAAGAAGCATAAAAGGGCAAGAAGAGACAATCCAGTCACAAAAAAAGAAAACTGAACTGATTAGACCTACAGAAAAAAAAAAAAAAAGGTCAACCTCAATAAAAATCAAAGCAAAATTTTTAAAGCATCTGTGATTCTTACTGTCTTATTTGTTTGTGTTCTTTTTATAACTTTTGCTGACCATGTGCAGCCAAGAGTGTGCATTTGTCAAATCCTTAAGAGGCCAGTTTGGCTTTCAAGGCCATTTCCTTCTGAAAATTCAGACCAAGAAAAATAACTCAAAATGTATAAAAAGATACATATACCACTACTGTATTTCTTTATCAGCTCAAGAGCCATGTGGTTTTTACACCAAGAATATTACTTTAAAATAAGAAAATAAAATGGTCAAAGTGTATAAACTTCTAGCTATAAAATGAATAAGTTCTGGGGAAATACTGGACAGCCTGGTGACTATACTTCACAGTACTATCTTGGATGTTTGAAAGCAGCTAAGAGAGTAAATCTTAAATGTTCTCAACACACACACATAAAGAAATGTAACTAGATGAAGTGATAAATGTGTTAACTAACTTTATTGTGCTGATTTTGAAATATATATGTATATCAAACCGTCATATTGTTTACATCTTAAACTTACATAATGTTATATGTCAATCATATCTCAATAAAGCTTGAACAGAAAAAATTTAAATTAACTAATTAATATATAAGGCAGAATCTGTTAGACACATAAATAGGAAATGGTAAATTCATAAACATATTTTGAAAATTTACAGTTCTTTCAGAAATTAACAAATCAAGTAGATTAAAATCAAGAATATAGCAAATATGGATAATATATATTTACTAACCTTGATCTAATATAGTTTTGTATTCAGTCAGTCAGAACTATGCCTAAAGTTATTTTTTAAATTAACCATCAATCAAAAGCTCAATAAATTCCAAAAGTGTAAATACAAGCCACATCTTCAGATCACCAGACAATAAAATGAAAAGCAAATGGGAAAAAAATCTACAAACTTAAAAAAACTATAACATTTTCAACAAACATTCAGGATGATTAAAAAACAAAAATTTTAATTACACACTATTTGGAAACCACTGTATCATAATGAACCCAACCTAAATGGCCTACTAACTGGGGACTGATGGGGCAAAACATGAGCAGAATATTATGCAGAGATCAGGTGAGACTCACAAGGAACATGTTAGAAGAGAACTGTGTATGGTAAAAGAATTGTAAACAGCATCCTTTTTACAATAAAATATAAAATATGACAATAATGGGAAAAAAATTTTAATGTATAAATATAAGATTCAAACGAAAGACCACAAATAAATACACCAAAATGTTAAGACAGATTGCTTGTCTGGTGGCTTGGACGGTAAAGAATCTACCTGCAATGAAGGAGACCAGGGTTTGATCCCTAGATCGGGAAGATCTCCTAGAGAAGAGAATGGCAACCCACTCCAGTATTCTTGCCTGGAGCATTCCATGGACAGATAAGTCTGGTGGGCTACAGCCCACGGCGCCGCAAAGAGTTCGACGGGACTGAGCGACTCAACAAACACATAGTTCCATACTGGCACTATGAGCGATTACTTTTTCTTTTGTATTCCTCCCCCTCCCCAAAAGATGTTTTAACCTAGAAAAACAGGCAGACCTTTCTGGGGTTAAATATTGATGGCATCCATCTGAGGCAGAGAGTACTTAGGGGTGTGCTAGAGCCACAAGGTCAGTGCAGGGGGGCGGGGGCGGGGTGGGGAGGCACCCGCTGCACCCACCCGACCCCGACCCCGATCCCTACTCATTTCTGTATCTAATCAGCTCAGGGTTCATGTAAGGAACCAGAAAAGGAGACTGACATCACCAGAAGAAACAGGCCGGGCCTAGGTACTTACTAGTTCCTGACAGCCGGACATGATTTGACCGAGGGGCTCTGGTTCCGAGCTCCGCCCAGACCAGCGCGGGGCTGGGCCTTCCATGTAAACTAAAGCCAAAAGCCGAACGAAATCGGTGAACCAGGCCAAGGAACCTCAGAGAAGCCCCGGCCCCTGTAACCTCCCACCTAGCGCTCTGAGCCTTTCCCTTCTCCCGGACCAGCCCGAGCCCAGCGCTGCCTAGACCTTTCCTTGCATGGCGACCTCAGCGTCCCGCGGGCGCCAGCGACCAGGGACCGGTGCTCCACCTGTCCCCAGGACATCCCGAGCCCCCTGCCCCATTGGCTTCCTGCCCGGTGCCTCCCTCCTTCCTTCCCCTCGGCCCCATCCCCCACTCGGGGATGCAGGTCTGGATGAGCAGTTGAGAGTACCCCATTCGCGTCCCCTCTGCTCCTTGGTCCCACTGTCTGCGCCAGAGGTCCAGCAGAGAGAGGTCGGGTCAGTCCCGGGCAGGGCTCCCGGAGCTGGGCATGACCTAGGATCTCTGGTCAGGTCCGTTTTCATTTTTGACAAGTGGGGGAAGGAGAGTTGGCAGAACTTGCAGCCTAGCACAGAGAAGAAAGAGGTTCTCAATTTGAGGACTCCTTCCAATACTTTGGCCACCTAATGTGAAGAGTTGACTCATTGGAAAAGACTGATGCTGGGAGGGATTGGGGGCGGGAGGAGAAGGGGACAACAGAGGACGAGATGGGTGGATGGCATCACCGACTCGATGGACATGAGTCTGAGTAAACTCCGGGAGTTGGTGATGGACAGGGAGGCCTGGCAGGCTACGATTCATGGGGTCACAAAGAATCGGACATGACTGAGCAACTGAACTGAACTGAACTGAACTGAACTTCCATCCTTAATGGAAAAGGGCATGGCAGCCCAGTCCAGTGTTCTTGCCTGGAGAATCCCATGGACAGGGGAGCCTGGCGGGCTACACTCCAGAGGTTCACAAAGAGTAGGATACAACTGAAGCGACTTAGCATGCATGCATGCATTCATTCCACCCTTAAAGCATCAACATTTTATTTCTAAGGACAGGGACTTACTGGTAGATATTGAGGGAATGGGGAGGTTAGGAGTCTACAGGAAGCATATCCTGGCCCCCCTCTATCTGGAGCCAGAAATTCCATCTTTAACCAGTCTTTTGATCCCCAGTTAAATGCAAGTCTTACCCTCCATCCCACTCCACCCCATCCCCCAAGGGAGGAAGAAAAGAGGAATTCTAGGGGCCTATAATAGGAGAAGGCAATGGCACCCTACTCCAGTGCTCTTGCCTGGAAAATCCCCTGGGTGGAGGAGCCTGGTAGGCTACAGTCCACGGGGTTGCTAAGAGTTGGACACGACTGAGCGACTTCACTTTCACTTTTCACTTTCATGCATTGGAGAAGGACATGGCAAGCCACTCCAGTGTTCTTGCCTGGAGAATCCCAAGGACGGGGGAGCCTGGTGGGCTGCCATCTATGGGGTCGCACAGAGTCAGACACGACTGAAGCAACTTAGCAGCAGCAGCAGTAATAGGACTCCTGGGAGTTGGGGTGGGAATCCTGAGAAAGGCGAGGTCCAAAATCACTGATGGGGGACAGCTGGGTGGCAGCGTTGAAGATGGCTGGTCCCCAGCTGGCTAGGAGGGAACGTGAACCAGCTTCAGTTTTGCAGGTGGGCAAGCATGAACTAAATTCAAAATTCTTCCCTCCTTTGTTGTTCAGTTGCTCAGTCATGTCCGACTCTGTGACCTCATGGACTGCAGCATGCCAGCCTCCCCTGTTCTTCAACATCTCCCAGAGTTTGCTCAGACTCATCTCCAATGAGTCGGTGATGCCATCCAACCATCTCATCCACTGTTGCCCCCTTCTCCTCCTGCCTTCAATCTTTCCCAGCATCAGGGTCTTTTCCAATGAGTCAGCTCTTCACATCAAGTGGCCAAAGTACTGGAGTTCCAGCTTCAGCATCAGTCCTTCCAGTGAATATTCAGGGTTGATTTCTTTTAGAATTGACTGTTTTGATCTCCTTGCAGTCCAAAGGACTTTCAAGAGTCTTCTCCAACACCATAGTTCAAAAGCATCAATTCTTTGGCATTCAGCCTTGTTTATGGTCCAACTCTCACATCCGTAAATGACGACTGGAATAACCATAGCTTTTACTAAACGGACCTTCATAGGCAAAGTAATGTATCTGCTTTTTAATACGCTGTCTACAGAGGATGAGATGGCCGGATGGCATCACTGACTCGATGGACGTGAGTTTGGGTGAACTCTGGGAGTTGGTGATGGACAGGGAGGCCTGGCATGCTGCAATTCATGGGGTCGCAAAGAGTCGGACACGACTGAGCGACTGAACTGAACTGATGTTTGTCATAGCTCTTCTTCCAAGGAGTAAGCTCCCTCCTTTCCCCTCCCCAACTCTCAACCGGGACCAAACTAGAGCAACGTCGCCCCCTGCAGGACAGAGCGGGGCATTAGACTTTATCTTGAGAGAGCAATGCTCCGGCTTGGTAGGCAGCGTCATGGATTACTTGGTTCCGGCTCAGTCACTGCCTCCTGAATTAAATTGCTCACCCTCCCTGAGCCTCCGATTTTCTTCCTCTATAACATAAAAACGTGTTGGATGGTCTCTTCTCTGAGCTCACTTCCAGGTCCAGATTCTAGATCTTTCCTTTCTCCTGCCCCCACCTCGGGCCCACCCAGGGCCCCTCAGGCGAGTCTTCATCTTTCCGACCGCATGGTCCTGCCCACCCACCACAGAGCCCCAGTTTCTACCCCAGTGCTGCGCGCTGGGCTCTGTGCTCTATGCGTGCAGCCGCAGAAGGTCAGGACTTGACCCCCGTTTGGGGCCACTGTTTTCCTGGAGTAAGAACATAAATGTGCTGCCTGCCTCTGATTAGGGTTGTCCGTCTCCAGGAAAAAAGAAAAAGAGTTCTTAGGAGAAACGGTGGAGGGAGATCACCGATTGACCTTGGATCCATCGGTGTGGCTCTTTTAGACCTCTGCCAAGTCTGGCCCAGAGAACTGTATAGAACAGAATGACCAAGAAAAGAAGGGAGTGTGAACCGACCCCGCCTCCTCTCGAGCATCAGCTATGCCTCAACAGCCCTCCGAGGTGCTGGCTTCCCCAGACACACTGAGAGCTGTTTCGACCTAGTGCCTTGGCAACACTGCCTGCCCGCAGCTTGGCTCCCCACCCACCCCTCCAATCCCATCACGCCTGCTTCTTCGCCTCCAGGAAGATTGAGTTCAGGCACAGCTGGCTCTAGCCTCCCTGATCGCCCTCCCCAATCCCCACCCCACCTGGCTGGGGGCGGCAGGCGGCTGGGCTCCCAGTGCTCCTGTCCGGGGGCTGCACCCACCACATCCTGGCACCCTCATCGTGGTATCATCACGTGTTCCCTTGTCTGTCCCCACACCCACGGCAAACCCCACCCACACCCCAGCTCCCTGTACTTTTCTCCACTGCACAACCGTGGGGGAGGGGGGGCTGGGGGCGCCGGCTCTGCCTTCCCAGTAAGGACCTGACTGGAGCTCAGGGGAGATCCTAGTTCATAGGACATAAGCAGGGACATTCCTGAAGGGCTCCTTACCCCAGTGTCTGAGGTGTGGAGGGAGCAGCTCATCTCTTTCCTTCCTGCTAAACTGAGAAGGGCAAACCACCCTGAGAAATCCTCTAAACCCCATCATTTGAAGCCCAACAAAAGCAGGGGACTTGGGGGCGGGGGCAGGGGAAACTGGAGGACCAGTAGAGAATGGAGGGGAATCCCTTCAACTTCCCTCACCTTTTCTTTCCTTTCCCAGCTCCCCCCTTTCTGCCTTTTCCCCCCTCTTTCCAGGTCCACACCTCCCTCCTCTTCTTCCCTGGGAAGGCTCTGATAAATGGGTCTCCATGCTGCAGGCGCTGCTGGGGGCCTTTAGAGGGCCCGCCCTCTGGTTCTGGTGGTTAGCTCTGGAAACAGTTCTTCCCCCTCCTGCAGTGTTTCCACTGCTTGGCCCTCCAGCTTCCACAGCTCACCACACGGGTGACTCAAGAACACAACTCGGACCCCTCCCCGGGAAAGCTGGCGGGACGCTGACCACCCGCAAAGTAATATTTTCTAAAATGTGACCATGTAAAACTTACTGGTTGAGCTGAGCTTACTTCACAGATGCGCCAAATTAAAGAATTAACCCTCTTGTGTAAAAAGAAAAATTTCCACTGCCTTTTTAAAGTTTCTATTTTGGGTAAACTGTTTCCAGGCAACAAATCATCTCACCAAAAAAAAAAAGAAGGAGGAAGAGGAGGTGAAAAAGGAGGAGGTGGGGGGAGGAAGTGGGGGAGAGGACAGAAAGAAAGGAGCCTTTTAATAGTTTATTTTGCCACACCAAGTTTTTTTCACAGAGCCTGAACTGTGAATACAGCAGGACTCTGGATTCTGTGAACAGACAGAAGAGCTGAAGTCTCATTTGACTGTTGAAATTAGTAGTAAACAACTGATTGAAAAGAAAGCAGCTTCTTTAAGCACCAATGATATTAGCATTTTAAGTGATGTGAGTTCTGGAAGGCAGGGACAGCACCTGGTGTGAGGGAGTTACTTAAACATTGTTGGCACTCAAAGACAAGGAAAGCAAATGGGCCATTTGGGAAAGAGGTTAAATGGCCAACATCTGACAAAAGATTCAATCTCAACCATGTTTAAGGAGATACAGATTTAAACAACAATAAGATACCAACTCACCCTTATCAGATTGGCTGAATTGAAAAGACTGGCAAAAACAAGAATTAGCATGTGGGCAAACAGAAATTCATCCATAGCTTGGTGTGAGTATAAGCAGATACCATTACTTTGGAAAGAACTTTGTGAATAGCCATGGGGGTAAGATGGAGTAGGAAATGGCACCCTACTCCAGTATTCTTGCCTGGACAGAGGAGCCTCACAGGCTACAAGCCCATAGGACTGCAAAGAGTTGGACACGACTGAGCAACTGAGCACACACACCGGGGTAACAGAAGGAGACGCTTCAAGTCATCGTTCCTCTCAAGGCCAGTGTCTTCTTTAAGTCATTCCTTTTCCAGGTTGATACACTAGAGAAAATCTTGTGTATGGACTCTAGGGAGTATATGTGGAAGGATGTTCCCTGCAATGTTGTTTACAATGGCCAAACCTATAAACAAGCAAAAGGGTCATGCACAGAGACTAGAGAAATAAACAGCGGCATTGGTCATCAGATCTTCTCTTCAGGTCAATTCAGTCTCTCAGTCGTGTCCAGCTCTTTGTGATCCCATGGACTGCAGCACGCCAGCCTTCCCTGTCCATCACCAACTCCCGCAGTCCACTCAAACTCATGTCCATTGAGTCAGTGATGCCATCCAGCCATCTCATCCTAGTCGTCCCCTTCACCTCCCGCCTTCAATCTTTCCCAGCATCAGGGTCTTTTCAAATGAGTCAGTTCTTCACGTGAGGTGGCTAAAGTATTCGAGTTTCAGCTTCAGCATCAGTCCTTCCAATGAATATTCAGGACTGATTTCCTTTAAGATGGACTGGTTAGATCTCCTTGCAGTCCAAAGGACTCTCAAGAGTCTTCTCCAACACCACAGTTCAAATGCATCAATTTTCTGGCACTCAGCTTTCTTTATAGTCCAACTCTCACATCCATATATGACTACTGGAAAAACTGTAGCTTTGACTAGACGCACTGTTGTTGGCAAAGTAATGTCTCTGCTTTTTAATATGCTATCTAGGTTGGATATAACTTTCCTTCCAAGGAGCAAGTGTCCTTTAATTTCATGGCTGCAGTCACCATCTGCCGTGATTTTGGAGCCCCCCAAAATAAAGTCTGTCACTGTTTCCACCATTTCCCCATCTATTTGCCATGAAGTGATGGGACCGGATGCCATGATCTTCGTTTTCTGAATGTTGAGCTTTAAGCCAACTTTTTCACTCTCCTCTTTCACTTTCATCAAGAGGCTCTTTAGTTCTTCGCTTTCTGCCATAAGGGTGGTGTCATCTGCATATCTGAGGTTATTGATATTTCTCCCAGCAATCTTGATTCTAGCTTTTGCTTCATCCAGTCCAACATTTCTCATGATGTACTCTGCATAGAAGTTAAATAAGCAGGGTGACAATATACAGCCGTGACATACTCCTTTCCTGATTTGGAACCAGTCTGTTGTTCCATGTCCAGTTCTAACTGTTGTTTCTTGACCTGCATACAGATTTCTCAGGAGGCAGGTCAGGTGGTCTGGTATTCCCATCTCGAAGAATTTTCCACAGTTTGTTGTGATCCACACAGTCAAAGTCTTTGGCATAGTCAATAAAGCAGAAGTAGATGTTTTTCTGGAACTCTCTTGCTTTTTTGATGATCCAGCGAATGTTGGCAATTTGATCTCTGGTTCCTCTGCCTTTTCTAAATCCAGCTTGAATATCTGGAAGTTCACAGTTCACCTACTGTTGAAGCCTGGCTTGGAGAATTTTGAGCATTACTTTACTAGCATGTGAGATGAGTACGATTGTGCAGTAGTTTGAACATTCTTTGGCATTGACTTTCTTTAGAATTGGAATGAAACTGACCTTTTCCAGTCCTGTGGCTACTGCTGAGTTTTCCAAATTTGCTGGCATATTGAGTGTAGCACTTTCACAGCATCATCTTTTAGGATTTGAAATAGCTCAACTGGAATTCCATCACCTCCTCTAGCTTTGTTCGTAATGATGCTTCCTAAGGCCACTTGACTTCACATCCCAGAATGTCTAGCTCTAGGTGAGTCATCACACCATCGTGGTTATCCGGGTCATGAAGATCTTTTTTGTATAGCTCTTCTGTGTATTCTTACCACCTCTTAATATCTTCTGCTTCTGTTAAGTCCATACCATTTCTGTCCTTTATTGTGCCCATCTTTGCATGAAATGTTCCCTTGGTGTCTCTAATTTTCTTGAAGAGATCTCAGTCTTTCCTATTCTGTTGTTATCCTCTATTTCTTTGCATTGATCACTGAGGAAGGCTTTCTTATCTCTCTTTGCTATTATTTGTAACTCGGCCTTCAAACGGGTATATCTTTCCTTTTCTCCTTTGCCTTTCACTTCTCTTCTTTTCACAGCTAATTGTAAGCCTCCTCAGACAACCATTTTGCCTTTTTGCATTTCTTTTTCTTGGAGATGGTCTTGATCACTGCCTCCTGTACAAAGTCACAAACCTCCATCCATAATTCTTCAGGCACTCTGTCTATCAGATCTAATTCCTTGAAACTAGTTGTCACTTCCACTGTATAATCACAAGGGATTTTATTTAGGTCACACCTGAATGCTCTAGTGCTTTTCCCTTTCTTCAATTTCAGTCTGAATTTGGCAATAAGGAGTTCATGATCTGAGCCACAGTCAGCTCCCAGTCTTGTTTTTGCTGACTGTATAAAGCTTCTCCATCTTTGGCTGCAACAAATATAATCAATCTGATTTCAGAATTGACCATCTGGTGATGTCCAGGTGTAGAGTCTTTTTCTTGGGGATATCCATCACCAACTAGAGTGGCAGCTGTGCAGTGCTGGGGTGACTTTGAGGAGATACCCCATGTCCAAGGGCAAAGAAGCCCCAGAAAGGCAGTAGGAGGGGTGAAATCATGTTTAGAATCAAACCCCATACCCACTTGAGATGCTCAGAGGGCTGAAACAAACCTTGTGCGCACCAGGACTCAGAGACCCCACAGAGACTGAGACAGAATGGTGTTTGAGTGTCTCCTGCAGAGATATGGGTCAGCAGTGGACCACTACAGGGGCAAGGACTCTGGGTGCAGTAGACCTGGGTATGGCATAGCCTTCTTAGAGGAGGTCACCATTAACACCACCACAGAGCCACCAGAACTTACACAGGACTGGGGAAACAGACTCTTGGAGGGCCCAAACAAAACCTTGTATGCACCAGGACCCAGGAGAAAGGAGCAGTGACCCCACAAGAGACTGACCCAGACTTGCCCATAGTGTCCAGGAGTCTCCGGAGGAGGCACGGGTTGGCAGTGGCCTGCTGCAGGGCTGGGGGCCCTGAGTGCAGCAGTGCATGCGTGGGACCTTTTGAACGAGGTCGCCATTATCTTCATTACCTCCAACGATAGTTTGGCCTCAGGTCAAATAACAGAGGGAACACAGCCCTGCCCATCAACAGAATTAAAGATTCTGTTAACTTTTAATTTAAAGTTTAAGATTCAATTTAAGATTCTAGTGGATTAAAGATTCACTGAGCATGGCCCCACCTATCAGAATAAAACCCAGTTTCCCCATCAGTCAGTCTTTCCCATCAGGAATCTTCCATAAGCCTCTTATCCTTCTCCATCAGAGGGCAGACAGAATGAAAACCACAGTCACAGAAAAGTAACCAGTCTGATCACATGGACCATAGTCTTGTCTAACTCAATGAAACTATGAGCCATGCCGTGTACAGCCAGCCAAGATGGACAGGTCATGGTGGAGAGTTCTGACAAAACGTGGCCCACTGGAGAAGGGAATGGCAAACCACTTCAGTATTCTTGCTTTGAGAACCCCATGAACAGTATGAAAAGGCAAAAAAGATATGACTCTGAAAGATGAACTTTCCAGGTTGGTAGGGGCCCAATATGCTACTGGAGATCAGTGGAGAAATAACTGCAGAAAGAATGAAGAGACACAGCCAAAGCAAAAACAATACCCAGTTGTGGATGTGACTGGTGATGGAAGTAAAGTCCAGTGCTGTAAAGAGCAATATTACATAGGAACCTGGACTATTAGGTCCACAAACCAAGGCAAAATGGAAGTGGTCAAACAGGAGATGGCAAGAGTGAACATTAGCATTTTAGGAACCAGCAAACTAAAATGGATTGGAATGGGTGAATTTAACTCAGATGACCATTATATTTATTATTGTGAGCAAGAATCCCTTAGAACAAATGGAGTATCCATCATCATCAACAAAAGAATCCAAAATGCAGTACTTGGATGCAGTCTCAAAAACGACAGATGATCTCTGTTCGTTTCCAAGGCAAACCATTCAGGATCACAGTAATCCAAGTCTGTGCCCCAACCAGTAAAGCTGAAGAAGCTGAAGTTCGACGGTGAAGTTGAACGATTCTATGAAGACTTATAAGACCTTCTAAAACTAACACCCCCAAAAGATATCCTTTTCGTTAGAGCAGACTGGAATGCAAAAGTAGGAAGTCAAGAAATACCTGGACTAACAGGCAAATTTGGCCTTGGAGTACAGAATGAAGCAGGGCAAAGGGTAATAGAGTTTTGCCAAGAGAAGGCACTGGTCATAGCAAACACCCTCTTCCAACAACACAAGAGAAGACTCTACACATGGACTTCACCAGATGTTCAATACCAAAATCAGATTGACTACTTCTCTTGTATCCCCCCAAATATGAAAGACTATGTGCTCCACTCATGAAAAAAAATTTTTGTAGTAAAATACACGGAACATAATATCTACCCTCCTAACCATTTTTAAGTGTACAGTTCAACGTGCAGTGTGAAGTACATTCTTGTGCAGCCATCACCACCATCCACCTTCAGAAGTTTTCATTTTGCAAAACTGAAACTCTGTACCCTTTAAACAATAACTCCCCTTTCCCCTTCCCCCCAGCCCCTAACAACCACCATTCTACTTTCTGTCTCTGATTGTGACTGCTCCAGGTACTTTGTGGTCTCCTGCACTGCAGGCAGATTCTTTACCATCTAAGCCACCAGGGTAGCCCTAAGTGAAGCATGCAGTATTTGTCTTTTTGTGATGGCCTTATTTCACTTAGCATAACATCCTCAAGGTTTATCCATGCTGTAGTATATGTCAAATTTCCTTCCAGTTTAAGGTTGCATAATATTCCGTTGTATGTATATGCTACATTTTGCTTATCCATCCACCCATCAGTGGACATCTAGGTCACTTCCACATTTTAGCTATTGTGAATAATACTGCTGTGAATATGGTATACTTCTTCACTCAGTTTAACTTGACATCAAACACTTTCCATCATAAATGCTTGTAAAGTACATAATTTCCAATGTGTTGTAAATAAATATTGATTTTTTTTTTTTTTTTTGGCCACGCAGGCTTTGGAATCTTAATTCCTCAACCAGGGATTGAACTCTCACCCTTGACAGTGAAAGCCAGGAGTCCTACCCACTGAACTGCCAGGGAATTCCCGATAAATACTTTAAAATAAAACTTTACATCACCCTTTTTGTTCCTAATAGAAAAAATTATATATCAATTTTATTTCAGTAATCACCCATTTTGAAAATATAAGAACAAGTTCTTTAAATTTTGGAAATTTTCCATCATTTTTTTTTCCCCTTCAAACTTATGAATTCTATCCCACTTCTTCCATAGACATTTATTCTGATATGTTCTTATGCTTGAAGAACTTTTATTGATCATACTTGTCTGCCCCCACAAAAGCAAACGAATTGAAGTTTTAAATTTCTAGAACCATAAATTCCTAAGTACTAAGAATTTAGATTATGCCACCATTGCAACATAGTACACAATTACTCAAAAATAAAAAATTACAAATAATTTGTTATAAATTACAAATTATAAAAGTTTAAATTATTAAAGAATAATTATTAAACATAAAAAGTAACCTATGGTGATAAAGTACTATAAAGTTATACAAAATGTTACCAATAGGTGGAGGATACATAAGATCTGTCTATATTATTTGTTACAATTACAATCTCAATCTATAATCATCTCAAAATAATAAGCTTTATTTAAAAGTAAATTGGAGGGGAAATTCAGCTCTTAATGAGACGAATAGGGTCCAATTAGTTTATGAACCCATGGGATAACATGACCTATTGTTAGAATGAGACTGGATTAAGCATCAATTAGTTTTCTGTTTGTTTTGTTTTTTCACACAGTGTAAGCACTGAGAAATTTTGTTCCCACAAATAAATAGTTGGTTTTGTTACAACAGGCTTCCCTGGTGGCTCAGATGGTAAAGAGTCCACCTACCATGCAGGAGACCCAGGTTTGATCCTTGGGTTGGGAAGATCCCCTGGAGAAGGGAATGGCAACCCACCCCAGTATTCTTGCCTGGAGAATTCCATGGACAGAGGAGCTTGGCAGGCTACAGTCTATGGGGTTGCAGTCAGACATGACTGACTGACTAACACTTTGTTACAGCAGAGTCATTAAATTTTTTCACTTTTTCCAAAAAATTTTGGCCAAAGAAAACCAACAATAACCCCATAATAGTGATATATCATCAAAATGTAGTTTTAATGAGCTATTAGTTGCTTCATAAGTTTGCAACTAACAAAGTACCACAAACTAAGTAGCTTAAACAACAGAAATGTGTTGTCTCACAGTTCTGGAAGCTAGAAACGCAGGATTGAGAGGTTGGCTACATTAGTTCCTTCTGAACGTTGAAAGGAAGATCTGTTCCATGACTCTTTCATAGTTTCTAGTGGGTTGCTGGCTGTCTTCGGGGTTCCTTAACATTTGGAAGAGCCATCCCATCTATGTCTTTATTTCCACTTGATGGTCTCCCTGGCTGTGTGCCTGTATCCAAATTTCCCCCTTTTTAAGGACACCAGTTAAATTGGATTAAGACCCTTCCTGTTGCTGCTGCTGCTGCTGCTGCTGCTGCTGCTGCTGCTGCTGCTAAGTCACTTCAGTCGTGTCCGACTCTGTGCGACCCCATAGACGGCAGCCCACCAGGCTTCTCCGTCCTTGGGATTCTCCAGGCAAGAATACTGGATTGGGTTGCCATTTCCTTCTCCAGTGCATGAAAGTGAAAAGTGAAAGTGAAGTCGCTCAGTCATGTCTGACTCTTAGCAACCCCATGGACTGCAGCCCACCAGGCTCCTCCATCCATGGGATTTTCCAGGCAAGAGTACTGGAGTGGGGCGCCATTGCCTTCTCCAAAGACCCCTCCCAGTGACCTCATATTAACTTAACTGTGTATGTGCTCAGTCACTCAGTCATGCCCAACTCTGTGGCCCCAGGGACTGTAGCTCACCAGACTCCTCTGCCCATGGAATTTTCCAGGTAAGAATACTGTAGCAGGTTGCCATTTCCTATTCCAGGGAGTCTTCCCAACACAGGGATCAAACCCAATCTTGTATCTCCTGCAGTGGCAGGCAGAGTCCTTACTACTAGTGCCTCTTGGAAGCCCATTAACTTGATTAGTGCTTATTCACTCAGTGGTGCCTGACTCTGCGACCCCATGGACCGTAGCCCACTTAGGTTCCTCTGTCCATGGGATTCTCTAAGCAAGAAAACTGCAGTGGGTTGCCATGCCCTCCTCCAGGGGATCTTCCCAACCCAGGTCTCCCACATTGCAGGTGGATTCTTTACTGTCTGAGCCACCAGGGAAGCCCATTAACTTGATAACCTCTGTTAAAACCTTATCTCCAAAAAAGGCCAACTTCAGAGGTACTGGGGATTAGGACTTCACTCATATGTAAATTTTTTGTGGGTGGTGGGGAGGGAACAGGGAACATAAGTCAATCTATAACACTTACCAATTCTAGCAGGTCCTCTTTCAATTGTTTTGGAATCAAAGACTCAGGAAGCACTGACCTACATGTGAATTGATCATGATCTTTAGACTTATTCACTTCTCAGTTTCTGGGGTCACTGAAATAGGCTTTATACTATAGCCTCTCAAGTAGCTATTGACAAAGCTACTGTCCTTCTCTCACTGAAAAGCAGTTGCCTACCCTGATGAACTTAGAAATGGTTGGGGAAATATAAATATTTTTAATTACCATGCAAATTTACCAAAAAAATATTTTTATCTTATCAAAGGCTTTCCACTTTGTTTTCACCAAAACTTTGGATCTAAAGGTTTCTCTCATTTGATTCATGGAAAAAAAACAAAAAAAAAAAAACCTGCCAACTATCCTCATTGGCCCAGGCTTCAATGTCAAACCAACTAGCAAATCAAGCTTACCTTCTGTTAAAAAAGAAGTCTGATTCCTTTTGCAATTCCAAGGAACATGTTTTTTAAATTAAGTAAATAATTTTTGTATTTTTGGTTGCGCTGTATCTTCACTGCTGCGCGGGCTCTCTCTAGTTGCGCTGAGCAGAGGCTACACTTCACGGCCATGCTCGGGCTTCGCATTGTGATGGCTTCTCCTGTTGTGGAGCACAGGCTCTAGATGCACGGGTTTCAGTAGTGGTGGCTCTCAGGCTGTATAGCATGGGCTCAGCCGTTGTGGTCCCTGGCTTAGTTGCTCTGTGGCATGTGGAATCCTCCCAGATCAGGGATCGAACCTGTGTCCCCCGCATTGGCAGGCAGATTCTTACCCTCAGCATCACTAGGGAAGTTCTCCAATGAACATGTTAATGTGCATCCCATAATACCATCTCCCTCTGAACTCCAGCTCTACAGTAGAGAGGTTGGTAGAGTGATGGAGCTCAGGAGATGTCCATAAAGGAGCTCAGCCTCCAGCATTTCTGCCCAATGTCCTGTTTTCCAGCATCTCAGAGACTCTTCTCAAAAGAAATGTATTCTTTGTCAATTTCTAAGCAAACAGACATTAAATGAAAAATATTTGTTGGCATATGGGTGCATGTATCTCTTTCCTTTGCACCACAGTAAGATACAGGAGGTTGGGAGGTCTGCTGTTTTGTTTTAAAGCAGGAAAAAAGAGCAATCGTGAAAGGTGGAGTGGAGAGAGAGAATCTGTGAAAACTAGACAAAGCCATTTGTTCTTGGGCAGATCCATCTCAGGAAAAAGGATAAACAGGCTTTGAGGATCTGGAAAACAACCCCCTCAAAATTATGTGTATACTCTGTGGGTGAGAATGAAAACTGGTGCAGCCACTATGGAAACAGTCAGGAGGTTCCTCAAAAACTGAAAAATTCAACAGAAAACAGACAGGCGGATACATATACTTATGGTTGGTTCACATTGTACAGCAGAAACCAACACAACACTGTAAATCAATTATCCTCCAATTAAAAACTAAAGACAAAATAAAACAAAACAGAAAACATAAGAGCGCAGGAATGGCCGTGTGAAAATCAAACTAGATTTCAAAACAAGGTATCACCAAAGATAAAGAGGGACATTTTGTAACGATAAAAGGGTCAATCTGCCAAGAAAACAGAACAGTCCTAAATGTGTGTGTCAGTTCAGTTCATTCAGTCGCTCAGTCGTATCCAACTCTTTGCGACCCCATGAATCGCAGCACACCAGGCCTTCCTGTCACCATCTCCTGGAGTTCACTCAGACTCACGTCCATCGAGTCAGTGATGCCATCCAGCCATCTCATCCTCGGTCGTCCCCTTCTCCTCCTGCCCCCAATCCCTCCCAGTATCAGAGTCTTTTCCAATGAGTCAACTCTTTGCATGAGGTGGCCAAAGTACCGCAGTTTCAGCTTTAGCATCATTCCTTCCAAAGAACACCCAGGACTGATCTCCCGTAGAATGGCCTGGTTGGATCTAGAGTCTTCTCCAACACCACAGTTCAAAAGCATCAATTCTTCAGTGCTCAGATTCCTTCATAGTCCAACTCTCACATCCATACATGACCACTGGAAAAACCATAGCCTTGACTAGACGGACCTTTGTTGGCCAAGTAATGTCTCTGCTTTTCAACATGCTGTCTAGGTTGGTCATAACTTTCCTTCCAAGGAGTAAGCGTCTTTTAATTTTTGTACCCAACAACAAAGCTTCAAAATATGAGAGGCAAAAAATGGACAGAGTTAAAGGGAGAAACAGACAAATCCAGGAACATAACTGGAAATATAACATCCAAATTTCATAATTGATAGACCCCAGACGCTGCTTCTGGACAGGAAGCAAGGTATTTGGGGATGTGCAATTTTATCTGTAATGTTCATCTGAAGCAAATGTGACAAAATGCTAACACATTAGTTTTGAGGGGTGCTTTCTGGGGAGCCTATGGGTGTTTTTATATTATTTGCTCTATTTTTCTGTGTTCAAATGCTTTCTTTAAAATTAAAGGGTGAATGGAAGACACATTTAAGTGAATGAACAATAAATGAAATCCAGACATCAACATCACCTCATCCAATATTCCTCTAGCTCCCTACCCTCTCCAGCCTACCCTCCTGCCCCCACCTCCCTCTTTACCTGGGAGTCTTCCTCTGACAAACACGTGGGAGTCGATGTCCTTAGTGGGCCAGGTGTTGACCACAGGCTTACAATCTCTTCCTGCCACAGGCTGCATTCAAGTCGTCCTGAGCTTCCATGTCCTCCCAAAGCTCCTTTATAGCCCAAATCCACAGCAGCCACCTCTCCATAAAGGATTGCCACCTCTCAAGCCCCATCCTGAAGTCCCCACACCACCTGAATTACTGCCAATGTTTTCTTCCCTCTCCTTAAAAATGCGCCTTCCCTAAAGGTTCAATATGCTCCTTTGCTTCTCCTTTCCGCTCTGCCTGCCTTTGCAATCAGACCCACTCTCAGAACTTAGATGAATACAGCCTTGCACAGGCTGGGTTCCCAGCCCTGGTCCCTCTCTCAGACTCAAATCCTGCCTCTCCAGTTGCATTCAGGATGCTTCGGTTTGAATGCTCTTGACATTAAAGATCTGTAGCAAGCTGGCCCCCAGCTTTACAGCAAGCATGTGTCTGCACCAAGAGAATGACACAGCATCACTATAAGCTGTCAGCAGACGTGTGGGTTTTTCCCGTCACAGATCAGGTTCTTACTCTCTTCACCCCATCCCAGCTGTGACTGAAGGTTCGCCCAAGGGTATTTTAAATATTATCCCAACTTCTCCTGACCCCCTGGGCTGCCTTCCTCTCTGTGCTTCTGAAGTCTTGTGGTTCAACTTGGTATGTTCAGAGATGAACATCTTTTTACTTACTCTGTTTGGCATTCTGGGAGCCCTTTTGATCCGAGTGCTTGTGTCTTTTAATTGTGGAAAATCTTCAGCCAAGATCTCCTCCAGTATTCCTTCTCCACACTCTCTTTATTCTCTTCTTTCTGAAATTCTATTAAATATTTCTCAGTGCTCGTCCACATCTGAGCAGCTTTTCAAACTGTTTCTATATTTTCTCGCATTGCAATCTGTTAGTCCCGCAGTGCTAGTTTCCATTTTACTAATTATTCCTTCAACTATGTCCAGTGTAGGGTGTATCCTAGTTTATATCTAAACTATATACAGATTTTATTTCCAGTATTCTCAGTATTTATCATATTCAGTTGTTCTTGTTTAATTTCTGCGTTTTCTATGCCTTCTTTTTCTCTGTTTTAAACTCTTTTCAGATTGCTCTGTAATTTGTATCTCTTCTGAAGTGAACTCCCATCCCAATTTTAGTAAGTTATCTTTACATGTATTTTGAATTTTCAGTGTGTATATAATCTCACCTTGAATGGGGACTTTAAAAATCTCTCTTTTTGGAGAGGGAGAGAGAGAGGAAATGTGGGACTAAAGGATCAGTTAGGAGCCAGGCTGGGTTTCCATCTCATCTCTACCACTTACTAGTTGTGCGACCGTGGGTAAGTTATTCTCACATCTCTGAACCTCAGTTTCTTTCTCTGAAAAAAGGGAGAATTAAACCCACTTCAGAGGGCCCATGAGATTTAAAATAAGTCCTGCCAAGTTCTAGACCACTGAGGGTGCTCAGTAAATGTCAGTTTCTCCTTTTCTCAGCAGATGTAGGCAGAAATGGTGACACTGGTAATAAAGTTCAGTGACACAATGAAAGTTTAAAAAAACAAAAAGCAAAAACTCTCTCTCTCTTTATACTCCATCCTCCTAGTTTTTTTCAGGGCAACAGTCAGAACCAGGCCTTGTTCTGGTGGCTCTGGGCTCTGTTCGGTGGTGACACTGGAGATCAGGTGACTGCAGTCTCTGGCCCGCCCTGCCATCACTGTAGAGACACAGCCCCATATGAGCCATGACTATGGAAAAATGCACAGCTTTCTCCAGCCTTTCACTGAGGAATCCTGACCCAACCCCCTGTTTCAAACAGAGAGCCTGGCTTCAGCCTCTCTCCATAGATGAAGCACTTTGGGACCCTGTTAGCTGAAGAAGTCAAACCCTCAGTGCCACTGCTTCAAGATGGACCCTCAAGACACAGGCTCAGGAACAGAGCCCCTGGCTCCTGATTTCAGCCCTGCTTCCACCCCTACACTGCGGACATATTCACCTTGCTTTTGAATGAGTCCATCTTCTCCCCTTCCTCCTTCTCCCTTCAACCATACCATTACTACGTATTAAAACATGGTATTAGCACCATCTTGATTAGGAGTCAAGTGCCTCATTCTTCTTTTTTTAATATTCATTTATTTAATTTTTGCTTGTGCTGGCTCTCCATTGCTGCATGCGGGCTTTCTCTAGTTGTGGCAAAGGGGGGTCTACTCTTGGTTGCAGCGCGTGGGCTTCTCATTGTGATGGCTTCCCTTATTGCAGAGCACGGGTTCTAGACATGTGGGCTTTAGCAGTTGCAGCACACAGACAGTTTTTCTGAAGCATGAGGAATCTTCCCAGACCAGGGATCAAACCTGTGTCCCCTGCACTGGCCAGCAGATTCTCGTCCCCTGTGCCACCAGGGAAATGTGTTGAATGCCTCATTAAAAATAACCTCTCTCCCTATTCTTACTTTATCTATAGCCAGCCACTTCGTAAAGCCTTACCTGAGCACTCTTATCTGAAACGAACTATCTCCACATCTTCTTGTCTGCTCTACTCTGCTTTTACCTGCATTTAGCTTTTACCAAACAGGGTATTTGAGGACCAAATGTGTAGCAAGTCCTGTTAGGCACCATGATAAAAACCATGAACAAGATGAGGTCTCTTCCTCAAGGGACCAAGGTTCTGGTCATCAAGCTGGATGAGCAAATAAACTGCTGCTGGGCAGAGTAAGTGCTTCAGTCTAGGAATGCCCAAGGTCCAGGTGACACCAAGAAGCCTATGGTCTATACTTCCTAGGAGCAGGGGGAGGGGTGGGTAAGGTACTGAGCCCCAGAAGGAGGAGGTGCTTGGGCTGGGACTTGAGGAAGAGAAGATCACTAAGCAGGCAGCAGAGCTGAGGACAATCCAGGCCAAGGGAATAGCATGTTTGATGACACTGAGGTGGAAAGGAGCAAGGCCTCTTTGAGAAGCCAAGAGATAGCAAGCGCAGGAGGTGTGAAGAAGGCGAACAGGAGAAGATGAAGATGGAGCTGCAGACCCAAGTGTGCAGGGCCTCCGACAACATGCAGGATCACCCAGTGTTCCCCCTGGGACCGTAGGAAGCCCTTGTAGGAGGGAGCACAGGATTAGCAGTACAAGCTTCTCACTGAACGGGACCAGGAGCACTGGACGAGACCAGAGTAGAAGTGGGGTGGTCAGTTAGAAGACCACTGCCAGATGTCAAGGTAAGAGATGCCCGTTGCCTAGCTGAACTTGGGGGGTTGAGGGTAGAGAAAAGTGGCAATGGCAGAAGTGAGATAGAAATAACAGGTGTTTGTGATTGAGATAAAGCAAGGCCCTGATAATTCTAGAGTTCAAAGACCTTTCTAGGCCCAAGTAAGCTAACTCTTTTCCAGGAGATGGTAATATCTCCTGGACCAGCAAGGGGAGACAACAGCTAACTTCCAACACCATGATTCCAGGTTGGCCCTGGGTCAGCATCTTAGGAGCTGGGGCCCAGGGCCCTGACTAATTTCCTACCACTACCCCACCCAGTTATACATTCTGAATAGGTCTTTAATTAATGTGTGTATGTGTGTGCATGCTCCATCGTGTCCAACTCTTTTGTGATCCCATGGACTGTAGCTCACTAGTCTCCTCTATCCATAGGATTTCCCAGGCAAAAATACTGGGAGTGGGTTGCCATTTCCTTCTCCAAGGGATCTTCCTGACCCAGGGACTGAACCTGTGTCTCCTCCTTGGCAAGTGGTTTCTTTACCGCTGAGTAGTTCTGTGGTTTAAGAACATATACCTTCGGACTTCCCTGGTGGTTCACTGGTTCTCATTTTGCCTTTCAATGCAGGGCATGTGGGTTCGATTCCTGGTGAGGGAGTTAAGATTCTACATACCCCATCAGCCAAAAAAAAAAAAAAAAAAACAAATCATAAAACAGAGGCAATATTGTAACAAATTCAATAAAGACTTACAATGGGCCACATTTTAAAAAAATCTTAAAAAAAATAACATATACCTTGAGGAAAGCAAAGACCTGCTTAAATTCGGCCTAGAAACTGGTGACCTGTTTAAACCAGCATAAAAACTGGTGTTTTCTAAGGGACCATGGAAAGCCCTGGCAGGATGGAGCACAGACTAGGTGAGCAGGACAAGGTCTTCACTGAAAGGGACCAGAAGTGCTGGAAGAGTGCCAGCCTCTCTGTCACAGAAACTGGTGACTCTGTTACCCTATTACTCCCTGAATGTGTTTAAAAATAAGGAGTTTGAGAGTGAGGCTGCTCCCATTTCTTCATCTACCCCATGTGAGTGCCAGTGTGGGATGCGGAGCTCACCTGGCAGTCCTCACCCAGCCCTCTGCACACCTGGCCCTGCAGCAAACAAGCATCGCCAGAACGTGCACAGTTGCATCTGTTCTGTCTGCGACAGGGCGGATGTCATTGTGGTTATGCCGAAAATCTACCAGCTCTCTGAAAAATAACATTGGGGTCACAGAACCTCCTCGGTGGGTTTGACATGTTGCCCTGACATCCCCCCATCCTCTGTCATGCTCTGCACAAGGGGGCTGCCAGCCCCCTGGTTGACACTTTTCTAAGTAGCAAGGCTAGAAGACCTCCACGCTAGTTACAGCTCACTTCCGGGAGAGTGGGATAGGATGATTCTATTTTCAAGCTTTATACCCCAGAACCTGGGCATCATCATCCTCAGGAACCTGGTCCCCAAGATCCAAATATCTGCAGGTTGACTCTGGCTTCCCTCCAATGCTTCCTCCACCAGCAAGGTGTACCTTCGTGGCCGGTCATCCTCTTCACCTCCCTCCTGATGGCATCCTTTGGCCAAAAGGGCCATTTAACACTCCTGCAGTGGGAACAGAGATGAAGCAAAATGGGAAATTATTTAAAACGAGGACTGCCTTGTCAGGGGCGTATCTGGACTTGGCTGTTTCCTTGTGACCCTCACTCATGTGAGCTAAGGCACAGCTCTGTGTCTACGCAGCCAGGGACACAAACACACACACATATTGGTATGCCAGGGGAACCACTGCTTGTGCCACAGTCATATCCATCATTACAAAGGGTTTTCCTTCCTCAACTTCCCTAGTCCTCCATTTGAAAATGTTCCATGAACATGAGTGACTGCTCACTGATATAGATGCACTGGATCTACTACAGCTTTACTAGTAATTGCAAAAATTGAGAAACTGCTGGGACTTCCCTGGTGGTCCAGTGGCTAAGATTCCACACTCCCAATCCAGGGAGCCTGGGGTTCCATCCCTGGTCAGGGAATTAGATCCCACATGCTGCAACTAAGACCCAGCACAACCAAATAAGTAAAGAAGTGCTTTTTTAAAAATTGAGAAACTCCTTAAATGCCTGTTAATAGGGAAACTAAATTATGGAACACTCATATAAAATGCTGGAGAAGGAAATGGCAACCCACTCCAGTATTCCTGCCTGGGAAATCCCATGGACAGAGGAAACTGGTGGGCTACAGTCCGTGGGGTCAAAAAAAAAGAGTCAAACACAACTAAGCATATAAAATACGCTCTTTAGAAGTATGGGTGGATCTACAGATGCTGACATGAAAAGCTTTCCTCTTCTACTGTTAGATAAAAAATGCAGGTTGCAAAAAAAATATGTGTATAGTACAACCATGTGTCTAAAATGATGTATAAGCATCTGTTTGTGCATAGACTATATATGAGGGGCACACATAAGTGGTTTTCTCTAGAGAATGGACGATGGGAGGAGAGTTGAGACAGGGAAACCTCCCCATACTCTTTTTTGTATTGTCTGAAGTTTTTCAACAATATATAACTTTTGTAATTTAAAAGACACTTAAAAAAATATCTCTAAATATATAACGTTAAATGGTGTGTGTTAGAGTAAGTACCTTGGACGCCTTGGGTAGAGGGGTGAGGGAGAGTGTTGACATCAAAGTTAAAAAAAAAAAATCCCATCCAAGACTCAAGCTCAGACTCCATGAAGGGAGTTTTGCAGTTTTGCAAACACAGCTCAGCCTGCCGTGATATGACATGTGACATCTGGGAGGGTGTCGGGGACATAGGCCTCACCACCTGGCAGAACTCATGGATGGGGCAGGCACATGGAACAGATAACACCAGGTGGTTTGTCTCTAGAAACAGGGGGCAGCAGCATGAGGGGCAGGCACTGTGGCAGGGGTCTGCAACCCCTGGGATCTAACGCCTGATGATTGGCAGTGGAGCTGATGTAATAATAATAATAAAGTGCACAATAAATACAATGTGCTTGAATCATCACCAAACCATCCCCTGCCTTCAGTCGGTGGAAAAGTTGTCTTCCACTAAACTGGTCCCTGATGTCAAAAAGTTGGGGCATTGCTGCACTCACTATGGGATGCAAAATGGGAATACCCGGAAGAAATGAGAGAGGGGACCCACTATGGGGTGGAAGGTTTCAGGACAGCAGCAGACAAAAAAGGAAGGGGCCAAGTGTGTATCAGGTTCAGACAGGAAGAAACGTCTCCGCCCAGGCTGACACATGTGCCTGCCAAGCACCCAGAGCCAGAAGAATGAGATTCAGATACCAAGGCTTGGGAGCTGGCCAGGGGCTGAAACAGAAGTGCATTCCAGCATGGGGAGCGCACAGTTCAGATCATCAGTGGCGCTAGTGGTAAAGAATCTGCCTGCCAGCACAGGAGACACTAGAGACACGGATTTGATCCCTGGCTTGGGAAGATTCCCCTGCAGGAAGAAATGGCAACCCCGCTGGCAGTAATCTTGCCTGAAAATGCCACGACAGAGGAGCCTGGCAGGCTACAGTCCATGGGGTCGCAAAGAGTCAGATATGACTGAGCGCACTATAAGATTACCCTATGGGCATGTAGTGGGGGTGAATAGGAAAGACCAGGACAGGGGCCTGGGAAGGAGGCTGGGCAGAACCAGCACTCAGAGGCTCCAAGCCAAGGCAGGGCTGAGCTTCCACGCAGAGCTTCCTCTCAGACCTGCAGGTCACCAGGAGGCTTCAAGAGTGACGCTATCACATTCCCTTTTGGAGAATACTGTTCACAGCAGTGTGGTTGGGGGACTCGCCGGAACAGGAGCTAGTGTGGAGGCTGCTGCAGTGGCCTCGAAGGAATGAGGCTGTGGTGGCCAGGTTTAACTGCTGAGGAAAGAGGATGAGAAGCAGAAAATCACAAACCTCACACACTGCTTGACCGGCTGACTGGTGGAAGTCTCCTCAATGGAAGGAAGAAGGTTTTATCCTCTGTGGGCACCCGGACGCCCCTGTCCGAGTCCCCCAGACGTAGGCCAGTCACTAACTCCTCTTAGTCTCAGCCCTCAGGGCCCACTTCGCCGGGACCTAAAGCCCCAAGTTGTCAGTGCCAGGGCCACTCTGAATGAGGTCAAAGGAAGTGGACATTTCTCTCTCCTTCCTGCTCGCTCACCCTCCCTTCTAGAAATCTCTTATCTCTATGTTCTGCCTCTGTCACACCCACAAGATAGCCCTTCCAAGGGCCACGTCCAGCCATCCTTGTCCTTGTTCTCCACCTGGCCAGATTGCCTCGACGGCCCCCATTCACGGACCCCCACACCCCCACCCCTCTCTGGGCTGGAGGGTGACAACCGCGAAAAGGAGGGCGACTCTCTTCTCCGCGGGGCTTCAAGTGACATCACATCCTCTGAATGCGAAATCGGGCTCGGAGGCCGGTCGAAGGGCGAAACTTCCCCCGGCCCCGTCGGTGATCCACCGACTCCTGCGCGCCTCGGAGTTTCCGCGGCGGGGAGCGCTCCATGGCCTCACTCTTGACCGCCCTGATCCTGCCGCTGGCCCTGCAGCTGCTCGGTGAGTTGGCGACCCCTGGGGGAGGCGCGGGCGGGGCTGGCATGGGATTGGCCGGGGGTGGGGGTGGGGGTGGGGGGGCGGTCGGCGCGGGGCTCCCAGCTCAGTCTCGCTGCCCGTGTCCCGCAGATGCCCCCATGGTCCTCGGGTCGCTCTCGTTCCTGATGTCGCCGACGCAGAAGGAGACCAGACTGGGCGAGACGGTGGAGCTGCAATGCGAGGTGGTGCCGTCCGGCATGGCGTCAGGGTGCTCCTGGCTCCGCCAGATACCCGGGGACGACCCCAGACCCACCTTCCTAATGTATGTCTCCTCCCAACGGGTCAAGCTAGCCCAGGGACTGGACCCCGACCACATTTCCGGCGCCAGGTTCACCGGCTCCAAATTCCAGCTCACCCTGAGAAACTTCCGCCAGGAGGACCAAGGCTACTATTTTTGCTCGGTCTTGAGCAACTCGGTCCTGTACTTCAGTAACTTCGTGCCTGTCTTCTTGCCAGGTTCGGCGCCCCGGGTCGGCTTTGGGGTTCGCGTCTGAGTCCGTTTTTCACAGGGACACCGCTACTTTCGAGTCTCTTGGGGTTCGAGCCTCTGGGGGCTACTTAGATACTGTTCCCAATTCACAGAGGAGAAAACTGAGGCTAGGGTGCGACTGGGTAGTAATTCAAGGTGACTTTTTAGGTCTGGTTGATGTGGGCTCGAGTTCCGGGCTAGTATGATCCTGGGCAACTTACTGCACTTCAATTATCTGAGCTTCCCTCTGCTGGTCAGTAGAAGGCCGGTGTCCCACCCTCCCACCCCTGCCTCCTCCAAGCCCTCGAGCTTTCTGGTGGGGCCCTGGAGAGAGGCTGGGCGGAGGGGCACTGGCCTCTGTGTTCGTATCCAAGGCATCCAGTGTACTCAGACGACCAGGTGGTCTTTCAGCATCTCCCTGCGCTGAGCGCCGAGCTCCGCTGAGCCTCTACGGCTCCTCCAGTGGCTAATCCGGAGGGAGTGCCCCCTTAGCAAAGGCTGGCGGAGAGGTGGGAAGGGTTCGCGGGCACAGCTCCAGCGCGGCCCCTAACCACTCTCCGTTGTTCCCGCAGCGAAGCCCGCCACGACGCCGGCGATGCGGCCATCCACGCGCGCGCCCACCATCGCGCCGCAGACTAGGTCTGTCTCTCCGCGCTCAGAGGTGTGCCGGCCCTCGGCGGGCAGCACAGGTGAGGCGGGCGCGGCAAGGGGCCACGCTGATCTTCCTAGCAGCCCAAGCGGTGGGGAAACGAAAGCCGGAACAGGGAAAGGGACGTGCCCGCACCAACGGGGTGGGATAGGGTTGGTGGGGGGGGGGGGGTCCCCAGGGTGGGGTGGGGGATCCCGGGCCCTGTCCTAAATGTCCGCGTCTTCTGTGTCGTCAGTGGACACGAACGGGCTGGACTTCGCCTGCGATATCTACATCTGGGCTCCCCTGGCCGGGACCTGCGCCGTCCTTCTCCTCTCATTGGTCATCACATGCATCTGCTACCGCCGTAAGTCCTGGGGAATCGCGCGGAAAGATTCAGCCCGATTTTTGCAGCGCTTTGCTTTAGGCAGCCCTTGCGGGCAGTTCAGTTAGTTGGGTTCGGATTTCTGGAACTTTGAGCTGCACCGGAGGGCTAGGCACTGCCTATGTCTTTCCTGGAGGGAGAACGCAGGGAAAACCCCTTCTCTTTCCACATCCCGGAAAGTTTTTAGGAAGGCATAGCCCCATCCCCGGAGCGGCAGCTGCAGGGGTGGGGTGTTCCACCAGCAAAGCCCGCAGGTCTGGGCTTATTACAAACGCCTAGGATGGGGAAGGAAATCGCAACCCACTCCAGTGTTCTTGCCTGGAGAATCCCAGGGACGGGGGAGCCTGGTGGGCTGCCGTCTGTGGGGTCGCACAGAGTTGGACACGACTGAAGCCACCTAGCAGCAGCAGCAGCAGCAGCAGGATTGGGATGGGAGCAGGGCGGGGCCCGGCTGTGGCCCGGGCACCAGAGCCCTGGAAGCCCGGGTCAAAACCACTACAGGCAGTGGTTTATCCTTGGCCCCCTCCTTGTGAGCCCCCACCCATTTGGATCCTACTGCAGGTGGCCGTACTAACCCACGTTCACCCACGTGTGTATTTGCAATGCTTTTTAAAGTGATGTGAAGAAGGGTGGGAAAGAAGACCTCACCTCAGTTCTCAGGAGTTAAATGCTACTTATTGCATAGCACTATATTCAATATCTTGTAATTATCTATAAAGGAAAAGAATCTGAAATGTTTGTTTACATATACATGTATATATACATTTACATATATATGTATATGTGTTATTCCGTCAGTCACATCCGACTCTTTGGGACCCCATGGACTGTAGCCCACCAGGCTCCTCTGTCCATGGAATTTCCCAGGCAAGAATACTAGAGTGGGTTGTCATTTCCTCCTCTAGCAGATCGTCCTGACCCAGGAATCAAACCTGGATCTCCTGCATTGCAAGCAGATTCTTTATCATCTGAGCCACCAGGGAAGCCCATATATTTACATATATATATATTTACATGTATAAAAACTGAATCACTTTACTATACATCTGAATCTAACACAATATTGTAAATCAACTATACTTTAATTTTTAACTTTTAATAATAATTATTAAAACTATAAAATGTAAATATATTATGCTTTATAGCTTGTGTTTTAGTAAATTAATCTTCTTTTCAGTGTCAATCATTATTATGCACTGTCATTTTACAAGTTTACTTTATTATGATGTATTTTTTCCAAATATTTATTTATTTGGCTGCGCTGGGTTTTAGTTGCAGCACGTGGGATCTTTTATTAATAGTTTTAGCATGTAGGATCTAGTTCCCTGATCAAGGATCAAACCCTGGCCCTCTGCACTGGCAGTGTGAGGTCCTATACACTGGACCACAAACACCTATGATGTATTTTTTAAAACGTTGATGTAGTTCTTATTTGCTTTGAAAAAAATAGTCATAGCCACACTAGAAAAAACTTATAATCCTAAATAAACAGGAAAAGTGAAGCAGAAATCATGTTTGGAATTGTTGGCCATGGTGAGATAATCATCTTACCCCTTCTTTTTCCTTAACCAGGGAACCGAAGACGTGTCTGCAAATGTCCCAGGTGAGTCTCTTATAATCTCTGGACCTGCTCATCCCAGGCAGCAGATGGTGGGGATCTTTTCCAGACAGAGGCCATGGCAGCAGAGTCCTGAGGTCCAGGGAGTTATTATAGTGTCTGAACAGATGCAGGCAGAAGGCTGACACAGGGGAGGAGATAGAGGTGAAGCTGGACTAATGGAAAGAGCAGTGTGGTTTCAGGAAATGTCCATCTTATTTGGCCTAACCTGAAGTATTCCCCCATTTAATCCTATATCCACGCGGTGCTCAGTCATGTCTGACTCTTTGCAACCCCGTGGATACCCACCGGACTCCTCTGTCCGTAGGATTCTCCAGGCAAGAACACTGGAGTGGGTTGCCATTTCCTCCTCCAGGGTATCTTCCCAACCCAGGGCTCGAACACACTTCTCTTTTGTCTTTTGCGCTGGCAGGCGGATTCTTTACTACTGCGCCACCTGGGAAGCCCCCAAAGACCCGAGGGTTCTTTTATCTGGACGATTCTGTCTGAGTCTTGTTTCCTTTCTTTCTTTCATAAATATTGGTTTCTTTCTTTTAAAGTTTTTATTTATTTGGCTGCACTGGGTCTTCCTTGTGGCACACAGGATCTTTAGCAGTGCATGGAAACTCTTTGCTGCAAGCATGTGGGATCTAGTTCCCTGACCAGGGATCAAACCTGGGCTCCCTGCATTGGGAGCACAGAGTCTTAGCCACTGGACTACTAAGGAAGTTCGAGTCTTGTTGTTTTCTTACGAAAACTTCTTTATTTTCCCATTGGTTTGGTCTAGCTTTTGGGTGGTGGGAGGGGAGAGTCAGTTTTATCACCTGAACCAAATATCACTCAATTAACAAAAAAAAAAATGGCCTCAGTTGCTCATTTCCCTGTGGCAACTCAGGGCCTTGATTTACTACCAAGGACTGGAGGGGGAAGAAGGGGAAGTCAGGGAGAGAGGCAAAGAACTATCTGGCAGTTCAAGTGACCCCCTCATCCAATTCCAGCCCATGATCATTCTGAAATGATCAGGAAAAGACATAAGTGAAAAACGGTGTCTGAAAGAGAGGCCTCAGTCTCCTTTCTCCTTCCAGCTTAGTCTGAGGCAGCACTGCCCTAACATCTAGCAAGTGCCCTCTCTAGCCCAGCACAGTGATGGGGGTCACACCCAGGGAATTTCTTATGCTCACAGCAACCCAATAGGGGATCACCACAGTGCCATCTCATAGGTCACTGGCTCAGAGATCAGGAAATCTAGCCAAGGTGGCAGAGTCACGCCTACACGTTAGCTATCAATAATGCTGTTATTTAGTTGCTCAGTCGTGTCCAACTCTTTGCGACCCCATGGACTATAGCCCACCAGACTCCTTTGTCCATGGGATTTCCCAGGCAAGAATACTGGAGTGGGTTGCCTTTTCCTTCTCTGGAGGATTTTCGCAATCCAGGAATTGAACCCACATCTGCTGTTTGGCTGGTGGATTCTTTACCACTGAGCCACCCGTCAATAATATTGGGTTGGCCAAAAAGTTCATTTAAGTTTTTCCCAAAGCCCAAATGAACTTTCTGGCCAACTCAATCATAACAACCTTAAAGTTTACCAGTGCTTTATATATATGAATATATATAAAGTTTTTAAGTTTCAAGTTTCATAACAACCTTTAAAGTAGTCAGTGTGGTTACCATTTTATAGATGAGGAAACTGAGGCTTAGGACCTTTAGTGACTTGTCTGAGGCCATACTGCTAGCAAGCAGGAGAGCTGCAACTTCTGTTCAAAGCCCAGGCTCCTCTCTGTGGTTGGGAGCCAGGGCAGAGGGGGTTAACGATAACCAACTCTATTCACCAGTTCCTTTCAGTAGATGAAAATGTTTCAAGTTTTATACCTGAGGTTTGCATTTCACCCTAGATATTTCTCTTCAGAAACCCAAGTTCAGTGTCTTATACATTGTTATTTTTTAACAATGGAAATGTAATGAATTTCCAATGCATATGCTAAAGGTGATATACCAATGGATACCCTTTAAGAGCAGAGAAGGATTTTTTAGCAGTTTCAATATTGGAAAGATTTTGGAGGAGAACCATCCGTTATCTCTATCTTTTCTGAAATTTTGAAATGAGTAACTGAGAATAAAACTCTGTCCCCAAATACAAAACCATGCAGATTAAAACTATGAGCAATTCACACACCTGAGTTAATAAACTCAGTGATGACCAAGGGCAGCTCAGCTTCAACCCCGAGGTTTTGGAGGATGGTGTGTGTAGACATGGCACTCACGATGAATCAGCCCATTTAGAAGGTGCTAGCCCAGTAGTGAATTAACACATCAAATTTGGGTAATCAAAGGGACTTTTAGGTAAAATAGCTCTACTTGACTAACAGACGGTGGTTCATTCACATCCTCCTCTATCGCTGTGATCCTCTCAAGGGCTGAGAATCAACTCAGATGATGGCTTGGTTATCAGCTTGCTTCTCACACCTCCATGGGGACCTTGACAAAGTCTCCAAGAAGCTAGACTAACTGGCTTCAGATGCTGGCTCCAGCCCGTCCTAGCTACGTGACCTTGGGCACATTCTCCAACCTCTCATCTCATGATGGCACAAGGAAAGTTCTTGGCAGGGTTGCTGAGGTCCTTCACCTAGTCCCATGCTGGTGGCCTGGGGACAAGTCCTCAGAGCCCCCTGAAGGCTGGGAAGCTGGTGTGGG
This sequence comes from Budorcas taxicolor, assembly GCF_023091745.1. Taxonomy (NCBI): domain Eukaryota; kingdom Metazoa; phylum Chordata; class Mammalia; order Artiodactyla; family Bovidae; genus Budorcas; species Budorcas taxicolor. The sequence goes on from NC_068920.1 coordinate 107,555,906, forward strand.
TGTGTGTGGGTAGACTTGAGTGGATGCTGCATCGAATTGCAGGGGCTCCTGCTGCACTGACAGTCACCCACCTCTCTTTCAGGCCCGTGGTCCGACAAGGAGGCAAGCCCAACCTTTCAGATAAATATGTCTGACATGGCGATGGGCCCCGTGTGACAGCCACTACAAGACTTCATCCTGAGAACTCTCCTGACAGGGGGAGCAAGAATCCTTCCCTTTCGATTTCTCCCGTGCTTCCTTCCTTCTCATTATTATTCTTTTCCATGGGGGTGGGGTGGGAAGAGTTACTTTTTCTTTATTATTTACTTTGATACAAAACAAGACTCTCGTGTCTAAGGCATACCGCAAGGGTTATCATGCTGTTGTGCTCCCATACTGAGGTAGAGGGCGGGCAGGCCAGAGCTACCGCAAGCTCTGTTCTCAGAACCTGGCTGTGAGAACTGGTGGGGGCCCCGGCACCCACTCAGCCCCAACCTCTCCTCCACCCAATTTACAAAGGAGGACGCTGAGGCCCAGAGATGGGGAACAGCTGGATCAGAGTCCTAGCGGGGCTCCACACAACTGAGGTCTTTCTTCCAGAGGCCTCTGTCTCAGTGTGGAGAGCTGGATCTCAAGCCTCAAGAGAACTAGTTATTTCTGAAGCACCTGTGATAGACCCATGACTGTACCTAGAGCCTCTATGAGGTAATGAAATAGGACAAGAAAACTTGACAGAGTTCTGTGATACTGCTGAACAGGATCAGATTATATTTTTATAATCAAGCGTGAAATTATACAGATAATAGGAATTCTTCCAATGAAGTGGAAGGAGTGAACTGAACCCTGGAAAATGAGCAACCTGACCTCTGAAGAAAATCTCTGGGAAATCCCAGCCTGGATCCAAGATGGTTCTCCCAGCCCTTGTGTTGCGGAAGGACCCATGAAAGAGGAGAGGCCACCCTCTGCAAGCATGATTTGAATGTTTCGAAAGTTGAATGGAGTTCAACTCTCTCTAAACATTGAGATTCCATATTCAAACATGCTCCTGGGTCATCGGTGAGTTTTTATAATTTGTAAGGGGAGAATTGTGACTGAGCAGCTGGCACAGGCCCTGGCCACCCCAGGCTAGCACCTGAGGGGATGTGCAGACAAACTCTGGTGAGGAGGCTACGAGCCCAGCTGCAGCCCTACAAGGCATTTCCTTTCTTACTGTGTTCTGCAAAAAATGCATGCTCACTGGAAGAAAAAATGTAGCTAAGGCAGTAAGAATCATCTGTAATTCTTTACCTCAGGGATAATCCATTGTTAATATTATGGGCTACATTCTTCCTGATTATTTTCTGTGCCTACATATAAAATATATAATTTTTTAAAATGGGATTGCACTATGCTTTTATAAGTGGCTTTAATAAACAAACATTTATGGCTTACTTCTTAATAGCAAAGTCATATTTCATTTTTGGTTGTGCCATTATTTAACCATGACTTGATATTTCATTGTTTCCAATCTACCACTACTGTAATAACAAATACTACTTAAAAGTTGCAGACATCTTGAGGACAAATACCTAAAATTCTTGGGTCACTGCCCACTTTCACCTCAGACTCCCCATTTTCACATCAATCAAAATCAATTCATCTCTTCTTGTATCGTCTTCCTTCATTTTGTTCTCCCTTGGTAACAGACAAATTGCTACTCCTCTTGTAATAAATCACAAAATCTTCATTCTGTCCTTCAGGTGAAATAGACATACAGAAAAGTGCACAAACTGTAAACATACAATTCCAAATCATTATGCAGTGAACTCTCACATAGCCGGCACCACATCAGAAACAGAACTTTCCCTGCCCTCTAGAAATGGCCTTCCACAGCCTTAATTTTAAAAAGCAGTCTACTTTTAGAGAACAAAAATCTAGAGGAAAAAGTATCATCAGTGTGGGAAAGCAGAAGAGAAACTGGGAAGGTTTCTTCAAGACAAAATCTGGCTCTGACCCCTCCTCCCGAACCTATCAAGCTAACCAGAATGGGGATGGAGGGGGCACAACCCAGGGATAGAGGCCTAGCTTGGAGTGGGTTGCAGGCTCTGGGCTTTCTCTGTGTTTCCTGAAAGAGGTGAGGAGGAGCATTCCTCAAAGGGAGGGACAGTAAAAGGGCCACATTCTTTCTGGGCTACATTCTGCTACATTTTTTCTCCAACTTGCAGCTCAGGTGTGAGCAACCAGGAGCCATGAGGCTCCAGAAAGGATTAAATACTCCCTGATTTTTTTTTCATATCCCCCATGAAAGGGGTGGGCTTCCCTGATGACTCAGACAGTAAAGAATCTGTGCCTGGTGGGCTACAGTGCTTGGGATTGCAAAGGTCAGCACGACTGAGCAACTAACACACACATGAAAGGATTTCTTCACTCACCACAAATAAAATGGTAAAACAACAATTTGGAGATTAAAAATATTAACACAGGAAAAAGCAATCATTAGAACTGGCCCTCGAGAAAGAAAATAGAGCAGCAGTGTACGGAGGAGGAGGCCTAAGGCACGCCAGGGGTGGGCTGTGAATCTAGGCTCAGGGCTCACTGGAGACCACAGACTTCCAGCCTGCTTGTTCTACCCATGCAGAAGGAGGACCGACAGTTCAGAGCCGGAGGCCTTAGTCCCAACAGTCTTTTTTTTTTTTTTTACTTGCCAATCTGTAGCCTGAAGCACTGGTTTCTACCAACTTTCCTATGTGAAAGATGCCCACAACACATTTTTGGATCCTAAAAGACAGGAACTAAGAGAAATCACTGTACTATGCAGTAAGCTTGGTTCAGCTGGCCAGAATCCAGTTTCAACATTTAGTAAGGATGCATTCTTCTATCAAGACCATAGCCTAATTGTTGAAGAAAAAGAGAAATTGGTTGTTTCTTTTTCCCAGCTTTTAAACTGCCTTAAGAGAGCCCACCCTACGGAAATCCCCTGTGACACTTCAGCAAGTGGGTCAAAGAGAACTCTCTCTCTCTCTCTTTTTTTTTTAACCAGCAAGAAGCTGCCCCTCCCTTCTGCGCTGGGCCTGTGTGCAAATCTTCCCTGCACATGATTTTGCAATAGCCAATTTTACGACAGCCATGATTGTTGGGACCTGACCTGAGCCATGACAGGCTCAACAGGCCACACTGGGCCTAGGCCTCAGGTTCTTGTAAGCATGAGTCATAATTCTAGGAAGCCCCACCAAGGTCCCCGAAAACACCAAGGTCCCCGATGACACGAAGGTCCTCCCTGAAGATTTAACCTCCCAAGGTTAAATCAATCACCACGATGACCCAAGGTTGAGTCAATCACCACACACCAACTACACTATTGCTGAGACAAAAGACCGCCTGTATATAAGCAGCTGTGATTCAGCGCTTGGGGCTCTCGTCAAGATTCCACTGTGCTGGATGAGACTTGGGCCCTAGCTCGAGCTAGCAATAAACCCTTTTATGCTTTTGCATTGCTGTGGACGTCTTATTCTCTCAGTTTTGGGGACTTGGACACTGGGCATAACAATGATTTTACAAGCTATTCCTAAAAGCAGACTTGAGTCTTTCTTCTCCACCAAAGGGAACTGCAGGAGGCCTCAGTTACCAGAGATTAGGTTAAATGCAGAGGCACTGAAAGCAGCTTCTTGGCTGTGCTAGAAATTAACTGTGCATTCTCCAGCAACTGACAATGCCTCGATACCTCAGTTTCCTCACTTGTAAAATGGGGGTAACAATAGTCCCTATCTCAAAACGTTGTTTGCAAGAATATATGTATTTTTTTCAGTGCCTAGAACAGCTTCTGGAATCCAGTAACAAACGTATCCTGAAAAAAATGAATATGTACTAAACTTGTCAAAATTACTGTTGTACCAGTTACACTCTGAACACAGCCACTCGTGTCTGATTCTTCTAACTTCTCTTATATCCATAAAAGGGGTACACAATAGTCATTCCTGAGGGGTCCATGTACTATGCATACGCAGGGATCTCTGTCATACACATCTCACAAGAGCTCAGTCTCAGATGGACACAGCCTCTGCACTGCGTGATGAGAAGCTCCCTTCAGCCTGGCATCCTGAGCACCACACCCTGGCAAGTCTTACCATCCTTGAAACAGTGTAGTTTTCAAGACATTTCCCTCTAGTTATAAACCGTAGTGAGCATATGCTTCATTTACTTCCAAAGAAGCAGATACAGCTGGCTTATAGCACATGCTTTGTTTCATGTGATGACCTACACTCATTTTAGCAGTCACTTAATATTCTCCAGCAAGGCAGATGTGAACTTGTACAGCAGAAACAGTATGAAAAGCTTGTGCTCTACTGTTGGTCATCTCAGCACCTACTGAAGGCCCCGTCCCTGTGGGCCCAGTTCACCTCTGAGACGCCAGCTACCAGTTCTCCTTTTCCGTTCTCTCTGAGCTGGCTATGATTTGCATATGTCATGGGTCCCACGTTTTATTGGCTTAATGAAATAAAACCTACCTACCGGCTATTCAGCATTCACCATGGGCCAGGTATCTCATTTAGGCCTCCTCAAAACCATGAGGTGGGGCTTCCCAGGTGGTGTTAATGGCAAAGAAACTGCCTGCAAATGCAGGAGACGTAAGAGATGCAGGTTCCATCCCTGGACTGGGAAGATGCCCTGGAGGAGGGAGAGCATGGCAACCCAGCCCAAGATTCTGGCCTGGAGAATCCCATGGACAGAGGAGCCTGGCAGGTTACAGTCCATAGCGTCACAAACAGTAGGACACGACTGAAGCAACTTAGCACGCATGCAAAACCATGAGGTGGAAACTATCATTCCTCTTTACTAAGGGTCAACTAAGGCATAGATAGGAAGTTTCTTTCTTTCTTTTTTTTAAGGTGTAGACTTTATTTATTTATGTTTGTGCTGGGTCTTCGGTGCTGTGCAGGCCTTCCTCTACTGGTAGTGAGCGGACTCTAGAGTGTGGGCTCAGTAGCAGTGACTCATGGGCTTAGTTGCCTCACGCCACGTGGAATCTTTCTGGACCAGGGATCGAACCTATGTCCTTTGCAATGGGAGGCAGATTCTTAACCACTGGATCACCAGGGAAGTTGGATGGAAGTTTCTATCACTTGCCCAAGACCACACAACTGGAATTTGGTGGAATCAGGATTTGAACTCAGATCTAATTCCATACGCCAAACTCTTAAATACCCTGCTATATTGATTATTTTATAGTCTGTCTTTAATTTTTAAATTAGGCAAATACAGGCATACTTGAGATATTGCAGATCTGGTTCCAGACCACTGCACTAAAGTGAATATCACAATAAAGTGAATCACAAGAATTTTCTGATTTCCTAGTGCATATAAAATTATGTTTATACTATACCATAGTCTATTAAATGTATACTGTATGTCTAAAAAAGGCACATACTTTAATTTTTAAAACTTTGTGGCTAAAAAATGTTAACCATCATCTGAACCTTCAGCAAGTCACAGCAGTAACATCCAAGACTACTGATCACAGATCACATAACATATAATAATGAAAAAGTTTAAAATATTGCTAGAATTACCAAAATGTGACAGAGACACAAGGTGAGCAAATGCTCATGAAAAAATGGCACCTGTAAATTTGCTCGATGCAGGGTTGCCACAAACGTTCAATTTGTTTAAAAAAAAAAAGCACTGTATCTGTGAAGCACAATAAAGCAAAATACAAAAAAATAGGGTCTTCCAATAAAGCATTTAAAAATGCTTTAAAGCTTTATAAGCATCTCAAAACCAAGGTGCACACTTTTTACCTACGCAGATACCAAGATAGAAAACAAAGGTCATCATTGGCTCTGAAATTTGACACATGGCAAGAATGTTCTAGAGCAAGTATAGAATAGGGCTTCTGTCTGTAGTTAGGGTGAGGTTCCTGCTTCTACCATGAATACCACCAGAGGCCAAGAAATGTATGTCAAGGAGATATTCTAGTAATAGCAAACTTGTTTGTCTCACATCTCAGGACAGGTGAGAAGTTGCATTGACTACATGGGGTCGCAAAGAGTTGGACACGACTGAGCGACTGAGCTGAGCTGAATTGATGACTTAATTCCATTCTATGAATGAAATTTCACCTGTTACCCGGCTGAGATGCACAGTTAAGTGCATCTTGTGGCAGAGACCACAAGTTACTTTTGTAACAACCATTCACCCCTTCTTCCTTCCTAACAGAACCTTCCTTTTATTATAGGCAGCAATGTGTCCGGCTCAAAGACTACATTACCCAGACTTCCCTGCAGCCAAGTGTGGCTAGTAAGTCACTGGGTAGAGCTTCCAGGAAAGACTTCAAAAGGGCTAACCTAGGTGGAAGCTTGTTCTTTCCCCACTTGCTTCCTCCTTGCTGCCTGGAACACAGACATGATCAGAGGTGAAACTGAGGCCACACGGCCAGACTGTGGGTCCTTTGGTGGCATGAAGCCACCACACAAACCTGACAGCCTACTGCATGTGTGCTGTTGATACTCACCAACACAGACACAGGCCCTCAGCCCAAACTTCCAGAACTACCTCTCAAAGCTTTCATGACAATGTAATAATTTCCTGTGAAATTCCTCTGCAGGGCTGATGTGCTCACTGATCTAAATTAACTAAAAGCAACACAGTCTTGTGCTACGACAGGAAACCTGAAATGCATTTTTTTAAAATTGGGCTTTGTTTAGTCACTAAGTCATGTCTGACTCTGTGACTCCATGGACTGCAGCACGCCAGGCTTCCCTGACCCTCACTATCTCCCAGCGTGTGCTCAAACTCATGTCCATTGAGTCAGTGATGCCATCCAACCATCTCATCGTCTTGTATTGGTTTTTGCTCTACATGATTCAGCTATATATATATATCCCCTCCTTCTTGAGCCTTCTACCTCCACCCCCATCACAGAGCTCTGATTTCAGCTCCCTGTGTTATATAGCAGCTTCCCACTAGCTATCTATTTTACACATGGTGGTATATGTATGTCATTTCTAATCTGTTCAGAAGGGAAAGCTCCGAAAACAGCCTTGAATGCTAACAAATAACGCGCTTCTTTTTAAGGTACATCTTTGCTTCCGACAGGAAATGACACCAAAGTCCTTCATTTGAAAAGCAGCACTTGCTCGGTGGCTGAATGTGGTCTCCAAATGGAGTGAAAAGGTGAATCCCTACAGGAGACTGGCAGAACATCACTAAGGTCACATAGTGTAGGAAGCCAATGAAGTAAGGAGAGTGTGGAGAAGTTAGAAATCCACCCAGAAGTGAAGACAATAGGAAGAAGTGGGAATGATTTTTAGAACAATCAGAGCAAGGAGTCCCAGCACTTGAGAGACAAGAACACTTTAATGCTTCACTATATTGAAAGAGACTTCTGAGCATTGTATGTGACAAAAACATCATCTTGCTGTATTTTCATTTAATTTCTCTCAGATTACCCTCATTGAGGGGAGACACCAAGATTGTCTTATTCACCATGCTGCCCACCAGGACCTACTGTGCTCAACAAAAACACTCGCCTTCATCACCTACCAAACAGGCCCTCCCAGGGTCTAACCTTATCCTCTCCCCAGCCACCTTTCATCCCACTGCGGCCAGAGTGGACCTTAAAAACACATAAATAGCTAGCGGGAACCTGCTATAGAGCACGGGGAGCTCAGCTCGGCGCTCTCTGACAACCTAGAGGGGTGGGATGGGGGTGGGGGTGAGAAGGAGGCTCAAGAGGCAGAGGATATATGAACAGCTACAGCTGATTCACACTGTTGTACAGCAGCAACTAACACAACATTGTAAAGCAAATATACTTCAATTAAAATAAGTTAAAAAGCACAAATCAGGAAATTTCCAGATGGTGGTTAGAACTTCAAGCTCCCACTGCTGAGGTCACTGATTCAATCCCTGGTTGGGGAACTTAAGATTTTGCACTCGTTCCCACCCTGCCACCCTCTCTCGCATCATTACATCTCGCCTTTCTCTTCCCTCCCATCATCCTGCAATAGTTAGGTCACTGGTGGGCATTAACCACACTACAGGATCTTGGTTCTCTTCTACTTTTCTGCACCTATTGGCAGTCCATAAGCTCCTGGAGGCCCAGGACTCTGCTTCTTCCTAATGCCTGGCACTTAAGAAAAAGAAAAAAAAATTCTATGTTGAATGACTGAAGCTGTCATACTATGTTACTTTCTGCATTTCACAGGCACACATCTGCCTAAGTTACTAATGGATTCTGTTGCACAAGCAGATATTTAGCCTGAAGCACTTTGCGCTTTTCTGAGCTGGAGGAAAACATAGCTAAGGAAACAGGAAATTCCCTGACATGCAAGTCCCCTTGCTTAAGACAGTGCTTCTAATGTTTAGCTATTTTACATTTGCTAGTATGGAAGACTCACAGGAGCAGCACATCCCACTGCAAGAAAAAGGTTTTAGGAAAAAGAAAAATATATTATCACACATATTAACAGCAATTTCAACGAAGCTTTGTGAATGGATCATTGCATTATTACCCCTTAGTGCAAGGCTTCATTTTTTATCTTGGCTGTGCCTCATGACTTGTGGGACTTTGGCAATGAAAATGCAGACTCCTAACCACTGAACCGCCAAGGAATTCCCAATGCAAGGCTTTTTAAAATAGTGGATTCTGACCCATTAGAGTCATGAAATCAATTGTCTTGATAAGCATAAACCAAATAATAAGCACTAGGTAGTTTCTTGCAAGACTTTTGAGAATTATAAATTTTACATGTATACAGCGTTATACTAATTTCTTACTGCTTGCCAGAAAAAAAGTACGAAAGAGTGTCCTCTGGGAAGTGACATTTGCTTGCTGGGATACTGTTTATCTTCAAGCTTCTCTGGGGGTAGCGGGTGAGGGGCTTCAAGCTGTTCATTAGAGGGTGCATTTTTCAGTCTTTATTTTGCCATGACAAAACCCCAGTGTTTTACATCTTTGGTGCTCATTCGTCCCTGTTTTGGTGGAAAGGGGTGGAAAATGCATTTCGCCATGCTGCGAATTTCCAGTAGTCATGTACAGATGTGAGTTGAACCATAAAGAAGGCTGAGTGCCAAAAAATTGATGCTTTGGAACTATGGTGCTGGAGAAGACTCTTGAAGAGTCTGTTGGACAGCAAGGAGATCAAACCAGTCAATCCTAAAGGAAATCAACCCTGAATATCCATTGGAAGGATTGATGCTGAAGCTGAAGCGCCAATACTTTGGCCACCTGATGTGAAGTCAACTCACTGGAAAAGACCCTGATGTTGGGAAAGACTGAAGGCAGAAGGGGGTGGTAGATGAAATGGTTAGATAGCATCACTGACTCAACGGACATGAGTTTGAGTAAGCTCCAGGAGATAGTGAAGGACAGGGAAGCCCAGTGTGCTGCAGTGCATGGGGTCACAGAGAGTCAACACAACTTAGTGACTGAACAACAAACACAACAGTCTCTCAGTTACATGGATGCCTAACAAAATACACTGATTTATAAGATAACTGTACTAAGAGAGTTCTAAGCACACTAAATTTAACTTTTCTCCATGACTCATAACTTAGTCATCAAGGCTAAATTTTGTTCAGTACATGTGACCCTTATCTGCCACATTTAAGAGGGAGGATATTTACTAATATATATCCCTGGTGGCTCAGATGGTGAAGAATCTGCCTGCAACGCAGGAGACCTAGGTTTGCTCCCTGGGTCGGGAAGATGTCCTGGAGAAGGGAACGGGTACCCACACCAGTATTCTTGCCTGAAAAACCCCATGGACGAAGGAGCCTGGAGGGCCCCAATCTATGGGGTTGCGAAGAGTCAGAAGACTGAGCGACTAACAATCAGTCAATAGTTTATAACGGGCTTCCCAGGTGGCACTAGCAGTAAAGACCCCGCCTGCCAATGCAGGAGATGTAAGAGACGCAGTTGTGATCCCTGAGTTCAGAAGATCCCCTGGATGAGAGCACGGCAACCCAGTCAAGTAATCTTGCCAGAAGAATCCCATGGGCAGAGAAGCCTGGCGGGTTAGTCTCTGGGGTCAAAAAGAGCTGGGCATGACTGAAGCAACCTAGCATGCACACACATACAGCACATTAGTGACCAGAGGCACAGTAACACATCTTTGGTGGTTGTCGTTCAGTTGCTCAGTCATGTCCGGCCCTTTGTGACCCCATGAACTGCAGCACGCCAGGCTTCTCTGTCCATCATCATCTCCCTGAGCTTGCTTTTGTTATCCAAACGTTATAAACTGGAGACGTTTCAATATTCACTTACATAACAAATTGCTGGCCAGTTTGTTAGTTTCTGCAAAACCCCCCAGGTCAATGAGACAAAGTAAGGGAGCATCCAGGGAACTCGTGACGAAAGTATTCTCAGGAGCACAGACGCGGATTCAGTAGGTCTGGGCTGAGGCCTGAAATCCTGCGTTTCTAAACGGTCTCAGGTGATGCTGCTGCTGAGTCTTATTTAGTTGCTAAATTGTGTCTGACTCTTTGCCACCCCATGGACTGTAGCCCGCCAGGCTCCTCTGTCCACGGGATTTCCCAGGCAAGACAACTGCGGGTGGTTGCCATTTCCTCCTCCAGGGGACCTTCCCGACTCAGGGATTGAACTCACGTCACCTGCAATGGCTCATTCTTTACCGCTGAGCCACCAGGGAAGGCTGCACTTTGAATCTGGCGAAGCCCCAAATGCTGCAGGGATAGGTGGCAATGCCAGGCTTCATCTATACCTCCTGGACCTCCTAGCTTCAGATGCCGCTGGGTGTGGGATTCAACAGAAAATCTCAGATGACAATGAGTCTTTCTCTCTCAGAAAATACAGAAGCAGCACAGAGATTCTGGGTCTCTACCACCTCAGGGTGTCATGGAGGAAGACAATGCATCCTCTGTTCCTCCTTGGCAAAGCTGGGTGTAGCCACCCTCCTCCACCAGTAGCTGTCTGCCTGGTCAGGGGGTCCCAGGCACCCACAGGATGAGCATGAGGGGCAGGAACCTGTAATTATCAACCCAATCCCCCTTCTTTAGAAGCTGGGGACGGTGCCCAGCCAACACCTCCTCTCACACTGCTGGTGGCAACAGGAAAAGGATGAGATGGTGACAAAGATATTTTCTTAAACTCTTTACATGCAGACCCTCAGCAGAGGCAGAGAGCAATGCTCTCTCACCTCCATGCTCCCTCCCTCCCTCCTGCCTCTGGCACCTGTCACATTTATACAGACTGGTTCCACAAAACACTTTTCAAATGTGCATTTCTTTAATTTTGAAAAATATACACAGGAGAAGCCATGTGTTTTACATAGGAATACACACATTAACAAAGCATTTCTTATATTTTCCCAAAACTCTATTATATGTCTGAATTTTATAAATTAAATATATCAGAACCTTTTAAGTTAAAATGAGATCCCTGAAACTACCAGATACGCTCGACTTTTTCTCAAGATCAAATGAACAGAGAATGTGAATATGGTTTGTGTTAAATAAGGTTTATTGTTAGCTTTATTGCCTGTAGTCTATTAGATGCAACTTTATTGTGCCTTTGCAAACAGAATACATTTCTTAAAAAAAAAAACTGATCAAGATTTTCCATACATATAGCTCTATATGATAGATTACAGTGCAACACTATTGTTACATAATTATAGAAATACTATAGAACCCAAGAGCACAGGGTAAGCAAAAGAAATGCAATCCTGAGCCATCTGAAAAAGATGATCCGATGAATCCTTTTAAGTGTAGGTTTAGAAAACATGGAGATGGGGAAAAAAATACATGCACACTGCAGCCAGGAGCCAAATACATTAAATACCTGTTCAGCGAGACACAGGTGGGGGCAAATGGTGAATTTCAGACACATGCACACTCATTCTTCCGTTTCCTCTCCTGCTACCCTCCCATCCCCGATACATTCACTCCCACCCCTTCCCAAAAGAAAAACATCAGGCACTAAGTCCTAGTGAACCCCACATCTGCCTTGCTGGAGAACATTAAGTGACTGCTAAAATAAGAGTGTAGGTCATCACCCATAATATCAAACAAAGCATGTGCTGTAAGCCAATTCCAGCTGTTTCTGCCTCTTTGGAAGTAAATGAAGCATATGCTCACTACAGTTTAAAACTGTAGAGGGAAATGTCTTGAGAACTACACCATTTTCTCTCCCTACGTCTTGAAGTAAAATCAGTAGCAGAAAAACCTGCCCTAAAACTAACTGCCTCATCTGCAATTAAAATACATTTGTCAGTCTATTTTTGGTATCTATTCAATTCTCCTTCAATAAGCACAGTTTGTGAAGTCTGTATCTGTTTATGGTAAACACCACTGTGCCACAAAACATCTGCCATCGCTGGACGGCCTTACAAAGCACCAAATCTTCTGCATGTTCTTTGCCAACATTTCCTCAAGACCACAGCATTCTAGTGTTCCCAAAGATGATGCAAGTAGAGATAAGTAATGATAGGTATTTGGTTTGTGTCTTCACCTTACACAGCCTAGCGATGAAGTTAACCAAACATGCCTCCATGCCTTCCCTGAAATTAACCTGAGTCAGCTGACTAAGCAGACTGGCCAGCCAGTCAATCCACTTAATCAGAGATTGAGCTGGAAAACCGGAGGGTTAATGTCTACCAGCAGCTTGTCTTGTGGAGATAAACCAAGAGTTCTTGGTTTTTGCAAAATCTACTGTCCCAGAGGGTGAAATCACAGAGGTGGAAAATAACTCACAGCATACAATATACTGAACTTAAACTGCATAACCTGTGGGACTACTTGGAGAGAAAAAAAAAAGGATCTTCATTCCCCACATAATGAGACGTGGGTTTTAGTGTGTCCGTATACATCAGCTGCTACAGAAAAATCAGTTAAGATTTGCTTCATCACTTTCTTAGGTTCAATCAAATGCTCATACACTCACAAGATACTCATACACCCTATGAATATGAGGTGGCTCGTCTCTTCAAAATTTTAAAAATCAAGAGGCACCAATACCCGTTCATTTATGTATTAGAAGTATCATAAAATCACCACTAAAATGACAGAAATGGCATCAGTGATGACTGCACGAAGAAGAAAAAAGATCAAAAGACAACCTTTGCCGCTGCACTTCAGTGTGTACTTGAAAGTGCAGTGGCTCTAAATCAGAATGTAAGGAGCTGATAAGGTTTTATTGGTTTAGCATAGTTCCATGGCCTCTGTCGGAGCCTGGGAAATGGAAATAGATTCCGAGAGATTTAAGAAATCACTCAGATTCTGTTTTAAATGCGCACTGTTATCATTAATCTGACTGTAAAAACCTTGGCTCTATCACGACCTTCTTCAAGAGAAAGCAGAGTGCAACGACTGCACTGACGGTCTCAGCGACGACCTGGTCCTGACACCACTGGGGAAGGTGTTTCTGGAGCTGAAAGGGCAGCATGCTGCATTTCCGTATCTTTGGTTAAGCTCTGGTCTCTTCAAATCCACCTCTTTCCTTCACATTTAGTCACCAGTGAATTTTAAGTCTGTATGTTTCATTATAGAAGGTCACAAGACATCATTTGCATGTTAAATTATCAGATCAACAGTCTCAAATTTTTGGCCCTAACCCTGCCCAGTGGGAACAAGGACCCTGCATGGGCAAATGCAAAATCAGATGCTTCCATTAAAGCATATTCTTTCTAAAGTTTCACGAGCTGCACAGAAAACTGTCAATAGGGCTGCCAACACTGCGAGAGGGACAAAGCGGAGCTTTTTCTGGCTTCTCTTGAAAGGGACCTAAGCCAGCTGCTGGGGGGTCTGGCTGTCAAAAACACCTATCACCAGCCTCCAGAGCAATGTCAGTAATGTAGGAACCTTACACAAAGCCTCAATATTGTGTGGGTGTTTGAGGTGAAAAGGTGAGAGTAAGTTGTAACTAAAACTAAATCTGGCTTAGTGAGCAAAAGGTAAAAAAAATAAAAATAATAATAAAAAGACACTCTGGGTTTAACTGAAAGAAAAAAAGATAAGTCACTTTTACATCCTTGGCCCAAGTGTTGCCTGGAGTTCTCTACCTTCTCCTGGAGTCCGAGGAGCTACTCTCTGCTCTCTTCCTTCACTGCTTTAGCAGACAGTGGGTTCCAACAGGAGAGCTGTGGAGTTGAGCCGGAAGCTGGCCAAAGCAGGAAGTCAGGCAAAGCGAGCACTGAGCCGGCCAATCAAATCCTGGCTCAGCCCCACAGCATACAGTAACAACCCTCACCGTCAGCCTGACCACACACAGCAACCAAGCAGCATCCCCTTCATTTACAAATAAATCCAAGCTCTCCCTGGTAAACATTTCAGGATGAACCATCCCGGCTGGTATATAACAGCAAATGCTGCCAGTTTCCAATAACTGAGCACCAAATCCGGTATCACCCTCCTCCCCGCCCGTGCAAATGAAGTCAGTCTGCAGTTTAAAATGTGAAGCGCCACGTTTCTCTTTGCTTCTGTGTCGTCTCCTTTCTTCATTTTCTCGTGGAAGTTTTCCTATATTGATAGTCAGTTCTGAGTCAGATGATATAGAGTTGCAAAGTATTTGGTGATTTCCATATGACATTCTCCTCAAAATGAAGTAACTTCATGGGTTTAAGTCAGAAGTGCGTCCACAGATGTCTTTTCCTTGTAGTTCATCATACAGAGAAAGATTCTCACGCATGGCTATTTCCGGACAGTGCATTAAATGACGATACCTCACAAGAGAAACGATCATTATCTGTATCCATCAGAATAATATACAGATTCACAGTCAATGAGATGATACGTTTTGCAGAAGAGAGGCATTGAACAGGATGCTATTCAAATACAAAAAAACAGCAATAAACATTCTGTGCTACAGAAAATTTGCTAACTTCTAACTTGAAGGACTGAAAGTGATGAGTCTGGTAACTGCATCTGAGGACTGGAACATGCTTCTTCCCTTCCAGATACACAATGTTTGATGCTGGTGCACATGTATATATATATATGTACACACACATGCACAACACTGTGTCTGCAATGATATACAAATGCAATATACACAGCCAAGTCCTGAAGGCAGATTTCAGAGAAGAGGGCTACCAAGACCAAGAGAGCAAATGTCAACTTAACACTTCTAACATCAGAATTTTGTTTTATTGAACACACTCTTAAAACAAGCATCTCTTGGCAATAAAAGCAAAGAAACAAAAGTACTGCTTCCACTCTATTCTAGTGGAAGACTGGTCACGCCGACCTGCTAGTAAATTCATTAAGGAATTTTGCAACAGGCAGCCTGCTGGGGCTACCAGCACAGCTCAGGCGCAGGTCTGCTGACTTCTCAGTGAGAGCTGGAGCAGAGGAAAATATCAGAAAGCAAATTTGCAATTTATCACAGCTTTCTTCCTTAAGCAAAACAAAAACAAAACCCTGCAGATGAGTTTCATAACCACAATTCAGTTTATCAAACTTTTTTTCTGAAGGATTTTCACTTAATTATGTTACATAACAGGAAATAAAACTTCTTCACAAACATTCTCAAGGCTTACAGTTATCGGGAGAATGGCAAAAGTAAAAGCAGGAGCACTACTAAACACATGGCAGGAAGGTAGATTTCTGTTTCTGCTCTTAGAAAGTAAAAAAATCACCATATAATTAAGTACAAAAACCTGCATTGAATGACAACTGCTGGTGTATTTACTTGATCAGAAATGAAGACCAAGAATATAATAAAGCCCTATGATAATATCCAACTGGAGCACTCCCCACCGTGCATACACACTAAGATGTTGGCAAAGTTTCTGGAGCATTAGCTTATAGAAACATGGGAGTCCTTGGTTAGCTGCATTAAATGGAACGTTCTCTTCTGAAATGCACCCTCGATTCCGTTTCACTTACAAATTGCAAACTAAAGTTATTTCTTCAGAAAAATATCTGTTTGGCATCTCCTGGACTTTGTTCCATTGGACAATATGGACACTTTAATCTAAAGACAAGAAAGAAAATACTGAATCAAGAAACAGGATCAGTACTGAGCATTCAATTTTTGTCTAGTTACAGAGTATCTTGTAACAATTACACTCACAGATATGCTTGCTTGTGCACATCTATAACTGTGCTTTCCCTTAATAGAACAGCCATGAAGAGTTAAAAATAAACACCATCCAAGCCAGACCCTAAATTGCACAGCTCTTCTTCAGTGGCAATCAGTGAAAAGTATTTTGAAAACAAAACAAAGACAACTGTTCTGAAAACTGCTTCTGGGGTTTCAGAAGCAAATTCAATTTTTTCTTCTCCAAGGTTTAGCTTGCACCCATCTCAGAATGACTCTCAGATGTACTGGTGTCACAATCCACACACGTGCAGCAAAACTGGTGCCAGCTGCTAGGCCTACACAGCACGCAGCCAACCCAGAGTGGCCTACATGCCCGTGGTGGCACACGACATGCTGTGGTAGCATCAGAAACCAGCATGGTCTGAACCAAATTGTCATCCACCTGCATTCAGCTGCTGAGGAGGGCACAAACAGCTTCAGGGCCTTTTCTTCAAAGAAAAGACTTCACTGTAATGGGTCTGAAATGAGCGCCAATGAGAAATTCTTTAGCTGCCTATGCTAGAAATAGGGTTTTGAAACTGTTTTTTAAAATCTAATTAATAAATTCTTGAACAAATTTCTCAGTCTTGAAATTGAGAAAAGATCACATACCACCCACTAAATAAGTAAATATATATTTCTAAACTCTAGCTATGTTTATTTATCCTTATTATTTACTGTCCCAACAAGTTCCACATATATATATTACTAACATTTAAAAATTCAAGACACTTACTTGCTACCATTAAACATTTTATTCAGGGCATCTCTTGATATAATATGACCACAGACCAATTTCATGGGTGGATTGTTATCTGTTGTTTGCTGACGAAGAATAGGGCAGGCAAATATCGAGTGATACCAGCACTTTTTACCAAGGTCCACTTCAATCTGTTTTTAAAAAGGTAAAGGACTCACGTTATATTTCAGGAAACCATCCACATGCCAGTATGTACTCTGCAGCAAAGAACATTTATCAAACCTGCTCATACAAAGGTAACTTTTTACAGCACTCTTCTAAACTAACTCAAAGATGGACAGTCTTAGGGACTCAAAGTATTACCTCATCATTCTAAATCAACCTTCAAAATTATTTATAACACGATATAGCAAACCAAATTCTAATGCCTGAAAGCAAAGGTCAAAGGCAAGGCAATACTCTGGAAGTCAAACACTCTTAAAGACTCATCAAGATATATGAAAGAGTAAACCCACCAAGGGACATCCCTGGCAGTCCAGTGCTTAGAGCTCGTGCCTCCACTGCTAGGGCAGGGGTTCGATCCTTGGTCAGTGAACTAAGATCCCACATGCTGCATGGCATGGCCAAATAAATAAACTCACCAGAAATGCTGATGGTTTTCACAACACACCGATACAATTCAGTGTGCTAATTCATTAAAGGCAGACTAAATATTCTTTATTGCTGTGTGGGCTTTAGATCTGGGTTTCCGGTGTTTTGTATGCAACTGTCCAGAGAAACCACCTGAAACAAGGGCTTCAAACTAAATTTTAGCCGGAGAATTCACACCCCATCCATCTGCGCCCATAGCACTCTATCAGCTCTCTCTGCAGTTAACAAAACAAAAGCTATGAAATCACCGTAGCGTACTGGCTAGCATGTGACAGAGGCTTCACAAACAGCAGTTCTTTCTGCTTTCTTTTCTTCTAAATCTCAAATGGCTATCAACAGAAAAGTCTATATTGCCCAGATTCTTCCAAACAAGTTGGCAGAGTGTAACAATGATCCCGAGATAAAATAACCAGCTCATTCCCCTCCACCCCCAACTGCTTTATTCCCCTGACACCCGGGTGCTGGGTGGATTCAGACTTCAGTGTGCTCTGTTCTAGGATGCAAGCGTCAGACACTGACAACACAGCTGGAAAACTGCCAGTTCTTGCAGGCACCTGCCTCAGCAAAGAGAGGGAAGGCGCGAGTTCTTCTCACTTGTTTCAACGAGCAGCTGCCACGTGGGCCACTGCTTGTGTCCTGACCACACTCAGGACTGGGTGTGCACCTGCGCCTTTCATCAGAACTGATCTCTGAAAAGCTAGGGCAACCAACTGACAGTTATCAGCTGGAATTACAAGGGAACTGCAGATAAACCTGCACACAGAGGTGGCAGGAGTCAGGCAGGAATGAGAATTCCTGTCAAAGATCCAGTGCCTACTGTCAGAGGCCTAGGAGAAACACACACACACACACACGTGGCAGGAGTCAGGCAGGAATGAGAATTCCTGTCAAAGATCCAGTGCCTACTGTCAGAGGCCTAGGAGAAACACACACACACACACACACACACACACACACACACACACACACACACACACACACACACACACACACACGATGACCTATGTTATGCTTCACACACACACACACACACACACACACACACACGATGACCTGTTATGCTTCCATGTCATAAGTCCTATGGCAACAAAACCTGACTACCTACTGTGTGTCCCGTATTTTTCTAAGCATTCCTCTGTTATCTCTATCTAGCCTTTAACAGCCTCATAAAGAGAAGGATGGTCCCCATTTTAGACATGGACAAACTACCGCTCTGAGAAGAGAGAGAGCTAGCAAGTGACTAGAGTACATGCTGACCTTCTAGACACTCTGAAGGGCAGAGCAGCGCGGAGAACAGGAGTGAGGCACTCTGTGCTCCAGGAGAACTGGTGCAACAGGCCTTCAGATAGTTTAATATTTTCAGAAACTGATTTTATGAGCCCAGTCCTTGCATCTCCTCATATCTATCTAAGGTTCTGTCTCCCAGGCTGCAGTCCTCATTCTGTCCCCAGTAAAACTTAACTCACAACTCTCATACATTTTTTTTTTGAAGTCGACAGCACTCAGAACACCGCTCATGCCTCAGTATATCCACCTTTCCCCCTTCTGACCTTCGCCTTCACTAGCTGTCGCTGCTGCTCTAAGTCAAAATGGTAAGAAGACTCCAGTGCCTCCAAAATGTACCTATGGCTCAGATAGTAAAGAATCTGCCTGCAATGCAGGAGACTAGGGTTCAAACCCTGGGTGGGGAAGATACCCCAGAGAAGGGAATGACAACTCTCTCCAGTATTCTTGCCTGGAGAATTCCACAGACAGAGGAGCTAGGCAGGCTACAGTCCATGGAGTCACAAAGAGTCAGACACGACTGAGTGGCTAACACCACCACCTACTCTGCTTTTACTGTTTAATCATGTCTCCGTACAGATAAAAGAATCCCTGTCAAATGGCTACAGTAATATTTCCTGATTAAAAGGCAAAATAACCATTTAAAATCCGTCGCATCCACGTTCTTATCTTGATGGGAGAGGTGATAACCAACAGGAAATGGCACTCACAGGTAATTCATCTTTCTGGTTCCAAACGCCAGTGCACTGCCTCTGTTCGATCACAGCTTTGATGTTAATTAAAGCCGGCAGCGCCACACAACCTGCTGAGAAACTGGAGGGCAGAAGAGGAAATGTTAAAGCCAGGCCAGGTGGCAGGAAGCTTGGTCCCGGGCAACACCAATTCCTCCAGCCTGCATGCTGTGTGCAGAGGGTCCCACTGGATTCTAGGTACGATAAAGCCATCTGTTTTGCTAAAGTAGCGTGTGCGCACATACATGTGTGCACATGTCCACACGTGCGCATGCTTTTTTCTCTTTCAAGTGTAGGAGGAGAGTAGATTTCTTTGCCACGCAAAGGGGAAACGGCAGGTTAGTGCCTCAGGAACTGTCCCCCCCCCCCCACAGAATTCTTAGCATTAATGACCCTCTGAAATGTTTCCTTGCACAGCCCCTTCGAGACCTGGATCACCCTGGAGAGCCAGGGCAGAAGCACACACTTCTCAGATCTGCAAGTGCTCGCGGTCAACTTTCTGCTGAGTCCCTCTTCAAGACTGTCCTCACCTGAAGGAAGCAACCTGACCAGGGTCACATTCTAAGACAGCTCCACCTGATGATACAAAAGTTGTCCCAACTGGGATGACCCCACCAGCCACCACAGCTCCCGAGTGCCACAAGGGTGGGCTGAGGCCTCTAGCGACACTGCATCAGAGTTCAGCCTTCCTCTTTGCCTGATCCTGCTGCTCTCGCTCCCTTCAGGGGGTGATCCCAGTAAACCTCCTGCACGTCTGTCTCCCCGCATTTCAAGTCTGTCCCAGGGAACCTGACCCTGCAGGCCCACAGCACGTTAAAGTGAGCTGTACTGTCTCCTACGTAGGACTCTGACCCCTGTGAACACAGGCTGCACCTGATTCATCTCTGTGTCCCACACGATGCCTGGATGGAGCAGGATTTAAAACACTACAGGAATCAAAGGAATCAAAGAGCTGCAAGAGTCAGTTCTTAAAACGAGTTCTTAAACCTTTTGATCTCAGGGCCCCTTTACAGGCTGAAACATTAAGGATCTCAAAGGGTGTTTGGTTTTGTGAGTTCCATCATTATTGTATTAGAAAGTAAAACTGAGAAATGATTAAAATTTAAATGTTGAAAATAATAAATATATTACATGAGATAGATAAGATTCTCACAAAAAATAACTATATTTTCCAAACCAAAAATAACCTTGCGAGAAGAGCAGCACTGTTCTCTGTTTTTACCTATCTTTCTAACCTCCGGTTTAACAGAAGACAACTGGATTCTTACACCCTCCTCTGCACTGTCTGTTGCAATATATGCTTTCTGTTGAAGTGGGGAAAAAAAATCCAGTCTCACACAGATATGTAGCACTTTAATTGCCTTTTCATATAATTGTGGATATTCTTCTTTAATGCCTCACTAAAATGCCACAAAGTAGCAGTCTGTTAAAAAGGTTAGCTGCAAAGTGGAATCTGAATCCTTGCTGTTATGAGAGTATTTTTTTTACTCTGCTCTACTAAAACCCAATGGTCTTGAACTCTGAATGAATCCTTGACTCATGCATGATTTTGTAAGATCATACTACTCTTCTAAGAGCTAGTACGTTTTATTATATATGGAAAAATTAAAATTATCCTCACCACCAATTTCATCAGAAATGTCTTTAAGCACTGGGAAGCTGTCAACCTCACAGTGGTGGGTTCAAGTTGCCCCAAATTTCTATTTTAGCTTAAAAATTCCATCACTGTGGCAAAAGACACCATCAGTTGCCTTCCCTGACATAAGAGGCCCACTTCATTCATCTGAACAGATGTCTGCCAAAAGCCTGAGTGTGAATAACTATAGTGTTTCAGTGGATTTTCGAGTAAAAACTGTGTTCTAGGAAAAAGCAACTAGTTCTTTAGCTCATAACTCAAACATCATACAGATGCTTTTTCTTGAGACATCATCATATTATCTCATGACCTAGCATGAGCTGAAGAGCTTTATTTGAACTTCCTATTCAAGCACACAAATAAAGTGAATGATTTTTTAACGTTTTGTCAAGAACATTCTTAAGTAAAGCTAAAATATCTGCAAGTGTGAGTGGTGAGGAATATAGCAAGTCTTTGAGGGGTTTGGGACCACTGCCCTCATCTGTGCCAGGGTTGGAGGAGTTTATTTAACCCACCATGTGAACACAGTGGGAAAGGCTCTCGGAGACCCTCGGAGACCCCCAAAGGATCACACTCTGCTAACTGCTCCTCTAAAACTGTCACCAGGTGTGACCATCTCCTGAAATACCAACTATACTCTTCTTTAGAAAGACAAACGTTCTCTCAGCTTTAAACACCAGGAACTACACTGCAAATTAAGCAGAACTGACTGATGTGATGAATGTTTCAAAACCAGACAGGACACGTATACACAATAGAGTATTACTCAGCTGTTGAAAAGCACAAACTTGTGCTATCTGCAGAGACACAGATGGACCTAGAGACTGTCACACAGAGTGAATTAAGTAAGTTAGAAAAACAAATATGGTATATATATTGTATAATATATATAAATAATGCATTATATGTAATTTATATATTATATATAACATAATATATATTATACATAATTATATATAAATATACTATGTATATAATGTATATATATGGAATCTAGAAAAATGGTAGAGGTGAGCTTATCTGCAAAGTAGAAATAAGAGTCACAGGTGTAGAGACCAAACTTACGGATACCAAGGGGAGAATGGGGGATGGGATGGACTGGGAGATCGGGATCAACATATACATGCTACTATGTAAAAATAGTTAACAAATGGGAACTAACTATAGAGCACAGGGAACCCTCAAAAATAAACAACAACAACAAAAAAACTAGACAGGACAGTGTCCATACCTGACACTGAGCGGAGACTCCACGGAGAGCCCCAGGAGGGCACAGGCATCCCGGGTGAAGATATCACAGATGTCAGCCCACTGGTTTGCGTCAAGCAGGTGAACATACGGTGAGTTCTCAATCCCTTGTCTCAGGTACACGAGGCTCCCCATCAAGACCTGAATGTCTAAACAGAAGCAGCAGCGATTTGGAGGTATGAATGCTCACACTTGAAACAAGAGTTTGCAAGTTATACACTGAAAAAGGCAAGAATTTCCCCAGTGGACATGGCATAAAATAATTTATTAACAATGTCTTTTAAAAATTCTGGTCCTTAAGCTCGCTGTCTTTTAAAGAAACAGCACAGAGGAAAACAAGAAAAGGAAAGCACTAAATACTGAATATATAATTATTTTATTCTTACAGCACAGTGTGATTACCATTATCCGGAGGAGTAACCACTGTGTCATAAAATGGGGCCATTACTATCTTTGGCTGTGAAACCAGCCAGCCCCTACACCGATCCCTGGGGCTAAGTGCTGCCACGCTGGTGGGCCTTCAGACGTCTGGCTGTGTGACAACAGCGGCACAGCGGGTGGCGGGGGAGCAAGAACACACTTCATTTCCTCTTAGTTTAACAGAATCCTCCAAAATGTAAAGTTTCTTTCTGGCTTTTCAATTAAGAGACTTTTTGTTTTCAAGCCTTGCCACACGGCTTGTAGAATGAATCTTAGTTTCCCGACTAGGATTGAACCTGGGGCCCTTGGCAGTGAGAGCACAGAGTCCTAACCACTGGACCTTCAGGGAATTCCCTCAATCAAGAGGCTTTAGAGCCAGTCAAGAGCTTTTTAATTAAGTAATCATCATCTACTTTTGTTTCAGTTTCTTAGCAAATACATGTTACATCTAGTTAAGACAAACAAATTCCAGTGGCAGCTTTAACCCTGTTTCAACCATTAAAGCCCTCAGACTCTAGACTCACCTTTTTGATGATTTAGGGCAAATGGCTGAAAATTTTTAGCATACTGCAACGCCTCTCGCTGATTTGTAGTTCCACCCATTAACAAGCTAATAAAATAGAGTCTGTGTAGCTTAAATTCCAAGGAGCTGTTTTGGGCTATGAGCATTTCTCGGTTTGATACTGCCCATCTAAAGAAAAAGCAAAAAAAGATTTAACGGTAATAAAAAGCACAGGCATGTATGTTAAAAGTGGTTTGAAACCTAACAACAAAAATGGGTTTAGTCTGCCATCTTGTGGAAGTTGGTGGTAACATCAACCCTTAGGACCAGAGGCTTTGTAAAGAAAATAAACTATACCAAAAGATGCTCTGCAGCCAGTGAAAGAAAGAAAAACATTAAATTAGATGACAATTACTATTTAATAAGGTTTCTACATCAAGACAAGATTGATTTGACATATTTGGAACTGTACAAGGCCACACGTTGAAGCCGACGTCACTCATGAGATTCGCCACTGGCTGTCTAGATCCACTACTCGTCCTGTTCAACTGTTATGTCTATAAATGTATCAGAAGATTCTGAAGGAGAATCGTCTATGTTTAAATTTTCAATGAAGAAAGCGGGGATATGTGTACACAGAGCTGATTCACTTTGCTGAACAGCAGAAACTAACGCAGCACTGCACTGCTGCCAGATTTTGTGCTACTTGCTTTCCGACTGAAAACAGTAAACAGGGATTCACCCTCAAGATGCTTTTGATCTGATCAGGCAGATAAAGCTATAAAATTATCATGTAGTGTGTCACAGTGCCAGGAAGGTCTGTACCAGCAGTGCTAATGAGAGAAAGAACAATACGCAGTTCTGAATGATCCAAAGTTCAGTGACATCAGCCTCTGTAGTACAAAAGTTGGAATAACTATCTTGAGCCGGGACTACCAGTTAAAGGGGAGCACTAAAGCAGAGAAGTCTATCAGCCAGCTGTTAAAATCAAATTTGCAAGCAAGTGGTAAGAAACACTGCTTTATTTCTCTAAACATATTAATATGTAGATGTCAGTATCACATTCTTCTCTAATCTGATCTTCAGTTAGACATTCCCCATTTAACCCAATTCACTAAGGACCCTCAGAATCTAAACTGAGTTACTCTACTATTGAGTTGGCCAATATGTTTGTTCGGGTGTTTCCATTAAGATGCTATGGAAGTCTCAAATGACCTTATGGGTCAACCTAATACTAGAGTAAAATGTTTCAAGTTACTTGTAATGAATCAGTTGACTGGCATTAGACTTCACAGACGGCACTTTCACTGGATCCTGTAAGTGTGCTTGTTGCTCAGTCATGTCCGACTCTCTGCGACCTACTGGACTGTAGCCCTCCAGACTCCTCTGTCCATGGGATTTCCCAGGTAAGAATACTGGAGGGAGTAGCCATCCCCTTCTCCAGAGCATCTTCCCCACCCAGGGATGGAACCCAGGTCTCCTGCACGGCAGGCAGATTCTTTATGTCTGAGCCACCAGAGAAGCCCTCACTGGATCCCATCCTTCCCCAAAGGGCTGCAAATCCACATATCAATATTCTAACCAATCTGTTGATGCAGCCGCCTCTTAAGAATCTAATCATGAAGCACCTCTGACCTCAAAATCAAAGTGATTTTTAAAAAATCACTTGGATCTTGGAAATATTTACTTAAATTCAAGTAAGCCTTGGATCCTTAACTGGCACTAAGGTTAATGCAGTCCAGTTGTAACACCAAGGAGATTCTTAACCACTAGACCACCAGGGAAGTCCCCAGAATGGCAAGGTTTTTTGGGTTTTTGTTTGTTTTTACAACCCAAAGTAGAAGTAAATGCTCCATCATTTAAACCACAAGCAGCTTTCTGTTCCTAGTGCAATTCACATTAAAAGGTGTTGAAGCAACTTCAACTTGGTTTTTACATTCATAGGACTTTTTTCTTTTCTAATATTTATTTATTTGGCTGTATCAGATCTTAGTTGTGGCATGCAGGATCTTTAGTTGCTGGATGTGGGATCAAGTGCCCTGACCAGGGATTGAACCCAGGCCCCCGGCACTGGAAGCATGGAATCTTAGCCACTGCACCACCAGGGAGGTCCCCATAGGACTTTTCAATATGCTTCATACCACAGCTCCATGGAAGTCTAGCAGCTCTCGTCCCAGCGTCCCCTTGCTGTCATCATTTCAAATCATCCTCAGTGCATCCAATTTCACATCTAGTGACTCACCCTTATTGTCCAAGCCTGTCTCTCAGTGATCCCTTTCTGTAATATGTCGCGTGGGCTTATTACCAGGAGGCGAGGAGGCAACAGGGCCCCACACTTGCTGTCTGAGGGTGAACTGAGTAACGGGTACGCTGTGGCCCAGCGCCACGAGACTGAGGAGCGGTGGCCGGGCTGCACAGCTCTCACTTGTGTTGTGACCACGGCTGAAAAGCTGGCGGGGAAGTCTGTACTTTATGTACCTACTCGCAATATACCTCGGTGACTGAAATCTGAACTGTGTTGCTGGGGAATCGGTGTTCTCTCACTAAACTGTGGTGAAATTTGGGCATACTGGGAATTGTGCAGTGAGAACTGCCCATAGGTTCGGTAGAGAAAAGAAACAGGAGAGAAAAAAAATAAGGATTTCAGAGGCAAGAGGTTACTTTATAAAGACAAAGATGGCCCGGAGTGGTACAATGAAGAAAGAAGTTTGAGGAACTGGGTCTATCATCACTGAGGTCTCTGCCCCATCCATTCCTCTTTCTGAGAGGATGGGAGACTGAAAAACCCAGGGGGGAGGTTACGTAACGTAGGGAAGGAGGAGAACCCAGTGGTGGGCCAATAGGGTGAGCTGAAGGCATGTGTGATGTGGCGTGAAGAATTAAAGGAGGAAATTAAGAGCGCTGCTGAGAACAGAATGGAGGCAGAGAGAAGTGCATGCCAAGAAGAACGTGCAAACATGTTCAGACACTCTGACTCACAACCCGCATCCCACCAACAGCGATGCATCTAGGTGAAGCACAGCTGGTGTGGAGAGAATGCTTGTTCCTTCCATGAAATGAGAAGCCATGGTCCCTTCTCCCAGTGTACGGGGCAGCTGTATTTTAACAAAAGTACAATGGAACAAACTGAGTAGCTGAGAACGGAACTGAAACATTCAAGGCCCAGGCTCAATTACCACATTTTCTGTAAGTTTCCTAATAATCTCTTCATCCACTGAACTCTAGATGTTTTTTATTCGAACCTCTCACAGTCCACTTGGGAAGATGGTCTCTTAAGGCGGGGTTCTGCCTTGCTCAGCTCGGTACCCCACCTACTTTGAAGGGGCACAAGGTAGAGCAGGTCAGTAGAGCCAAATGTCGTTAGTCGCTAAGTCATGTCCGGCTCTTTGCAGTCCGTGGACTACAGCCCGCCAGGCTCCTCTGTCCATGGGATTTCCCAGGCAAGACTACTGGAGTGGGTTGCCATTTCCATCTCCAAACACTCATGGATTTAAATGCTGGCTCTGTGGTGTGAATCGTGGCAATCTGTTACTTAATGCGCTCACATCCGTTTCCTTACTATAAAATGGGGGCAACTCATAGTGTTATGAGCATTAAATGAGGGGGCCAGTTAAAGCAGTGAGCCCAGAGACTGGCACAAATCGACAATAATCAGCTACTTAATATGTGTTTACTGAATAGATAAGCATAATATTCTCTAAAATCATTAATAAGAAAGTGACAATCTAAAAGTTACTTGGGCACTTCCATACAATACTCAGTGTTACTTTGATTTTTTCTAAAAACAACTCTCTGGGAATCAGCATGTACCAGCTACTGCTGCTGCTGCTAAGTCACTTCAGTTGTGTCCAACTCTGTGTGACCCCAGAGACGGCAGACCACCAGGCTCCCCCATCCTTGGGATTCTCCAGGCAAGAACACTGGAGTGGGTTGCCATTTCCTCCTCCAATGCATGAACATGAAAAGTGAAAGTGAAGTCGCTTAGTCGTGTCCAACTCCTAGCGACCCCATGGACTGCAGCCTACCAGGCTCCTCCGTCCATGGGATTTGCCAGGCAAAAGTACTGAAGTGGGCTGCCATTGCCTTCTCCATGTACCAGCTAACTCCCTTCAAAAATTTTTGAAGTTTTCTTCACTAGAAGCTCACACTGAACATGTGGGTGTTTGATTCACTGAGCAGGAATAAGGGGTAGAAGAAAGTTACCATCTTAATTAACCTGAAAATCATCAAATCCAAAAACAATGAAGAACATGAAACTACAAAAGCACAAAACTACACCGGCACCAAAAACTGCTTGTCTACACAGCACTGAAGACACACGACAGAAAGACCAATAAACAAAAACAAAACAGTTAATGAAGGAACGGGGCGCTGTATTCTGGTTCACGGCACTTCTGGCAGAAGATTTCTGATCTTTCATTTTTTAAAACACTAACACCCACCCCACTATAGTCGGCTTCCATGGTGGCTCAGATGGTAAAGAATCCGCCTGCGATGCCGGAGTCTGGGGTTTGATCCCTGGGTCAGGAAGACCCCTGGGAAAAGGGAATGGCTACCCACTCCGGTATTCTTTCCAGGAGAATTCTATGGACAGAGGAGCCAGCAGGCTACAGCTCATGGAGTCACAAAGAGTCGGACACGACTGAGCGACTAACATTAACACATAAGCACACACACGCACGCACACTATGAGCAGCAAGCTAAATGTAAACATTCAGGAAAATTATTAGCTTTACTGTAGTTTCTAAAAAAAAAGTCTGCTCCCAAGTCTCCCAGTGTTCACCACAAGAGCACCGGCAGCTGTGGAACCATTCCGGGTTTAGAAAAGCACTGCAAACCAAACACAATGACACCCAGTAAGGTCGCCCATGTCACAGTTCCGGTTCACTGTGGCGCTAATAAGGAGACCTCTGGGCCTCGTGCATAAAAAGACCCCAAAACACCACCACTCACTTAGGCGATGGAGTCAGAGGTAACCCACATCCACACAATTATCACACAGAAACGGGAAGTATTCATTATCTTCACTGTCAGGCCTCCAAAGGGACTTGGCCCATGGCTCGTTCCATGTTTAGCATTTCCTTATTAATCCAAAATAATTAAAACGAGATTCCACCTTCAAGCTAGCTGTTCCTTCCCAGGACTAACTGACAGCACTGGTCTGCTTACCTCTCTCCTCCCACCATCCTGCCAGCCTGGGCTGGTTTCTATTTCTGGCTGGCGGTGTTGTTCAGCTGCTAAGTCGTGTCTGACTCTTGGACTCTGCGGACTGCAGCACGCCAGGCTTCCTTGTCCTTCACTATCTCCCTGAGTTTGCTCAAACTCATGTCCACTGAGCCAGTGATGCCACCCAACTACTTCATCCTCCTGCCCTCAATCTTTCCCAGCATCAGAGTCTTTTCCAATGAAAAATGCCTCTTGCCAGTTTCTACGGCACATTCCACTACGATCTTTCACAGCATTTTTTTTTTCCTTTTGAGCTTTTCATTTTGTACTGGGGTAAAGCCTTTGACTGTGTGGATCACAATAAACTGTGGAAGATTCTTCAAGAGATGGGAATACCAGACCACCTGACCTGCCTCTTGAGAAATCTGTATGCAGGTCAGGAAGCAACAGCTAGAACTGGACATGGAACAACAGACTGCTTCCAAATAGGAAAAGGAGTACGTCAAGGCTGTATATTGTCACCCTGCTTATTTAACTTGTATGCAGAGTACATCATGAGAAACGCTGGGTTGGAAGAAACACAAGCTGGAATTAAGATTGCCGGAAGAAATATCAGTAACCTCAGATATGCAGATGACACCACCCTTATGGCAGAAAGTGAAGAGGAACTAAAAAGCCTCTTGATGAAAGTGAAAGAGGAGAGTGAAAAAGTTGGCTTAAAGCTCAACATTCAGAAAACGAAGATCATGGCATCTGGTCCCATCACTTCATGGGAAAAGACAGGGAAACAGTGGAAACAGTGTCAGACTTTATTTTTTGGGCTCCAGGATCACTGCAGATGGTGACTGCAGCCATGAAATTAAAAGACACTTACTCCTTGGAAGGAAAGTTATGACCAACCTAGATAGTATATTCAAAAGCAGAGACATTACTTTGCCAACTAAGGTCCATCTAGTCAAGGCTATGGTTTTTCCTGTGGTCATGTATGGATGTGAGAGTTGGACTGTGAAGAAGGCTGAGAGCCAAAGAATTGATGCTTTTGAACTGTGGTGTTGGAGAAGACTCTTGAGAGTCTCTTGGACTGCAAGGAGATCCAACCAGTCCATTCTGAAGGAGATCAGCCCTGGGATTTCTTTGGAAGGAATGATGCTAAAGCTGAAGCTCCAGTACTTTGGCCACCTCATGCGAAGAGTTGACTCATTGGAAAAGACTCTGACGCTGGGAGAGATTGGGGGCAGGAGGAGAAGGGGACGACCGAGGATGAGATGGCTGGATGGCATCACGGACTCAATGGACGTGAGTCTGAGTGAACTCCGGGAGATGGTGACGGACAGGGAGGCCTGGCGTACTGCGATTCATGGGGTCACAAAGAATCGGACACGACTGAGTGACTGAGAGCTGATTAACAATGCTGTGATAGTTCTAGGTGAACAGTGAAGGGTCTCAGCCATACATACACATGTATCCATTCTCCCCCAAATCTCCTCCCATCCAGACTGCCACATAACATTGAGCAGAGCTCCATGTGCCATACAATAGGTCCTTGTTGGTTATCCATTTTAAATATAGCAGTGCGTACACGTCCATCCCCAACTCCCTAACTATCCCGCCCCTCCGGCAACCATAAGTTCATTCTCTAAGTCTGACAGCATTTTTTAAAAGGCTCACAAATATCTTCTTTTTCTATCTATCTTGGGGCTATCTTCCTGGGGGTAAAAGCAGAAAGTCAGGGAAATGAGTGGCAGGCGTTTACTCCACAGGGGTAGACTTGGGTGAATGTTATTGGTGACCAAATCAAGGGGTTAAAAAATTCAGAGATTGGCAAAAACCAAAGTTCAGCCCCAAACAGTGAGGAACCCTATCATTTTGCTTTAGGATAGCTAAACATTTCATTTCTGAGGTTACTGGCAAATGGTAGCTCCTCATAAGCTGAATCCGTCGCTGGAACTACTATCATTTCACTCATCTCAGAGCTGGTGTGAATCTCTGTCCTTCTTACATGCTATTTAAGAAACCACACAAAGGGCAATGATTCACATGTGAACCTCTTTAAACCACCATGTTCACACTTAACTTTTACAAGAGGTCTTAGTCACGCAGAATGTGGTGGGCATGCCTAACAGACGTCATGTGTGGCCAGCATGTTGGACAGTACAGTTCTACAGACTGGTGATTTTTTAATAAAGTACTTAAATATGACATTGCCTTATTTAATGCTAATTTCCACCACAAAACCAAGTGTTTGATAAGCCTAAATTAATAACACATCAGCATTTTATAAGAACAAATTCCAGAGTCTCCCTTAGCTCCCCTCCTGGCCTAGTTCAGCTCCTTGTTCTTTTTAAACACTTCCTCTCAGGGATAATTTATTTCAATTTTCCCTTTTTTTAAAAAGAAGATTCTCAGTCTCTCTGTAGCCATGGTTTGCCCATTTGTTTCCAATAATCCTCAAGTCCTTGGTGACGATGGATCCAGATAAGAGATGGCCATGTCTCCTCTTCCTCCTGAGAAGCACTGACTATCCTTGCAACTTCATGCAAACTTTGGCCAGACAACAGAAAATGATGTCCTCACACCAGATATTTTTTTCCCCCTTTTGGTCTTTACATTCCATTGACCTTTCTTCTCTCTGTCTTCTTTCCACTGGGTACCTCTTTCCACTTTCAATTAGCTTCTTTTTAACAGAGTTGCTCTGTTTCCACTGGATTCAATGCATGGACACAGTGAGTTAAAACTGTATCCCATTCCTCAACTTACCTCTTTGGCCCATTCAGAATTAAAAAGAGCCAGCGCTCAGACGATAAAGAATCCACCTGCAATGCAGGAGGCCCGGGTTCTGTCTCTGGGTTGAGAAGATCCCCTGGAGAAGGGAATGGCTACCTACTCTAGTATTCCTGCCTGAGAACACCCATGGACAGAGGAGTCTGGCAGGCTGCAGTCCATGAGAGTGGAAAGAGTCGGATGTGACTGAGCAACTAAGCACGCGCACACTACTGAACAAAACCAAAAACGAAGAAAACAAAACCAAAAACGCTCAAACGGAGGGGAGAAAGACCCAACTTGTTCAAACCTTGATCCCTTTTCTCCAGTGGTACAGGCAACACCTATCAGAGCCTTTTATCTGCGGTTCTATGTGGCTATTAAAAGTACCTGAGTCAGCAAGACTGCCACCTGCAGGAAGACAAAAGTAATAACAGAACTGACACCAGAAACAGCTTAATCACTGCCACTCTCTTTTCTAGTAGTCAAGGCTCCATGACCAGACATCCTTGCTGGCTTTTCTAAAACTTTTCTAAAACCTCCATATTCTAAAACTTTTCTCTGCTTATAAACAGTGTTTTAGTCACTGACACCACAATTTCTCTAATTCCAGAAAGTAATTTCTTCACTTCAAAAGCACTGTTCACACACACCGCCGAGAAACCACAACGGCAAGCTCACCTCACACCCCTCTGTGGTTTCCACCTAATTGCTAGGCTTAGAGGTGGAGTCCTCTCATATTTCAAAGCTTGCCTGTACTGTTCATGGTCTGTTCAATCTAAAACTCTGCAGTGGTCTAGACTAATGAAAAAAATTCTAGAACATCTCTATTATAATCATTCAGTTACTTTCTGTTTCCTTATAGCATTCCCTGAAGCTTTGCAAACAGAACTTCAAATTCCTCTAAGCAAGTGCTATGAGGCCCCTGGGCCTGCTTTGGGTGTTCGAGGAAAAAGAAAATGGGCTTCCAAGTATGCAAGATTGAAAGTCATATTCTAGACCATGGCAAATCTACCAAGGCAGTATTACTTTCTGAAACTTCTTTAGGAAGGCAACCATCTGGCTTCCCCTCAAGATAGCACTTTCAAAATGTCAACAACTGGTACATGTCTACAAGGACAGTTTCTAGTTTTCTAATTTTCTCCATCTCGTCATATTAAGTCACTGCTATTCTCCCATCCACTCTGGTTATTTTTGACTTTGCTTCTATCTGCCGCATGAAGGAGGAGGGCATGTGTGTTCAAAGTTCTTCTTCAAATTATTCCATCATTTATTGAATGCCTACAATGAAATAAGCACTCTGCGAGGTGCCAAGAGGAACTCAAAAAACAGGGTGACCTGAGTGACGAGAAAAATCCACACACAAACTCAGAAATACAGGGGCAGGAACAAAAGAGTACGCAGGATCCTGACTGTATGTATAACTGGTTGTTCTTCTGTCGCTTCTCTCTGCCGTATCATCCTTCTTTACCACCTTCTTTCCATTGTCTTTTCCTGGTTGCAATTAATAGCTAACAACGCTCACCAGACTTCCTCCTCATCTAGTCCTCCCATCTAGTCAACTCCAGCCATATTAATCTTTCTGGCTGGCCTCTGCCTCAACTGCCGAGGCTGCCTGAAGGAGCTGTTGCAGTCTCTCACCTTCTTCTTCCTCTCCTGGGTGCTTCCATGATGCTTCCAGGTACAAAGAGAAGATGCCACACATGAAATATGAAAGATTCTCTCCAGTGTTTCTGAACCAGAATCCTGGAAACTCATGTCCCACATTTTTAAATTTTTGATTCAAGTTGAGTACGTGTGTGCTTGCCCACGTGGGTGCTACGTGCTTAGAGGCTCAGTGGTGTCTGACTCTTTGCAGTCCTATGGACTGTAACCCACCAGGCTCCTCTGTCCATGAGGTTTTCCAGGCAAGAATATCGGAGTGGGTTGCCATTTCCTCCTCCAGGGGATCTTCTTGGCCCATGGATCGAACCTGCATCTCATGCGTCTCCTGCATTGGCAGGCTGATCCTTTACCACTGAGCCACCTGGGAAGTCCAAACCCTGCCCATAAAAGATGCTGAGTTAATGTCTGCTTTGCATCCACCAATAACTGGCAAGAATTGGACAATTTTGAGTTTCTGTAATGGATATTTGTGTTAAATGAACACTTTCCAAATTTATGGTCTCCCACATTTGGAGGTGGATTCTTTACCATCTGAGCCACTAAGGAAACCCCTATAGTTCCACAGATCTCCAATTTTGTGAGTTTTATGTAGTAGGTGTTATTGCGGGTGAAAGGAGAGAAGGATTCCTTGGTTAAATATGCACGGGAAACACGGATTTCACAGAGTTAAATGCGTTTCTTTATCGTAGGACTGCAGATGGCCCATCTAGTATGCTAAAGTGAATCTTTTAGAGGAGAGTACTAGAGACTATCACATGAAGCTTTCCTCAGTTAACCTTCTGACTCCACATCCTTTTTTTCCCATGGAGCATCTTCCAGGCTCAATTCCTCCTCTGTAAACTGAGTACTTACTTCATAGGGTTATTATGAGGACTGATAAGTTAATACATACAAACCACTTAGAACAACGTGAGGCATATATTAATAATAAGCACTCCAAGAGAGGTAACCGTAATTATCACTATATCCCATGTGCAGATATTTAACGTGGCACTATTCCCAGAAAAATGTAACAGGAACATTTTTATTGTACAGTTGGCCCTCAGCATCCACTGCTGCAGAACCTCAAATACAAAGGGTCAAAAGTAACAAGCCATTTTACATAAAGGACTTGAGCATCTGTGAGTTTCGGTATCCACAGAGGCTTCTGGAACCAATGTCCCATGGATACTAAGAGACGACTGCAGAGAAATTTCCACTGTTACTGCCAGGCAGATGGAATGAGTCCTTCCTTTGCCTGAGAGGCACTGCTTAAGGCTACAAATAACGAAAGACATCTACAGAAATAACTGATATATATAATATAGTTATCAGTAAGAAACTTGAGATCTTACAGAAAAAGTACACAGTTAAAAGAGTCTTATGAATTTTCTTCAGTCTAAAAGGTAAAAACCTTGAGTAGTTTGAGGGCTAAGGCAGTCCAAATACTTAGTATAGTCTCTGATACATAGTAATAAGCACTCAACAAAAGTCTGATGAAAAATCTGAGAAATTAATGGATGGATGAATATTACCTCAATTAACAACTTACATATCATTTCTAAATCACTATAAAACAACTGAGAAACCCATCACATTTTTATATTTAGGCTCCCTCACTCTCCTTTAGACTTTAACCATTTAGGTGGAATATGAAAGTAGAGACAAGAGTGACTGCCATATTTAAGAGGGTGTTTGAGGCATTTGATTAAATTTCATCTTATAAGGGTGTGTCACAATAAAACCTGCTAAAAAATCAATTATAAAAATAAACTGAAAAGTGATATGCATAGTACACAGTGGTGCTGGGTGACATTTATATCTTAAAAGAATTAAAATAAATGAGCTACCTGATATTTATAATTTATACAGAAATTTGTAATTTATAAATTTACATAGGACTCTATCTCTGTCAGGGCTTCCCTGATAGCTCAGGGAAAGCTGATAAAGAATCCACCTGCAATGCAGGAGACCTCAGTTCAATTCCTAGGTCGGGAAGATCTGCTGGAGAAGGGATCCGCTACCCACTCCAGTATTCTTGGGCTTTCCTTGTGGCTCAGCTGGTAAAGAATCTGCCTGCAATTCAGGAGACCTGGGTTCCATCCCTGGGAGTTGGGAAGATCCCCTGGAGAAGGGAAAGGCTACCCACTCCAGTATTCTGGCCTGGAGAATTTCATGAACTGTATAGTCCATGGGGTCGCAAAGAGTCGGACACAACTGAGCGACTTTTACTATCTCTGCCTGTTCATCTAGGCTGGTTTTAGAACTTTCTGAATTTCCTAAGAACTGAGAAATGATGAGAAACAGAAAAAACTAAGTTATGAAGATTTAAATGGGTTAGTAGAAGGAAAAAAGGTGTATTTTATAAAACTCATCAAGGATCTGCCCAACTACATCTCCCCCCTGATAACAATGCACTCACGTATTTCCAGTTTTAAAATATTACAATTCTAAGGCTGTGCCCTCACAACAATATCACTGCTTTTACCCAGATTTTTTCTTTTACTTTGTAACTTTCCTTTCTTCCTTTTTAAAACAAATAACATGATTATCATCACATTAAAAAATTCTAGGACAGGGGTCAGCAAACCATGGCCACAGGCCAAACAGGACTTGCTGTCTATTTCATATACCACATGGCCAAGGTGGGTTTTGTTGTTGTTGTTGTTTTAATGTTTTTAAAAGGTTATAAAATGAAATAAAGAAAAACATGCAACAGAGACCACACATGGCTTGCAAAGCCTAAAGTATTTCTCTGGCTCTTTATGAAAAACTTCCCTTGACCCTGTTCTAGGATAATACTTAAGAGAGCTAACCTAGTAATTTCATAGAATTCACATCAATGACAAGTTCACAGTGAACTATTTTATGATGGTAATTAGAGTAAAACTCCGCAACATTTGTTCTCTTCATGTACACCAAACCCCACACATTATGCAAGTTCAAATATCAAATTCAGATGCCCTCAACAACAGTACTTCAGTTATAAAGCTAGTCTGGCTACAAGAAACCCTCTTCTCTCATGGGAATTCAGACCAACTGATAAGTGAAATGAGTGTTAACCATTTTCTCAAATTGCATATCCCCCAAATTCACTTGACTAAAAGAAATAAAATTCTCCCTTGATTACTCTGAAGTCTACCCCACATGAGATTAAGAGAGAGATCTCAAAACCTTCACTGTGTTTGCTAATTCCGTTTTCTTACAGAGTTCTCGCAAAGTATTAAAAGGAAGACAAACTCAGTAACTCACTCCAGAGCAGGTCTCAGAACTCGGACTTTTAACGCTTCTAATATTCGATTTAACTCCACAAATGGTTCTTTCTGGCTTGGGTCTACAGAAAGACCAGATTCCTGAAAAAAATCAAAAGAACTTTTGTTAGCAAAAGTCAGAGTAAAGAGATACGGTAAAAGCATATTCTACATTATAAAATGTGAGGTAAATCATTAAAGATAGTTTCTTTTTAACATATAATTCTCTGGCAGAAACTGAGGACTAAGCCCCAGTATCCCTCTTCCTCCTCCTATGATAGTAGTAAACCCCATATTTTAGCTGGGCACGTAAGCATATGGAATAAAGCTGGGCTTTGCAAAATGTAAGTTCTGGCCAATGAAACACAAACATATGTCTTTGTCCCTTCCTGGAATACAAAGAGGTCAAGCTGGGGTTCTGGCTACCCTGGACCATGAGGACAGGGGTCACCTTAGAAACAGCAGAGCTAAAAGGAGCTGAGATCCCTAAGAGTTTCAAGGTGTGTGGCGACCATATATGTCACGGATGGCTTACTATCGCCTATTCTTGTGTAAGAGAAATAAACTTCATTTTTGTTTAAGCCATTGGTATTTTGGGTCTCTGATACTTGTAAACAAACAATCTTAAATGACACAATTTATTTTAGGAAATTTATACGGACACAGAATCCTGTAATGTATAGAGAAAGACTTTTGAGTTAATACTTATCTAAATTGTTTAAAATAGCAAAGTCTTAGATCAGAGGTCTGGTTTACAGACTGGCTTTAAATTATTTAAACCTTATGGTCCTTCATTCTTCTAAATGAAAAATACAACAGCACAAAGTGTAAGCCACAGAAGAGAGTTTGAAGACACGTGAACTGGAACTGAATCCAAGATCCTCCACAAAGAACCTGTACGGCCTTGGGCAGGTTATTTCTCTAGACCTCAGATTCCTCATCTGTAGAACGGGGGAAATAATTTCTTCTTCACAGGGTTGCAGTAAGGGCTTGGCTGGCAGTAAATACTTAATACATATCGCTGATATTATGACTATGTGGTATTGGTAAACTGTTCTAAGTTCATGTCCAATAGGAATAAAAGACAAAAGCTGCCCACTTAAAGTAAGTTTTAGCTTGAAATTCATTTGATAAAGTTCTTTAAGCTGGGCCAGATTAGAGCAAATATAATCCTCTTTGTCCTCTTCTCTGCTATACTAACCTTCCTGTCAAAGTGGCACTAGTGGTGAAAAACCTGACCAATGCAGGAGACGTAAGAGAAAAGGATTCAGTCCCCTGGGTCGGGAAGATCCTCTGGAGGAAGAAATGGTAACCCACTCCAGTATGCTTGGAGAATCCCCATGGACAGAGGAGCCTGGTGGGCTACAGTCCACAGGGTCGGAAAGAGTCAGACGTGACTAAAATGACTGAGCATACGCAGTACTATATGTAAGAGGTAACAAGTAACTGCATACCACAAGGAACTCTATTTGGTGCTCTGTAATGACCCATATGGAAATGGGGTCTAGAAAACAGTGGAGATATATATGTAGCTGATTTGCTTTGCTGTACAGCAGAAGCTAACACAACACTGTAAATCAACTGTACAATTAAAAAAAAAAAACTGATTTAAAAAATTAAGTAAAATGCACTGGCTCCCTCCCCCCCAAAAAAAGAGGAGATATTTGGAAAAGTAGCACCACTTCTGACCCTTGACTGATGACCTGGGACCAACATTCTGGGGCAAGAATAAGGAAATAATTTGAATAGGAAGTTCTAGGACTATAATTTTGAACCAAGTTTAAAAAAAAAAGGAGAGACACCTCCTGGTAAACTGAGGTCAGCACTGGTGATTAAAATGTAACAACCTACCTACAGCTAGAAGACTTAAAAACCACAAGGATCTCCCTTGTTTTCATTTCATCCTCACCTGGCAGAGCTCCTCAGCAACATCTAGCATTCCTTGTCTGAAGAAGTGCTCCACCATCACCTCATTGAGAAGCCTCTGGCTGTCTGCCTGCCAGCAGCCGTCTATCCCCACACTGCTGATGTCGGAATCAAAATTCTGAAAGGCAAGATAGCGAGTCATGAACTGACCAGGATGCATCACTTGATACGTTTTCACCCCGCCTATCTTAACAGAAACCACCATCTTTGTTTAAACTCTGTGACACCTCCAATAAGTCCCCAATTCCAATTTGTCTGCAGCCTATGACAGGAAGCAGTCTTTTCCACTGTTCTTTTCTGAAACCCCCACTCTCATTCATTATTGCTGCAAGGGTAAATGTTTTCATTTTTGAGGGTATTTTGGAAAAATAAACTTTATAATGATTCTGTAAATAAACTGATTTCTAGGCATTATATGACAGCAATATTTTCACAGGTGTGCAGTGATAATTGTAAAAGCATGTTCAATGCAGAGTCGTCTAATAGGAAAAAAAAGAAGAGCCATTATATCCAACACAGGATTATTCAATAATCCTTGGCCCATCCCAACAACTGCAGTGCCAAGGTGGGTGTTGGGGAAAAAGAGACTGGACAGATGGCTCAGAGAGCAGGCTCTGGAGCCAATCCACCAGGGTCTGGATCCTCGTTCCATCTAACTAGCTGTGTAATCTTGGCCAAATCACTCAAGATATTTGAGCCTCAGCTTAAGTAGAGAAAATACTTTTATGGACTTAACTGTATCCTCTCACAATTCTGGTGTTCAAGTCCTAACTCCCAGCACCTTATAAAGTTAAAATAGACCATTTTGAGCCCTAATCCAATACGAATGACGCCTCCGGTGGCGCCAGTGGGTAAAGAACCTGCCTGCCAATGCAGGAGACTCAGAGACACAGGTTTGATCCCTGGGTTGGGAAGATCCCCTGGAGGAGAAAATGGCAAACTCGCTCCAGTATCTTTGCCTGGAGAATCCCATGGACAGGCGGGCTACAGTTCACAGGGTTGCAAAGAGTCGAATATGACTGAAGCGACTGAGCACGCATGCACGCAGGACAGAGACAGGTGCAGAAGGAAGACCACCTGTTATAGACCGGATGTGTGTGTCCCTCCCAAATTCCTACA
Organism: Budorcas taxicolor; assembly: GCF_023091745.1. Taxonomy (NCBI): domain Eukaryota; kingdom Metazoa; phylum Chordata; class Mammalia; order Artiodactyla; family Bovidae; genus Budorcas; species Budorcas taxicolor. The sequence continues at coordinate 107,594,941 of NC_068920.1, forward strand.
TCAAAGCCCTAGAAACCAGTGTGACTGTCTGGAGACAGAGTCTGGGAGAAGGTAATAAAGGTTAAATGAAGTCATCAGGGTGGGGCCCTCATCCAGTAGGGCCAGTGTTCTTATGAGGCAAGGAACAAACACCAGGGCTCGCTTGTTCTCTCTCCACCACATGAGGACCCAGGGAGAAGGTGCTCGTCTGCCAGCCAGGAAGAAGGCTGCCTGCCCTCAACAGGCAGTGAATTGCCCAGCACCTTGATCTTGGATTTCCCAGTCTCTACAACCAGAAAATAAACTTTTTTTGTTTAAATGGAATTTTGGAATTTTGTCCTGGCAGCCCAAGCAGATAAAGACACCACGTGATGACATGAAGAAAAGATGGCTATCTACAAATCAGGGAGAAAGGCCCCAGAAGAAACCAACCCTGCCTGCCACACCTTGATCAGGAACTTATAGTTTCCAAAACAGTGGGGAAAAGAATGTCTGTGTAAGCCACCCAGTCTGTGGAACTTTGTCAGAGCAGCTCTCGGAAATTAATATGCTCCCTTATTGGTGCAATGAAATGGCAGTCACTACTCTGTTAGTATTACTATTCACAATTAAGAAGTAAAGGTTCATTGCTCTGTATCTACTAACATGGAAAAATGTTCTTATCCTTAAGAGAAAAAAAAATAGCAACTTCTACAAAAATTATGACACAGTTTCTATTTTTTTAATGACACCATTTCTTTAAGAAAAGCTTACAAATGCTCACAGAACAAATGTGAAAAAAATATATAAAGTACTAGCAGAGATTATCACTGGAGATAACCACTCTTACACAAAGAGCAAACATTCCTTTTATAGCAAGCTAAAGGATTTCGTCAAAATCTATTACAAAAAGAGAGAGTGTTGAAGGTTCTGGTTCTGGGTAAGATCAAGCAAGTACACCCCACCCTGTCTCTCTGAACGCAGTTCCAGATCAGGACTGAGCAGAGTGGCTACTGGAGGCAACTCTGAACAGCAGTAAGTGGACTGGGGAGGAGGGCAAAGAACCGAAGGTGAGCTTACTACTTTCCTCCCTCCAACATCTATCTCTCAGTCTGGAGGTAGTACTACCAAAACCCACAACAGGGCAGGCACCTCCAGGAGAAGCCCTCCAGGGCTAGCATGAGGAACAGGAGTGGGTTTTCCTATCATGTAGAAGGGGGTGGAAAGAAATCACATGCTTTTTCCCCTCCATTTTCTTGCACCCCTAGCACAAGGCAGTCTGCAGTTAAGCTTCTGTTGTGAATAAGAAGCATTTGTAAGCTTTTTTTTTTTTCTCCCAACAGAAATGGTGTCATTAAAAAAAGAAAGAAATGGTGTCGTAATTTTCACAGCAGTACCAAGATTATGTTTGACTGAATAAGCAGGAAACAAGACTCGGCAGATCTTCAGAACTCTGCACGTGTTAAGTCAGTCATGTCCGACTCTTTGCAATCCCATGGACAGTAGCCCACCAGGCTTTTCTGTCCATGGGGATTCTCCAGGCAAGGATACTGGAGCTGCCATGCCCTCCTCCAGTGGATCTTCCCGATCCAGGGATTGAACACACCTCTCATGTCTTCTGCACTTGCAGGTGGATTCTTTACCACTAGCACCACCTGGGAAATCCACCACAGCAGGCAAGTTAAAACTGAGGGAAGGGATCTTTTCTCTCCAATCAGAGGAGCGATGGTCCCAAGAAGGAGGGGCCAAAACTCCTCTCGCATCTTTTCTCTCTCTCCCTCTTCCTTGTAGCCCCAGATACAGGCAGAATTATGATAAAATACAGGGGATGAGGGTACATCACCTGACGCAAAGAACTGACTCATTGGAAAAGACCCTGATGCTTTAGGGAAAGATTGAAGGCAGGAGAAGGGGACGACAGAAGATGAGATGGTTGGATGGCATCACCGACTCAATGGACGTGAGTTTGAGTTAAGATCCGGGAGCTGGTGATGGACAGGGAAGCCTGGTGTGCTGCAGTCCATGGGGTCACAAAGAGTCGAACACGACTGAGTGGATCAGTTCTCTGGCTGGATGACTAAACAGGAAGCTCCAAAGAACTCTAAAGTAGCAGGGAGATCAGAGAGAGGGGAAGAAACTCAGATTGGTTATGAACCCCTGGGCTTGCCCTCAAGTGGCACAGGCATGGGTCTGACCCTCGGCAGCACAGCACAGACTTTCAAAGAGGAACTAGGGGTCAGACCTAGCTTCCAGGCCCTAGAGTGGCCACTGGTTTGCACACTAACAAGACATATCTGAACAACTCTGTAATGGCTTTGGAAATAAGCTGACATTGAAACTATAACTCAGAGAAGACTGGTCAGAACTTGTAGTCTGAGCCCAACAAGGTAGTGACCACTAAAACAAAACTTAAAAAAAAACTCAGTGGATGGGGACTTCCCTGGTGGTCCAGTGGCTACGACTCCTTGCTCCCAGTGCAAGGGGCCTGGGTACAATCCCTGGCTAGAGAGCTAAGGTCTCGCATGCTGCAACTAAAACACAGCACAGCCAAATAAATAATTTTTTTTTAAAAAAAAAAACCTCACAGGATGTAATTAACAGCAGAATAGAGGTGAACAGCACAAAAGTCAGTGGAGATCCACAGAAATGATCTAATCTGATCAACCAAATAAAAACTGAAAAAAAAAAAAAAAAAAGAATAGGATCTCAGGGACCTGTAGGAAAATAACAAAAGATCTTACATTAAGTCAATGGATTGCTAGAGGGAGAAGAGTGTAGTGTAGGAAAAAAAATTTTTTTTAACATTTCCCAACTTCGTCAAAAGACAGAAATCTACAGATTCAAGAAGCTCAGCAAACTCCTGAAAGGATAAGTTCAAAGAAATCCAAACTCAGACATCTCAGGATCAAACTGCTAAAAATTAAAGACTAAGAAAAATTTTGAAAGTAACTAGGAAAAAGTGATACATTGCTTATAGGGAAACTATAATTCAAATAACTACAGATTTCTCAACTAAAAATCTTAATTTACATACTTTAAAAATAATTGTAAAATATAGAGGAACCATATGCAACTTTGTTCTGTATTTTCCAAGTCTCCTGTAAATGTGTTATCATACTTTCATATTTTTAAAAAAGAAAAAAGGACTACAGATTTCTCAACAGAAGCCATGCAGAGACCAGAAAGAAGTGACACATTTTTCAAGTACTAAAAGAAAAGAACTGACATCCCAGAATTTTATATCAAGTGAAAATACCCTTCAGGAATGAAGATGAAATAAAGACACTCTCAGATGAAGGGAAGCTCAATTTGTTGAAAGAAGACCTGCTCTAAAAGAACTGCTAAAGTTCTTCTGACTAAGGGGAAATCACCCCAGTAGAAGGCAACTCGAAACATCAAGAGCAAAGAAACTGGCCAATCTACCTCTGAAAGCTTTCTGTGCCCAATTTCACTTCCACTCCCTTATCTTTCATAGGTGTTAACCTATGTTAACCTGATAAGCCTCTTGAATTGTTTTTTAAGCACATAAATTTAATTAATGTTTAGATTAAACTGAAATTCTTCATTCAATCCTTAATCATTGCTTAAGCATGGTACAAGCAACACAGGGTTATTTTACAGCACACATAAGAACAGGTGGTAAGTAATCCTGCAATAGAACTCCAAACCACATGCTGTTTACAATCATCACAACACAGCACAGCTCTCCTCTTCAAAACTCAGCCCACTTTTCTTTAAAGATCTCTCTATTCTTAGATGTCAAGTCAGTAGCCTAAAACTAAATATACACATTTAACATTTGGAATTACTCAACACAAAAAACAAAAAAGGAAAATTACTCTCAGAATCTTAAAATTTTTATTCCTTTTCTTTTTATAGACCTCTTTCTTGGCCTAGTACTTAATCTAAAGAATGAAATAATACAGAGTACCTAGATGCTAAGGCAATAGCGTCCATGCCCATACTGAAAAGACCGTATCTAGCCCTGAAAAAAATCAGGATTGCTTGGTTGTGACTCTCTACTTTCCTCATCCAATCTGCTTACCAGATTCTGCCTGTTGAGAGATGACTTTATAGCAGTTTATCAATACCTTTACGCTAATTATTACATCTTTATGCTGTCTATGACAATCAGAACACCAGAAGTAAAGATGTTGCTACCTTGTTCCTCCTCTGGACTGGGTGGGGTACAGGCCTTACTAGGGTGACTGATGGTGAAACGGAGCAGGACCCAAGGGCTTCGCCCCCCATGTCCTCAGCCTGCCTTTCGCCCATGGAAAAACTTTAGCCAAAGAATTAAGTTTCATCAGAGAAGCGAGAAAATGCAGAAATGAAGGAAAACAGTCAAAGGAGACCAAATGATAATAGTGTAGTCATCAAGCACAGTCAGGGACCGCTAGTTTCTTCTCAAAGGCTATAGATAATATTCTGAGCCACATCCTGTGAGCTGTCCTTGTAGATACTGAAACCACCAGCAGGTAGAGAGGTTAACTACATGATGACCAGACTAACCACGACACAGCTGCACAATTCCAAGAACTGGCCTCAAGGAGATGGGAACCAACCAATCCTGGAACAGAAGACTGACTTTTCCTAAAACAATGAAGATGACGCTGATTAGACCACCGATGACCAAGATGACTGTCAGAGCTGATTGTGCTGTTTCTGCATGGAGCCCCTACCTCTGTCTATAAAAGCTCTTGCCCCTGATTGGGGGTGGGGAGTCAGCCTTTGGACAAGCATTCCCCACCTCCCACTGCCAGCATCTAAAATAAACCAAACTTTCCTTCTTATCAACCTCTTTATCGGGACACAGTCAGAGCTGGGTTCAGTAACAATGTCACAGATTTCTCCCATATTGTATTCCCCCAGATAAAAGGCTAATCAAATGAATAAAGGAATGGTATCAGAGGATGACAGAATTTATTACCAACTCAAGAATCTGTCTATAACTCTCTAAATGTCTGCATGCACTCTATAGGCAAGAATCGAGACTAAGATTTCTCACTGATCTGTCAACCTCGTTCAATCCAAACACAACCTTCAGATTTCTAATGATTCATTTACTGATTATTCCCCAATCGCATCAACCTCCAACAAATTAGGTGTCTATTATTCAGCAGGAAAGAAAGAAGACACATGGTCAACTCCAAAGGACAGACCATACGAAAACTCAAAACAAAACAACTCCTCCAAATCTTTCCTTCATATACTTAAACCAAAAGTAAATTTTGATCATCTAGAAAAATTTAAAACAGTCTAACATTGAAACAAATGTAAATACTTTCTTTTACAAGGATGCTCTTCATATAATTTTATTTCACTACTATACTGGTGGTAGGAAAAATCAAAAACCCTTACACTCAAGACATCTGTACGACATTCAAGTTCTAGAACTTATTTGCTAGTCTTGGAAAACACAACTAAGCATGACTAAGCAAAGCATTAGATGAAAACTTCTGAGCTCCCTTCTATCATTTAGATCTTACAGTTTAAACCACTAAAGTGGATGAGTAAACTTTTCTCATAGCTTATTTTCTGCTCACAGGTAGGAAAAATCGAAGCTTAAATTGTAAAAAGAGGTCGAGGAAATGCAAAAGAGTATGAGAACTCCTTTTGTTGTAAGTGCAAGTTCTTACTATTGCATCAGAGCAAGGATCAGTTCCAGGCCCTGTTGCTAGGTGACCAAACTCATCTGCATGGCTGCCCAGGAAATCAGCAGCATCGCAAACCAGCCAAGAAGTAGATAGTGAAGATAAACACCTGTCTATTAGCACTTCTGTTTTACTCCATTTTTCCTTTTATAAAGGAAAAGAAAAGAAAAAGCATGGATGGATGTTCTTAAATGTGAAGGCACATTCTCAAAAGATAAAAAGCACATATTCAAGGGTGTGTCTGTCTAGAGAAGATATTACAGCTTAAAAAGAGAAATCCAGGACACACAAATCTGTATACCATCTCATGTACTTTTAGTATCCTTCACATTTTTAACGGATTAAAGGTTTTAAAGTCTGGAGGCTAGGCAGAGGAGAAGTAAATAACTTAGACGATCCTTACTTACAAGACTATGAAATCTAAACAAACCACCCTACCTGTTTGCTTAAACATGCTTATGAACTGATTAGACTTAAGGACTGGCTTTCACTGCTCACCATCCAAAATCAATCCCTTTCTGAAATACATTTTATGAAATTATAATTATTGAGTAAGTACTGACAAAAGAAGTACATGATAAAACACAGTATTTGATTTAACGCCTAAGTGTCAATTCTTTTTTCGTTTAATATTTATTTATATGGCTACATCAGGTCTTAGTTGCAGCATGAGAACTATTAAGTTGTGGCATGTGGGATCCAGTTCCCTGACCAGGGATGGAACCTGGGCCCCTTGCATTAGGAGCAAGGAGTCTTACCCACTAGACCACCAGGGAAGTCCCTGCCAATTCTTTAATACTGCTAATTTTTTAAATACTTCTCCATTGACTTTGGTAGAAAAACTGGCATGTGACCCTAACAACGTGCTCTTGTTGCACCTACCAGGAATCAATTTCCCATCCAAGCACCTAGTTAATCTGGTTTACTTAGCAGGAGTGAAAGGGTTACTGCAGAGAACATTTAACTGAGAAGACGATGACCTGGGCTCTGGCTCCATGCAGCCTGGGAAAAGTTATCTACTACTTCACACACAACAAAAAAAAAGATACTATGCAAACACTGGACAGCGACAAGTAAAAGAATGAAATTAGAACACTCTCTAACATCATACACAAAAATAAACTCAAAATGGACTAAAGACCTGAATGCAACAAGGCCAGATACTATAAAACTTACAGCAAAGAGGAAAACATAGGCAAAACACTCGACATAAATCACAGAAAGATGTTTTTCAATCTACTGCCTAAAGTAATGAAAATGGGACTTAATTAAACTCAAAAGCTTATACAGAGCAAAGGAAACCAAAAACAAAGGGACAACCCTCAGAATGGGAGAAAATATGAGATTTTTACTAAATGTCTTACTAGTAACTTTTTTAGGGGGTATGGTTAGTCTGATGTTTTATTTTTAGGGAATTCGTTCCTAGCTTCCAATCACTGTGATCTTTTTACAGCTTTGTTAGCCATTTCTTTTCAGTAATTCTGAAAATTCTACCCAATACATGTATCAAATTATCTGCCTATATTTCAGAACTCAGTTCTTTTTCGCCTTGCTCAGAGTAAGTTTTCTAGCCTTTTTCATTTCCCTCCTTGATGAACAGTAACATCTCTCTACTACATAAGGATTTATCCATTATATAATAATAGTACTTCAGAGTTAGCTGACCTCACCCATTCTAACTATTGTTTAAGGCTAAATGCAAAAAATTTTCTCCTGCCATTACTGTTTTCTCCTCTTACACCCCAGTAAGACCTATATAAAGGCTCACTCAGAACTATTTTACAATGTTCTCTATTTCATTTTTTATAGCCTTACACCATTTTTTTTTAACAGTCATCATTTTGCCTCACCAATGCATATGCTCCATCTAGTGGCAGAAGATCAGTTTAGGAAAAGTGGTTTACAAAAAGGGGTTTTTTTAAACCATTATTTGCCCCCTTAAAACATTACCAGCCCTGCAGTGGCCTGATTTCCTAGTACAGCACAATGTTTAAGAACAAACTCTTGAGTGAAACCTTTTCCCAAACCTTGATCTACCACTTGCATACCTTAAGGTATGTTACTTAATATTTCTGAATCTTAGTTTCCTCACATGTGAAAAGGGAATATCATGGGCTTGTATCATGGGCTATTGGAGAAGGAAATGGCAACCCACTCCAGTATTCTTGCCTGGAGAATTCCATGGACAGAGGAGCCTGGCAGACTAGTCCACACGGTTGGAAAGAGCCCGACACGGCTGAGCGACTAACACACATTGCGGGCTATGTGTGTATGTGCTGCTAAGCCGCTTCAGCCATGTCTGACTCCTGGCGACCCTGTGGCCAACAGCCCATCAGGCTCCCCTGTCCATGAGACTTCCCAGGCAAGAATTCTGGAGTGGGTTGCCATGCCTTCCTCCAGGGGATCGTCCCGATCCAGGGATGGAACTGGAGTTTCTTCTGTCTTCTGCATTGGCAGGTGGATTCTCTTAACACTAGCGTCATCTGGGAAGCCCTCTAAATGAATGTAACGTTCTCAGCTCAACATGTTAAACATGGTCAATACTCCGTAAGTGACAGCTATATTTTCTCCTTTCTCCTTAGTCTAATTTCATCCTATTTAAGGAGGTAGGCAAATCCTCAAATGTTTTTATCATTCCCTCCCTTTTCCCCCTAATCTCCTTGGATCAAATCTTTATGCCTTCCATCACTGCCTTTTCCCCAGCCTGAGCTTGCCTGACAGGGGCAGCCACTCCCGTCAAGTCAGTCCCTGAGAGTCTTTAACAGGAGTCAAGCATTTTCTCAACTGTTCAGTTCCTTGCCTGACCCCATGGAAGACCACAATTCACTGCTCTGCTGCACTAAATCTTACCCACTCTCACAAGTCAAATGTAAAAACATCCACTCCAGGGAATTCCCCAGCGGTCCAGTGGTTAAGACCCTGCCTTCCAATGCAGCGGGGCAAAGGTTCAATCCCTGGTCGGGGAACTAAGATCCCATATGCCTTGTGGGGTGGCCAAACAAATAAAAAATTTTTTAAAAATTAAAAACTAAATGGAACTTTCCTGGTGGCACAGTGGATAGGAATCTGCCTGCCAATGCAGGGAACACAGGTTCAATCCCTGGTCTGGGAAGATTCCACATGCCTCAGAGCAACTAAGCCCACATGCCACAACTACTGAGCCTGCAGGCTGCACCTAGCGTAGCCGAGAGGCCGTGCTCTGAAACCAGAGAACCCACCACAGTGAGACGTCCTCACACCACAAGGAAGAGCAGCCCCCACTTGCTGCGACTAGAGAAAGCCACTCACAACAATGAAGACCCAGAGCAGCCAAAATAAATGAATGAATAAATAAAATATCAACTCTACAACCTTAATCAAGAACTCAATGATCATCTCTTTACTTTTTATTAGTAAGCAGAGTCTGTCCTAAGCAAACTTATTTATGTTGTCTCAGAATCTTTCCAGTTCTTTGACATGTACAAAAAGCGCCCTTAAACGAATAAACAACGCCACAATTTTCTAAAAAACATGTACTATGTTTTTCACTTTCAACTGTCCCACAGCAAATGTTAGATACTTAAATCTTAGCATTATTTCATCCACCCACACACAGAAGTCTAAAGCAGTAATTATTTGTACTGACTTTTCTTACTTAAGAATTAAACTTTTAAAAAAGTCAAAAGACTAAGTAAAACACTAAATAAAATATCCTAAATAGGAAAGAATTCTAGATTTTCTTAAAAATAGAGAAGGAAATAAAAAACGTATTTGTTTTTACTAAAAAAAAAAAACAAACAAAAAACATTTTTTTGGCTACAGAACCCAGCGGTTGATATTTATTTTAAACTGTGATTATACTACAGGCATCTGAAAACTGTGAACACATTAAAGCAGAAATCTTCAATAATTTTTTATACTGGCAATAATTAAAAGCCAGAAAGTGTCCGGCCTAACATCATAAACTTTTCTGCATACGTTTTCAGGGAAGTGATGACCGAAAAGTTTAAAGGAAGCACTGAAACATTAAAGGAAAAAATAAATTTTTTAAGCATGTCAAAAATTTACTCAAGTTCCTCACTCAACCACCAGCCTGCTCATATACGAGTCACCAGCTTCCTTACTGCCCTCCTCTCAGCAGGGTGGGAACACGTCCCCATAACATGGTGCTCACAGGCTGCCGGACGACATTCCAGTTTATTACTCAAGGCTGTTTACCATGATACTTAAAGGCTTAAGCCACAGTGGCTTCAGCTTCATCCTGTTTGTTCGCCAACCAACGAGTCCACCCAGCCTTTATGATAGGTGGCCCCGGAAGCTTGCACAAATTTATGAGGTGCAAGCTAGAAGGGCAGGAAGACTTTACAAACCAATGGAATCTTGGACAACATCAGTCAACACAGAATTCCTCAGGAGCGCCAGAAGCTCATGTACCAGGTCTAGGTAGTTCTAGTGGGGTGACAGCTTCCTTTACAGCTAAGGCTAAGTAGATGCCGCCCCTTAACTCCCACAAAAGGGAAGAGGATACACTGAAAAATGTTATAGAACTCCGCTAAGACATCCAAGCTTTCGGCTGTGCCTCAGAACTATAATTCAACAAGTTACCCCAGCATCAACTTAATGGTGTCATTTCATGATAGATCAGAAGAATCTAGAAGCCAGGTCACCTAGAAACTAAACTACTTTCACAGGAACACATAAAACTACCCCCTCCCCCCCAAAAACCTGTAAAAGTCCTTATAACTTCCAAGTACATGAAAAATATACCCAAAGGGAAATGAATAAATTAAAATATTTAATCAGCAATATTCACCTCAAATACCTCCCCACTAAAAAGGTCAGAATGTAGGTTACTCACTATGTGGATCCCTTGTCGTCCACTTTCAAAAAGATACTTCCATTTCCAGTGCCAAACACATTTAAATGCTTTTGTCTCAAAAAATAGCCAAAACATGACAACCCTTACGAATGTGTATAAAGACCTGCCACATCTGGAAGAAGACGTGTTTAGCAAGTCACCAGTAGCTGGGGGACAAGAGTAAAAGAGGGCTCTGATGATAACTGGCTTCCCTGGTGGCTCAGACGGTAAAGAATCCACCTGCAATGCAGGAGACCTGGGTTCAGTCTCTGGGTCAGGAAGATCCCCTGGAGAAGGGGATGGAAACTCACACCAGTATTCCTGCCTGGAGAATTCCATGGACACAGGAGCCTGGCGGGCTACAGTCCATGGGGTTGCAAAGAGTCAGACAAGATGGAGGGACTAACACCAATGGTAATTAGGATCAGACAAGACATAAGCTAGGAAATGAGGACACATGGCCCCCTACCAGCGGCACCATGCAAAGCCCTGTATCCCAGATCTTGGTAGCCAGGAAAACACCCACGAGGTATGACTGCAAGGCCATCCCCACCTATTCTGGAATCTGGGATCTTTTCTCTGACTGGCTGCTTTGGAGGCTTCAACTACTCTTGCTGTCCTGGCATCTTCTGGTCCCGCCTGTCCCCACACCATCATAACTGCAGGTAGCACAATGGTCACTGCCAGGAACCTCTTGGGGTCTGAACCTTCACTAGAATACCTTGGTCACTGGCAGCCGCCAATATCTGAAGCTTCCTAAACATCACCAGTAGTTACTTCACCCTAAAGAACTCTAAAGAGGGTTCCTCACTCACAGTGATTTAAGATCATCTCTAAAGCACCCCCAACCTCACTCTTCCAGAAGGTCCTTGAATCAGTACACACCAATAATCACTTCAGGCACCAACTGAAGACATACGACACCACAGTCTCCAAAAAGTCTGAGACCAAAGCCACTTCCAAAGCTCTGTTTCCATCCTCAGAGTTAACAGACAGGCCCCCCAACCTCAGAGCTATTTCAGAGAACACTTCCAGCCTCTGCTGGCAACTGCCATTACAGACCCAAAAATGGGGCCGCTGCAGCCAGCACCACTTCTCTGGCCTCTCACTGAGTCGAAGCCCTCAGCACACTGGGAGTGGTGAGAGCTCTCCCAAAGGTCACTAACACTTCTGAAGGCCCAGCTACCCAAACGATCTGCAGAGCCCCAGCCGTTCAGTCCCGTCATACCGTACCTACACGATGGCAAGACCTCCTTAAAAGCACCGTGTTATAGTTCTCACTTGGGCTGCCCTGAGTCTAGCCGGCCAACATTACCACTCTGTCAGATTATTTCTGACAGTTAGGCTTGCACATGAGTTAAGAGCCGTTCTCTGGATTCCACGAGTTTCCATGTTACAGCTACTGTCCTCATGCACACAGATGGAGCAGCTCATAAGACATGTTTTGCTACAAAAAGCTCTCCCCAAAATTTCTTCCTACTCTCCCAAAAGTTTACAATGTGTGAACAAAAATGTCCACAACCAGTCACACACTCCCTAACAGATGAAACATTCCCAGGCATCACACAGTAACCTTAAGCCACTTCTCTTGGGCTCTACTAAGAACAAGAACTCCAAGGGCAAAACTGGCCCAGTGCTAAAAACAGTAACTGCTTATAAGCAAACCTCCAAGTCAAAGATTTAAGAGATGTCACAAGAAAATCACTCAAGCAACCGGCTCTGCTGGCTAGCAACCAACCCGCTCACACAGCAAACAACAAAGTGACCAGCTGGAGCAAAGTGACCAGCAAGCATAGGAGGACAAGGAGACTAGAATGATGCAGGGCAGACAGACGCAAGCTTCGTTACCCCAGTCATCCCCTAACAGAGGCCAAGTCACACCCCAGGAATTACTCAGCAAGTAGGAAAAGTTCCTTCTATGAACAAACTCCCTCAGAGGAAGTTAGAAATTTGGAAACTGACTCACCTTGACATTAGGAGTGGTCATCGTACAAGAAAATGGGTTAAAAAAAAAGGCTATAAAAAGAGAAGGTTTTTGGTTTGCTTTTATTCTTGTTTTTTTGGAAATAACAGCAACACGGGACTTTAAGAGTACCATAGTAAAACGATATTACTAAAAGCAAGGATGAAAGAAATAGTATGAACAATGAGAAAGCTACTGTGACGAAAGCAGTCATGGGAAAATGGTGGCTGATGCCAGAACACACCCGACACTCCCGACAACACCATACCTTATCAATGGCTTTTCCAACCCGAGAAACGCTGCTGTGGATGTCTTTGTGGTCAGAGGCCAACTTCTGAACAGTATCCTTTATTCTCTTACAGCACTGTGTCAAGACAAGTGAAAGTGTCCCTGATAATTCAGCATCTTGACCTATAAAAAAAGAAAGAAAGATGACTGGCTATTCAAAAAAGCAAACCCAAAGATGGCAAGTTATCACATTGGCCCTCTGGAAGATGAAAAGGTAGATGTGAAGAAAAATCAACTGTCCACTTTGAAACAGATGGTAACAGCCATAGGCGATATTTTTCAAAGGAACAGTAAGAAAGCTATTTTAATTTTTGCATCATTTGGAATACATTTAAAATTTTTACTATGACATAAATCACTTATATAATTACTAAATTGAATAATACTGCATAATACTACCAAGGCATTTTGAAGAAAATATGTCTAAGTGAATAAACTCACTTATTCAATCCACTTAAACTGTCCAAGTCACTCTCACAACATTTTATTACTAAATTTCCTAAGAAGAGAGAAGTCTAATTGTTTTATGTTCTACACAAAGAAGAAAAAACAAACTTTTCTGGATAACATGGAGAAACAGTGAACATAGCAGAAAAGAGTTTATATATCCCCACCTGTAAGCCTCAGTGAGCCATCCCTACCAGTCAGGGTGGGAGGAACTCTCAAGAACTTCGAGTTCCCAGGTGCCGGCCAAGAGCCCACCCTGCAAGCAGGTCTTTGTAAGGATTAGCAATCTCAGACTGGCTTGCAAGGTTGGTCTCTGGTGGGCATTTGGGAATTTGGATTTCAGGAAGGTTCCTACTACTCTAACTGGTTAAGAATGGCTTGTTGTGCCTAAACTGTTTGTAAAATGTGGTTTGTGCTGAACTGCTTTTCTTCTGGGAGTCTGGAATTTTGGTATCTGCTAGACAGAGGGTGCCTGCCTACACGACAGTACCCAGTAAACACCAGAAGACTATGTCTCCAAATGAGCTTCCCTCAGAGATAAACACTTCACGTTGTTATTGTTTAGTCACTGTATCTGACTCTTTGCAACCGCATGGGCTGTATCTGGCCAGGTTGTGGGATGTCCCAGGCAAGAATACTGGAGTGGGTTGCCACTTCCTTCTCCAGGGGATCTTCCTGACCCTGGGATCGAACTTGTGTCTTCTGTATTAGCAGCTGGATTCTTTACCACTGAGTCTCCAGGGGAATACTGTAACACTTCATATTTGTTAGTGTTTGATGCTAGAGGAATTAAGTATGCTGCCCTGTGTGACTCCACTGGGAGAGGACTCTTTGCAGCTTTCTCTTGGTTTCCTCTAGACAATGCCCTGTGTGCTTTTTTCCCTTGCTGTTTGTCTTGTACCTTTTTGCTGTAACGAATGTTAGCCATGAGTATGAGTGTGACTACCTGTTGAGTCCAGTGCCTCCTCCTGTATTAGTGGAATCTACAGTAGTCTTGCACTGCAAGGAGATCCAACCAGTCAATCCTAAAGGAAATCAACCCTGAATATTCATTGGAAGGACTGATGCTGAAGCTGAAGCTCCAATACTTCAGCCAACTGATGCAAAGAGCCAACTCACTGGAAAGACCCTGATACTGAGAAAGACTGAGGCCGGGAGAAGGGGGCAACAGAGGATGAGATGGTTGGATGGCATCACTGACTCAATGGACATGAGTTTAAGCAAGCGCTGGGAGATGGTGAAGGACAGAGAAGTGGGGTGTGCAGAAGTCCATGGGGGTCACAAAGAGTCGGGCACGACTTAGGGGCTAAACAACAACAAAGTAGTTGTGGGGACACTTTTTCCTTGATAGATCAACAGAAAGTTACTACCGCTGATTTCCTTTCCTTGTGCCATCTCCTCAAAAAAAGAGATTGCTCTCTTTATTTGTATTCTCTTTATCTCTGAATTTGTATTCAGTAATACTTGTCAGTTACCTCAAGCACAGGCCTACACATCCACACCTGTAAGCAACAGACCTAGCTCCTGAAATCTTACTGAGTGGTTCTTAAAAGATAAATTTACATCAGAGTGATCTGGAGGTCTAGTTAAGACAAAGTAGATAGATCCACACCCCCAGAGTTTCTGATTCAAGAGGTCTGGGATAGGGCCCAAGAATTTGAAAGAGAAGAGCCCCAAAGTAAAAGCAGTCTTAGGAGCTTCATTCATCAAACAGCTATTTATTGAGCATTCAATTATGTGACAGGTACAGCTGTGTCCAGGCAAAAATCCCAGCAAAACATAACTTCTGGTGAGCAAGATAAATACAAAGTCAGTCAATTACACAATACTGCAAAAGAGGATACGTGCTCCTGGCAGGGGCGGGGGACCAGAGTAAAACAAATGTAGAGTGTTTGTGGGTTGAGCCACTGTAATCTTCAACAGGTGGACATGGTAAGCCTCACTGAGGAAGTGACATCTGGGCAAAAACTTGAAAGAAGGGGGAGAAGGGTAGCAGAAAATGTCACCCCCAAATAGCCTTTTGGCACAAGGATGATCTTGAGCTAATTATTTCTGAAAAACAACAAACAGAGGAGAAGCTCTGAAAGCAGAATAGAAGTGACCCTTTTATAAGGGAAATTTAAATGTATAAAATAAACCTCCATTTTAAGGGTATCTCTATATGAGGAAGAGAAGAGTGACTGCTGCTTCAGTCACGTCCGACTCTGCGACCCCACAGACGGCAACCCACCAGGCTCCTCTAGGAGCCTGGGATTCTCCAGGCAAGAAAACTGGAGTGGGTTGCCATTCAGCTCAGTCGCTCAGTCGTGTCTGACTCTTTGCAACCCCATGAACTGCAGCACACCAGGCCTTCCAGTCCATCACCAACTCCTGGAGTTCACTCAAACTCACATCCATCGAGTTGGTGATGCCATCCAGCCATCTCATCCTCTGTCGTCCCCTTTTCCTCCTGCCCCCAATCCCTCCCAGCATCAGAGTCTTTTCCAATGAGTCAACTCTTCGCATGAGGTGGCCAAAGTACAGGCGTTTCAGCTTTAGCATCAGTCCTTCCAAAGAACACCCAGGGCTGATCTTGATGAAAGTGAAAGGGGAGAGTGAAAAAGTTGGCTTAAAGCTCAACATTCAGAAAATGAAGATCATGGCATCTGGTCCCACCACTTCCTGGCAAACAGATGGGGAAACAGTGGAAACAATGTCAGACTTTATTTTTTGGGGCTCCAAAATCACTGTAGATGGTGACTGCAGCCATGAAATTAAAAGACGCTTACTCCTTGGAAGGAAAGTTATGACCAACCTAGATAGTATATTCAAAAGCAGAGACATTACTTTGCCAGCAAAGGTCTGTCTAGTCAAGGCTATGGTTTTTCTAGTGGACATGTATGGATGCGAGAGTTGGACTGTGAAGAAGGCTGAGTACTGAAGAACTGATGCTTTTGAACTGTGGTGTTTGAGAAGACTCTTGAGAGTCCCTTGGACTGCAAGGAGATCCAACCAGTCCATTCTAAAGATCACCCCTGGGTTGCCATTACCTTCTCGTAAATCACAAGAAATTTTTATGAAAGCTCAGACTTAGATTTACATAAAAAACCTAACCCCTGTTTACTGTGCTTTTCCTGCTAACCTCCCCATTACTGGCCTACCCACACCTACCTTTCTTTTGTCTTCAGCTGAAGCTGGTCTGTAAGCCTGAGTTCTAAGCCACCTCTTTGAGTCACTCACTACTCCCTGGAATACTGAGTGCACCTCCCACAAGCACATGAGGTATACGTGTAAACAAACTGCTTTTCTCTAGTCAGTCTGTTTTTTATTATAGGAGTCTCTCAGCCAAGAACTTGCAAGGGTAGATGTAAAATTACTTTTCCTTCCCTACAGAGGAAAGCATTCCAGCATTTATGACAACCACTGAGAGAAGTAAGCAGAAGAATGTATCCGTAAGGTACCCAATTCAACATGGGGTGGCCAAAACAGAAATTGCCCTTATTTCTAAATACAACTGCACGAAGTATGTATCAGGTGCTTCCAATTTCTAGTGATGCAGGTTAGGCGAAGGAAAGACCTGATAATCCAGGAAAAAAATTTAAATCTGTCTAAAACATGTCCTATACATACTTTGGGCCAAAAGAACCTAATTGCTTCAGTAAGCTCTGTTCTGGCCATTTCTGCTCTTTCTGTATCTAACCCTTATCTAACCTCAATGGCTTTATCTTCTCTTTGAATTTCTATGCCCACAGACTTACTCAGTCTTCTCAATTCCTAATGAATTCTGTTTTCTCTACCACTCCTCTGGCACAGAATAAAACACCAGTTAACAATTTCAGATATATACACCATCATCAGCCTCAACTAGATGTAAGAACCAAAGGGAAGACAAGTTCTTAAACTGTATCCTCCACAGTCTTATATACCCTACACATTTGCAGGTGCTATTAATATAAGTATACAGATTGATGGTAAATAAAGTAAGGGGGAGAAAACAGTTAAAAAGAAAGTCATACTCAACAAAGGGTGCTGGAATAACTGGCTACTCATTTGCAAAAAAATCATATCATAGAAATTAACTCAAAATGGAATGAAGACAGAAATTAAAAGCTGAAACTATCAAACTCTTGGAAGAAAATGGGTTTATTCATGACCTTGGATTGGGTGATGGTTTCTTAGATATGACACCAAAAGCAACCAGACAAAAACATAATTAAATTGGACTTGATCAAAACAAGGGCTTCCCTTGTGGCTCAGCTGGTAAAGAATCCGCCTGCAATGTGGGAGACCTGGCTTCGATCCCTGGGTTGGGAAGATCCCCTGGAGAAGGGAAAGGCTACCCACTCTGATATTCTTGCCTGGAGAATTCCATGAACTATACAGTCCATGGGGTCGCTAAGAGTTGGACACGACGGAGTGATTTTCGCTTCATCAAAACTTAAAACTTTAGTGCTTCAAACACTACCAAACACTACCACTACCAAGAAAGTGAAAAGAGAACCCACAGAATGGGAGAAAAATATGCAAATCATGCATCAGATAAGGATCTAGTATCCAGTATACAAAAAGAATGCATCAATATCAGGATGTTCAGTTCAGTCGCTCAGTCATTTCTGACTCTTTGTGATCCCATGAACCGCAGCACTCCAGGCCTCCCTGTCCATCACCAATTCCCAGAGTCCACCCAAACCCATGTCAACTGAGTCAGTGATGCCATCCAACCATCTCATCCTCTGTCATCCCTTTCTCCTCCTGCCCTCAATCTTTCCCAGTATCAGGGTCTTTTCCAGTGAGTCAGCTCTTTGCATCAGGTGGCCAAGGTACTGGAGTTTCAGCTTCAGCACCATTCCTTCCAAAGAAATCCCAAGTTGATCTCCTTCAGAATGGATTGGTTGGATTTCCTTGCAGTCCAAGGGACTCTCAAGAGTCTTCTCCAACAGCACAGTTCAAAAGCATCAATTCTTTGGCACTCAGCTTTCTTCACAGTCCAACACTCACATCCATACATGACTACTGGAAAAATCACAGCCTTGACTAGATGGACCTTTGTTGGCAAAGTAATGTCTCTGCTTTCGAATATACTATCTAGGTTGGTCACAAGTTTCCTTCCAAGGAGTAAGTGTCTTTTAATTTCATGGCTGCAATCACCATCTGCAGTGATTTTGGAGCCCCCCAAAATAAAGTCTAACACTGTTTCCACTGTTTCCCCATCTATTTGTCAGGACGTGATGGGACCGGATGCCATGATCTTCGTTTCCTGAATGTTGGACTTTAAGCCAACTTTTTCACTCTCCTCTTTCACTTTCATCAAGAGGCTTTTTAGTTCCTCTTCACTTTCTGCCATAAGGGTGGTATCATCTGCATATCTGAGGTTACTGATATTTCTCCCAGGAATCTTGATTCCAGCTTGTGCTTCTTCCAGCCCAGTGCTTCTCATGATGTACTCTGCATATAAGTTAATGAGCAGGGTGACAATATACAGCCTTGACGTACTCCTTTCCCTATTTGGAACCAGTCTGTTGTTCCAGGATGAGCAGGGTGACAATATACAGCCTTGACGTACTCCTTTCCCTATTTGGAACCAGTCTGTTGTTCCAGGTCCAGTTCTAACTATTGCTTCCTGACCTGCATATAGGTTTCTCTAGAGGCAGGTCAGGTCTCCTCTTTCACTTTCATCAAGAGGCTCTTTAGTTCTTCTTCACTTTCTGCCATAAGGGTGGTGTCATCTGAGGTTATTGATATTTCTCCCAGCAATCTTGATTCCTGCTTGTGCTTCCTCCAGCCCAGTGTTTCTCATGATGTACTCTGCGTATAAGCTAAATAAGCAGGGTGACAATACACAGCCTTGATGTACTCCTTTTCCTATTTGGAACCAGTCTGTTGTTCTAAGATGAACAATCCAATTAAAAATAGGCAAAGAATTTGAACAGATTTTTTTCCAAACAGGATAGAGTGGGAATTCCTTGGTGGTCCAATGGTTAGGCCTTGGTGCTTTCACTGCCATGGCCAGGCTCAATTCCTGATCATGGAACTAAGATTCCACAAGTCGTGTGGCATGGTCAAAACAAAAGATATATAAGTAACCAATAAGCACAGGAAAAGGTAGTCAGCATCATTAATCAATAGGGAAATGCAAACCAAAACTACACTCAGAAACTACTTCACACCCACTGGGATAGCTATAATGAAAAAAGATGGACGACAATAATAAGTGTTGGCAAGAATGTGGAGAATTGAGACCCACATATATTGCTGAGGGATGGTGCAAAAGCTGTTGAAAACATTCCTCAGAAAGTTAAACAAAGTTACCATATAAGCCAACAATTCCACATGTAGGTACATCAGTTTAGTTGCTCAGTCCTGTCCGACTCTTTGCGACCCCCTGAATCGCAGCACGCCAGGCCCAAGAGAAATGAAAACATACATCCATACACAAACTTGTACATGTTCATAGCAGCATTTTAATAGCCTCAAAATAGAAACAATTCAAATACCCAAATAATGAATGGATAAACAAATGTGGCAAATCCATGCAACATAGTATTATTCAGCTATAAAAAGGAAGGAAGCACTAATCTATGCTACAACATGGATGAACCCTGGAAACATTAAGCTGAAATATGCCACACAAAAGGCCACAGATTGTTTGATTCTACTTCTTTGAAATGTCCAGAACAGGCAAGAAGATTCATACTTGCCTGAGCTGGAGAAGTGTGGAATGGAGAATGACTGTGAATAAGAGGAGGTTTCTTCCTGGAGTGAAGAAAATGTTCTCAAATTAGATAATGGTTATGGCTACACAACTCTGAATGTACTAAAAGCTAGTGAATTTGACACTTTCAAAGGGTGATTTTGCGGTATGTGAACTTTAACTTATTTTTTTAAAAAGCCTAAAAATGCAAACCCTAACAGCTGGACATGTTTATTTCTACAATTAGGAGACAACAAACAAAAGGTTAAGGAACACAAAAGCAAAGCTCAAGCTGGAGAGAGGTCATTTGGGATTTGCCAGTTGAATCTCTATGTCCCAACCTCAAAATCCATTGACATTTTCAAATTTTAGTGACTCAGTTTGCTATGTTTATAAATCATAGATGTGAGGAATATAAGGTCAATTAATTAACACAGTTTTCAATATGCCCCAAGGAGAATAATTTCTACAAAGTATTTGGAAGCACAAGAAAAGTATAATGGCATAATCTGAAAGAGAACCCCAGGAAAGCCCTGTTCAGAGAAAAGGATTCCATTAATGCATTTTCAAATGGATTTGGTGGAAAGCAGCCAAAGGTAAAAACAGGTTTGGAAATCACTGTAATCACCAAACGGACTGAGACCAAACTTCTAAGTCCTAAAGGGAGAGGCCTAATGTTCTTTCCATTTACTTGTCTGAAAACAAAACCTGCTTCTAAGAGAAACAGAAATCTGCTTCTCTATGAAAGAAAACTCATCGGATTCAGTTCCTAGAAGTAAAACTGGGCAGTTCCTGTGACAGCCACCTTTACCATAACAACCAGAGAGGAAGGTGAACGCTGGGAGCCATGCTGGCCACTAGGAGAGTGGTCACTTTTTACCCAGGATGAAGTCCTGTGCCAAGTGTGTCTGGCAATGCAATAACCTCCCTGGACTCAGGACCCGTACACAAGTATGAAAAGAAATCACTCACCTTTTACTGTCACCACAAATACTTTTTTTTCCAAAGATTATTTTTCAAGATCAGTTTTATACTTAACAACAAAATTGAGAGGGAGGCAGTGAGATTTCCCAGTATACCCCGCCTCCACACATGTACAGCCTGAAAGTTCTTTTCTTTTTATTTAGTCCATTGTCTGGGTATGACCACACTTTAGCCATTCATCTACTGAAGGACATCTTGGCTGTCTTCAAGTTTTGGCAATTATGAATAAACCTGCCATAAACATCCAGGCGCAGGTTTTTGTGTGGAGCTAAGTTTCAACTCCTTTGGGTAAATACCAAGGAACACTGACTGTTGCCTTTTATTGTAAGAATAATGTCTAGTTTTGTAAGAAAACAACACCAAACCATCTTTCAAAGTGGCTGTAACACAAAAGTACTATTTTTAAGGTCACTTTTATTATTTGACTTGAGTCAACAAGCAAAACAATTAGTATGGCAATAATCAATCTTAAATCCAAGCAGAGAATCAACATACACAGTTGGTCTAAGTTAAAGATACTTTTCCTTTTAGTGCAATAGAATAGTATCTTTTATAAACAAAAATTTAAGCATGATAGTCTCAGAAATTAGAATAGGCATAGACTCCTCCAAAATCAGACATCTGTCAAACTAAATTACACATATGTGAGCTAACTCCTAAATTCATATTACCTTGCTTCCCAGGTGGTACAGTGGTAAAGAATCTGCCTGCAATGCAGAAGACACAAGAGACATGGGTTTGATCCCTGGGTCAGGAAGATTACTTGGAGAAGCAAATGACAACCCACTCCAGTATTCTTGCCTGGAGAATCCCCATGGACAGAGGAATCTGGCAGGCTACAGTCCATGGGGTCACAAAGAGTCAGACACGACTGAGCAACTAAGCATACAACATTAAGCTGTTTTTATAGAAACCAGTTAAGACTTCAAGCTCTGCTCTTAGCTTCACTGCCTATCCATTTCAGGATTTATGTCCATTAGTTACCTGGAAACAGTAAATTAGAAAAATATTTGCTTGCATAGCTTCTTGTACTTCTCTACCAGGGTTTCACACTACACTGTAAATATTTTATTTATCACTCCCATGAAATTACTTGAAGGTAGAAAACATAAGTATTTAATTTCCCATGTTTAGCATGGAAACCAGCACATATTAGGCATTCAATAACTATTTACTGAACGAATAGAAAAATAACAGATTGTGTACTACACCGTCTCAATTTCAAGGATAAGACTGATTCTAAAGAAGTCATTGACAACGTGTAAAATAGGTAGCTAACTGGAAGCTGCTGTATAATACAGGGAGCTCAGCCTGGTACTCTGGCTCTGTCATGACCTAGAGTAGGATGGAGGGCAGGGTTGGAAAGTAGGTTCAAGAGGGATGGGATATATGTATACTCATGGCTGGTTCGTGTTAATGTATGGCAGAAACCAACACAACACTGTAAAGCAATTAACCTCCCATTAAAAATTTTTTTAAAAGTCATTGACAAGGTGAACATGGATATGCTTGCAAGATATTAAAACAGAAAAACTTGAAACTCTGAAAAGGTTGGTATGAAAAATAATAATAAAGGGCTATTTCACACTGTATGTAGCAAACCATAGTGTCAGTCACTCAGTTGTGTCTGACTCTTTGCAGCCTCAAGGACTGCAGCCCAACAGGCTCCTCTGTCCGTGGAATTCTCCAGGCAAGAATACTGAAGTAGGTAGCCATTCCCTTCTCCAGGGGATCTTCACAACCCAGTGATCGAATCCGAGTCTCCTGCACTGCAGGCAGATTCTTTCCTGTCTGAGCCACCAGGGAAACCCGAGTAGCAAGCCAAACTATGGCCTACTGAGGTTTTGGGCTTCTCATGAGCTACCTTGGCACTTAGGACACAGTGACCACTCAACTGAGATATACTCAGAGGAAGCAGGAAAAGGCACAAATAGAAAACACTCTTTTTTTTCCCCCCTAGAGGCAGTACAACCTGAAAACAAAATAAACTTTTGGTAAATTAACAGCTGGCAAATGTACACAGTAAAGGAAAGTATAGCATTTGTTCGTCCACCCCAATGGCAGAGTCACAGATGGGTATTCGGATCCACGGCACCAAGTCACAGCCGAGGGGGGTGCAAGTCCAAACACGAGAGAAAACAAATCACCTCAGTTTATCTTTAAGAGCTAAGTGACATGGCACAGACTAACAGTCCTCCTGGAGCAGAGAGCCAGACCAGTGTGAGGGGCACGGGGAAGAAAGCAGGGCTCTACAGTAGTCTGCGAGGCAAGAAATGGCCAGAGAAGAAGAGGGGAAGGAAGACGTGGGAACAAGTTTTTAAATATCTGCTGGATATTTTCAGGGGCTTCCCCGGTGGTTCAGTGGTAAAGAGCCTGCCTGCCAATGCAGGAGACCCGGGTTCGATCCCTGGGTTGGAAAAATCCCCTGGAGAAGAAAATGGCAACCACACCAGTATTCCTGCCTGGAGAATCCCACAGACAGAGGAGCCTGGCGGACTACAGTCCATGGGGTTGCAAGAGTCAGACAAGACTTAGTGACTAAACAACAAGGTATTTTGAGAGAGCCTGTTCACTCCCTTCAAATTCGAAATACAGAGAATTAATCGAGACATCTGTTTATCTCTGAAATGAATGGGTGAACCAGATAGAGCTTCTTATAGCATTTGAATGTGGGTTTCTTATTTAAAAATCAAACCCAAATTTCTACCTTCCCCTCTCCTGCACTTCCCATATCCCTCCTGGTTCTGTAATTGTCTGTCATTCATGCTCAGAACCCTAGATGAACCTTTGATTTTTTGGGGCCTTCTCTCCTATTCTGCACCATGTCCTGGTAATTTCTTCCTGCAGGAGACTCCATGCCTGGGTCTCTACGTCTCTACCACTACTCCAGAATAGGCCCCTATTTCATCAGTCGCACGTTGACAAGGAACCTTAACTAGTCTTCTTGCCTCTAGTCAAACTTCACTCCCACTCCAATCACCCAAAATGCTAACTGGTCTCAGATCATGTCCCTGTCCTTCCCTGTTCACAGCCTCCAACCCAAGTCTCTCAGTATCTTCTCGGTTTACCACCTTCCCTGACAGCCCTGACTATACAGAGCCTGCGTCCAGCTTACTTTTCGTTCTTCTATTTCCTGCCTCCCCACTCTGATGCTTCACTGTTCCCAGGATGCCTCCTGTACTCTCACTCCTCTGCATCTTTGTTCCTGCCAGCTCCTCTCCCAGCACCTCATCCTATCTCTCTCCTCGCCTCACTCAGTCTCTGTTCCTGAAACTGCCCACAGGTTGGAGGAGCCTGTCCCTGTCTCAAATCCCACCCTACTGTTGGTATCCTTCAATCAGCATTTACCGGATACACATGGCCTCGCACTGTAAAAACATACTGGGCTCACCTCCCCAGCTACTCAGAATGTGCTTGGAGCATGAGGATGACTGCTCGTCCTCTGTAACTCCCACAAGATTCAGCCCAGTTTCACACAGAACAGGGGGTTAGTAACTACTGACCAAGTGCTCTGCAGTGCAACTGAAACAGCCCACCTCTAAGCAGCTCGTTCTAAGGGCTCCTTCTCTTCCCATTTTCCTAAACTGATAGTATTTACACCAACCAGAAGCACTGTTATCTCATAACATTAAGTGTGCTGTGTGCTTAGTCGTTCAGTCATGTCCGACTCTTTGCAACCCCAGGCTCCTGTCCGTGAGGATTCTCCAGGCAAGAATACTGGAGTGGGTTGCCACACCCTCTTCCAGGGGATCTTCCAAACTCAGGGATCAAACCCAGGTCTCCCGCACTGCAGGCAGATTCTTTACTGTCTGAGCCACCAGGGAAGCCCTTAGTATTATGCTGTGTACTGTTCCACAGCCATGGTTTTTCCCCTCTCAATTGTAAAACTCTGGCCTCATTATCCAAATAAAGTTCCTTGAAGACTGTTGTGTTATACTTTTTGAATATTCCTAAGAGTGTTAAGCAGACCACTGGACACAATGGCAGTTAACATACACCAGTAATAAAGATATCTAAACCCAGGGTCTCAATTAAGACACTGCTTAAAGGTACGGACCTTAAAAACAATAAGTAAACCTTGTTTTACAGAGTTCAAAGCCAGTTCATACCATCTAATTTCCACAACCCATGACATAAGCTATCAGTCTACTGAGGAGCAAAGAGGTTAAGTGAGACTGTAGAAGCACTGAGGGCTTCCCCAGTGGTGCTGGTGGTAAAGAATCCACTGGCCAACGCAGGAGACACAAGAGATGCGGGTTCCATCCCTGGGTCGGCAAGATCCCTGGAGGAAGAAATAGCAACTCACTCAGTACTCTTGGCTAGAGAATCCCATGGACAGAGGAGCCTGATGGGCTGCAGTCCATGGGGTGGCAAAGAGTTGGACGCAACTGCGCACAGACGTGCGTGTGCGCGCGCGCGCACACACACACACACACACACACACACACACACACACACACACACACGGAGACGCAATGAAGTGTTAGAACAAGGACTCAAATCCAGATCGCTTGAGCTCAAGGGCAAAACTTTATGTTCTTCTCCACAAACACAGCCACATCTTGTCTCCGCAACTAGCCTCTACCTTCCTGGAGGACTGAGGCCATGCATACCATGCTTCTCTTTTTAAAAGTCTCCCTTTATGTCCTCCCAAACGTCTTCGCAGACCAAGAATAAGACATTAAATCTATATGGATTGTACAGATACAGCACATACTGCGCCCCAGGCCTCTAAGGTGGAGAAAGACTTGGCAAAAGAAGACATATGGATTTCCCAAACAATGTTCCCAAAGAACCACTGAGCTCAGCCATACGATCACTAAACCAAGACAGAATGGAAGCTTATTTCTAAAAGCCTCAAGTGCTGCCCGAGATTCTAGTCTCTTGTTCTCTGAGCCGTTAGACTAGCACGTAATCTAAGAAGGCCAGAAGAAATGCTCGGTTGAGTTATCACCTCCCCAGTATTCAACTTTGAGGAGTAACATAGGAGTACCACAGGCCTCCAAGTACATAGCTTCTGGCCAGGACTCCCCAGGTTTCCCCACAACTGCCTCTTGGGGTCATTTTCAAAGATTTTACAGATGAAGAAGCAGGGCTCCAAACAGAAACAAGTAAGTTTCAATATCCCAAGTGAACAGCAGTCTGCCTAAAACACCACTTTCACTATGCTAGCTACTAAGTGACCGCAACATGAAAACAACAGAAATTTCTCTATTAACTCTAGTAAGACAGTATCACAGAAGTGTTGGCAAGTTTCCCTCTTACCGAGGTTATTATCCAGAATTAGAAACTACTCAGGAGATAAGATAACCCTAGGAAAGTGATTTTATTACACCAAGCATTAAAGTAATTTCAAGTAAGTTCCCAAAGGTAACATGAATCAAGCTGTAGTCTCAGAGTCTACACATGAAGTCATACCAGCAACTCAGGGCTTGAATTATCTCAACACTACAGTTAGAAGTCAAGGAGAAAGCTGAGAAGTAAAGACTGGGCTAATCAAGAAACCATCTCAAAGAATGCTGTTACCGATGTAACTTACAGCTGGCTCAACTACAATGGGCATCTATCATTTCTGTCTGGCGCAAGCTTTCCTTCTAGAACTCTCTCCTTTATTTGAGCAACAGCCCGCCACAGGGTCATGAATCATCTGGCACTTGGGAAGCGCAGCCCAAGGTGGCTGATGGACTCCACCCAGCAGCCCCTGCTACTGATCTGAACTAGGACAATGAAAATATTCCCCAGTAATTCTGTTGGAAATACAGAAAACAGGCATGTCCCTGTCTCTGGGATTACAAGCAGTACAAGAATGACATGAGTCCACGGGCCATCTTTGCTTCCATGTGGAAAAAACTCTGCTGAGGATGAAGCCAACCATGGAGGAAAGCGCAGCCAAGAGAGGAAGAGAACAAAACCAGTCCTCATGACACCCTCTGTGCCCCGGGAGCCGCTGGCCTATCCTCAGCCTTTTTAGTTATGAGTCAACAAATTCCATTTTAATTAAAACCATTTTGCCACCTGCAACCAAAAGGATCCTGAGTGATACAGCAGTCTGAATAAGGTGCCAGATGACAAGAGTTACCTCCTAAATGAGCCTGGAAAGGAATGGCTGACAAAGTTAAATCTGCTTCTAAACCCAACTGGAAACACCAATGGTAGCCTATTATTATTATGATTCTCACCATCTATAAAACAGTCCAAGTAGACTGGTGACTGGTCTATTCTCTTCTTTGAGTTTTTGAATAATGGCTAATTCACACAAACTTTTTTGACCTACTTATCTTGCTACTTTTCAGATTAAATGCTAAATGGAGTTACCAAATTTTATTTAAAACTTGAATGGCATTAATTCTTTCAAGAGTGTCTTGTACTTAGCAAAATGTTTAGTTAACAAATGAGGGACCAAGCTATGCAGCCTACTCAAAGTACGCCAAAGAATAAGGATAACTAAGACTTTGATGCTCGGAGGGATTGGGGGCAGGAGGAGAAGGGGACGACAGAGGATTAGAGAGATGGCTGGACGGCATCACTGACTCGATGGACATGAATCTGAGTGAACTCTAGGAGTTGGTGATGGACAGGGAGGCTTGGCGTGCTGCGATTCATGGGGTCGCAAAGAGTCGGACACGACTGAGTGACTGAACTGAACTGAAGTAAGACATATCACTAGTCCACCAAACCCTGATCCTTTTACAATTAGTTCAACACAGACACAACACTGGTAGACGGTGAAAAGCAGAGAATCTGCATATATAAATAAACATATTTTCCAATATATATATGTAATATATACAATTCAAATTCTAGAATGTAAAGTTAGTTATACCTAACATGTAACCCTGGACCTCTGGTTTTTCTGTCTACTGACCCAATACTATATCACAAAAATTAGTTTAAAACGTGACCATCTACTTTGCTTTTTCTTTCATGTTTAATTGCTTCTCATCACTCTCAAGTTAAAAAAAAAAAAAAAAAAGAAGCAATTCTGCAATTAGTAATTAAATTCTCTTTGATTCACCAAAGAGATGAAGGTAGAAGATCATACTCTAAGTGTTAGACCACACAGAAACACACGGAGTTTTAGCTGATAATATATATTGGCTGCACCCACAAATGAAACAATCTCTACCAACTTGCAAATTGTGATAATACTAAGCCTAAATCACAGTATGTAGAACTATACGTCCAATGTCTTAGAGAAAAAATAAACAGTGATAAATTATCATTTCCCTGAATCTTCTTAAATTTTTTCTGCAAACAGCCAAATCTTTCGCTGCAAGATAGACAACTAGGTGGTCCGAGAATAACAATGACTGAGAGGGAGATTTTTTTTTTACTGGACATCCTTCTTATCATTTGAATTTATACCATTTAAATGTATTATCCACTCAAAAGAAATACAATTTTAAATTTAGAAAATTCCTTGACAATCACTTTCAGAAACCATATTCGAACTCCCTTTAATAACAGCTCCAAAGTAACAATTTCATTAAATATTGTACATCCTTTACACTCCTAAACATTGTAATTTTTTCTCAAGTATACTATATACATGTAATAAAACAGTTACCCAGTTGTTCCAGCCTAATATTCTATCACCAAACATGAATTTAGAATATTAGCAATACACCATTTATGGTTCTTTTATGTTCTCCTTTCCACACCACAGAAGTGCTAATGATAAACAAAATATAAATACACTTGCCCTCCCCCAAAAGTTAACAATAAAAACCCACAAGGCAAATCACCAAAATGTATCTAATACCACTCATCTGTTAATCAAGGGCTGTCCAAAGTGTGGTTCCCCTACCAATGATGTAAATGGTGACTTTAGCTGTATGTGAAGTATTTTAACATAGTTAATATAAGGTTGATTATACCTAACATACCAAATCTATGACTTCACAATTATTGCCCAGAATGAGGATAAATCTACTGAAGTGAAACTGTGAATCTACCTGAAAAATGAGTGCGCATGTGTAAGTGAAGTTTGAGAAGAACCAGGGCATCATCCAAATGAGATCAAGGGCAGAGTGAGAACAATCACCAACAGCATCGACTGTATTAAACCTTACAGCAAACTTCACGCTCATAGGGAAACTCTCACTGAAAGGAGGATACACTAAATGACAAGAGTGCTCTCCTCTTCCCTCAGAGTTAGGGAAATGTCATGTGGGGCAATTCAGAGCAGATGAGAGGATCTTAGGGGAGATCAGGCAAGCCCCCTTTGGGCAGAGGTCACGTCACGATCTGCAACAAGGGTGGTGTGAGTGGACCACAGTTGTCAATGGGTTTCCTTTAATGGTTGATCAGTTTCTACCACAAGCCATCCTAACCATCCTCACGTGGTATAGCTGTCTGCTCACAACTTTAGAAAAGAGAAATTTAAATGTAAAGAAAATATAATTCAACCTCAAAAACTAACCTGACCCCCTGGCCCTCACTAAAGAACACTACTGAATCAGGCAGTCACTCACCAACACTGTGATGCAATGTTGGGGGATCTATAGAGTCCCCATGATAAGAATATCATCACAAATGAACCCAAAGAATGAGCTTATTATAATAAGCCTAATTACAGAGGGTGCCAACTGGAGCCCCTCCATCAGGTCATGAGAAACCACCAGATCACTTGCCCAGACAGGCATATTCAGAGCTTTGAAAACTTCCTTTAGACTTGAAAATGGAGTTCCAAAATCAGATTTCAGTGCATACAGCTTTAAGAAGGGTATACTTAAGACTCAATGTAATACCCACATTGTCTGCAGAGAACTTTCGAAATCATCTGCTTTGAAAAATACCATCTTCCAGACACCAAGGCATGAAATCTGTTGTCTTCATACAATAGAACATCATAACAAGAAAGAAGATTTTATTTTGAAAACTAGACCTAGTGCTTGTGGTATTTATTTTTCTTTCATGTTTTATTGCTGCCTTTAGTCTCTTAGGGGCTTTCTTGGTGGCTCAGACAGTAAAGAATCTGCCTGCAATGCAGGAGACCAGGGTTCGATCCCTGGGTTGAGAAGATCCTCTGGAGAGGGGTATGGCAATGCACTCCAGTATTCTTGCCTGGAGAATTCCTTAGTCTCTTAATCCTATTCTTGAAGAATTAAAGAAAATCAAAGAGATTATCAATATAAAACTGCAATTTGTTAGATAAGAAGGTAAAAAATAGGCAGGAACGCCACAATTCACATCAGACTGTTTGAACAACAAAGCAAACTCTGTGGCTAATATCCCTCTGACCATAAGTTCCTCGAAAAGTCCCAAGGAAAGAGGTCTAAAACACATTTCTGCTTCAGCAAGTTCTCAGAATTATTTTATCCATCTGGGATGGGCCCCAAATCCCCTAAAACGAAATTCAAATCATTCGCCTTCAATTAATATTCTCTCTCTCTCTCTCTCTCTCATGGAAGAAAGGGATTTTTAAACAGTTTCTATCTTCTCTCTCTCTCATGGAATAAAGGGATTTTTAAATAGTTTCTGTCTTCTCTCTCTCTCAAACTCTACAAGCCCTCAATATTCAACCTGTTCCTTAAAAATGAAATCCTTCCTTCCACCTCTCCAAGTCTACACCCTTCACCTACTCCTACCTTTTTCAGTCTTTGCATGTGAAGCAGGCCCAACTCTTGGGACCCTACGGACTGTAGCCCACCAAGCTCCTTGGATTCTCCAGTCAAGAATACTGGAGTGGGTTGCCATAGCCTCCTCCAGGGGATCTTCCTGGCTCGGGGATCTAACTTGCAGCTCTTCTGTCTTCTGCATTGGCAGGCAGAAGCCACTAGCACCACCTGGGAAGTCCCTTTTCAGTCTTTAACAATACAAAAAGATTGCCTCTCCAGATGAGGGGCGGAAGGAGCACACCTTCAGCTCCCTTACTTAAGCAGCCTCTCTCACCTCAATATATTATTTTTCTTAACTCCTAGTGATCTAGTTTAACAATTCTATGAAACTGCTTGCAAAGAGGGTCACTGACTCCCAATAGCCAAACACCAGTTGACCAACCTCTCTAAGCCTGCCCGTTCTGTTTCTGCTGGCACCTCCAGCACCTCCGCTCTTCAAGGGGAGTTCAAGGCTGTGGGTAGACCCTACCGTCTTTCCTCTGTGTAACCTAATGATCTCCTTCACTCTCCTTTATAGAAGGACACCAGGACACCATCTTAAACCTTTCTTTGCTCCCAAACTCCATCTATGCATCTTCAGCCAATAGGAAACATGATGCCCTTGACTATCTTCATTAGTCCGTCAGTTTCTCACTTGTCGCAAACCAAGTTCACCAGAGCCTTCCCAGGAGACCCATCCTACCCCACATCTACTTCCCCCTTGCAGGCAGCAGTCTAGGTCTCCTCATTTTTCCATATTCATACTTCAAGTCCTAACCCCACTATGGTCACTGGGTTTCCTTCTTTCTTGGAGTTCACAAGTGACTGCCGTGTCCAGGATGAGATGCTGTTATAAGACTCTTTCACCATGGATGGGGCTTCCTAGGTGGTTCAGTGGTAAAGAATCCACCTTCCAGTGCAGGAGACGTGAGTTCGATCCCTAGGTCGGAAAGATTCCCTAGAGGAGGAAATGGCAACCAACTGCATTACTCTTGCCTGGAAAACTGCATGGACAAAGGAGTCTGGTGGGCTACAGTCCATGGAGGTGCAGTCAGACACGACTGAGCCACGCACACAGGCACCATGGATGAGCACTAACTCTCAACTGAAAACAGCCTGGGAAAGGAAAGTGTACAGGAAGGAAGAGAGGTGGAGAGAAGTTCAGCCAGTGCCCACTGTCCTCAACCACACTTGCTCCAGTATCCACATGTGACCCCAGCTACCAAACCTTCCTTATCAAAGATTTCTGTTCAACCTCTGAGTTGAGCAGGGCCCCCAAACAACAAATCCATTCCATGAAGTCCATTACTTCTTGCTCAGAAAGAATCATCACTACAGACATTTTAACCTAAAGAATACCAGACTTTTCATGTTATTTAAAGAACCCAAACCCAAAGAATCCCACCCAGCTTCCACAAGTTAACTGCAGCCAAGTATCTTCCCCCAGGGCCTAGGGCTATAATAATAGAGAAGAAACACCTTCCATTGAAAACCTGCTTTCTGAAAGGAAAACAAGTAAAAACTTGACCAGGTAACGCAGGTAACTAACAACTTGCTCCACAATGTGTTTCTGGGGAGGCTGCCTCCCGTCTCATCGCAGAATGCAACTGGGAGAGCTTAAGTTTGATTTAGCTAGTTTCTTAGGAATCACATTAGTGCCGCTGCGGAGTTGAAAGAAAGGCTTCTTCTACAGAGAGTCAAATTATGGAGTTGAAGCAGCGGCTGTTTTGTTAACCCACAGCTAAGAATAACATGCGAGTTTCTAATTTTAAAAAAATGAAGAAAGACGAGCAAAGTCAGTCCCTGGCTAAATGTTTGGGGCGAGGAGGAGGAGGAGGGGTGGGGCTCTCTGCACTGACCCTCTCTTCGCCCGGATCCTCCGGCCCAAGGCAATTAACTAGGGGCGCCCACCCCGGGAGGGAGGAAATCTGCAGGTGCGACGAGCCGGCCCCGCGCCCGGGTTTAACCCTGGATGGAACCCGTGGCTCCAGAATTGGTTTCCGGATGGGTTCCCGCTCACTTTTAATTAACAACAAGGTCGCGGTAGGTTCAAGACAGATCGGGGGGAGAAGAGGAGGAAAAGTCACAGGGGCCTGGGGATCCCGGCGCCCCAGGGAAGGCCGGGTCTGGCCTCCCGGAGGCACCCTCCTGGCCCGCCTGGGCCCGAGGGGCTCGGGGTGGGTGGGCCCGGTCCCGCGCGACCATCCGGGCCGCCTTACCGTGGCTCTGCAGGATCTCGTGCTTGAGGCCACCCGTGTAGTCGATGAGCTCCTCCAGGCCGCGCTCGCACAGTTGCCCATAGCCCGAGAACTTGTGCAGCACCTTCTCCAGCTCGCGCTCCACCGTCACGCACTGATCCATCCCGGAGGCGGCGGTGGCGGTGTTCTGCTCCTCGGCTCCCGAGTGTCCGCAGCCGTTCGGCCCGGGCCCGGCCGAGGCCGCGTCCTGCTCCTCGTCCCCCAGGCGGGCGGCGCGAGAGGCCGAGGCGGCGGAAGCGCTAGCCCCGACGCCAGGGGAGCCTAGCGAAGCCCGCGCCCGCCTGCCCCATGGCGCCCCGGCCCCGGCGCGTGGCCGCTGCTCTCGCTAGTTGGTCAGACTCGGCCCCGCGCCCCGGCTTCCCCGCTCGCCGCGTTCGACTGCCCGCCGCGGCGCCGCCGATTGTTTTTGTTTTCAAGGGAACCGACCGATGACCTGGTTCTCCCGGGCGGCACCAAGCGCCGCCGACCCGAGGGGGGCAACCACCACCCCAGCTAGAGAAGGAGGCGGCGCGGGCCGTACCAAGCGCACCGTCGAGGGGGGTCAGCCAGGCGAGCGCGGGCGGAGGAACACAGCCGCTCGCGCCGCCGCTCTAAAGGTGTGGGCCGTACCACGCGGGAGGCGTGCGAGGGAGCGGGAGAGGGTGGAGCCAGCCCCCAATTGGTCCAAAGAGCTAAATTGGGAACTTTAGAGACAGCCCCAGAGCTCCGAGAGCGCTACAACTACGCGCTCCGTAAACAAGTGGGTGGAAACCGGCCCTAGCGACTCCGCCCAGAAACGGGGAAAACGAGCCAATGGGCGCCGGGAACACGTAAGGGCCCAACGTTCTCCAATCCCAGGCCGAGGCGTAACCCTTAAGCCAATCCGGGACTAAGGGCCAAACCAATAGACTCGTTGTTGGAGGGGGTGACTTGAAGAGCATCTCGGGAAGCTAGGCGTTTTGGGGAAACCATAAGGAAAAACAAGGCAGAAATAAAGAGGTCTATTTCCTGTAGGACTTCGCCCTAGCCTTGTATTATTTCCTCTCCCCATCACCCAAGGGGGTACGGTCGTTCCGAAGTTTTGGAAAACGGATTCGCCGCCCCGAGGTGGGGGGGCGGAAATCCAGCTGGGCCGGACGGGGTGGGAGGTGCTACGGGCGAGGGTCTCTAACGAGCAAGAAAGGCGGGGGTGGTTGTGGGGCTGGAGAAAGGGGTGGCCGGGCGCAGCCTACGGTGCTCCCTCGACTTTTGCGACACTAGGAGGTCACACGCCTCACACACACACATCCCCCATCCCCGCAGGCCTCGGCCCTTTGGCCCCTGGGCCTGGAGCCTCTCCTGACCGGTTGCTTCACCCTGCGTGTAAGACGGGCAGCTTCGCGGACAGGAAACTCTAGTCGGAGATTGGGGCAGTCTGGCCCGCGCCTCTGCGGCGCCTTATTTCATTGAATAGGTTGGAGTTACCCCTTTGCGTAAATCCTTCCCTGACTTGGCGATGGTGCCTCCAACCTTGGCCTACACCTACTCGCTCACTGAGCTGCAGCTGAGGAGGAGCCACGCTGCTGCTTGCCTCGGGGCCTCTGTACTTGCATTTTCTTTGACCTGGAAAACTCTCTACCTTCTCATCCTAAAATGAGCTCCCTTGTCCCACTGAGGGTCCTCCCAAGACCGCACTCCCTCCTCCATTGCTATGTCATTTATTATAATACCAATTGTATCATCAGTTTTATTCTTTGCGCACCATTATTAAAATCTGAAATGATCTGATTCAATTTTTTTTTACATAGGTGAGCCTTTATTCGTATTCAATGGCTTATTCTTTTTCACTTTTATTTAGTATATTATCATTTTAACAACTTAAAATGTTATTCCGCAGATTAGGTGACAATGATTTCTTTAATCTGAAAATTAAACTCTTTAAGAGTTGGAAACTATTAACTCAGACAAGCAACTAACCGATTCCCGGAATTGTTCCAGTTGTAGAAGGGAAAACATGC